>NC_084839.1:92749166-93356166 GCF_033115175.1 Lepus europaeus
ATTGACCCAACAAATTGACACTCTAGTTTATGGCACCAGTAACCACCCTAGGCTCTCGTCATGAGTTGCCAAGGCTATGGAAGCCTTCGAAGTTCGCCAACTCTGATCATATTTAGACAAGGTCATAAAAGACAGGGTGAGGATAGTAACCAATGATCCTAAGAGTGGCATTAAGGAGGTCTGAACAATTATACAGCATTAAGTGGGGAAGAGGACAATCAGGTTGGGAGTAAAGCCATCAGTGGTAGAGTAGAGGTTATGATTACAAAGGAATGAGGCCCAAGTGTGCTAGACAGGGTCTAGAACAAAGGACAGAGTCATTATTAGAGGAGCTAAGAAAGGTGCTAAGCTACAATTAAGTTTTCTGATTGAGAGGCAAATAGAACCTGATAGAAGGGGCTTGATAATAATCTGTTGGGCTTTAGGCCTTGTAAGTTAAGAGGCCCAGACCTACCTATCTCTTCACATGGGCTATATCCTAAGGGAGGTGTGAACCTCCTAGGGGAAGGCACTCTGTTGACTTTCATTACTTGGCTGGCCTGGGAGGAGAGCTGACCAGGTAAAGGCAGGTGGCATCTCTAACTAGAAATTTACAGTTCTGCCTGCAATGTTGCTGACCCTACTTGGCCGTCCCCTCAGCTGCAGTGGTCACTTTGGAAGTTGGGCTGAGTGAAGGGCTTTTCAGCTTAGAGCCAATGAGATCTGTGGCTCTGACCTGGGCATCCTTCGACTCCAGGGCCGGTTCATTTCCAGTGATCCAACTCTTGGCAGAGCTGCCAGGGCTCTTCACAAGTTGACTTCTGCTGAAGCCCAGGCTTACCACATTGAAAGCCACTGCAGTGGACTGGCCTGTTGGGTCTCCTTGAGGGCAGATCACTGTATAGATCAGCCATTAGTAGGCCTGCCACCCATTGCTTCTGATGCCGAGCTTTCTTTTCCTCCTGGTTTTTGTTAAAGCAGACCAGAGGATGCAAGTCAAGGGAGTGCCCAAGTCCCATCTCTAATCTTCGGTGGCCTGAACTACAAGTCTGTAGTCACAGGCATGTTCTGTAGTAGTTTTTCTAAGGTAGACAATGCCCATGAGGAAAATTATATCCTCACTTTAAAACTTTCTTTCCCTTTGGTCTGAAAGGGAGGTTTTTTCTACTTACTGTTTACTTCACTGATGGCAAAGTAAATCTAGCTTTGAGAGTATAATTTAAGCTCTTATTTTGGCTATGCTATCACAGAAAAATGTTAGCCATCTCTCTTCTATTTTTTTTTTTTTTTTTTTTTTGGTCAGGAGGAGTGGATAGTGAGAAAGAGACAGAGAGAGAAAGGTCTTCCTTTTTGCCGTTGGTTCACCCTCCAATGGCCGCTGTGGCCTGCGCATCTCGCCGATCCTAAGCCAGGAGCCAGGTGCTTCTCCTGGTCTCCCATGCAGGTGCAGGGCCCAAGGACTTGGGCCATCCTCCACTGCCTTCCTGTGCCATAGCAGAGAGCTGGCCTGGAAGAGGGGCAACCGGGATAGAATCCGGCGCCCCGACCGCGTCTAGAACCCGGTGTGCCGGCGCTGCAAGGTGGAGGATTAGCCTGTTAAGCCACGGCGCTGGCCTAGCCATCTCTTTTATAAGGTCTAAAGATTAAATTGTGCATCCTACAGATTCCTTTATAATAGA
The DNA here is from genome assembly GCF_033115175.1 of Lepus europaeus. Classification (NCBI taxonomy): domain Eukaryota; kingdom Metazoa; phylum Chordata; class Mammalia; order Lagomorpha; family Leporidae; genus Lepus; species Lepus europaeus. Next base: position 92,750,825 of record NC_084839.1, read on the forward strand.
GTTAGTTTCCTACCTTGAAGAGAGTAGAGAAATGAAAGAACAAGTTGGGCTTAGAATAGAGAAATGAGGGAGCAAGTCCTAGATCACTCGCTGACAGTAGCAATACCACATGAATACTTAGCAAACAGTTTCAACCATTAGTTAACAACTTAAGAAAACATTTACCAGAAGGTCCAATGCCTTCTATAAATTTTAAGAATCATGTATTTAGAAACACCTCTTAAATATCTAACATGGTGTAGTTTGTTTAACCAGTAAACTTAAGCACAAACATATAAAATGTTTCTAGTTTCTTTCTACCAACAAGTATAAAACGTATGATACAGAGGTTCAGGTCACATGAATTAAAATGTATCTTTGATTGATTTTAGCAGCTTAAATTTATGGACAATCTTATCTATAAGCCAATTAAGATAAAATTCTTAATAAAATTTTCCCATGTAGACATACAATATTTACACACATATAACATAGCATAGCAGACCAATATAGCAATTTTAATAATAGCTTTTAAAATCTTTAACTCTTTTTGTAGATTGCCAATTGATTTGAATTGCTTTTTGTTTTTAGTAACCTCAGTTAACCATACTTTCTCTCAGTTGGTACTGTTAATACATTCTTGGCTTCATCTGTTTACAGAGCCATCCCAAAGTACTGAATACAATAAAAGTGGCTGGAAAAAGTCCATAGGAACCTATAGGAGAACAGCTAAACACAGAACCAACAACGCTTTAGTTTTATGAGCAGCAAATCATATATAACTGTGGATGACAAAAGACTTTAAGTTGTCATATTTAAAATTATAAACTCATCAACCAACAAGAGGCACTTGCTTACTTCACAGTATTTTTGAAAGCACCTGTAGGATTTTACAAGTATTTAACCCTTTAGGCCTCTGGGGTTTTCTCATTAAAATAACTATCATGTCGAGTAACACAAGATCATTAGACTTTTTAATTCTCAAACATTTGTATTAATAGCATTTTCCATTATAGAAACTTAAAATTTGGTACCACGTCACATCTTGACAGTACTTCTTTTTTTTTTTTTTTGACAGGCAGAGTGGACAGTGAGAGAGAGACAGAGAGAAATGTCTTCCTTTTTTGCCACTGGTTCACCCTCCAATGGCCGCCGCGGTAGCGCGCTGCAGCCGGCGCACCGCGCCGATCCGATGGCAGGAGCCAGGTGCTTCTCCTGGTCTCCCATGGGGTGCAGGGCCCAAGCACTTGGGCCATCCTCCACTGCACTCCCTGGCCACAGCAGAGAGCTGGCCTGGAAGAGGGGCAACCGGGACAGGATCGGTGCCCTGACCGGGACTAGAACCCGTGTGCCGGCGCCGCAAGGTGGAGGATTAGCCTAGTGAGCCGCGGCGCCGGCCTTTGACAGTACTTCTAATATAATCCAAATAGCCTGATTAGTTGGTGTCTCTATAAGATGAGAGACATAGGTCCTTCAATTTTTTCAGTTGGGCCCAAACTGGAAAAACCAAAGTCCAAGGTTTACTGGAAATTTTAGATTCCAGATTGTTTGAAACTTTGATTTTTTGAATGCCTGTCAAGAATGCCAAGAAGGCTCAAAATCCAAAATATCTGGTTGAAATAAGATTCCTTAAAATCATGACATAATATAGACCAAATTTGATCATTGTTACAATGAAAATAAGCACATATTTAAATAACCCATAGCTCTTAATAAAAATTCAGCTGTTTTTGTACAATTAGAATTTAACAGACATCAAGAGAACATAATAGATTATTTTAACACATTCCTTCATGAGTTTCTAACCCATCCCTTTCCAATAACATTCAGCTTTGGCATGAACATTCTGGCTTTATCATTTACTACTAAGGTACTTTTTGCATATCACCCAATTACAAATCAGTTTCTCTATCCATAAATTCTGAATGATAATACAAAGGACTTATCTCATAATGCTCTCATAAGAATTAAAGTGATCCTGTATATAAACTGCTTTAGAAATTATCTTTGTGGACTGTATAATATAAACTTCTGATCCCTGCTTTCAGGGATCTTGATTATTATCAAATTGTGAATTTCAGACAACCAAAATATATTTTTAGAACTATTATATAATAATCAGAACATACACTCCCCCAAATCATTAATTTAAAATGCAAATTTTAGCTACGCACTGTACATTCTCATTGTTAGTTTAACTCTACCTTCCACCCCTATTCTCATATTTCTATTCAACTGCTTCATTTCAAAGATTTGGTACCACCCACACCACCCCCCCAAAAAAAAAGGTGTTAACAAAAGAATCAAATATCAGTAATGGTTTTTATTGATTACATGCTGAATGATGGAATTAGTTTGAGCTCTATTTTTCCATTTTTATATGGCTACTAAAATCATAAACTTGTACATGTAATTTGTATTGTATTTATGCCTGGAGCATCCTGGTCTCTTTACATAGGCCTTTGACATGAGTGTCTGATTGCCAGATAGAATTCAACACATTTGTGATCGCAAAGATCCAAGTTTGTGTATGTGGTGGTATCTTAAGCTCCCACAGGGATTACTGTTCCTAGATCCTTTTACTAATAAGTCTAACACACACTGTTACAGGTGGGGTAAGCCTGAGTGTCTATTTGTTTCACCAGCAGGCTGAGTAAATGAATAAATGGTTTACTGATTCTGATTGGCTAATTGATTATGTAATCGAATTGTCTGCTACATTTGGCCCTACATTTGGAAAAATCATTTGATTAACAAATGCTTCCATTTGTTTTATGTAATATTTCTCATTTTCTTCCTTTTTTTTTTCTTTTTAACTCTATTACTTCTTGCCTTATCTTAAAATGGATGTGGTCCTGGATTTTTGAAGCACTGTCATGCTTTATGGCTCTCTGTCCCCAGAACCAACCTCTGCTCCAGATGTTATACTCTCCACTTCATCTTGGCTCCTTGTCTGAATTTTGTAAGGTACTTTCCGTGCCTTGTGCTGATAGCTCCCTGTTAGATGAGTTCCTAACTGTAATATCTCATGCATGTGAATGGCTCCTAATGTTTACACGGCTTAAATTATACTAGATTAACTTGTCCCTCTGTATTATTCTTTGCTGGGCTGAAATTTCGTTATTACATTCTCTTATCATCCCTAACTCTGACCAAAACAAAAACACATACTTCTCTTATGATCACATACTCACACATACATAATTTTTACATCAAACCTATGAAAATTGGCTATTTTAATTATCAACTAAAGAAGTTAACTTATTTGAACATTTTTAAATTTAGCTTTGTTGTTTGGGGATTTAATTTATTCATTTTCTCCCATTAGGACATTTTTCTAACAGAGGTGCTTTAAAAGCCAGATATGGAATGAGTATTTGACACAGAGGTTAAGGTCCTGTGTGGATGTTAGGATGTCCACATCTTGTATCTGAATGCCTAGGTTTGAGTTCTGACTCTCCTGATTCCAGCTTCCTGTTAATTTGCACCAAGGGAAGCAGCAGGTAATGGCTCATGTACTTGGGTAACTCAGCCACATTGGAGAACCATATTGAGGTCCCAGCTTCTGGCTTCAGCCTGTCCCAACCTTGGCCATTGTGAGTATTTGAGGAATAAACCAGTGAATGGGTGTTCTCTCTCTTTGTCTCTGACTTTCTGTCTCTTTCAAATACATAAAAATAAATATGCAAAAAGTCAGGTGAAAAATAGTTCATTTCAATAGAAAATAGTATGAGGAATTAATTTATAAAGAATACACTCAAAATTTTCAATTACTTATTCATATCAATTGACAGCTTTTTTCCATCGTGTAATGAGATCCTTCAATGTCATCACTAAATGAGGTGAGGGTGGGGGCATAAGAATGCGAATACATGTATAAAAATAATGACCAGTCCTTGCCTTCTGTGAGATGGCAATTTACCGGGGGGAGAAAATGCATTAAATAAGTAAAAAGGAAATATCAAAATCCGGAATGGAATGAGTGTTGCAGGAAAAAAAGTGCTCCTAGCATAAAAGGGATAGAAAATGAAGCCTCTCCCAGTAGGACTAAGTCAAATAGACTTGGTGGAGGATTAGGATTTTTGCATAAGGTATTTGAAAAGGTCAAAGAAGGCATTCTAGGGAGAGGGAAGAACATAGAAGCAGAAGAGGAGCATGTTTGGGAGCAGGGAAGAGTGCTACTTGACTAGGGCAGAATATGTGTACAGGAGTGTGTAAGGACATGAGGGTGAAGCTGGTCAGATGAGGGTGCTGCCCAGAACAGCTTGAGGCACTTGAACTTGACCTTGTGGGCAAGCAGTGGAGAGCAGATGACCAAAGTAGATCAGGGGTCTGATCAGTAAGGAGGTGTGCAGGATGAACTGATAAAAGAGACAAGAGTTGAGAGAAACTGTTGGACCCTGGATAGCTGGTTCTGCCCAATGTGGCAAGAAATAGCAAGAGGAGTGCCAGAACTACATCTGGACATGGTAAGGACATATTCATTAGCTCAACCCCTTCTCTCAAGATTTATTGTGTTCATATTGGTGGAACAGGCGAAAGTTGAATTAATAATCTGTAATAAATCTGAAAACTCAACAGTTGAGCTGAAAGTATTCCTCACAATATTCCATGTCTAGCAAGCACTCCAAGACTATTTTTGGAACAGATGAATGAAGGAACATGTGAGTGACTATGTATGAATTTTTGCTATCTGAAACTTCAAGAATGTTTTTTTTTTTGTCTGACGAATGATATTCAGTATACAGATTTCTTCCTATTTGAGAGCATTTTTATTCCATTGAATGTGAACTGAAGATGGCCAAATCTGTGGGTAGAAAACAGAGGCTTTATCGGGGGAGACCGCATTCATAGGTATAACCTTTCTATGTCAAATAAAGGTGTGTAGAGAATTGAATCTTTAAAGAACTCCTGGTGTTGTAAATCCGGTCTGCTGATTTCACAAGTTCCAGAAAATCAATTGGACCAAAGGGCTCTTGTCCAGATCAAAACTCAAGCCTGCCTCTGGTTCCTTGGGAACCACAAATAGAGAGGGCATCCAGGCCTGCTTGGTATTCCATGCATGCTAAGCAGCCAGGAAGCAGTTAAAGGTGCTGTCCAGTAGCTTACAGTTAGTATGGATATTTTATCACCCGTTTGGACCTTTTTTCCTACTGTGAAAAAAGGCATATGGCATTTCATTATGTTAATGGGGCATGAGAGACACAAATAAAAAGGCACTTGGTTCATACTGGGTACCTGTGAGCACAGAATATTTTTAAATATCTGTAGGTGGTTCACTAACACAGGTAATTGAGTTTCAACATATTTCTCCTTTGAGTCTTTCCGTGGAGTGTTCTGTCATACCCTTAAGTAAGGTGGGAAATAAGAAGTGAAACCTTTTAAGGAAGTATTGCCTTCCTTCACTCAATCCTTTAAAAAAGTACTTTGTTAACTTGCTTAATGCTCCCTTTTATAGCAATCTCTCTCTCTTTTTTTTAGCTCAAAAAAGAAGCATAACCCCATTTTTAGAGAAATAGCAAAGGTGTTAACACTTCCACTTAAAGTAAGTGACACAGGCATTGCACAAAAGACCTGAGTGCTTGCTCAAGGCGTGTGTGCAGTGATGACATGAGCACCCCTCCGTGTGCGTTAGGAGGACAAATAGCTCTCTTGGTAATTCTAAACATGTGTAAGTTATAACCTTCTCTCCTGGAAAAGGATTTGCCTCCCTCTCTTTATTGTAATCATATGCCTTTCAGCGCAGACTTATTTTACCTTTCATCTACATTAAGAATAGTTGGCATTAAAGGATACATTTAAACTTACAGATTTTTCTTTCTTTTTCCGATTTAATAAATCTGTACATGTTCTTTACAAAAACAAAACCAAAATGAATTTAGGAATGCAGATAGGACTGTATTTGTAGGCCCAAGGGACTGCCCCGATCTTTTGTTTTTATTCCCCAGTACCTGTTTGCTCTTAGATCTTCCAGGAATCAGAATAACTTACACCAGGTGAGCCTTCAATGGTTTTAGCACATCAGAAGACATGGAACTAGGACATGAGGCAGGGCTATTCTTCATCCCATCTAGCTCAAGGGGCAAAGCATGATCTGCCAAGTAATTCCTTGGAGTAGTTACACATATGGAATGGAGATCAATTCCATGCATGCACTTATAGATGAGAAAATCATAGCTCTGATGATTGACCTAAGTCTTCAAAAATGAGACAGCTTGTGTAGGACACACAGAGACTAGAAGGTGGGTTCGCATCCTAGCCATCTGGGCTCTCACCCGCCACACTGCTGGGTCCCAAAGCACTGTCTATTCTTTGGGAGAGAGGGCAGCAAAGGGAGGTGCTTGCACAAGGCTGCTCAATTTCAATACACAGAGGATTTTCTAAGGTGGACAATGGGCCTACTTCTACACCAGACTTACACAGATTGTACCTCAGAAATCATGCTTTAAAATTTGTACTTTTCTTTGTATATTTAGAAGAAAATATTGTATTTGGCCCAAAAAACTTTGGAAAGAGGTATTTCCAATAAATTCACAGCCAAACTTTCAGTTTAACTCCACAGGATGGCAAAAAAAAATTATTTTAAAGAAATCTAACTGTTCCATTCTTTTACTAATATATTCATTCATTTATTTACTCAGTCAATCCATATTGACAGAGCTATGGGGAGCATGTGGATTAGGGTGTAAAATGTCAATAGAGCAGTTAACACAACAACAACAAAATTCCTGCCTTTGTGAACTCACATTCTAGTGAGAAGACAGACAATAAATGAAAGAAATTTGGAAATTCTAGAGCATATTCAAAGGTAGCATGTATCCTAGGGAACAATAAAACAAGTAAGAGGGACAGAGTGCACCTTGGCCCTGATGGGAGCGGTGGGTACTGAGTATGGGGGGGGGGTGCTTTAGACAGGAAGGAGGAAAATGTTAGTGTTATTCCAGGTAGACCTCTCCAGACCTACAAAGCAGCTTTTATTTATTGCATCATAAGGAACAGGAGGTTCAGAGAGGTTTGCTGACTTGCAGGTCACAAAGTTAAGATAAAAGGGCAGCAGCTATTTGCATACAGGTTTCACTGGGCAGCTTTCCTGTTAACATAGTGTCTGTGATTTTATATTCAATGAGATTTTGTTTATTATCAGATGATATGTTGTGTGTATATAGGAGGGGGGGGGCAAAGAGAACTGGAGATGCCATCTCATAGGGAAAGAAGAAAATAATTCACTTATTTTCTTTAATTACAAAAATAAAAAAGCCAAGTTAGTTTTTCCTTATTCCTCTAAGAAATACTATCAGAGGCCTCCGTGCTATTGCCTCTCACCACTGAGGCACAGCATCATCAGACACAGAGCACACACTCCTATTCAGCATCTCAGCATGTGGAAAATCATTGTGCAGGGTCCCTTTAAAACAGAAGGTTGCAACCAATATGACTGTGCCAGGGAAGCAATGAACAAAAAGACATCTGTTTGAGATGAGCACAATAAGGAAAGAGTTCAAGAGTCCCCATATTATCTTTAGCGTTGTGAAGAATGTTCACATAGATTTCCTTGCCAGGTAGTTCTCCAAAAGTTCTGATGTCTCCATGGGTGAATATCAATTTAGTGTGACTTAGTTTGGGGAGCCCGATCTTTCTACATCCCATATGCTGAAAAATCACACTTGCATAAAGATTACATCAGAGAAACAGTGCACTTTGGGTTCCTCAGAGAAGCAAGAGCCAATTTCTATGCCAACCATCTTTCCTTATCACTTGAACTTGCCTCTGTCACTGCAATCACTTTCTTTCATGCATATCTATTCTCCATTATATTATTAAACAGATTAATTTATTATTTATCAATGCGTTTGTTGTTGTTGCTTGTCTTTTTTGTTGTTGTTGTTGTTCCTTGATAGAAAACAAACTAGAAACTAGACTTTACATTCCAAATCCCACATAAGCATCCCTTCAGCAGGGAGATCTGGATGTGGGCTGGATTAATTGCATGTGTCAAGGTACCAGTGTCTGTCACGCACCATGAAGGATGGTTCTCTGCAAGCCGATTGGACTGCAGACCCTGTGTTTAGGGAGCAGCTGTTCTGTGTTCTCTGTGGGGATGGCAATGGCCCCTGAGCACGCAGAGGGTGCTGCTGGATCTGCTGTCGCTATTCAAGTCACTTCCTGCAACATTTGGCTGGCAGTGTCCGGGCAGCAGGGAACCATGGAGGTGGAAGGGGACCCAATCAGCCATTCTGCAATTGATAGCAGATTGATGGATTTGTGGAACTGAGGAAATAACCCATTAAAAGGGGTGCTTTGAGAGTTAAGTGGTAGAACTGCACTTTTATTTGAATATAAAAGCTAAATTATTTGATTTTTTTTATGGTGAAAGAAGACTGTTTCTATTAAAAACAAAAATGCAAATAAAATACATGTTCATATCTAGGAAACTAAACAAAAGAAAACAGCTTTAAAGTATTGGGAATCTTGAATTAGACTGAAATCTTTAAAGCATTAATGTTATTGGCCCTGCAGTCTTTTTTCTGCATGTCCCATAAAATAAAAATAAATAACAGTTGCTGTGATCAAGGGGAGTATTGAGAAAAGTTTCTTTTAATTGAAAAGTAAAATAAACATTTCCATCTAAAGCAGTGTGTTTTTTAATCCAGGGTTAAAAACAGATCACATTACCTTTTGACTCATGTTTATTTTTTATTCCTCATTTAAATAAGGTAATGAATATATCCTTACCCCACAACCTTATACTTTCACTTATTTGGAGAGGGGGGCCTGGATCAAATAACATATCTGAAATCTTCAAAATTTGCTTTTCCTGCAGAATGTGAGATATAAAGGGGATTCTGTCCTGCTATTGATTACGCTGTATCCGATTTCAGATTTTTCTATAAATGTGTAAAGGCTGTAGACACCAGCAATCCCCAGGGGTTTAAGAAAGGCCTGCCTCCTCTGACCACATAATTGCTAAATTGTGCATGTCAAATGGCTTCCGGAGATTCGCTCCCCTCTCTCGCAGGTTATCAAGAGAAACTTGCTGGAGAATGCTGTTGTTTATGTGTCCTTTAAGTTAAGGACTCAAAGGTCAAGAGTTGCCAAAAGCATTTTCAGTGAGTAACTGGTCCTTTTCCAAAGCTCTGCAACGTGGCTCTCTCGTGATTCTTGTCATTTACTACTGAATGTGTGTGGTTAGCTTCCTAGTAAAAGCTAACTTTTACATTAGAGTCTTCTCATTAATCAGCATCATTAGTCATAATAATACATGTTTATTGTATGCCTATAAACAAAATCTACATGATAATATTGATTTATTTTTTCCATAATTATTTTTGAAGACATCTAAAAATGTATATTTTTAAAATCATTTAAATTCCAGGACAAGCAATCATTAAATATTTAGTGCACCACCAGTGTTTTGTGTATGATCTAAGATCCTCTCTTTGCAGAGGGATAAAAATGTCCCTCCATGAGAATGTTTTTGTCTGATTTCAGTGCTAACCAGGAGTACAGAGTTCTATTAATACACTGTGAGTAATGCTAGAACTGAGCTGTTAGAATCCATTGAGCGTGCGGTTTAGATTCTCTGCTCTTCCTGAGTGTTTTCTATGAGTCATACCCTGAGTCTTTGCCATTGGTTGTTCTACTGGTTAAACTGATATTGCAAGATTAATCTTCAGTTTTGACAGTTAAAACAGTTGCAGCAATTAATTACTAGAGAATAATTTCCATCCTGAAAGTTACAGATCACAACAGCATGTTCGTAAATACCATGCAGGACCCAACTGCTTCCCTCAAAGTATAACCTAAAATATCTTTAGAATGACAAGTCCTCAGACTCACAAATTGCTTATTCCTATAAGGAGAGGAAGTGGGGGATGGGGAACAATTGGATTTTTTCAAATGAGATGTGAAAACATATTTGACATTCACTTTTGATCAGAATTCTATGATTTCATTGTGTACTTAAACTTCAATCTCCTATAAGATTTCTTTTTCCTTTCCTCGTTTAATTGTGATGATATCATTTCATGAAATGTAGTTTATGAATGTAAAAGCTGCAAGAACAAAAGAAAACCAATGATGAACATGACAGGGCCCAATATTCAAAATACAGACAAAGACTCGAAGCAGCAGATGAAATCTTACGCAGCATCTGAAACAAATGAAAGGAAAACAGATTGTCATCAAATCTTTTTTTTTTCAAAAGTTTGATACATATTTCTTGGGGGAATAGTTTGCAAATGATATATAAAATATGTGAAATACAATTGTAAACAGACATGCAATTTACCTAGGTTACAATCTGTACCATGATCTTTGTTCATTCTCAAGAAAAAAGACAGGGTACACCACTTGGAGCAGGATTTGACCAAAATAAATCTGAGATTGAATTATTAGAACTGACACTATTAATATTTTTTTAATATTCTATGGCTTTCTCATGATTCTTCGCATGCCACATCTTTAGCAAACCCCAGTGCCTTAATCATTTTAAGATTTGCTGTGTTCTCAATAGCTGTTTGCTGGTATGCAAGCACAACCTCTTTGAATGGTAATACATATGCATGGCTGAAAAGAAAGCTATAGTCAGAAAACCGTGTGTCTAAAGTATTAACCGCTACATTCAGTGTTTCTTACACTCTTGTTCACTGAACACATGTTGCCCTGGGGTCTGAAACTGAGCTATCCTTGGCCTTTTGTGGTACTTTGGTCTCTTTCTTTCAGCAAAAGCCGGGCACCGTAGGGGTGAGGTGAACGGGAGGGGCAGGGGCAGACAGGGCAGGAGCGGAAGGTGGACAAGAAAGGGAAAGCTCTCCGTGGGTTGCTTGCTGTCAGAGCATGGGAAAATCAAATGCCTGCTACAAACTGCCTCCTTCCCACCACCCCCACTTCACCCGCACGCCGGCGGAGTTCGGCCACCAGTCACTGACCACAGCCGCCTCCCGACTTCTCCCGCCCTCTGAGGTTGCACATGTGCCAGAGCGCTGACTGACATCACATTTTGAGACTGATTGTACAACATTGTCCAGCACAAGCCATGCAGAAACCTTAGCTGGCTGTGCTCAGGGCCGGGACTCACAACAGAGATCATTTCTTTCTAGGTGGTCAGCCGTGGAGCAGCGAGTCTGACTATTGTCATTGTGTATGTATCTTGCTACAGAATCACTGGAGTAGAAATGCGGGATGCACACACACTTGCAGGCGGGATGAAAAGGCAAAAGATCAGATAGCTCTGTTTTATCATTATCTTGGGCTTTGCCTGGTTTTTCTCACGTGGGGAGATCCCAGTGTAAGATGCACAGTTTATTAGTCATTTTCTTTACCGGTGCTGCATAATGTTCCAAGTCAGTATCTATGGAGTTATTAAAAGGTGTAGTTTAGATAAGCCATAGGCTAGAACAGAGTTTGGAACGGAGTTTTCAGGAAAAATAATTGCAGCTGGTAGCTTCAGCAGCTTACTATTTTCCAATGGCTCTTAAGTATATGGTATTTCAATTCATCCCACAAATTCAAATTGGACTCTGACTGTGTACACTAGGGTATACTGTATGGTGTTCTGAGCAGTGCTGGTTTGCTAAAATTGCAGTGTAGATTGATGCTAAGGAAGCAGCTTTGCCATGTCTAAAATCTTCTCAGGCATTTCATACAGAATGAAAATGCTGACAACCTAGCTACCTCTGCAAACATGGGTGCTGTAAATGCATGTATTCTTGATCCTTCTATTTTCCAAGTACAAAATGGGTAATTAGTACTGCTCAGGCTGTGATACACACATCCAGTATTCCCATAATACTAAGAATGCTGATTTTCAGAGCTTTATACTCAGTCCAGAAAAAAAAAAAAAAGTGCTTTAGATAAAATTGGTATCTAAGTTTCAGCCACAGACAATCTTATTTTATTTAAGAATATTTGAAGTAAACAACACAACAAAAAAACCCAACAGGGCTATTTTCAGGCCAAAGAATCCTGGCAAATGGACAAGAGCTAAAACTTTTAATTTCTATCCAATGACTTGGATCTTTGCTTTTTTCCACTTCGCTTCTGGCCCCTAGGCTTTTGTAGACCTTGTGTTTGAATATCACAGACACCTAGGGAGGAGATTTTTGTGCTTCACCCTAGTAGACCACGTCAGAGTAAAATGTTCTTTTGCTCTGTGTATCACATGGTCCCCAGGGTGAAAGCTTTCCCATTGGTCTTTTGCTGCCTCAGCCTGCCACAGTTCTCTGTCCCTGGTATTGATGGTCACGTTGTGTTGGGTTTCCTTATTAATACTCTGCTAAGCCAAGGAAAACCTTACTTACTCCACCTCTGAAAGCAATTAACCTGTAACATGAGCTCTAACATAGCCACACAGTGCAGAGAACCAACAAAGATTTGTTATTTGGCATAATGACAAGTTTTAATCCTCTCCCAGTAGAACTCTCCAGAGGATTTTTTGCAAATGGACATTACTGAGCAGACATGTTCCAACTGCCCTGGTATGATGCGTTGGATGTGTTCCAAACATAGAAAGTCTACCCAAAGCCAGTGCCCATTATCAACAATTGATGATAAAATAGCCACTAGGAACTGCATTTCACTCAAAACTTGACCAAATAAAGCCTGAACAAGTCCCAACAATAATATAAACAACCAAACTGTTGAAATCTTTACTTAATATATACTAAATTGATCTCCTGTGTATAAAGAGAATTGAAAATGAATCTTGATGCAAATGGAAGGGGAGAGGGAGCAGGAGAGGGGAGGGTTGCGGGTGGGAGGGAAGTTATGGGAGGGGTAAGCCATTATAATCCATAAGCTGTACACTGGAAATTTATATTCATTAAATAAAAGTTAAAAAAAAATATAAACAACCAATGAAAGAAAACATACCAGGATTGAGTTTGTTGAGTCACAAAACTTTGCCAATATTTACAGCATTGTTTGATAACACTTTCCCTTAAAAATATTTGTTGATTTAATTTAACTATCAGAATTAGCCAGAAAAGGGCTATGGCTGAAATTTATGTATCAAATTTGCTTATCTTAGACATAGTACCCTTGATTGATTCATTCATTCATTCATACCTTTGACATCCCCAAACACTGATTGCTTATCTGTTGTGTTAAACCTTTTTTTTTTAATAATTTTTTTAATTTTATTTATTTATTTATTTATTTTTATTTTTGACAGGCAGAGTGGACAGTGAGAGAGAGACAGAGAGAAAAGTCTTCCTTTTGTCGTTGGTTCACCCTCCAATGGCCGCCGCGGTAGTGTGCTGCGGCCTGTGCACCGCGCTGATCCGATGGCAGGAGCCAGGTGCTTCTCCTGGTCTCCCATGGGGTGCAGGGCCCAAGGACTTCGGCCATCCTCCACTGCACTCCCTGGCCACAGCAAAGAGCTGTCCTGGAAGAGGGGCAACCGGGACAGGATTGGTGCCCCGACTGGGACTAGAACCTGGTGTGCGGTCGCCGCAAGGCGGAGGATTAGCCTAGTGAGCCGCGGTGCCGGCCTGTGTTAAACCTTTTGAATGGCATTGTATTAGATTTTAAGGCAATGTCGGCCAGTGCCGTGGCTCAACAGGCTAATCCTCCGCCTTGCGGCGCCGGCACACCAGGTTCTAGTCCCGGTCGGGGCGCCGGATTCTGTCCCAGTTGCTCCTCTTCCAGGCCAGCTCTCTGCTGTGGCCAGGGAGTACAGTGGAGGATGGCCCAAGTCCTTGGGCCTTGCACCCCATGGGAGACCAGGATAAGCACCTGGCTCCTGGCTTCGGATCAGCACAGTGCGCCAGCCGCAGCGCGCCAACCGCAGCGGCCATTGGAGGGTGAACCAACAGCAAAGGAAGACCTTTATTTCTGTCTCTCTCTCTCATTGTCCACTCTGCCTGTCAAAAAAAAAAAAAAAAAAAAAAAAAAAGGCAATGTCAGTATACAAACATTTGTTCTGTTTGTTCCCCAATTGCAACTCAAGTGTATTTTATATATAAAGTTTTCCCCTGATCCCTACCCAATCCAATGAAGAAATTTTCTCAGAAAAAAAAAAATCCATGATTCATTTCTGGTTGCTTCTCTTTATTGTACTACTAGACACAACTAGCTATGAGTGATTCCCAACTTAAAGTTTTAAAGTTTGTGGGTGCAAGTTAATGTAACAAAATTCACTCATAATTAAGTCTAAGTGTTTTACATGTTAGCTTCTTTGCCCAACCATTCCACAGAAAGTGAAATATTCTTTCTCCTTCATTTACCTCTTTTAGTTCCTACATCTTAATCTCCAACAAAACCAACCCAAAACAAAACATATTTTGACAGTGAAGAAGAAATACCTCTACACAAGTGTGTGTTTTTTTTTTTTTTACAGAAGAGATATACTTTTAATTTTTACTCCTATTTAAGTTCTTAGCCAGAAATTACATTATTCTGGAGACAGGGTGTTTTCTTTAAGGGTTCTAACTAAATTGCTTTACTTAGCAATTTGTCTTGCAACTGAAGCACTGGTTTGATAATTTTCTATGTAGGAACGAGAGGACCAAACTCTGCATCACCTTGTCTTGCATCAGTGAATATTTCTCAGTAGTATATCTTTAGTACAATAGTTTTAAAATTGTGAAATGTTAAGACTGGAATGAGATCTTGTATCAGTAACCTTTTTATTATTTATTTGATAGATACAGAAAGACAGCTAGACAGAAAGAGTTACTTTGTACTGATTCACCTTCCAAATGACCACGAAGGCCAGGGCTGAGCAAATGCAAGAGCCAGGAGCCAGGACCTCAATCTAAGTCTCCCATGTGGGTGGCAGGAATCTAACTATTTACATTAAACAGGAACTGAATTCAGAAAAAAATCAGGTCTCCAGTCCAGTCATTTTAATATGGAATGTTGATGTCTTGATCACTAGGCAAAATGTCCACATCTTATGCCAGTAACTTTTAAATGAGGATGCAGAAATTTATCACTAGCCAGGGTAATCACTGACTCTTCCATTTCATTGGGTCACAAAACAGAAAACACAGAGAAGACCAAAATCCACAGTCAATGTCCTATAAAGCAACAAACACATACCATTAAAGAACGCCAACAGAAGGAGAAGAAAAAGAAATTCAGCCACTAAGATCTTAGTGGCGGCTGGCACTGTGGCTCACTAGGCTAATCCTCCGCCTGCGGCGCCGGCACCACAGGTTCTAGTCCCGGTTGGGGCACTGGATTGTGTCCCAGTTGCTCGTCTTCCAGTCCAGCTCTCTGCTGTGGCCCGGGAGAGCAGTGGAGGATGGCCCAAGTGCTTGGGCCCTGTACCTGCATGGGAGACCAGGAGAAGCACCTGGCTCCTGGCTTCGGGTCAGCACAGCACACAGCACATTCATGTAGATGAATTCTGTATCTTAGGTATCACTTAAGCAAACAGATAGAACAAATATTATTACTGAAAAATGCTTCCTAACGAGGATGCTTCAAGTTTACAAATACACATTTGTGCTCACTTAACAAAAGTTGCATTCAAATATCAGGTCAATTCTTCTAAGGTTGTTTGGGTTGGATTTGAGTATGATCATGTAGTGTATAAAGTCTGCTTTTTTTGAACTGATAGAATACTTGCATTTAAGAATTTGGCTTATGATGTCCATTGCTGAGCTGTCAAACACCAACCAATGTAAATTTTTTAAAAAGAAAGCAAGAAAGGAGCAAGGTGAGTTGTCCCTTAAATAAGCTGATGCTGTGCAATGTCCTAATCCCATGTAGAACATGCTGTTTCATTTTCTCTTTGATTACAGAACTATGTCCTGGGCTCTAGCTGGCATATTAATCCACTTCTCCAATGTCAACTAGACATAGAAGTTTCACATATCCCATGTTTTGAGCAACAGTTGCTGAAGATACTGTGACATGCATAAAATGAGAAGAGAAAGCAAACCTGAGTGCTGAAACACCAGTTTCTTGATTCTTCTGGCATATTTTCCCATGCAAGAGGCAGACTCAGATCTTGTTGTACCAACAGTAGCTTCAGAAAGAGAAATGATTCAGCCATTAATACTTTGACAGACACATTCTCTACAATAAGATTTATTTTAGGGATTAGACAAATAGTTTACAAATTGAAGCTATTTTCAAAGTGTAGAAAAAAAAAGAACATATTGAAATGTTTACTGACCTTTCAACATCATTAAAAATTGCTGCAGGTGCAGGATTTTCTGGGGTGAAAGTGGAAGGGGCTCACTGATTCTGTAAATAATTTAATATTTGATATTCTTACTTCAATTAACTATTTGTGTGTATCATATGTGGTCACTTAATCAACAGTGCATCCTTCTGAGACACAAAGTTATTCTAGTTAATGGTAACATATAACTATTACACATAATTCACTTATTTTCAAAACCCATACTATCTGGGTGCATGCAATACCATGCATCATGTTGATGCACATGCCTCTTCCTGATTAGCTAATGATAGAACTAACTTTGCATCTATCAATTCCAGTGTCCAAACATGCACTTTCTGTGCATGTGTATGTATATGTAATTTCTATTTATTTATTTTTTATTTATGAGAGAGAGAGACAGAGAGAGAGAGAGAGAGAGAGACAAAGAGAGAGAAAGACCATTCTCTGGTTCACTCTCAAATTCTCACATTGGGACTGGGCTGGTCCAGAGCAGGGAGATGGAAACTCAGTCCAGATCTCCCACATGAATGACAAGAATTCAATTACTTGTACTACCATCACTGCCACCCAGGGTCTGCATTGGCAGGAGGTTACAGAACCCAAGCATTCTGATATGAGATGTGGGTCTCTTAATCAGTGTCTTAATTGCTAGGCTAAACATCCACCCCCCTACTCTGTTTTAGATGGTGTCTACAATCATTTTATATCATTATATATATACATATATATTATTAATCTCATCCTGTCACTAGATAAGCTTTTAATAACTTCCTTAAATTAATCAAATTGCCATTCTTAACTGAAACTTACAGGCTTATTTTCCCCACAATTCTCTGACATGTTGACATGGTAATCTTGAGGTCAACATACATTTGAGTTATCAATGTAGCCTTCCTATTATTCACTGTTTGACCTAAGTTGTTTTTGTTTTCACACCTTGAAAATAATAATTTCCTTTTAGGTTTGAACCAAGAGATTTTCCTTTACAAGAAAAGTCCTTGAATTATGATTGGAAATATCTAATGCAGCATTATCACTAAACACTTACATGGATGTGAAAACTAGAGCTATTTGCTTTTAGAAATAAGGGATTTTTCTGAATGAGTGAGATCCCCATAACTTTCTAAAAGCCAAGATCAAAAGCTACAGCAATCTCAAGGGTTTGGCTGATGCTTTGTTTTTCTCATTGATAGTCTTACAGGAAAAATCTACTACACAGTTTTTTCTTTTGCTTTTCTTAACTTATTTTATAATCTCAATGCTTTATGTCATTATTCTCCTTACTTACAGGTTATTGATTCAGCATCAATGACAAAAAAGTACTGGGGAAAAAAAAAAAACTCTATTTTTAAAAAAATATCTCTAATTTCCAGATTGCTACCTTTATGAAAACAAGAACATTTGATTTGCCAGTGTATTGACCACACATTTAGAAGTAATGTTAGAAGTGTTCTAATTATTCCTTTTACACATGAACTAGGAAATTGAATATCCTTTGCAAACTTATTAATTCTAATTTTCTAAAATATAAATAAAATTATCTCTTTTATGTTTTCTTTGAATATATGTTGAACTCTGTTATTACAGAGTAGAATTATGAGTAACACATTCTGCAATGTGTTTGTAAATAAGGTCTTTATTCATTTGGGGAGGCAGCAGATCTTCTTTTGGGATGAGAAGGAATGTAAATTGTCTGCAGATGAATTCTGTTATAGGTTATAAGAAAAAAATACCATAGAGGAGCATTTACTTTAAAGAGCAAAAGACAACCAACTTTCTCCATTTCAATACAATAAACAGTTACATTTCTCAGTTTAAATATTTAGAAATGAGATCTAAAACAAATGTGTCCGCTTTCCAAACTTTTTTTTAAAAAAACGATAGTTTTCTTTAAATTTTTGTTTGTCATTATTCTATGAAATCTGTGTTCCAAAAGGCAGCAGATGCATAACATGCTCTATTAAAATATAATACAATTGCACTAAGGGCATTTTGTTAAAAGTACTGTAAAGTAATATTTTTGATGCCAAAAATATCATATTCTTGGAACTCAGTTTAGTGAAAGTAATTGAAATCAATGGGTTAATTGTTTTTAGAACATTTATAAGTAAATATTATTAGCAAAATATTTTAATTACTGTACTTTATGGGCCCAAATGTAACCATTTATTAATACAAACCAAGCACTCATTACAAATTTGCACAGAAAATGATAAAATATTATGTATGAAATGAAGCATTAGCATGGACCATTAAGTCCTCTATTTTCATTTAATTGAATTTGTCAGTAGTACCCTCTTTAACTGAAAACCAGTCATAACCACAAAATTAAATAATAATTAAAGAAACAACTATTGAAAGAGTTGCTTGGAAGCTAAGGTGCCATTTAACCAAAATACAGCAATTTAATGTAAATTGCAGACCATGTAGACACAATTCTAAAAATTATGTATCCTGTGGTTCTGTATATGTTTGATTTAGCAAGCATTTTCAGCATTAGAGATAAGATTTCCTAGTTGAAGGACTGGTCTAATTTAAAACTGTAGCAATTGGTCAAAAGTTCCAAGAAACTAAATTATGCTGTGATAAGTCAATAAAAGTTACACATGACAATTCAATTTGTTTCCAGATAATCAATGAATTTGGCCTACTAATATCTGTATCAACATATGGAAGTATGAGTATATGTCTTATTCATATTCCCAATACAAACTATGTACATTATTATATAACTAATGAGGACTAGATAACACTTTACTATTCTAGCATGTTTGAATGTAAGATGTACTTGAATGTTTTTCATGTTCAAACTACATTACTTTTTCAAATAAAATTTTGTTTTTAAATTATTGCCTTAAAAATTCCAATCTAAGGCTCAGTTTAAATTACCAAAAAATCTAGTTTTCTGTGTATATGTGTGTACGTGTATTTATAGTTGTGTGTCAATGTATCTGTGTGCACATGTATGCACGTGTTTATAGTTGCCATCCTAAAAGGTCTACAACCTTTGCAACTTATTTTTTGCTCTACCTAGATTCGCTCCATGTTGCACAGCCAGCAGGGGGAGATAAGATTTAAGGAAATAGCAAAATGAACTTCAAGGAAGCTGCTACTTTAGGAGGCAAATAAACAAACAAACA
Source organism: Lepus europaeus (assembly GCF_033115175.1). Classification (NCBI taxonomy): domain Eukaryota; kingdom Metazoa; phylum Chordata; class Mammalia; order Lagomorpha; family Leporidae; genus Lepus; species Lepus europaeus. The sequence continues at coordinate 92,770,082 of NC_084839.1, forward strand.
AAAGAAGACTTGTCAAGGAACAGAAAGGAAGCTCTCTAGTGCATTTGGGATAGGGCTAATATTATGATGATAATATTATGATGTTGGTTGTTGAAGAGAACTTTATAAGCTTTTGCCAATGTACTTTATGGGTCTAGATTTTAGATACCATACGCAGATGAATTCTAGTTATCGGAATTCATTTATGATATTTCCAATATAACAAATTATAGCTGAATTCATGTATGTGGGTCTGTGAATCAATATAAATAATATAAAAGATAAGCCCACATACACATATTCTCATGAGTTTGGAGAAAATGTTGATTTTGTTTAAAAATTTCACAGGATCAATCATGTCTGCTCATGTAATTGATGACTTGCACTTCATAAAAGATCAGCACAAGTAACTGAAGGATTCTCATTTTTTTAAATACGTAATTTTAAAATATATAATTAAAATTATTTTTCTGTATTTGCATGCAAGTAATTCAGATAAATACATGAGTAAGTTGGATATGACTTATGTTCTTCGGAGAAAATTTTGTATCCTTGAAAATGATCAAATTTGAGATTTGGAATAAGATACTCTCATGTTCATATTTACAAACCTTATTTTCATAAACTCATTTTAGCTAGGGTGAGAGTGAACTCAGCTTGCTGGTACTTAACAACGCTGACTAGTAGAAATGCTGGACGTGGCTGCCATTAATGTGAAGTGGACGCGTTACATAAGATTGCAAATCAATGAGGAAATTCTATAGAATCACAGTAAGGTTGTCACTAAAGAAAATACAAAATTAAAGCCACATCTTACATTTGTAAGGTGAGTTCTCATTGGAAAACAATTTTGCATGTTTTAATTTTCATTTATCTGAAATCCAGAGAGAGAGAGAGAGAGAGAGAGAGAGACATACAGACAGGCAGACAGAAATCCCATATCCTCTGGTTCACTCCACGGACATTTGCAATAGCCAGAGCTGGACCAAGCCAAAGCCAGGATCGTGGAACTCAGATCAAGATTTTTCCACTTGTGCGGTAAGGACCAGGGAACAAGTACTTGAGCCATCAGCTGCTGCTGTCCAGGGCGCACAGTAGCAGGAAGCTAGAGTTGGGTATGGAGCTGGATTTCAAGCCGGGCACTCTCAGATGTGATACAAGCATACCACATGGTGCCGACACTTGCCCCACACTTCCAAATATTTGATTTCATTTGATTCTCAATCTTGTTTTAAGAGAACCTTATTATACCCACTTTAGAGATTTAAAATCACAGTATGTTTTTAAATATACTAAAATTAAAGCTTGGTTATATAAATTGTGTTGTTTGTTTATTTTTAAAGGTAATATTGAAGTGATTTTGAAACTTTTTTTAAGATTGAAAAACTGAACTTCCCCCATTAATTCATTTCTGTTCTTAAAATAACTCAAAGCATTTAGCATCCATATTCTTTTTCGAATTTTGGTTGCCTCATTACACATTTTAATATTGAGACTTTCAAGGTCTTTTTTTCAAGGATTGCATTTCAGATAACCTCTAAGACAAGAATTGAATTTCAGAAATATTCATTGGGTTTCAGACAACGTATAAACCTTTGCTAATCCCTCAACACACACACACACAGAGAAATTATAATGAAAATTTCTTATATTTTCCATAATTCTTTTTTCTTTTCATGTTAATTTTTAATTTCTTTCATGGGCAATTAATAATTGTGTATATCTATGGGATAAGTTGTGATTTTTTTAGCTGTGTATACATTGTAGAAAAAGTCAGTTGAGCTAACCAATATAGCCATCACCTTATCAATTTATTTTTAGTGGTGGGAATGTTAAAAATCTTTGGCTTACAGATTTTAAAAGGTAATATTTTATTCTTCACTGTTGTCACCATGCAGTGCAATAATAGATCACCAAACATTTTTTAAGATTTAATTATTTATTTGAATGGCAGAGAGACAGAAGGAGAAATAGAAAAAGAGAGATAGAGATTCTCAATTCACTGGTTCACTCCCCAGATGGCAGCAACGGCCGAGGCTGGGACACACTGAAAGTAGGAGTCAGGATCTTTTTCCAGGTCTCCCACGTGGGTATACGGGCCCAACAATTTGGGCTTAACTCCCTACACCACAGCTCTGGCCCTGATCACTAAGACTTACTTCTGCAGCCTAACTGACATTTTCCCCCTTTGATCAACATCTGCTCTCTCAACATCCCTCTTGTTCTCTTCCAGATTATGATAACTGCCTTTCTACTCTGAGATCATCTTTAGATTCTGTGCATGAGATCATACAGTATTTGTCTTGCTGTACTTGGCTTTTTTACATAGAATAATGTCCTTCAGTTTCATCCATTTTGTTGGGAATGATAGAATTCTTTTTCAAGTCTGTATAGTATCTCATTGTGTATATGTACCACATGTTTTTTTTTTTTTTTTTTTTTTTTGACAGATAGAGTTAGACAATGAGAGAGGGAGACAGAGAGAAAAGTTTTCCTTCCATTGGTTCACCCCCCCAAATGGCCACTACGGCTGGTGCTGTGCTGATCAGAAGCCAGAAGCCAGGAGCCAGGAGCTTCTTCCTGGTCTCCCATGCGGGTTCAGGGGCCCAAGCACTTGGGCCATCCTCCACTGCCTTCCTGGGCCACAGCAGAGAGCTGGACTGGAAGAGGAGCAACTGTGACTAGAACCAAGTGCCCATATGTGATGCCGGCACCACAGGCAGAGGATTAACCAAGTGAGCCATGGCACTGGCCCCCCACACTTTCTTTATTCATTCATCAGAGGTCACTTGCATGCTCCCGTTTCTTGGCTATTGTGAATAATACTGAAATGAACATGAAAGTGAAGATAACTCCTCTACATATAAATTTCAACTCCTTTGGATGTATACCCAGAAATGGGATTACTGAATCATCTGGTAGTACTATTTTTAGTTTTCAGTATTCCAATTTTATTCTCTCTCCCGCCAATACATAATCCCTGACTCTGAATTCAAAATTTTTTAAAAAAAGAATGATTAAGGACCATAAAGTTCTTGGTTTGAAGACTACTGTAGAAACTAGACCTCTGGGTCACACTTGTGCTATGACCACACTGTGCCCCACTCTCTCCATATTTTGGTTTTGGATACCATGGCTAAGTTCATATAGGGGAGAAAGAGTGACTGTGAAAGACTTTTGCTAAAATATCTGGTTCTTACTAAAATATTTAATTCCTTTAAGCTTCTGAATATTTTATCATACATAGACTAAACTGAGATTCATAGAATTTAATGTGGGAATTTATGCTATTTTTGGATTTCAGATATGCTGATTTCGTTCTTCTATAATATCAATATAATTTGCTCTAAATTCTTGCACAACAGTTGGTTGTTTTCCCATAATTCAACTTTCATGGCTATCCAAAATCTTCCTTCTTTTCAAACAGGTCACTGTAACTCTCAATTAACTGCTACAATTATTTTTAAAATCAGATAATATATGTCATAAGCCCTCAATATGTGTGGATCACTTTGATATATAAGTGTGGCCGTGAACAGAGCTGTTGGTGTACTTTACCAGAGTTTCAGGGGCTTTATTAATATTTTTATGTTTTCAATTCAACACACAAAACAATCTATTCAGCTCTGATTTTTTTTTTTTTTAGATTTATTGATTTATTTGAAGAGGAGAGTAGGAGAGGCAGAGAGAGAGAGAGAGGAGATTGTCCATCTCCTGGTTCACTTCCCAAATGACCACATTGACTAGGACTTATACAGAAGCCTAGAGCTCCATCTGGATCTCCAACATGGGGTACTGCCTCCCCAGGCACATAAGCAGGGAGCTGGTTTGGAAGTGGAGAAGCCACTCAACTAATACTCCTTTATAAGAAGCCAGCATGGCCTAAGGCAGCTTAGCTCTTTGCATTTCAAGGTTGGCTTCAGCTCTGACATTTAGAATACAGACTTAAAAGTCATTGAAACCAGTTAGATAGAGTCCAGATTCAGAGCTGTGTGCAGAAAACCAGTCATTATTAGAGATATTAAGCCAGTCAAATGACCTAGATCATGCTGAGGTTACTAGTAATCTGAGAAATTTCAAAAATTTAAGGAGTGAGGTAACTTTTCAGTTCTGCAAAGGGTTCAAAATGGGTTGATATTAGCAAGGGAAGAAAACTACTCTGTTCCATCAAGTAATTCAGGGAACCAGGCTGATGGAGGCTTCAACAACTGATGATATTCACATCTCAACCTAGTGAGAACGAATTACAACCAATGCAGTGAGAATGAAGGGGACAAAGGATTTTCTCTGCCTTTCACATGCTTCATCCAGAAGTTAAAACATGATGTTTCTCTTAGATATCATTGACCAAATCTAGCTATAACCATACTCCACTTTAAAAACAGGATTCCTTTATTTCAGAAGCAGATACAAAAGAATGAGACAGAGACAAAAAAAGGAAAAGCTCCCATTCAGTGGTTCACTCCCCTAATACCTACATTGGCGAAGTGTGTGTCAGGCCAAATCCAGGAACCACAAACACAATTGAGGTCTTCCAGAAGGGTGGAAAGAACCCAATTAATGGAGCCATTATTGCTGCCTTTTTCTTGCATCGGTGGGAAGCTGGAGTCAGAACCCAGAGCCAGGAATGAATCCACACACTCTGATGTGTGTGGTACAGGTGCCTCAACCACTAGGCTAAATGCCCCTTCTCTCACTCCATCTCAAGGGGATGAAAAAGTGTAACCTTCCATGGGTCTGCAAAAAGAGAATAAGATGGATCAGTGAATATGTAATATTCCCACAGAAAATAATATAAATCAATTTTTAACCAGAATTTTAAATCTCTCCCAAAAAAGCATTTAAATAATTATCAAGGACTTCAAAAATCTGTTGAGAAGAGAACAATTAGTGCCATTACTCTTAATGGGTAATAATATTAAATGTGGTGTCAGCCAACATATCCATATATACACTGACCTATCATAGAGGGCCATGGGTGGTCCTCTGTGTGCCTACTGAAAAAAAAGAAATTAGTTAAATATCTACATGAGACAAAGCAGGTCTTCCTTGGCTTATGTGAAATCTTGACATCAGTTAATCCCTGCACACTTTAAGAACATTTGGATCCTGATGCTGCTCCTTCTAACCTTCCTCCTGCATTCAAAGGCTAAAGAGGTGCTGGTCAGAGCAAGCATCAGCATCAATCAGTAAATAGTCCTCAGTTTGCTTGTGAACATTGATAGGGCATTTAAGAAGGATGGCTCACTTATGTCGCATTAGAACCACCTGAATACATTCAGTAGAGCAGGAAGATATTTAAGCTACCATCTATAAGTGTTTGAACAGAAAATGAGAAAAAACAGAGATACCAGGAAAAGGCAAAGACTACACAAGGTTAAAAAGTTCAAAAACAAAACAAAACCAACAACAAGATACTTTGTGTTGAACCAGAATCCAGAAACAGTGTGATGAAAGATCAAACTATGGCTAGGGATAAAAGGAAAGTTCTAAGGGAGAAATATACAGGGCACCAAATTCCTTGTTTGGAATTCCAAACTCCAAAGGAAACTGCTATTTTATTTTTATATGTTTTCTCTGTAAGTTTGGCAACAAACTCATAAGGCAACAGAACCCAACTTGAACTGATAAAAGGGCTCTTTAATTCTTATTCAACCCATTTTTGCATGAAAGGCCATACATTTCGCTGTAGAAATGTTAATATATTTGTTTATAGGATATTATCCTACGTCCCATTGGGGATGCTAGGAAATAAAGAATGTATGCAGCTAATACCCAACTCTGCAACTTTGGGATTCCAAAACATTCAACCTCAAGGTTTCCAATAAGCGATGTGTCCCTACAGACAAAAGCCAGCTCGGTGAAATGAATAGATCTGGGTTTGAATTCTCAGTAAATTGATGGCTACCAACCGTTTAGTTATGATTTTGGCTTCCTTTGCCCTTTTCTTTCATTTTCAAAGCGAGAAGGGTGTGAGGATCCAAAAAACTCCAAGGTGATTTTATCTTTTACTGTTTTGTGACTTTACTAATTTTTACATTATATCCTATAAACTCTGCACATTTGTCAACCTCTAATATCTCATAAGTGTCATCTTTGATGCACAACCTTTTACTCAGAAACAGACATCATTCAGTGCTCTCCATTACAGCTTGCATAATGCAGGTCAAATATAGTGTGATAAGTATATCTTGGGGATTTATATTCTTAATCCCAGAGTGTCTGCAAAGAAAAAATATTGAAATTTAAAGCAATTGAAAATTGATTTAGACATAAAGTGACTAGCAGAATGTTAAATTTGTATTTGCCAATAAGCTCATAGTTCTTCCAAATCATTTGGTTTTTATTTTGGCTTTTTAATATATTACATAAAACTTTTCAGACCACTACAAGAATTGTGGTTTATACTAAAAGAAATACTTTATGATGTTGCCTGCATATGATGGAAAATAATTCTTTATTGCAGATGTTGTGGTTGTGTCCCAAATTCCCAAATCAATGTCATTTTTGTTAGAAGTGGTCGATATTATTCACACAATAAAATAACTCATTTGATTATTCCCTATATTATTCTTGCACACACATTATGAGCCAGATCTTGATCTTTCCTACTCATGAAAATTCTACCTGACTTTAACATCTTATACAATCTAGTTGGTTTCTGAGTCTCTTGGAGAAACTAAGTATATTTGTGTGTTTCCCATGTTTAGAACCTAGCTATAGACATTTATAATGAACTCTATATTCAACCTTTCATTGCTAAGACACGTTTTTAAAACAAATGTCTGGAACACCTTTTATTTTACCTGTGAAAAGAAAGCAACTTTATTTATTTCATTAACAGGGAAAATGAATGAATAAATTCACTTAATATTTTTCATAATAGCTTTCAAGTTGGCAAATGTATCCACAATACATTGCTACACAGCACACCACCCCAAATCTTAGTGACATAAATCAACAAACAGTTGTGAGTTCTCCTGAGTCTGAGGGTGTACTATCTAGGTATTGCCTTTGCTGGTTTTCCCTGCATTCAGCTGCAGGATCAGCTAGGCTTCAGGTCCTGATTGTCCTCATCCCACTTGTCTGACACTTGATACTGTCTACTAACTGAGAGGCACTGGTTCTTCTCCCTATAGCTACCCCCCATCCTATAGAGTGCATGGGGAACAGTATAATGAATTGAGATTCCCAAGAGTGTTCAAGGAGAAGTTACAAAACCTCTTGTACCTAGAGACTGGAACATGGACATCAACGTCATGTTGTTCTGTTGTTCCAACAAGTGAGAAAGACAGCCAGGATTTAAAGAAGGACCAAGGAGCAACATCCTCCTGCAAAAGGGGCATGGGTATAGAAAGGAGTCATTCAGTGAGATTCAATTTTTCAGATATGACCTTGCATCTTAGAGCTACTAAGAGACTCTAAAGCCCTTCTTCAAATAACATTTCCCTCATGCCCCCATTATTTTCCTTTTGATTGATACAGTCTCGACATAGCCAGTCTTCTCTCACTTGCAATATTAAGCATACTTATTGCCCATTCTTAACATATTGGGGTATTAAACAAAGGGAATATTAAAAATATTATTGGAGGTGGAGATGCTTTACTATTTTCTCTTGAGTAGCGTGTCCTACAAAGGATAAGTTGTGTAATTAGACAAAAGTATTATGGCTTGTAAAATCAAATGTCCTGATCACACATCCTATGCAAAATGATGATTACTTGTTAAAAGATGTCACTTATTTCTTCTTTTCACTAGTGACAAAAAGTGCGCAACTTCAAGGAGAAACAAATGGAATAGCTCAAGGAAATACTTGGAGGAAATCACTCTATTGCTAAGCATTACCAGACTCCCTGCTTTTGTTGCCTATATCCTCATATATTTGTATTATTTTCATCAACTTTATACTAAATATAGTTACAATAACTCCATCCAGAGAAATACCATAACATGTAAATTATTATGTTCATAGAATATTATTTTTAGAATTCTAATTTAGACTCTTTTTACTGAAGATTCAAGAGTCAATGATCAATAAAAGACTTCTAACCAAAAGAATATATCATGTTAAGATCAACTTCTTCGAGGGGAAGGAATGGAAATCAAATTCATGGAGAATAAAGGAATAATATAAAGACCCTGACTATTAACGAACATCCTGTGCATGTATTTTTTAAATGCGTAGTGGTTGAATCAAATCCCTATGGTATTTAGATTTCATTGGATTCATTTTAAGGAGTGGTGTAGCAGTTTTATTTCTAAATGCCAATATTTACAATGCACCAGAAATTACATTCTTTAGGAATATTTAAACTTAAAAGAAAAGATTTTGTATGTTTCTCTATTATATGCTAGAGGGCACATAGTTTGTTCCTATTTTTTAGGTATTATGTGAGTGTCAAAAGAGCACTCCAATTCACAGGGCTGGGATTCATGATTAAATTAGTATCCCTTTGATTGTCTAAAAGAGAATGACGGGACCCTCGGAGACAGGTTACCAGTAATTTTTTACGTGTTTATTTATTTTAATGCACATGGAGAAAGAGAGAGAGAGAGAGAGAGAGAGAGAGAGAGAATGGGAGGGAGAGAGGCTTCCTTCTGCTAGCTCAATCCCCAAATGCCTGCAACTGCCGAAACTTTGCCAGGACTAAGCCTGAAGCCAGGAACCTCGTCCGGGTCTTCCAGTTGGGTGGCCAGGAACAAGCATATGAGCCACTACCTACTGTCTCATAGGGCTCATTAACAGGAAGCTGGATTGGAAGCAGAGGTGCTGGGTCTCTAAGTGGCACTCCAGTACTAGATTCAAGGGTACAAAGAAGCATTTGAATCCACTGTGCCACAATGCCCGGCTTTATTATTAATTCTACAGCCTGAATTAATTCTAAGCCTCAATTAATACTATTAGTCATTGACTCTACTGTCTTGCCTAAAAACCCCAAATACAGGACTGTGAAACACAATGACGTCCCCATGGAAAGCAGGTTGGTGTTTGGGTTTTTCTCAGTTACCATTTAGATATGACTCAGAGAGACTAGTAGTTAACATGTTTGCAGTCCTGGAGTACTTTGAGGATCAAACAAAATACCGATACTCTCACAAATCCACCAGCCTTAGTCTGCACCCCAAGCAAAAGCACCCATGCACTTTCTACACACCAAGGTTTGCATGTTGTTTCACGGCTTCCTGGACATCATGTCTATAGGGTCTTCCACTGATCAGGTTTAAAAACATTAGCTTTAAAGAAGGAGTCATTATCTTCCAGCTGCTTTGAAAGCCCCATGACTTCTCACATATTCAGATATTCAGAGCTCACCAAATACTTTTTGGTAGTGGTACCTGATATTCGTCTTCCTTGACATTGATTTTTGATATTCCTTTTCAAACAGCCTAAATTCAGTATGAGAAAAGTCATTTTAGAAGTGGGGGAATTCACACAACCCACTTTCAGCAGAGTTCTCAAAGCATTTTGTAATAGACCAGCCTGAGTGAGGCAACACCTAGCAGCCTGAAGCTGTTCCGTTTTGAACACACCAAGAACAGATTCTTGCTTTCATGCTTCAAAATATCCTTGTCTCAACTCCAGAACAGCCTTTCCATGAAGCACTCATTTTATGCAATCTTTTTTATTTCACATAATTCTCCTTTGAAATACTTTAACATCATAACACGTAGACATAAGACAATGTATAAAAGAGATGACTATGTGATGGTTTAACTGCCCACCCCCATGCTTGCTTCATTTAAGAGTTTACTTCTATCTAGAATCTTTTATCCAGTAAAACCTGAATCTTAATTTTGGGAGACGTTACTTAGATATGCTTATTCCTATTGCTGGAGAAAAATTCCATATGAGGTAGAGATTTGTTAATATGAGTATTTAAGTTTCCAATAGTATAAATATACAATGGCTCTGAATTCTACATCTTTTAAAAAATTGGATAACTTTTGCACCACTAGATATATAGTTGATATCAAAACAGCATATTTTATGGTAGTATGTACAAACTGATTTTTTTCTGTGTTCTATACTTTTGTTTTTACATGCAGACATACAGGATTAGTGAAATTTCACAAAATAGTCTTTTTAAAGCGGATTGCACAGATCTCTTATAACCACCATATGCTGTTATTTCTAAAGAAAAGTCGACTGGTTAGTCACTTGTACCTCTTTGTCAGACAAACTTCCATAACTCCACATTTATTGCTGTTGCAAGCAGAAGCTTACTCCATACCTGTTTGTTGACTTAGTTGAAATTACTTTCCATTTACTTTAGGTGCCAATCTGAGACATCCTAGCCAAACTGGATTGACTGCTAGGGGGTACAAAATACAAAGTATATGAACTCAAAAGCCAACATTTATTCAGTGTACAACATGTCCCAAGCACTATTTCAAAGTTTTGCATCTTATTAATATGTATGGAAACCCCAGAGGGTTAAGTGCTATTATCTATATTTTGTAGATACAGGGTTGGGGCAGGCAGAGTATAATTTTCCCCAAACTATAAAGCAAGAAAGGTGACTAGGTATCAAATGCAAATGTCTGGCTCTCAACTGGCTGGTATTTAAATAAATAGAGAGTAATTGAAATCAAAGAAAATTGGAAATTCATTTTTTCAGTGTCCTTAGCCAAATTTCATCAGACCATATTAGACTGCACAACATACCCACAAATACAGAGGATTCTGTTTAGTGGTCCTGCCCTACTAGGTGCTGAAAAAATTAAGTTACAGGATATTTTAAAAATCACAAATGAGTTTAACACATATATAATAGTAACATTATTACATTTTCTGATTATTCTCTCATGTTGACTACAATTAATATTGTCTTTTGACACAGACAAAAAAACCTATGTGACAAACTATCACCTTCTATACACAGACACTAAATAATGCCTGAAATATGAAAATATGCTGAAACAATTAGCCAAATTAAAAGTGCTGTCAACTCCTGTCCCTTCAAGAAAACATGGTTTATGAGAAAGTGTGTCTGCTTACAGAATCGTATTAAAATGTAAGACAACTTTAGTTTCCATTTTTTCACCTTTTACTCTTTAAAAATAAGTAGTATGTTGGTGATAAAGCCTGTGACTACAATAGTTCCAAGACAATTTTTTTTAAAAAAAATGCCATTGCATATATTTAAGATACATGAAAATAAAAATTTATATAGCAAAGCAGGATTAAACAGTAATTTCAAAATATTCTTTATTTTATAAAGGATCATAGAGCCAAATTCATTTAAATAGCAAAATCTCAAGAGTTAACAGGCTATTTGCTTGAAATTCAGCATTGAGAGAGAGGGGAAAAAAGGTAGCTTTACTTATTCATATGGTCCTAAAATACAGTTCAAAATGAGACAAGTGAGCCAAAATTTTAAAGGACATTATGATTTTTATGTGAGGTGGTTACACATTACTATATGCTGCTAGTTGTCTAACAATCTTCCTTCGGAATTCTAGCTGGAAATCCAAATTAACTACATCATGATTTCTTTGTGAATATTTGTCATGACATGCAAAGTATAAAATCTTTCTACACAACGTTGGCTGTGGCACCTGCTAAACCTTCTGATGTTTGAGTTAGAACATTTTTGAATGGGCAGCAATATTAACGTTTTCTCAACAGACAGCACATTCTTCCTCATTAACAGTAATGAAAACCCTGTGGGCTTTTTGCTATTTAGACTGTGTGGGAAAGACAAAATATGTCCTGTTATCTATGAGCCATTTTAGTAAAGTTTCTACAAAGATACGAGGGTGCTTGGAACGTATGCATAATTTTTTCATAATACTCATCGTTCATGAACTGTTTGAAGACCTTTTTAATGCATGGATTTCAAAAAAATTTTTTTGCACCAAAATAAGCGTATCTTTGAATTCCATTTCTTATGAGCTTTTTGAAGTACCCTCTTACAGAGGAAAAGATAAAGCAGGGAGTATGATGCCCACTGTGCAGACCCCGTGTCTCCCATCATATCCACGGTGTAGCTTCTCTTCCCTCTGCCCTCTCCCGACGGTGAAGAGCTGCTGCAGTCCGGGTTTATCCTGGCCAGTGTTTGAGGAGTTATTTTTAGCCACCTCTGCTAGCCTTGGTCTAAGTCAGATGAGCAAGGGCCAAAGACTGGGGCAACCTGAATGGCTAGGCTGTGCCTGTGAGTCTTCCGGGACTTTCATCGCGTGACTTTCATAGCTGCTGTTGTTTTATAAATGTCAGGAGAGCAAAACTTAAAGGGTTGAGTTTTATTATTGTCTGGAATGCTTGTATCACCAGAGTAAAAGTTCAAAACAATCCTTATGCCTCTCTGCTGACTTCCTGAGTTAAACGTTTAAGGGCAACACCAATACAATGAGAATTAGTGCATTTGAAACTGAAAATATGAGGGTGAGTGTAGGTGGACTAATGCTCGGCGCCGTCCTCGTCCAGCAAGAGACAGAGACCGAACACTTTGCACGGGGTTCCTTTATTGCTCGGCAAGCAGGAGATCCAGCTTCGATCTCTTCTGGGCAGGAACTTCCCTTACACCCGCGTAGCAAGGGTTTATATGCACAATACACGTCACAAATCAGGTGATAGGCTAGAAGCGCGGGGATAGGACAATCTCGTGGCAAGGCGGGAAGGAGCGAGCTAGAGCGGGAAATCTAAGGCGGGAAGGAGCGAGCAAGAGCGGGAACTCCCTGAGATGAGGAAGAACCCGGAAGCAGGGAGTCGGCGCCATCTTAGGGGCACGGTTCCTCCGGTCTGGTTCCCTACATCTCCCTCCTTTTGTTTTTGCACAAATCACATCCCCGACGGCCCTGGCTCATGAGGGCCGGGAGAATATTTACTAGGCAGAGAGTAGAGGTGCATACCCAGCGTGCTTGTGATCCGTTAGTTACGGAACTTCAAGGGCCTGGCCACAACCCCTGATGTCTCCGTTAGGGATCAGTTTTTATTCCCTTTTGCTGGGGCAGGCTGGGAATTGAACCTGCATGCATATGCATATGCTCTCCCAGGACCCCCGGAACCCCCGGGTGGACTCCTGCTGCAGTACCTTTGGTCTCGCATACCCAGTTTTCGCTCCCCGTCAGGGATGGGTGATACAGCCCAATGAATGAGAGGGGGAACAAGACAACTCGAGGAAGGTGTGTGCCTGATGGAGGCATTGTCCATATGTAGCCGCGTGGTAGGCCGGGGATCCCCTGGAGGGGCAGATATGCAGTTTTGTCCCCACAATCAGCTGTGGCGATGTGAGTACGCTGCAGTACGGTGTTGCTGGTCCCCCCCTTGCAGTCGCAAGGGTTGCCTACGTTCTGCAGTAAAGCAGTGGGGTTGGAGTTAAAGCCCGCATAAGAGCCAGGGAGCAAAGCCGCTGCCAGTATGAAGAAGCGGAAGGGGTGCATCTCACGTCTCGTTGTTTTGTTGCAATTTGTCGTCCTGTGAGAGCGTGGTAATCTCGGTTATCTCGGGGGAGATGTCGTCCGTAGGTGATAGAGGTGTATCTTGCGGCGGCGGGGCTGTTTTTCTGACCAATCTTTCCGGTATCCAGAGAGGTTCTCTTCCAGATTCCTGTGGGAAGACACAGACCGCGCCTCGGTTCCAGCATAATACCGGATCCGGGCCGTACCACTTTCCCGTGAGGACATCTTTCCAACGGACATAGCCTCGTGAAGATGGCTCCTTTAACATGTGTCTCTCAGCGGGGGACATAGAATGATCTGTCAAATTCAAAAAGTTTATAGTAAACAGTGCAAGGGAGAGGCGCATTCGAGGGGTTTTGCCCGTGGCAATTCCCTCCTTTTGTTTTAAGAGAAAAGCCTTGAGGGTTCGATGAGCCCTTTCAATTATGGCCTGTCCCTGAGGGTTATAAGGGATTCCAGTTTTATGTTGTACCTGCATACGGGTGCAGAAATCTTGGAATGATTTACTTGTGTATGCAGGACCATTATCTGTTTTTAAAGTTTTTGGTTTGCCCCAGGCTGCCCATGCAGCAAGGCAGTGATTAATGACATGGGTGGTACGCTCACCCGTCTCCAGAGAAGCAAAAATTACTTGGGAACAGGTGTCAACTGACACATGAACATACTTTAAGGTCCCAAACTCGGATATGTGGGTGACATCCATCTGCCAGATATGTCCTGGTAGTAATCCTCGGGGATTAACCCCCACCGAAGGCACAGGGGTTAAAGTAGGGCATGCGGCACAATGGCGAACAATATCGCGAGCAGCAGCACGAGAAAGACCGAATTTGGCGGCAAGGGTTTTTGCGTTTACATGGAACTCTGAATGAAACTGGATAGCCTGCTCTTCTGGGGAAGAAAATTGGAGTATCCAAATGGGGCGTGTGGCTTGATCAGCTATAGCATTGCCTGTGGTCATGGGTCCAGGTAAGGAAGAATGAGCTCTAATATGAGTAATAAAGAAAGGAGCAGACCGATTCCAAATAGATTTTTGCAGGGTGAGGAAAACTGTCGCTACGGAGGATGAAGAATTGACTAGTCCTGCGGCCTCAAGGATAGACACAGAATTAACCACATAGCGTGAATCAGACACAATATTGACAGGTCCGGGGAAATCAGAGAAGACTTGGTTAACTATAAGAAGTTCAGTTACCTGGGGGGAGTTAGTAGCGAATTGGAATGTTTTTGGCACAGATCCTGAAACAACATATGCACCGACTCCTGTTTTAGAACCGTCGGTATACACTACTGGGGCTCCCTGTAAGGGCTTTTGGGATGTGGACTTTGGAAAAATAACTGGGTGAGACTGAACAAAGGTTAGCAAAGGATCAGAGGGTGTTCTGTTTGTAATAGTTGCGGAAGTGGAGCAGACTAAAACCGCCCAAGCATCAGTACAAGCGATTAGCACACGTACCTGTTCCATGGAATAGGGGACAACAATGGTGGATGGTTCGCGTCCAAAATGTTGGATAGCCCTCTGAATGGCTAGGAGAGTTATCTCCGCCACTGCCACGGGATAGTAACTAATAGATCTAGTAGATGACATTGAGGGATGGATCCAGAGGAGAGGCCCATCCTGCCATAGGACCGCGGTGGGCTGTTTAAGGGTGTCGAGGACCCAAAGAGTAAGGTCTCCCGCAGGGTCCCAACGTTTTAGGGCAGCTTTACTAAGGGCATCGTTGACAATTGACAGTGCTTGTTTGGCCTCAGAGGTGAAGGTTCGGGGGGAAGCAAGATCCGGGTCTCCTTTAAGTATATTAAAGAGGGGCTGCAATGCAGCATTAGGAATGTTAAGGTAGTGCCTAATCCAATTGATATCCCCTAAAAGTTTTTGTAAGTCATTTAGAGTGGAGATAGCATTGATTTTTATTTGAATTTTTTGAGGTCTAATTTGAGTAGGGGCGACTATAGCCCCAAGATAAGAAACTACAGACGACAATTGCACCTTATTAGGTGCAATATGCAGCCCTGCCCCTTCCAGCACTTGTTGGAGTGTACTGTATAAGGCCAGGAGCCTCTCTGCTGTGGGGGCTGCACACAGTAGGTCGTCCATATAATGTAGGCACCTGCAGTCGGAATATCGGTCTCTAAGAGGTTTTAGTACTTGGGCTACATAGACTTGACACATGGTGGGGCTATTAGTCATACCCTGAGGCAAGACTGTCCACTCCCAACGCTTGTCCGGTTGTTCCTGGTTCTGGGTGGGGACAGTAAAAGCAAAACGTGGGGTATCCTTTTTGTCCAATGGAATGGAAAAGAAACAATCCTTAAGATCTATTACAATAACAGGCCATTGGTTGGGAAGTGCCGAAAGCAGAGGAAGACCACGTTGCACAGGGCCCATAGGCTGCATCTGTGCGTTGACTGCCCTAAGATCATGTAAGAGTCTCCATTGACCTAATTTTTTGCGGGTGGCAAAAATAGGCGTATTCCATGGAGAGGTGGATGGGATCAAATGACCAGCGTTGACCTGCTCCAAGACCAGAGTGTTGACTGCCTCCAGTTTCTCCTGAGATAGGGGCCATTGTGGAACCCAGACGGGTACGTCCGTTAGCCACGAGATGGGTAAAGGCTCCACTGGTTTAGGAGGCGAAACAGTGACCCCTAGGAAAAACCCAGGCCAACTTTACTTGGTCTTTGTTTTGGTTCAATGGGGGAAGGGTGGCCCTGGAGCTGGACACCGAGTCCCTTGCCTGGGACGTAACCCATATTTTGTAGCATAGATCGTACTGCAGGGGAAGTGGTGACCAAAGCAACATCCATTTCTGCCAGGACGTCTCTCCCCCAAAGGGAAATGGGTAGAGGTAAAATGAATGGAGAAAACTGTCCTCTATGACCCTCGCTATCCTGCCATGACAACAAGGCTGCACTGATTTTTGGGAAATGAGCAAAACCAAGTCCTTGCAAGGTTTGTTCCGCCACATTTGTAGGCCATGTACTAGGCCAGTCCTTTGTTGCTATAATGGATTTGTCGGCTCCTGTGTCTAAAAGTCCCTTAATGTCCTTGCCATTAATCTGCAACACTAAAGTGGGACGTTCATTTAAAAGCATATGTAAGCCGGTAAAATTAATGCCAGAGGACCCAAAGTTACCAGTGCCGCGAACGTGGTTTTTAGCTGGGATTAAAGAGTGAAGACTGGGCAGTAATAACATTTGTGCGATACGGTCTCCAGGATTGATTACTAAAGGTCCCTGAGGGGCCTGAACCATGATCTTTACTTTACCAGTGAAATCAGAGTCAACTACCCCGGGGATCACAGCTAGCCCTCGGAGGGCGGCGGAGGACCGACCCAACACTAATCCAACCGAATCCGGGGGCAGAGGACCGGAGCAGTCGCTCTCCACTAATTGTACCCCCATCTCCGGAGTTAAGAGGAGAGGGGAGGTGGCGCGGAGGTCCAGGCCTGCGGACCCGTGAGTGGCACGGGCTGAGGGTGCACTGGGTGTAGCGCAGACACGGGAGGTGGAACCTGAGAGTAGATTTGATTTTGGGGGCTCCTCGCTGGGTTGGGGAGCCCCCTCTGGCCGTTTTTTGGCCCCTGGGCGCTACCTGTAAGTGGGTTGCCATCGATATCGAAAGCAGAACGGCATACCTCTGCCCTATGAGGGCCCTTGCGGCAACGGCGACAAGGCTCTATGCCTGAAGGCTGTGCCGTGGAATACCCATGGCTGAGATTGGGGCAATCGCGTTTTCTGTGACCCGGTTGATGACATTGGAAGCAAAGTCCTGAAGATATGGGGGGTCGGGTCGATTTAGATTTTGGACTGTTTTCTTTGACTTTTGCCAGCATCGCAGCTAGGCCCGCATTAGTAAGTGGCCCACCGGTATCTCTGCAGTATTTTAACCAGGAGTCCAGAGATTTATGTCTATATTGTCGAAGAATGTTTTTGCACTCTTTATTAGCCTGCTCAAAAATAATTTGTTTGACCAGTGGCTGAACGTCAACCTCGGAAGGGAAAATACGCGACGCAGCCTCAAGTATGCGAGCGACAAAATCAGCGAAGGGTTCGGCCGTGCCCTGAACGATCTTGGTGAGGTGGCTAGCTGAGTCACTTGGATTGGACGCCTGCCTCCACGCACGTTGGGCACAGTTGGAAATTTGCCTGTATACTTGTCTAGGGAATTGGGTCTGGTCAGCCTGATAAGGTCCACGCCCTAAAAGCATATCAGCATTCCACGTAGGGTGGCCGTCCTCAGCATTTTCATCTGCCTGGTCATGACAGCACTCTGTATTCATAGATTGCCACAAAAGAAAGCCGCCTGGACTTAAACAGGCCCGAGCCAATTGGGTCCAGTCGCTAGGTGTTAAAATGGACTGGCCGACTGATTCAAGGAGTGACAATGTGAATGGGGCTGTGGGTCCATAGTCATGGACCGCAGCCTTAAGTTGTTTTAATACTGTCATGTCCAATGGTTCGTGCCGGGCCTCTCGCGTGCCCAAAGCCAAAACAGGGTAAGCCTGAGCGGGGGCAGCGGGAGCGCCAGTTCGCAACTGTTTCCAGGCTTGTTGATGAAACTGTCTGCCTGAAAAAGGTGGCACATTTGGGACGTTTAATGGCCATGGCGGCACGGGTGTTAGATGGGGCTGAGGCACGCCTACATGACCGCCAGTAGGAGGCGCTGCGTCTTTAATCTGATGGGCGGGCACGACATCGATAGGAGGAGCCGTAGGCACTAGAGGGCGTAAACAGGCATCTTTTAACTTTTGCCGCAGCTGCGCATACGTAGGAGGCGGGGATTTAGGATCGCCGTCCCCTTCCCCCTCAGACTCAGAGGAGGCGGAGCCACATTCGGAGCCTGAGGCCAGTGAGGAAGTCTGGCATCCCGTGTCCTTAAATTGTATGAGGTCCCGGGCGCCGTCCGAGCTCTGAGAACGAACTTCCTCGAGAGCCTCGCGAACCGCCGTAAGAGTCGGGCGGTCCGCTCCCACCGACCTCTCCTCTTGGAGGCACGCCCGCAGTAGTTCCCATAAGGGGAGAACAACGGGGTCGATATCGGGTTCCTGGGGATCGTTAACTGTGCGCCGGAGATCCTTTCCTAATTTCTCCCAAGACTCAAGAGTTATTTGGCCCTCGTGGGTGAGCCACGGCGCAAAGAAATCAACACTTCCAAGGAACCTGACAAGTGTGGTCTTAGAAACCTTAATCCCTTTGCTACGCAATAATGCTTTTAACGGATTAAGCAACATTGAATGGCTAGATGAATTTCCCATTTTCAGTTTAAAGCGGGAAGACACGTCCGCTATCTTATTTTCAGTTTAAAGCGGGGGAACAAGTCTGCTATTCTTTCAGTTTAAAGCGGGGAAACACGTCCGCTATCTTATTTTCAGTTTAAAGCGGGGAAACACGTCCGCTATCTTAGGGTGCGTCCACCCTCCAACCACGAGATATACCTCACTCGCGGGGCCCAGACGGTAAGACTGACCTCGCTTACCTTCTACTTACCGGGCAACGTAGAGGAAGTTCCCCGTACGGGCCACCAGCTGCTCGGCGCCGTCCTCGTCCAGCAAGAGACAGAGACCGAACACTTTGCACGGGGTTCCTTTATTGCTCGGCAAGCAGGAGATCCAGCTTCGATCTCTTCTGGGCAGGAACTTCCCTTACACCCGCGTAGCAAGGGTTTATATGCACAATACACGTCACAAATCAGGTGATAGGCTAGAAGCGCGGGGATAGGACAATCTCGTGGCAAGGCGGGAAGGAGCGAGCTAGAGCGGGAAATCTAAGGCGGGAAGGAGCGAGCAAGAGCGGGAACTCCCTGAGATGAGGAAGAACCCGGAAGCAGGGAGTCGGCGCCATCTTAGGGGCACGGTTCCTCCGGTCTGGTTCCCTACAGACTAAGTCAATTTTTCCGAATACCTGAAAGCTGATATTTTAAAGTTATTTTTAGAAAAGAAGATAGAAGTCCTACTCCTTATCCAAAATCTTTTCTATGTTTGTTTGGAATTTTTGCCAAATTTCCTTATAAAGTGTAAATACATAAATGCATGGCATAAAGAACTAATGGTATCCAGGTCTCCAATTAAAAATTCCAACTACCAGTAACAAACACAGCATCTGCTCATGGTAAGTTAATGCTTGGTAAGTTCTGATTTTTGCATTTTTATAGGATTATACTTCAGACATAAATCTAACAATAATAGAAGCTTTTTAATTTGTACCTCTGAATATTGTGTCTAGATGTTAAAATGAAAGATCATCTACATGCATATACCAAAGTAGTATGATAACTGAACAAATCTCAAATGATTTAATAATTTGTGGTGGTAATTTTAACTTCGATATTCTTGGTACAGTAAAATTAAATCGCAGCATAAACTAATTTCTTAAAATTTATGTTGAAGAGTTAATTCATTTGTAATTTTAAGTTGCATTCGAGGCAAATTAAGAAATATCTCTAAATTCATATTTACTCCAAAATTTTCAAGCTTATAAATTCAGACAGTCTCACTTGAATCCGCAAATATCTTAATTTGCTTTGAAGAGAAAGTATTTTTTTTCTTTCATTCATATAATTCAAAACAGCTAAACAGATTCTACTTCAACAATTTAAATGATTCATATGTGAGAACAAATATGGAAAATCTAAGCCCCAAACAAAATTGCAGACTTAAATTATAATGATAATTTAAAATGTGTGTAATATAATTATAGTATAGGGTCTGCTATAATGAGCTCGGCAATACTATATCTATAGCAAATGTGTGAGGACGGTGATATTAGATATGCCTTTCTCTGAGCATTTTTTACACGTTTCTGAATTACGATACCTGTGCCAGAATCAGTCTACTGTATCAAGGATTTTTTGGATGGAGAAATGAATTTTTTAAATTGTCAAAACATGATAGAGCAAACTTTCCTTTTCTACATAGAATCTACTAAAATATGAATATCAACTATGTATGAATTTTAAATGTATAAAGATAGTCATGTACTCATTTTGAAACTAGCTCTAGAAGAAAGTTGAAGATATATTAATTGATAATTCATTCAGAGTCAATAATGCTATACAATTAAAGCAGTTTAAGACATTTAACTATGAATAGTAACTAATGATTATTGTACCATTCCATATAAATGCTTGCATGGATTTTTGTACAAATATTCTCCTTTCAAGTACATAGGAATATGTCAAACTACAATACAGACCCTCCTTTGATATAGCTACATTTTGTTGAGTAGTAAACAAAGACTTGATCTTTGAATTGACAAATACACACCATTACTTCATATGAAAGTCCAGAGCAGTAACGTAAAGCTACTTTACAATCAGTTATGTTTAAAATGAGTTGCTTTATGACAGAACACGGGAGGAACCATCCTATTTGTTATTTGATAAGTATTTACTGCTGGGATTAAAATGTCATTAATTTCTAGGGGAGACAGCAAGGCAAAGTAGAGTTATTGTCTGGAACAGTGGTGAACAATGCACGGTGAATTCAAGGAACAAAGATGGCATAATATAAAACTGCATATAACCAAGTAGTCATCCATCCATCCACCCTTCTGTCCATCTATCCACCAGTCTTCAATTCAACAAAGTACTACTGCAAATAATTTATTGCAGTATGAAAAACCTAGTGCCAAGAAAGTATTGAAGCATGCAAACAGCTGATCCTTAAGTGGCTTGCTATGCAGATAATCATTTAAAATATGCATGGGTTAAACAGTGTTGTAGCTGTATGTATATATCTATGTCTTTTCCCAATACTGGCACTGAAAAAAACTATGGAAGCACAGCACATTTCTCATAGAGAGGTTAAAGCGGAGTCTTGGTGGGCAAGATTTGGAACTGTTTGTAACTGGAGGCTCCAGAGATTCCCCTCATCATCCCATCAGTGTCTAGCACAGATTAAAGACATAGCAGGGGCTGCCATGAATATTGAGAGAAAGGTTGTCCAGTCTGCTGGAACAGCCCCTGCAGGGGTAATGAAGAAGGAAGTCCCTCACGGGCTGCAAGAAAGAGCTACAGGTACGGCTCGGGTAAGAGGTAAGTCGAGCAGCACTCTGTAGAGTTGGGAAACCCAGCCCAGAGAGAGGGGAGAACCAGATGGTGAATCATATGGAAATTATGAAAAGTGACGCGATAGCATCTCCCCTGCTTTGAACTCTGTTGAAAAAGACAAAATTATATTTGGACACCGAGACGTGAATCAATAAAAGAACAGAAAGATCAGTGCAAAGAGAGGAGAACATGGTCTTGAAATGACGTGTATTTTGCAATATCTCCTCTTCCCAGTTCAAAGAAAGCTTCATTTTTCACAAGCAGTTGTTGCACAGAAATAAATTGCCATCATGCAAGGGAGTAACATTTTGCTTGTGGTTAGTAGCGTTTTAAGGAGGCTGGGTTTCTGAACAAACAAATAGCTGTATAAACACATCTTCATCTCTAGGTCTGGGTGGCTTGCGTTCACTCTGGAAGGCTTTTCTCTTCAGTAGAAGTCTGCCAGGCTCCAGGCCTGGCTGCCAGGTGTGGCCCTTGACAGATGAGGGCGAAGTAACCTGTTGACCCACCCCCACCCCTGGTTTCCCAGCTTCCTTTTATCCCAAGCTCTTGCTTCTTTTTCCATCTCTCTCTGTAAAAACCTCAAGGAGCCCTGAACCCAGCATCAGCTGTCTATTGTCCCAGAGTCCTGACCAGTGTGGACTTCCTGGCTTACCCCTCCATGTACCTTTTGACCCTGAGTTTAGATTCTGATTCAAGTTGAGGTAACTCCCCCTTTCTTGTTTCTGATTGTGGCTGCATTTCGAAACTCCCTGTCATCCTTCATTTACCTTCATCAGAAATTCTGATTTAGACTTTCTGACATAGCATTCCCACATGGGATCCCGACATTCATTCTAGATTTGAAAAGCTTCCAGGTTTTGTTTGTGTGTTTGTTTTTTTTGGTCGCGAACATCAGCTTTTATTCCTAATAAAGGTGATTCTTGATTTCTAACAATTTATAGCCTGGACAAAGATGTGCACGCTGCAGAGCTGGCCACACGTGACTTTCGTGCTCATGCTGTGCTAGCTGGGAGACCGGGTCCCAAAACAAGGCCTCTGTGTTAATGCGCAAACAGGCCCAGTTAGCCTGCCAAGAGAAACTTGCCATGGGTCTCTAAAAATGCTTTGCAAATCAAAGCAAGCAAGTGCTCTTAAAAGCAAATTAATTTTTGTATATGTGTTTTTAACACAATCATATTTTAAATATTTTTTTACAAAGAACCTTTAGTGAATGTGATTGCTTTAGCCCATCTCCCTAGAATTTTGGAATGTACGCGTTACAGTGAAGTTCTGTATAAATACAGGCATAGAATACTGCTTCCAGCAGAAAATTCTTCCTAAGAGCCTGCTGTTGCTTGTGGTAAGAAATATGTGAAATAACTCTTTTACAAAGTAATAGAAGTTTTAAGTCAAATTATGCTAATTTTTACATAAATAGACACAAATTCAGGGGAGTAATAAGATGCAGTATGAATCATGCCCAATCTTCTAGCCTGCCCTTACAGGAAAAAAAAAATTCTGGTTAGGAGATAGAAAAAATGATATGTTAAGCTGTTTCGCAACTGCTAGTTGATGCATTAATACATACTTAAAAGATTCCTCTGGTAATAAAAGCATCCATCATCAACTTTTTCAGTGTTTCAAACAAAAATGATGTTGATATTCTACCAATATTGTAAGATCTTTTGTGGTAGCCAGTATATTCTGTGAACATAATGATTTCTTATATAAAGTTAGCTGATATATATTTCATATTATGTAAATTATTTTACAAAAAATGTATTCCATATATACAATGTCTCATATAAAATAAACCTGATAAAGCATAGATTAAACTTTGTTCAGAGTTCTGCAGGGATTTTGTGATGTTTCAAAAGTATAAGTACAATTTTTTTTCTGAAATACGAATTCAGCGAAGTCAACCAGTAAACTGCTACTGCTATATCTTTAAGTGTCAAATGATTCTTATGGTTATTCCCAAATATTTAAGGGATTTTTTCTTTCTTCCTCTTTCTTTTTTTCCTCTCCTTCCTTCCTTCCTCTCTTTTTTTTTTTTATTGTATTTTTTGACAGCAGAGCGGACAGTGAGACAGAGAGAGACAGAGAGAAAGGTCTTCCTTTTGCCGTTAGTTCACCCTCCAATGGCTGCCGCCGCCAGCGCTGCGGTTGGCGCATTGCGCCAATCTGAAGCCAGGAGCCAGGTGCTTCTCCTGGTCTCCCATGCGGGTGCAGGGCCCAAGCACTTGGGCCATCCTCCACTGCCTTCCCGGGCCATAGCAGAGAGCTGGCCTGGAAGAGGGGCAACTGGGACAGAATCCGGTGCCCGGACTGGGACTAGAACCTGGTGTGCTGGCGCCGCATGCGGAGGATCAGCCTATTGAGCCGCGGTGCCAGCCCCTTCCTTCCTTCCTTCCTTCCTTTCTTTCCTCTTTCTCTCTTCCTCTTTCTCTTCTTCTTTCTTTCTCTTTCTTTCTTTTTTGTCTTTCTCTTTCTTTCTCTTTCTCTTTCTACATCAGATTGTCATTTCTATCTCAGAGACAGTTTCTGAGTTTCCAAATCCTGATCTATCCCGTTGCCACAAGCACCACAATATCTACCATCCTCATACCACATGTAATTGTAGTTGATGGTTTGAATATTTGTAGTTGATAGCTTGAAAACTGCCATTTAAATGTGAAATGAATGAAAGGCAAAAAAAAAAAAGATTATGCAGCAAAAACAGTGTTATAAGCAGTGTTTTTCTAAGTAGTGAGAGTCTTTCCCTTAAGAATACATGTGTGCCAAGCACCTGCCTTCTTCCTATTTCCCTTCCTTCCATTTCTGTGTGTTTCCTTTGCTCATCACTTCATTCTTTCCTTTTGCTTCTGTCTTTGCTTCTGTTTCGTTTACACTTTGCCTCTCATGTTAGTGCTCTTAATTAACTTCATAGACTGGGCCTCTCTGGTACTTCAGACATAGAACAAAATCTGCCTTCTTCCAGCTGTGAGTCAAAGGCAAGGATGAAAAATGTAAGAGAAGGTGGTTGAGAGAGTTCATTTCACTTGTATGTCCTGTCATGCTGTTTTGTCATTGTTATTTAGGGCAGTAAGAGTTCTAG
The DNA here is from genome assembly GCF_033115175.1 of Lepus europaeus. Classification (NCBI taxonomy): domain Eukaryota; kingdom Metazoa; phylum Chordata; class Mammalia; order Lagomorpha; family Leporidae; genus Lepus; species Lepus europaeus. Next base: position 92,794,586 of record NC_084839.1, read on the forward strand.
GTCAGTGCTTAAACTTACAGGGGGTCCAAAAGGCAGAAGCTGCTCTGTAGGTTGTTGGAGGTTGTTGAAAATCCAAAGGTAAACATGAATGATTCTTTGGGGATCAATATGTTCTGTTTTATTGTAGTGTCCTACGTCTTTCTGCATATTTTTTGTATGAAACCTTCCAATGGTTCGTTCCATCTGTCCTACATCTGTCTGGTTGAAATGAGTGCCTCAGCCCTGATATCAGTGGTCTTACCGTATGTCCTTCAGACATTTCTCTGTCTTTGAAACCCTTGCACTACTGTATTAACAAGAGGGCCCTTGCCATGGGTGCAACTAAGTGCCAATACAGGGCCAAAGTGTCCTGGTTCTCGACTTCATGTAGACAAATTCACAGTGTTGTTAGGTTGTGATTTATGATTTGTTTTTTGAAAAATGCAAAACCACTTTGATGTGAACTGCTGTCCTCCAAACCCATTCCAGATGTGTTTAAAAGCCCAGGTTTATCAAACAAAAAATTTAAGAGGTAATAATAATAGTGGTTAATATTAAGGAAAGAGAACTCATCAGTACTTTGGTTTGGCAAACTATGTTGGCCTGTCTCGCAAATTTTTTTGGTTGGGCAAAATTTGTTTGGTCAAGCATTTTCCCCTTAATTTTTAAACCCCTGAGTATTTCAGGGGAAACTTAATCCATATGTTTCTGGTTCACTGCCTCTTAAATCGTCAAAATGTTGTTTTCCAAAAGCTTTTTAGTGCTAAAAGAGGTTTATCAGACACTACACACGTTCTTGAAAGTGTTTCTTACCTCAACTTCTAGATCCCGGCGGACATGAACTCAAACTCCCAGAGTTTGGTTCTAAATTTAACATCAGCAAAGCTTGACGGATCCAAGGCAGCTCAACTGCACTTAGTACTTTGAAAAGTGCTATGCAGTTGGAAGAACACATGTGTTGAATGGAATATACAAATAAAAGCACACCAAAAAGCAAAGTTTGAGGGATCTATGGCAAGTCTTCCAAGGAATGACTGTTGTGTAAATTTCTATTTGATTAGCTTTCCTTGCTTGTTAATCCCCCAGGCCACTTCTCCCCAGGCCCTTAGCTGCACTGTATTCTGGGTAATTCCACTTCATATATAAAAAGAAAAAAAAATTTTTTAAAGTATTCTGAAAATCTTGTCAGAGTGAAAAGGGGTAAGGAAAAAGACATAAGAACGTATTGTCTGCAATGCATCTTGTAATTTCCATAATTTACTAAAAAATTCATTCACTGCCAGTTTATTTGATTTAACATCATCCAAAGTGTAAGGTTACATGGAATAAATAGCTAATTGGGTTAATTTAATAGCGGGTTAAATCTTTCTTTTATTTTGTCTAAAAGGCACATTAAAATAGTGCAATTTTCAAGTGGTCTTGGAAATCTAAAGTAGAGTTTCTTGATAAAAAAATATATAGCTTTCCCACTGCTGGGTTTATAGTGGGAGTTGCTGGCATGTTTCCAGATCACCACATGAAAATCTAAGCTGCCTGTATAAGTGCAGAATTTAGTGTTGGGTCTTAAGGTTTTGTTTGGCTTCTTGCCAAAGATGTTATGCATTTAGCTGGGAAAATTGCCTAGAAGTTAATTGAGAGGAAAACACTAATATACAACCTCCCCCCAACCACCACCCTTAAGGAAAAAAAAAAAGAAGCCATGGATATGCATATGGTGCTGTTCATTGATAAGATTTGTATGTATACAATAAAGACTTATAGTAAAGTTGTTTAGGATGGATTTTCACTGATTATCCACCCACCATGTATCTGCTCCTTTGAAAATGTTTGGAGTTTCTCCACAAGCTCAGATTCCTCCCAGCGCCTGCTCATTACAGAGGGGAGGTCAAAGAAGGTCCTGTAAAAACAGAAATGTTCCTAACTGAAGGATAAGTGACTGTGAAAGAATCCAGGAGATAATGTACACATTAATCCCATCTCTTCACTAAAGGCTTCAAAAGGGGCATTTGGGAGCAGCATCTCAGTCTCTTCTTTCCAAACACGGAGGGTGGCATTTGCCTTGAGTGCTCCCACATCAGGGCTCATGAGGCTGATTTGAACCTCTCCTGCCCCGGAAGGCCACCTGTGCCAGAATCTGGTCTCAGGCTTTGTCTCTTCAAGGATCAGAGAGCACTTATTTTTTTTTTTAAAGATTTATTTATTTGTTTGAAAGGCAGTGTTACAGAGAGGCAGAGGCAGAGAGAGAGAGAGAGAGAGAGAGAGGTCTGAGAGGTCTTCCATCTTCTGGTTCACTTGCTGGATGGTTGCAATGGCTGGAACTATACCCACCCAAAGGCAGGAGCCAGGAGCTTCCTCCAGGTATCTCATGTGGGTGCAGGGCTCAAAGACTTGGGCCATCTTCTACTGCTTCCCCAGGCCATAGCAGGGAGTTGGATCAGAAGTGGGGCAGCCAGGACTCAAACGGGCGCCCATATGGGGTGCTGACACTGCAGGTGGTGGCTTTACCCGCTACACCACAGTGTCAGCCCCTCAGAGAGCACTATGTGTTGAAGACATCAGGACTTCAGTTTAATAATCTCAGCACCTAATTTTTTTTTTGTTTAATTTTGTAGCCCTTTCAGCTAACTTGTGCTTTCTTCCATCCTGATTTCTCTAGTACTTTTTTTCTCTCTCTAGTACTTTTTAATACATTTCTCCCCTCTGCTCTGTGATCTTTTTCCATCTGTCGCCTGAGTTGCTGAAGCCCACACCTTGAATCTTTCTTTGCTGATCAATAATCACCCAAGTCACCAATAAGTTAACCATGACCTTTTCTTCTCAAAATGAAAGCTGGCTGTGTGTGTGTGTGTGTGTTTATTGTTGTTGTTTTATTTTTCTGCATAGATTACATTTATCTGGGAGAGCCCACACCATGTCATGTTAGGAAGTAACCGGAGTAAGTCACGGTTCCTGGTAACTTCCATCCACTCAAGCCCCCTTTCCTCTCAGAGACGCTTTAAGCCTTGGCTAGAAAAATAACACTTTTCAAAACTATAGTCCACCCTGAAGCTGGAAAGCCCTGCTCTTCAATGACAAAGCTCACAGTCAGAGGGCTTCTTGGTCACTTTCAGAGCTTTTCTTTAAGGTTCTCACTGTGGTTCTGGAGAAAAGGCTAGAAGAGGGAGGGCAGCCAAGGCAGAAGAACAAAGCTGGGGGGTATGCTTTGGGCTAGACAAGGAGGGAAAAGTGATCCTTTAATTAAGAGGAGTGTTCTTTTGTACCTGCTCTGTATCCTTTTGAAGTGTGGAGGTGGAGAGGACAGGAGCAAGGCAGAAACAATGAGAGTTTGCTACTGTATGAATTCCTTCTCCTTATACTTAATCCTGTCCTTAGTGGGGCCTTGGGTAGCAAGCTGATAATTTTGGTGAGCCTAAAAGGGAGGCAGTGGCTTGAATTCCTGCCACCATCCCCTTGATAATGAACAGGCCTAATGAATGCGGGTAAGTGGTAGGAATCTGTGACCAGCTGCAGCGGGGCAGGTAATACAGCTCAGATTTAATTGGGAGCAGGTATTGGAAGGCTGTATTACTTTAATTGGTGAGAGGTTTTCTAAATGGGAAGGACAAAGCATAATGGACAAATTGTGCAGTACAATAGCACTTAAGCCGGGATTGTATGCATTCGTTAATCTGCTGAGGAATGAGGCAATTCTAAACAATTTTCTCAGTGAAACCAACTCCAGAAAGCTTGTCCCTTTTGTTCTCCCTTGGGAAAATGCAAGATTGAAACAGAAAATACCTTTACGGAGGCAATCATTTGCCACGTGTGGAAAGCGGATACAGCTGTAAAGTATGAAAGGGGGATCTTTGTAGTACAATAAAGGATGGAAAAGGAGATAAAGCTTGGGATAAGAGTGGGCCTGTCACTGCATCGAAAGGAGGAATAGAGTGATGGCATTTACAGTGACAGATGAGACCCTAAAGAGAGCGCAGGACAGTTCAGAGTGGGAAATTTGATAGACGAAAGGGCTGTGATAATTTAAAAAGTAGCATTGCATTAAACTGTTACGCATATTCATTAATGGCAGGAGGAACCCAGTACCTTTGGAAACTGAATGATTCCTATAAAGCAATTCTTGAATGCTTACACTTTGAAAGTCAGTGAGAGCACTAACCTTGCCTTACAAACTATATTTCTGATTTCCAAATTTCCTGAAAATATAGAAAGCAAAGCAGTAAGACTTGTAGTGCAATAATGTTGTGGCATTGTCCTTGAGAGAGTGGCCAAGTACTGAGTAGCTAGGGAGAGCACGTACCGAGATCAGCTGTGCACTCATTGTCATAGGGGCCCTTGGACAGGGATATGGGTACAAAAGCAAGCCATGGGCGCATTTACTGTCGAGTGCATGCCATTTCTTTGTTTCCTTTGATAATTTTTATTTGACAACATCTAATAGCATATCTATGGAATGGTTTTTATGCAGAAAAAATTGCTTCCAGATTTGAGGCTCAGAGAGGAGCTCTGATGAGTTGCTTAACATGATTCTCAACTGGTTTAAACTCCATGGTAGAGGAACAAACTGTACTTGAATTCTTTGGGGGAGTCTTACACTTGTATATTTCATTACAGGTGGGAAAACTGGAAAGATTGAATGTCCTTTGGTGTTCACGGAGATTTGGCAGTGGGAGGAAAAAAACAAAGTGAGCATAGTGGGAGTGCTGAGCAGACTTCCCCAAGATCCCCAGGTGGGTTTCAGGTATTGCCTAATGGGAAGAGCCAGCCTGATTCAGCTTTCCACATGGCCGAATTATCTTACCTCAGCTATTGTTCCCAGCCAGAACTAAGTCTACAAAGGTACAGTTTATGTAAAGGATTATGTGGAAGGAAGATTATTTTTGTATCCACACATCTAGATCCTAATTATGGGTCAGCACAGACTTTGGCCTCAATCTCTAAATTACAGACTAAGATGGGAAAAACAAAGTCCTCAGTGTGAAATCTAATTTATTCCAAAAATAAAGAATAAAACTTTCCCTAGCCATTGGTGCGTAAAGGAAAAATCCTGCTTGAACTCAGGAAAATATGCCATGGTCTTTAGGATAAAACTCACACTCAGTCACATTTATTAAGATGTGACAATGGAGAATTGTCCAGAGACTGGCTACCTTCTTAGCACATTTAAAAAGACATTTGGAATAATGACGACTTGAATTTGTTACTGGGTGTCCAGGTTAAAAAAAAAAATCTAAGCCTGTCAAGTGCCAGTGTGGGGTGGAGGTGGGGGTGGGGGTGGGAGTGGTGTAAGAGTAAGAAGAAAAAAAAAAGATAGATTCTTAAAAGGTTCCTTGTTTTAAGAATCATTCTAGAAATCATAAAAGCTCTTAAATTCTGTGTGTGTGTGTGTGTGTGTGGTCTAAGAAAAGTTGGTGATATGCAACCATACTATATACAAGAACGACAAAACTCAGAAAAAATTCAATTTGGACAAAATTAACAAAATTAACTTTGTGTGAGGACCCACCCCAAGCCTGCTCCAAGCATTCATCTTAAATATTCTTCCGTTACTTAATCTCATGTCCACTTCTGCCTTCCAAAAATAGGTAAAATATGTCTTCCTCAGTAAAAGCCTTGAACAGATACTAGCACTGGCAATATGGATCTAAAAAATCACTATCCCAAAAGAAAGTTCCATTCACAGGTGTATAAGAAAGTAAAATTTTAAAACACATGCACACACACACACAACACACACTGTCTCTTTTATAAGTCATTTAAACCAGCTAGTTAATATGATAGTCTTCTTTCAATTTAAAATGAACAACTTTAGCTTCTTTCTACATTTAATTAGTTTACTAATCATAGATATTAGCACAATGGATATTTAAATTTAATTTTCTGGGATGCATATCACACAGATATAACTATACTCTTTGTTACCTTGAGGTACACAGAGGTATAATCAGAAACAAAATTGAGTTATAACAGAACTTGGAAGTTTATGATATGATAGTTTTGTAAGTAAATACACACATACATTCACAATGAACATGGGGGTTAAAATAAATCTTTGAAATCACATATCAAAATATGTAACGCTAAGTAGAGCAATGTTACATTAAAATTTACAAATAGTTTCAGTACATGGAAAAGAGGTTCAAATTTTAGAAGGCATACTGTTACTACTTTCAGTGAGAATAATGATAAAAAGAGTTTAGAAATCTCTTTGAAGAAATCATTTGCTATTAATTTTTCCAAAAACCCCATGTATAGTCATGGGTCAGTAAATCATAAAGCAGCAAAGTTAATATTATCAGACTTTATTTAGCTAAGATATACCTATATGGGAATATATTACTCTAAATAATGAATACTTCTGTCTGATGCATTTTTAAAGCAGTTATATTTATGCATCAGCATTGGATAAAGTCTCTGAAACCTCACAAAGTGTATATTTGCAGACTGTTCTATTTTGAGATTTTCAGCTATGTCTGGAGCACATACGAATTTTGTGGGATTTTGGGAAATGTAATCAATGAAATGAAAAGATCTTCCTATAAAAAATGCCCTTCAACTTGTCAGAAGATATTGAAACATGAGAAATGAAGAGGAAAAAAGAGGGAAAAAAATTGAAGGTCCTTTGGTTAAGTGGAAATGTAAATAGGCAAGCCTTTGTTACAGGAGTGGAGACACCACTTGGGACGCTTGCCTTTCATATCAGAATCCCTAGGTTCAAGTCCCCTCTCCCAATTCTAGGTCCTTGCTAGTGCGCACCCTGGAACTTAGTGCAAGCACTGGGAGAAAGTTCACATACTTAAGTCCCTCCCTCTCACATCAGAGACCTGGTTTGGAGTCTAGGCTTGTGGCTTTAGCCTGGCTGAACCTAGCTATTATAGCTATTTGTGTAGTAGATTAGTGGACGGAAGGTATCTCTGTCTCTCTCTCTCTTTCTCTCTCTCTTTCTCTCTTCCTCTCTTTCTCTCCTCTCTGACTTTCAAATAAATATATATTTTTTAAAAATCACAGAAAGTACCAGTTCATGCAAGAAATTAGAATTCTAGAACTTTTGTGCACTTCATAAAAAGAAAATTTTACTTCACCATCCCAGTAGAAGCTGTTTTCTGTGTCATTTTACAGCGTTCAAGGCAATCTCTGTTGAAATATTAGTTGAATAAAAGCTAACTGTAAAGAGATAATGAGTTATCTTACCAAGGTATACTCTGCAAAAAAAAAAAAAAATAGCTTGAAAAAGTCTCCGAATGAATGGACTACAACAGCATCCTTTAATCAAACAACAAACCAGAAAATACTGAGGATGAAGGGAATGTGATTTCCAGAATTACTGATTTACCGTGTTGTAAAATTTCAGTGCCAAGTTGCAACAGAAATAATAACAGCAAAAATCACAAGACAAACAAATAAAGAGGAAAAAGGCTATTTAAATATACAACACAATTAATTGACATAAACTGTACTGGAGGAAGCTTGGATCAAGGACTTACTAGATAAAGATTTTAAAGCATCAATCTTCAGTTTGCATGAATTTATAAGGGAAAGTTGCACAAAAATAAATGAAATCTGGAACATCATACATGATACAAAGACTAATATAATCAAAGATAGAAATTATAAAAAATATCCACACAGAAATTTTCAGCTTGCAAATACAATAACTGAGATGAAAAAACTCACTTAGATAGGTCAATAGCAGGTTTGCAGAAGAATCAGCAAACTTAAAAACAGAACAATTGATATGATTGATTCTGAGGTTCAGAAAAGAACAAGGAATGAACAGAAGACCACAGAGCCTAAAGAAACTGTGGGGCAGCATCTAGCAGAACAACATACACACATTGAGAGTACCAGCTGGGGCAGAGAGAAAAGCAGAAGAAGGATCAATAATGTTCACATGATTCCAAAATATGGAAAGACATGAATCCATAGATCAAGTTAGCTCAACAAGTTCCGAAATGGATAAGCTAAAAGAAACAAACACAGAGACACTCTATAATCAAACTGGCAAAGAGGATGACAGATCTTAAAGCAGTAGTAAGAGGGGGCCTTGGGCATAGTGGTTAAGCTGCCACTTGGGAAGTTCACATCTCTTATCAGAGTGCCTGGGGTGGAGTCTCAGATCCTCTGTCAGTTCCAGCACGAAGCAGATTTGATGGCTCAAGTAGTTTGGTCCCTGCCGATATGAGAGACCTGGATTGAGTTCCTAGCCATTGCAGAAATTTGAGAGTGAACCAGCAAATGGGAGATCTTTATCTTCATCTTCTCTGTCTCTGTCTCAACTAATAATAATTATTTATTTTTCTAAAAAAATAGAAGAATGACTTGATATGTATGCAGCATTTCAATACAACTGTCAACCCATATAAATCTATAGCTGGAAAGGCAGAGGGATGATATGTTTAAAGAGCTGGGAGGAAAAATATAAATGAGGAATTCTGTGATTTGAAAAACTGACTTTCCAAAATGAGGAAGAAATTATGATATTCCAAGATAAACAAAAGCTGCAGAAATTCATTGCAATAGGCCTACCCTATAAAGAAATGCTAAAGGATGGCTCTCAGACTGAAATGAAAGGACACTATGTGATAAATTGAAGCTATATCAAGATGAAACGTTCTCTTATAAAGGAAAACACATACACAAATGCAAAAGCCATTATTATTGTAATTTTGGTTTACAACACCCCCTTTTCATTTTCTACAGGATTCAAAGACAAAAGTACAATTTAAAATCTATGTTATCAGGCACTCAATGTATAAACATGTATTTGTGACAACAATAGCATAAGAGGATATGGAACTTTATAGAAGTATAGTTTATGTATGCAACTGAGGTTAAGTTGTTACTAATTCAAATTAGTTATAATTTTAAGATGGTACATGCAATTCCCATGGCAACCAAAACGAAAAGGAAAGAAAGGGGAAATAAAAAAATGTGACTACAAAATCCACTAAACAGCAAAGAGGACAGTAACAGAGGAAATGAGGCACAAAACAGCTTTATGACATAAAGAAAACAAATAGCAAATGGCAGATGTCAGAAGGTCTTCTTTTTCAGTATTTCTTTAAACTTTATTTGTTTATTTATTTTCAACTACTTTAAATGCAGGGTGGCAGAGGGAGAGACAGGTAGAGAGAGAAATGTACCATCCAATGGCTTACACCCAAAATGTGCACAACAGCTAGAACTCTGTCAAAACAAACAAACAAACAAACAAACAAAAAAAAAAACAGCTAGAACTGGTATATGTTTAAACTCAAGAGCCTGGAACTCTCTCTGTGTCTCCCATGAGGCTGGCAGTGGCACAAACATTTGAGCCACCCTTGGATGCTCCCAGGTTGCAATATCAGAAAGCCTTATCAGAATCAGGGTAGCTTGGACTCAAACTGGCACTCAGTTTTGGGATGTGGACATTCTAAGTGGGGGCTTAACACATTGTGCGACAATGTCCACCCTCCTTATCGAAACTTAAAAATGTGAATGCATTTGATCTTCAATGGAATACTTGGTATAATAGTTGAGAAATATGATCTATTTACATACTGTTTTCAAGAAACTTAACTACTTTTTGTTATTTTTTAAATCATTTGAAAGGAAGAGAGAGAGAGATGGAGACAGAGGGAGAACTCCCATCCCCACTCTCCAAATGCTCATCGTTGCTGAGGTGAGGCCAGGTGAAAACCAGGAATTAGAAACTCAGTCCAGGTCTCCAAGGTGAGGCACAGGGACTTAACTGCTTTAAATCTACATTGTCAGGCACTTGCTATGTGCAAGGTTCCTGAATACTATTAGCATCCATGTTGTCAACTGAAACCTAGAGATAGGAAGGCAGAAGGATTGTACGTATAAAAAACTCCCTCACATGGTCTGCAGCAGCAGGAAGCTAGAATCAGAAGCAGAGTTGGAAATGGATCCCTGGCACTCTGGTATGGGAGGCAGGCATCCTAAGCAGTGTCTTAACTGCTTTACAAAACACCTATGCTGAAACACGCTTTAGATATGAGAAAAATACTTTAAAAGTAAAACCCTGGTGGCCAGCACTGTGGCATAGCAGGTTAAGTCTCTTCCTGTGGCACTGGCATCCCGTAGAGGTGCCAGTTTACGTCCCAGCTGCTCCTCTTACAATTCAGCTATCTGCTTATGGCCTAGGAAAACAGTGGAAGGTGACCCAAGCGCTTCGGCCCCTGCAAGAAAATGGGAGACCTAGAAGCAGCTCTTGGCTACTGGCTTTGGATCAGCCCATCTCCAGCCATTGTGGTCATTTTAGGAGTGAGCCAGCAGGTGGAAGACTACTGTCTCTCTCTCTTTCTCTCTCTCTCTGTCTCTCAAATAAATAAATAAAACCTAAAAAACAAAAAGAAGAAGAAGAAAAAGAGAAGAAGTGAAACCCAGGGTATTGGTCATCTAAGAAAGGAAATGAGGGCATGATCATGCCAACAAAGGTGATCGTATCTTTCCCCTGCTGGCAGTAGAGATCTACTATGCCCAACCTGGGTGTTACCCTGGATACTCACCCCACCTTAGAGCCCTCACCAGAGCTCCCTGACCACACCTAGCACATGCCTGTGGGTATTCACTGAACGAGCAGACACTCCACTAAGCCACAGAGAAATAGTTCAAAGAAAACACAATAGTGGAGAAAACCTATAAGTATGTCCACAAGTGCTTGGAAATAAAGTACTTGAAAATAAATTCAAGAAACATGAACAAGGAAGAAAATATGACTCCTCCAAAGGAACACAACAACACTTCAGTATAAGAATGTGAAGATGAAGAGATTGATGAAATGCTCAAAATGGGATTAAAACGATGAATATTAGGATTACTCAGAAGCAATGAAGAGGGCCAGCACTGTGGCACAGCAGATTAAAGCCCTGGCCCAAAGCATCAGCATACTATATGGACACAGGTTCTAGTCTTAGTAGCTCCTCTGTTGATCCAACTCTCTTCCTTGACCTGAGAGAGCAGTAGAAGATGCCCAAGTCCTTGGGGAGACCTGCAAGAAGTTCCCTGCTCCTGACTTTGGGTTGGCTTATCTCTGGCTGTTGTGGCCATTTAGGGAGTGAACCAGTTGATGGAAGTCCTCTCTCTCTGTCTCTCTCTCTTTCTCTCTCTGTAACTGTCTTTTAAATAAATAAAAATAAATCTTTTAAAAAAGAGAACCAATGAGTATGAAATTCACAATTTAAAGAAATCTATACATGATATGGAAGAAAAATTCTCCCATGAGATTGAGATTTTGATGAGAAATGAAGCTGAAAAATTAGAAATGGAGAATTTAATACATCAAAAAATATAGTAGAAAGCCTTAACTACAGACTTGCTGAGGTAGAAGAAGGAATATCTGAACTGTAAGACAAATATTTGGAAATGTCTCAGTCATATCAAAAAAAAGAAGAAATTAGAAAAATTAGAAGCAGTGTTAGAGATGGGCAAACAACCTAACATATGGGTCTTAGGAGTTCCTGAAGGTATGGAAAGACAGAATAGATAAGAAGGCCTATAGTGAAACAATTACAGAAAACTCCCCTAATTTGAAGAAAGAAAGAGACATCTGAGTACATGAGGGACATAGAATTCCTAATAGACGTGACTAAAAATGATCTTCATCAGGATGGACACATTGTAGAAAAACTCTCCACAGTAATATGCATGACAGAAACACCAGTTTACTTTCAGATCATCCACAATTAGAGTCACAGTTGTTTTCTTATAAGAATCTCTAAGGCTAGGAGATGGAGAGACATAGAGCAAGCCTTAAGAGAAAAAAAAAATCTGCCCAGAATATTGTAACCTACTGAGCTGTATTTATGAATGAGGGTGAATAATGACACTTAAGGAATTTGTGATCACTTGTCCAGCCTCACAAAAGATGCTTAAGAATGTGCTACAAACAAACACAAAAAGATAATCATCACTATGAAAGAATGTGAAGGCAGAAAATCTCCCAGTAAAAATAAAATGGAAATTCAAAGTAAACAATGGAATATTTACAGAAAAGTGGCAAGGCTAAGTCATTACTATCAATAGTCATCTTGAATGTAAATGGACTAAATCCTCCAAATAAAAGATACTAATCAGCTGAATGCATTAAAAAATAACACCCACCTATTTGCTGCCTACAAGAAATACAGCTCACCATCAAAGATACAGGCAACTGAAACTGAAAGGATTGGAAATGATATTCCATGCTAAGGGAAAGCAAAAATGAGCAGGTGTAGCCATCCTAATATCAGACAAAGTAAACTTTAGTACAAAACTGTTAAAAGAGTCAAAGAAGAGCACTATGTAATGATTAAGGCATCAATTCAACAGGAAGATGTGATTATAATAATGTATATGCACCCAATGCCACATGGTACCTGGTTATTTAAAAGTATAAAGATATCAAACGATATTCCATAAGAATAGTAACTAAGTGGTTTGGGTAGGCATAACTATATCAGATTTCATAAAACTTTTATTCAAATACTTGTAATAGGCCAAGAAGGAATTTACACATCAATTTAATTAAAATGTCCACACAACAAGAAGATGTAACAATCAAAACATATATGCACCAAATGTCTGAATCCTTATACATACACTGCAACATTGATGGATTTTAAAAAAAAAAGAAATAGATAATTGCACCTTAACAGTTAAAATCTTTAGTTATCTCATCTTTAGTAATTGATAGAAGAGTGAAACAGAAGATCAATAAAGATTTAAGGGACTTGAATAGCATCATAAAACAGTTGGGTTTAACAGACACATATAGATCACTCCAGCCATAAAGACAGAAAGCAGAATTTTCTGAAGTGGATATAGAGCATTCTTCAAAATAGAAGGGCACAGACATGTTTTAAAAATTTAAAATGATTGAAAAAGTTCAAAGTACGTTTTCTGACCGCAATGGACTGAAGCTCGGGATCAAGGAAAAAGAAACCATGAAAATGCATAGGTATGTGTAAATTAAACTAAACATCTTTAAATAACAAATTGGAGAAAGGATAACAAGGGAAATTGGAGAAGACTTTGAGAAAAATGACACTATAACCTGTGAAACTTTATTAGATGCATAGAAAATATTGATATAAAGAAAATATTATCTGTATATTCACACACTAAAAAAAAATCTTAAATAGTTAACCTTAGAGTTAAAGTAACAAAAAAGGAATTAAAATGGAAGGGTGAAAACACTCAAAATTCTGAATTGGTGCACAAAATATTTGACAAAATTCAACAATATATTGATAAACACACTCAGGAAACTATAAATAGACAGAAAATTATCGTGAGAAAGGCCATATGTGAAAAAAAATTTCCAGATAATATATTTAATGGTAAAAGATGAAAAACTTTTCCTGTAACATCACAAATAAGACATGGATGTTTTCTTCTTTCACTACTCCTATTTATTTTGGTATTGGAATTTCTAACCACAGCATTAGGCAAGAGACATATAAATTGAGATATATAAATTGGAAGAAAACAATTAAAGCTATTTCTGCTCATAAATGATATAGTCTCCTAACCACACAGGGGCCAGCACTGTGGCACAGTGGGGAAAGCCACCACCTGCAGTGCTAGCATCCCCTATGGGTGCCAGTTCGAGTCCTGGCTGCTCCACTTCCAATCCAGCTCTCAGCTGTGGCCTGGGAAAACAGAAGAAGATGGCCCAAGTCCTTGGGCCCGTGTACTCAAGTGGGAGACCTGGAAGAAGTTCCTTGCTCCTTGCTTCGGATTGGCACAGCTCCAGCTGTTGCAGCCAACTGGGGAGTGAACTAGTGGATAGAAGACTTCTTTCTTTCTCTGCCTCTCCTTCTCTCTGTATGTAACTCTGACTTTCAAATAAAATAAATAAATCTTTTAAAAAAACAAGACAAAAAAAGATGACCTCACAGCCGAATCAATCTATAATTCAGTGCAATTCTTACCAAATTTCCAAGAATTTTTATTTTCATTTTTTTTGCTTGTTTGCTTGTTTTCTGAGAATAGTAACATCCATCCAAATAGTCAAACAAATTTTCAAAGGTCCTCTAATAGCCAAATGATCTTGAAAAAGAACAGGGACAAACCTTGGACTAGCACTTAAGACAATGGTTAGAATCCAGTGCCCCACATTTGAGTGCCTGGGTTTGACAACTGCTTTGCCTGCTGATTCTAGCTTTCTGCCATAGCAGACCCTGGGGAACAGTGGTTATGATTCAGGAAGTTAGTTTCCTGTCATTCACATGGAAGACATGAATTGAGTTCGTGGCTCTCAGCTTCAGCATTCCTGCTGGCTGTTGTAGACATTTAGGAAACAACAAATGGGACTGTTCTCTCTATGAGTGAGTGAATGTGTGTCTTTCTCTGCATCTTACTTAAATTTTAAAAAAAAAATAAATAAAAAGAACCAAATTTGAGAAATCACACTTTCCAATTGCAAAATGTACTTTAAGACTGTTTTAGTTATAATGCTATATGACCGGCTTAAAGGCAAACATATAAACCAATCAAATATAAAGAACCCCCAAACAAAGCCTTGTCCAAATACTCAATTAATATCTGACAGGTGTACTAAGACCACTTACTTTGGGAAAGGGCATTCAACAAATATCCACATGAAAGCTGAATATCGACATGCAAAAGAATGCTATTAGACCTGTGTCATACACTATGCACAAAATTCACCTAAAAACACATTTAAAATGCAAACCTAAGAGCTAAAACTAAAACTCCTACGTGAAAACATGGAGGTAAAGTTCATGATGTTGAATTTAGCAATGATTATTTGGTTATGGTACCAAAAGAATAGGCAAGCAAAGGGAAATATATTATTTGAACTTTGCCAAAATTAAAAATATTTGTCATCAAAGGACACTGTCAAACAAAAGCTAAGTCAATCTATGGAATGGAATAAAATAGTTGTTAGTTATGAATGAAAGGATTAATAACTAGATTACATAAATAACTTCTAAAATTTGATGAGAGAAACATAGAAGCAAACAATACAAAAATATTTGAACAGACATTTCTCCAAAGACATACAAATGAAAAATTAGTACTTGAAAACATGCTTAAATTTATTAGTGCTTAAGAGAATATAAATTAAAATCAAATGAATTATAATGTCATTATGATACACATTACTGGAAAACAAACAAAAACAGAAATCTTGGAGAAACTATGGATAAATTTGATCATTTGTACAATATTGGTAGCAATGTGAAATAGTTCAGCCACTGTGGAAAAGTATATACCACTGTCTTAAAAGGTGAAATCTAGAAATAAATAACATATGATCCAGTAATTTCACTTCTAGGTATACACTCAAAAAAATAACCAAACAGTAAGGACTTAAAGAGCAAATTTATACCAGTACTTGTAACAGTATTATAAACAATATTTAAAATGTGGAAATAACTCAGATGTCCATCAACAGATGAATGAATACACACAATTTATGTTCTTACATACAATGGAATCTTAGTCTTAAAAAGGAATTAAATTTTTCTGATGCATGTTACATTTTGATGGGCCTTGAAAGCATAATGATAAGTGAAAAAATCAGATACTGCAGGGAAAGTGTAGATGACTTCATTTATATGACCTACTTATATCAGTTGTTTAAATACAAACAGGAAGTAGAATACAGGCTAGAGGTACTCACAGACTGATGGAGAGGATACATGAGTTGATGCTTAATGAGTACAGCATCAGTATCCTGGATACTGAAAATATTCTAGAAATACATAGTGGTGATGATTGTACACCATTGTGAATGTATTTAATGCCACTGAATTACATACTTAAAATATTTTAAATGCATTTAATGTTGTGCATGTTTTAGCACAAATCTTTTCTTGAAGGAAGAAAAGGGCATCTTTCCTGTTTCTCACCAATAAGAGCACTAAGTCACAAAGTGAGTCTGTTTCTGAAAGTATCCAAAATCTCTTTGAGCTAATCATTAAATCCAACATTTCCTTGAGACAGAAGTGGCCCTAATAATAAATATGAGAAATAGTCACCTATGTGTTGTTATATTAAGAATACCCAGTGTCTCCAGATATGAGGGAGAAGGATTTTTTGCACATTTGATGTTCAAAGGAGTTTTAACATCTTGAAAAAAGTGATTCGGCAAATGACCATCACAGTGAGAAAGAAAAAACTTTTGACAAATTCCAGCACACCTCCAGGATAAAAATATTCAACATATTGATTGAAGGCAACTTACTTAATTTGTTCTAAGATGCAGAGGAAAAAGAATCCTCATATACAGGTGCTGAAATATTGAATTGCATACCATAAAATGCACATGATTATATGTTGATTAATTTTAATTAAAAAATTAGTGAGGCACCTGAGGACAGTAAAAGAAACCCTTATAAATTGCCGGGTAAAATATACAGTGATTTAGGCACTGAAAACTTTTGGCAGTTATGTAAGAAGTTAATATAAACTAAGCAAACAATAGGTATCTAGGAATAATGAAACCACATATACTCGCACAACAATTTGACAAGTGTTTATATTTATAGCAGTATCATTCTTAACAATCTCAAAGTGAGAATAGTACAAATTTCATTCAATCTGTGAAAATACAAATTGTGGCATATCCATGTAATAAATGACTACTATCAGGTATAAAATGAACCAGTTACTGACAAATGCTAAGTCACAAATGAACTTCAGAGACATTATGTTTAGTGATGAGAATCAGATACAAAAGACCCCGTTTCATATGATCCTACTTACATGAAAAATTCAGTTAAAGGCTAACACATAAAGACAGAAAGACTAGCTGTTGCCTAAAGCTATATCTGAGGATCCTGACTGATGGCCAAAGAGAAAGAAGTCTCTTTATAAGGTGCCTGAAATGTTCCCAAACTGGATTTTGATGATGATTGTGCAACCATATACATTTACTCAAAACCAAGATAACACTATTGCTGCCATGAAAATTTATTTTCCCATCCATCTCCCAGTGCACAAAATGTCAGGCTACTTCTAAAAGTCCGTGAAAATTGGAACTGAAAGATAAGCTCATTTTGATGCACAAGTTCTTGTAATCCATGCATGCTCATGTCTTCTTATGCAATGTGTTCTCTTTGTCTTTATTAATAATAAATATATATTCTAATACCATAACATTCCATAGTTGTAGTGAAACCAATAAATTCACTACAAAGTTAGTAAAATAATAAGAATACAACAAAAATCAGAATTCTTGGTATAAAATAGAGTACCCATAGGAATGCTAGGGGGTATGGCTTTAAGGTAGTGTGACTGAAAGGGATGGACAATAGGGGGGTATGAATTTCATAGTTTGAGAGAAGAATAGTATATATTCTAGAGATTCTGTATATCTTTCATAAGAAAATGCATAGAGGGATCAGCGCTTCAAGATAGTGGGTAAAGCCAACACCAGCAGTGTCAGCATCCCATATAGGTTCCAGTCAATTCCTTGCTGCTCCACTTCCAATCCAGCTCCCTGCTAATGCACCTTGGAAAGCCGTAGAAGATGGTCCAAGGCCATGGGCCCCTTCACCCACATAAAAGACCTGGAAGAAGATCCTAAACTCCTGGCTCCTGGCTTTGGATCAGCCCAGCTCCAACAGTTGCAACCATTTTGGAGTAAACCCACAGATGGAAGATTTTCTCTCTCTGTCTCTCTCTCTCTCACCCCCTGCTCCTGCCTCTCTGTAACTCTGTCTTTTAAATAAATAAAGAAATTTTAAATAAATAAAGAAATACTTTTTATGGAAAAAGGAAATGCATAGAACACTAAATCCCTAGTGTGTGCTCAGAAAACAACAACTATTACAATTTCTGACAAGTGGAGCTCTGAGGGAAAAGCTGTGGTAATTGCACAGGTGAATTACAGTTGTGTGGGAAAACTCTGTTCATGTCAAGAGAGTCTCTTGAATCAATCAAAGCATCTCGTGAGTTTATCAATCAAAATTACCTCATCTTTGCTAAAAGATTTACTTATTTGAAAGGTAGAATGACAAAGAGAGGGAGAGACAGAGAAAGAAAGCTCCAGCTGCTGGTTCCCCCACCCAATGCCCCAGCAGCCAGGCTTAGGCCAGGCCAAATCCTGGAGCCTGGAACTCCATCCTGGTCTCCCACATGTGTATCAGGGGTCCAAGTACCTGGGCCATTTTCTGCTGCCTTCCAAGGCACATTAGCAAGGTTCTGGATTGGAAGCACACAACCAAGATTCAAACAGGGCCTCATATGGAATGCTGGCATTGCAGGTAGCGGATGACCCTGCTGTGCCACAACGTCAGCCCATAAAATTACCTTGTTTTTGAGCAGAAAATTTATGTGTCATTTGTAGAGATGTTACTATTATCTCAATGGATCCAGAAGATCTGTTTTTAATAACTACAGGTTATATTCTACTGTGAATTCTTATTTTACTTCCATATATATTATTAGATTAATCTTACTATATGTATGTGGAACGGACATAATGTGATGTCTTCATATACTCGTCTTAGCATGAAATAAAAGTTAATACATAATGAATTTCACTTTGATTTTTAGTGAAAGCAATGTCTTACAACTCCTTACATTAAGTTATTATATACGGAGAACAGTATTACTATTAGAAAAGAAGACATGCTTAAGGATCCTGTATCCTTGCCTTTCTATAAGAATTTAAGAAAAAAGCTGTTTGTCTCTTCAAATTACTTTTTTGAGACAAAGACAATACAGCTCATGGAGCATCTGAGTATAAAATATTCATCAAGTACTATAATTGTCTTTTCAATAATATATCTCTGTTACTTTATAAATTTTAGCCAAATACAAATATTACATTATTACTTTCCTATTATTTAGAACTATAAAAGTTTATTAAGCAAAGATCTTTTCTCTAGGCAAAGAATTACTAGAAAAATAAGATACTTAATTGTCCGCCACAAGCTAATGGAATGTACTTTTTCTATGAGCTACTCAACATATCTTTCTATTCTACACCCAAGATAACTGGAATTTTCTTCTTTAACTTTTACCACACATTTTAATAGAAACTCCAGTGTACTAAAACCAGTTAAAAAACAGGGAAAGATAATGTCATACTTAGTAATTGAAATCATTTTTATTTTTATGATTAGAGATAACTATTGATTGCTGGTAATCACTTCTAATGTTGTAGCCTTAAATATTTAGTTATTTGTTAGATTGAATGTTTAATATATTTACAACTCTTTATTGAAACAAAATTCCTGACCATGTCACAATTTTTCTCTCTTACAGAGAGCTTCAAACTGAATGTATTTTATAGTATTTTAAAAATTTTTATCTCTTCTAGTTTCCATAAATTAATGAGAAAAAAACTATATGATTTGGTGAATTTAATCTATTTATAGTGTATAGCATTTTGATGTGAGTTTAATCAAGCATCTACCGAGAGCAATGCTTTGGTTATTTTGAAAATTCTAGCTTTATTTTAATATGTGACTCTTGAGAGAACATAGTCTTATTTATGACAAGATTTAGTCTGGGCCTTGCTTAATGCAAGTTTTTAAAAGAAAACCAAAAGAAAGTATTATGATCTGAAAATCACAAATTAAGAATAACAATGGGCCTTTCTTCTGACTCTCCTTTAATGAGCTAATTTGGCTTTGCCTATTAACATGATCTCCTCTGTGCTATTTAGGAAATTTGCCTAGCCCTATCAAATTCATTCAGCATATATTAATAAAACAGGTCTACTGATGAGTCTTCTATTAAATTTGTTGGATTCAAAGAAAAAATAAATAAGCTGGCTTGTAGACTTATTAATGGCTTCAAATACATATTTGTTTACAATTCGTGCTTAAAAAGTAGCTGAGATCTTGTGAATCTTAAAAAAATTTGCTTCATTATATATAGAAAAGGTATTAATTGAGCACATCAGTGTATCTGTGTCAGACACTAGATTGAAAACATAAAATACAAATCAAAGTGCAAGCAAAAAGCTTACATTTAATTTTGTAAAGATAGCTAATATAACAGTAAAATTTATAACAGAATAATCTGAATTTATTAATTCTCTTGGAAGATTTTCCTATATTTTTTCAATAGGATCTGTTCACACCAGAAAAAAAATTCAATTCAGTTTATTAACAGTTAGCATATCATCTCTAAATGAAGCTCATTGCAATCTAAAATGGGCCCTGTGAGGAGCTAATGAGCAAGCTCCTGCCTTATATTGACAATTAATCAGGCATAAAAGCATTTAGGAGCAGGACCCATTGACAAGCATGTAGGCTTAGACAGACTTCAGTGAAACATGATATGTGAACATATTTGTCTAATTGTACATCGGGTTTTTGAACAGATTCCCACCAAAACACTTAATTATCTACAGAGGTGATGCATCCGTTTCAGAATCCGTAGGAAGCTTTTTGGTTTGCTGTAACCATATATAATGGATTAAATGAAGTTTTATTAGGCTTTGTAGCTAGTTTTCCTATTTTAATTGCTATAGCAACGTGAAGCCAAAGTTGGATCATTGGATAGAGTAACTGAGCAATTAGAAGCAACCATCATTGTGTTCTGATGGAATTATCTTTGACCCTTAAGGGGAAAAAATCAAGTATTTAAAATAACTGGAAATCTAGAAGGTGGAAAAATAATTTATATTTTATATTTAAATAGGAAATTAAAATCAATTTATATTATATTTCTCTTTTGAAAGTTTATAGCTTAAAACATTCAAAATGTGTATAGTATGTCAACTATGAGCACATTAAATGATCGCTTTATATCTTAATGAATTATTTACAACTTATTTCACCTTGATAAATGGTAGAAGGGAAATAAAACAAATGCTTATTATAAGGTTTTTTTAATTTCAAAAAATTTTGATTCACTTTTATTATTTTATAACATTTAAGGCATCTATGTTTAGCTTGCTAATGGATCAAATTATGTAATGATCTCCCTCTACTTCCTTTCCAACATGTGGTTTAGGTCTTCTCATGGTTTAATATTTAAATTTCTGCTACAATAAAAGGAAAACAAAATGTATTATTTTAAGAGTTGTAGCTAAATATAGGACTTGCATATCATCAAAGATGAAATAGTTCCCAGTGTTTTTATTGTGTCCTTACCTACAGATATATTCATTGCACTAAAATGTTATCATATTAATATTTTATTTAGATATCAACTTTCTTAGTTTAGAAACTTGATTTTCCCTTTGAAAGGGGATTCAATAAACAATATTGCCTCCTTGGGGCCAGAATTGTGGTGCAATTTGTTAAGTCACCATTTTTGATGCCAGCATCTCATATCTGAGCATCTACTGGAGTCCTGAATGCTCTGCCTCTGATTCAGATTTGTGCTGATGTGCCTGGAAGTAGGGAAAGGAAGAATCACATATATCAGCCTCTGCCATCCTTACCAAAGTCAACCGTGGTATTTCTGGCTACTGCCTTCAACCTGCCCTGCCCTGGTTGTCGAAGCCATTTGAGGGTTAAACAAAGACAGAAGAATTCTCTCTCTCTCTCTCTCTCTCTCTCTCTCTCTCTCTATATATATATATATATATATATATATATATATATACACATATATGTCTTTTCAGATGAATATTTTTGAAGAAGTACATTGCTTCTTTTAAATTTGCCAGGAAGATTTCACAAGCGTTAAAAGAACGGGAAATAACAGAAAAGGGAGAAAGTTAATTCCAGGATGAAACTGAATAAGGAGATGAGAGGAAAAAAGAGAAAGGCAGAGACACAATAAATAAAAACAATTTTGGAAATAACTAGAAATTAGAAGAGTTGATGCTTTCTAGAAGATAGAGACTACTTACTATAAGGGACAATTTCTTTATAATGTATTGAAGTATGAATTTGCACACAAGACAAATAAATACATCATTAATTTATAAGAGTTTGAATGAAATTATTACTTTATATTTTAGCTATATTTAACTGAAAATAAGACTATAATTGTTAAGAATAGCTTACACACTAAGGTTTGAGGGAGAAATAGAAATATTTGCCAAGTAAGATAAAATCACTCCCCAGAGAAGGGACAGTCTCTTCAACAAATGGTCCCAGGAAAATTGAATCTCCATGTGCGGAATTATGAAAGAACACCTGTACCCTACATCTTATAAACATAAATCAACTCACAATTGATCAAGGATATTAACCTAAGACCATTAAATTACTACAGGAAAACACTGGGGAAACTCTGTAAAGACATTGGGATAGGCAAAGACTTCTTGGAAAAGACCCCAGAAACACAGGGAATAAAAGCAAAAACGGATAAATGAGTTTACATCAAGCTAAAAATCTGCACAGCAAAGAAAACAGTCATCAAATTTGAGATTTGGAGCTGATACCACTTGATAGAGTGGAACTTCCTCGTTAAATGCTGGCTAAATCTCAGGTTTGTAGCAGTCCACCTTACTGGTGGACACACACCTTAGCCAAGATCAAATTAAAACACTGTTATCTGTGAGACAGCATTCAGCCTTGACCTCAAGCAAGCTGAGGATAAAAAAACACAGAGAACAAAGACTCACAGAAATGTGGAGATGCAAAAGTGTCTATGACAGAAGTAGATAATCCCACTGAGGATTCAAATGAAGATGAAATCCTTCATTGTGTATAAATATCATCAAGAGAATAAAATGTTACAATGAAGGACAATTAACTTTTAGATGATGCAATGAGATAACTCATTAAGTCTTTGAAATTCAAAATAAAACAATAAATTAAGATTAAAATGAAATTGGGTGAGATAATCTGTGAAGAAACTTTTATTCAACTGAAGGGTAATTTGGAAATATTTCTAAAAAATACAAAATCAAATATGAAAATTTAGATTCTGAAATCTTGCATTTATTATTTTTAGGGATTTATCCTACAAATACATCATTAGTATGAGTCTCACATTTGACTGATTTCTGGCAGAATTGTTTGTAACAATAAAAATATTGGACGCAAATTAGATACATACCACAAAGAAACCACTTAATGAATTTTGGAATTTATTTAATGCAACTTTGCATAACCATTAAAAAACTGGGGGACATATTTATATAAATGTGAATAAAGTTCTCTAAGATGTTTTTGGTGAAACAAAAGTTATTGTGCCAAAATTGTGCAATAAAATGTATTTCAAAAACACTTAGAATTTTAGAGAAATACAAAATTAAATGTGCATGGAAATCAATGAATTCATAGAATTGTGTGGGAAACTTTGGGGTTAATTATGTGAAAAACAGGAGTTATTTTCCCAAAATGCAGAAGGAATTTACAATGATATGAAAATTATAAAATACTGAAATAAAAGAGAGAAGAGATTCAGCCTAAAATATGTGGTATTCATAAGAAGGACACCAGGAAAATAAAATAGAACTAATAATATAATGAAAAAAGAATTTCTTGAGCTGAAGAAATCCTGTAAACTAAAACTGTTCACTGAATGACAGGCAACGTTGTCAACATATGGAGTCCATACTTTGAAATGTAAGAACAAAGGAAAAAATATTTTATCTACCAGCTAAGTAAGGAAACTTTACCTACAAAGGAAAAGATCCGATTTCAAATTTCATATTTTCAGCATTAAATCATAAATAAATCATTGTCACAGCAAATAATTATCATGATTTTGAAATGTTCTCCCAAAATTATTATTCCCATATCATACATGTGTTAAATGCTGATAGAACAGTCTCATAAATTAATAATAAGTATATGAGAAAAACATCACAGTTTAATTCACTCCATTACAAAAGAGCAAAGCTACATCATCCATGACCCCTGAAACCGGAGGCTGCTGTGAGAGTGAGGTGAGAGCTGACTGCTGCATTGGTGTCACTGGTGATATTGCCTGAGGGACAGCATTGTGGACCACACTGAGTCTAAGATAAAACTGCAGTGTGTGGCAGAGTACCTCCCAATCCAGTATAGGTAGGAAATGCACATTTCCTTCTCCTGATCCCCTGACAAGGGCACCTGGCAACTGGCAGGGAGATGGTATCATCTTGACACCGATAGAGTCGGCAGTGACTCTCTCCTGCAAAACGGGGATTTTAGCAGAAGGAAAATCTGTGTTTCCCATTGCCTTTGAGTCTCGTTGGGAGGGCTGACACAGGGCTGGGCACCCACTTAGAACAGTGAGCTATCCCGTACTCTCAACCTATCACAGGTTTGGGTCTGAAACTGCCAGGTAGAGCACCCATAGTAGATTAGCTTGAGAAACAGCTCTGCTCTCTCTCTAGACAAGACACAAAGATTATACACAAAAACACAGAAAGGTAGTCATCATTATGAAAGAATATGAGGGGGCGGATCCAAGATGGCGAATAGTGAGGGTGCGCACCAATAGTCCAGGAAAAGATAGTTTAATAAAAGTGGAGTTACTGTAGCCTCAGGCAAAGACTCAAGGAAAAAAAACTGTAGAGGAAACGATTCAGGATCTAGTGGATGTGACACAGAGGACCTACGGGGAGCCCACCGCATGGAAGCCCAACCACGGGAGCCAAGCCGCAGAATCTCGCCAGTGCAGGAACAGGAGGTAAGACAAAAACCTCAGAAATCCAAGACATTGATGGGGAAAGGCAGAGGCCTGAGACCCCACTGTGGAAAGTTCACCAGGCTGACTGGAGGAGAGAAAAGAAAAAAACGAATATATCAGGGGAACCGGCATGGACACTAGCCTGTCTCTCCACTCACCTTACAAAGCCGAGCAAGACAAAGAGCAGGCACCATTTTACATATGTAAAGCAGCAACCTCGAGTAGCCAAGCAGAAAAACTTGACTCTGGTCAGCAGAAATAACAGGAGGTTAGAATCTAGTGAAAGCAGGTGGAGCTAACGATCTGAGACTGTGAAAATCCGAGGGGGGGTGAGCTAACTCACCAAACTCTGTAACCATGGGACTTTGGAGCAATTTGAGAACACATTAAGGGCTGCATAAAATCTTTGTGTGGTCCCAGGGGTAGATCAAACGAATACCCACAGAGGCTAGATTTCAACTACCCTCAATTCCACTCAGCTGTGCGGAATTACTTCCCAACTGAGTCAAAAAAAAAAAAAAAAAAAGAAAAAGAAAAGAAAAAGAAAGAAAGAAAGAAAAAAAAGAGAGAGAGCAAGCAAGGGAGAGAACAATCTGGGTGAGTCACCTTTGGCACACCCTTAAATCTGAAGAATCAAACAGAGCTCTCTGGCCACACCCATCACAGACTCTAAAGATCCATCAAAGCAGCCCACTTAATCTAGAGGCATAGTATGACGAGAAAAAAACACCACAGCAAAAAAAAAAAAAAAAAAAAAAAACCATAAATTGTCTACAATATGCCAAATAACAAACGCAGAAACTGAGGTAACAAGAGCAAGAAAGTCACTATGATGCCCCCAAATGAACAAGACACCCCAATTCAAGATTATGAAGATGAAGAGATAGAGGAAATGCAAGAAGCGGATCTCAAAAAGTTGATAAGAACATTAAGAAGTTCCCAAAAACAAATTCTTGAACTACAGAAAACCTTAATGGACAAGACAGAAAATCTCTCACGCAAAAATGAAATATTAAGGAGGAATCAAAGTGAAATGAAACAACTAGTAGAACATGGAACTGTGATAGTGACGAGAAACCATAATGAAATGAAGAACTCAATAGATCAAATGACAAACACATTGGAGAGCCTTAAAAACAGAATGGGTGAAGCAGAAGAGAGAATATCGGAATTAGGAGACAGAGAACAGGAAAGGAAACAGTCAAACCAAAGAAAAGAAGAGGAAATCAGAAATCTAAAAAAATATTGTCGAGAATCTACAGGATACTATTTAAAAACCCAACATTCGGGTCCTAGGAGTTCCTGAAGGCATGGAGAGGGAGAAAGGATTAGAAGGCCTTTTTAGTGAGATACTAGCAGAAAATTTCCCAGGTTTGGAGAAGGACAGAGACAACCTAGTACAGGAAGCTCATAGAGTCCCTAATAAACATGATCAAAAGAGATCCTCACCATGACACGTCGTAATTAAACTCACCACAGTGAAACATAAAGAAAAGGTCTTAAAATGTGCAAGAGAGAAACGTCAAATCACTCTCAGAGGATCTCCAATTAGACTCACAGCTGACTTCTCAGTAGAAAACCTACAAGCTAGGAGGGAATGGCGAGATATAGCCCAGGTACTAAGAGAGAAAAACTGCCAGCCCAGAATATTATATCCTGCAAAGCTCTCATTTGTGAATGAAGGTGAAAGAAAGACCTTTCACAGCAAACAGAAATTGAAAGAATTTGTTGCTACTCATCCAGCCCTGCAAAAGATGCTTAAAGATGTGTTACACACAGAAACACAGAAACACGGTCACCAATATGAAAGAAGGTAAAGGAAGGAAACCTCACAGCAAAAGATCACAGGAATCTCAAAGCATATATTAGAAAATATCTTTGGCAAATGGCTGGGCAAAGTTACTCCTTCTCAATAGTCACATTGAATGTTAATGGCCTGAACTGTCCAGTTAAAAGACACCGATTGGCTGATTGGGTTAAGGAACAAAACTCATCTTTTTGCTTTACAAGAAACACATCTTTCCAACAATGATGCATACAGACTGAAAGTGAAAGCCTGGAAAAAGATATACCACGCCAACAGAAATGTAAAAAGTGCGGGCGTAGCCATCTTAATATCGGACAACACAAACTTTACCACAAAAACTGTTAGGAGAGACAAAGAGGGGCACTATATAATTATTAAGGGATCCATTCAAGAGGAAGATATAATGATTATCAATGTATATGCACCTAATTACAGGGCACTGGTTTATTTAAAAGACTTGTTAAGGGATTTAAAGGGAGACTTAGACCCCAATACAATAGTACTGGGGGACTTCAATACTCCACTCTCAGAGATAGACAGATCAACAGGACAGAAGATGAACAAGGAAACAGTAGATTTAAATGACACTATAGCCCAAATGGATCTAACAGATATCTACAGAACATTTCATCCTACATCTAAAGACTTTACATTCTTCTCAGCAGTACATGGAACCTTCTGTAGGATTGACCACATACTAGGCCATAAAGCAAGTCTCAGCAAATTCAAAAGAATTAGAATCATACCATGCAGCTTCTCAGACCACAAAGGAATGAAATTGGAAATTAGCAACTCGGAAATCCCTAGAGCATATGCAAACACATGAGGATTGAACAACATGCTCCTGAATGAACAATGGGTCATAGAAGAAATTAAAAGAGAAATCAAAAATTTTCTGGAAGTAAATGAGAATAACAGCACATCATACCAAAACCTATGGGATACAGCAAAAGCAGTGTTAAGAGGAAAGTTTATATCAATAGGTGCCTACATCAAGAAATTGGAAAGGCACCAAATAGATGAGCTTTCAAGTCATCTCAAGGATCTAGAAAATCTGCAGCAAACCAAACCCAAATCCAGTAGGAGAAGAGAAATAATTAAAATCAGAGAAGAAATCAATAGGATTGAATAAAAAAAAATTACAAAAATCAGCCAAACGAGGAGCTGGTTTTTTGAAAAAATAAACACAATTGTCACCCCATTGTCCCAAATAACTAAAAAAAGAAGAGACCCAAATCAATAAAATCAGAGATGAAAAAGGAAATGTAACAACAGACACCACAGAAATAAAAAGAATCATCAGAAATTACTACAAGGGCTTGTATGCCAGCAAACAGGGAAATTTATCAGAAATGGACAGATTCCTGGACACATATAACCTACCTAAATTGAGCCAGGAAGACATAGAAAACCTAAACAGACCCATAACTGACACAGAAATTGAAACAGTAATAAAGGCCCTCCCAACAAAGAAAAGCCCAGGGCCAGATGGATTCACCGCTGAATTCTACCAGACATTTAAAGAAGAACTAACTCCAATTCTTCTCAAACTATTCAGAACAATTGAAAAAGAGGGAATCCTCCCAAATTCTTTCTATGAAGTCAGCATCACCTTAATTCCTGAGCCAGAACAAGATGCAACATTGACAGAGAATTACAGACCAATATCCCTGATGAACATAGATGCAAAAATACTCAATAAAATTCTGGCCAATAGAATGCAATAACACATCAGAAAGATCATCCACCCAGACCAAGTGGGATTTATCCCTGGTATGCAGGGATGGTTCAACGTTCGCAAAACAATCAACGTGATACACCACATTAACAGACTGCAGGAGAATAACCATATGATTCTCTCAATAGACGCAGAGAAAGCATTTGATAAAATACAACACCCTTTCATGATGAAAACTCTAAGCAAACTGGGTATGGAAGGAACATTCCTCAATACAATCAAAGCAATATATGAAAAACCCACGGCCAACATCCTATTGAATGGGGAAAAGTTGGAAGCATTTCCGCTGAGATCTGGTACCAGACAGGGATGCCCACTCTCACCACTGCCTTCAATATAGTTCTGGAAGTTTTAGCCAGAGCTATTAGGCAAGAAAAAGAAATTAAAGGGATACAAATTGGGAAGGAAGAACTCAAACTATCCCTCTTTGCAGATGATATGATTCTTTATTTAGGAAACCCAAAGAACTCTACCAAGAGACTACTGGAACTCATTGAAGAGTTTGGCAAAGTAGCAGGATATAAAATCAATCCACAAAAATCAACAGCTTTTGTATACACAGGCAATGCCATGGCTGAGGAAGAACTTCTAAGATCAATCCCATTCTCAATAGCTACAAAAACAATCAAATACCTTGGAATAAACTTAACCAAGGATGTTAAAGATCTCTACGATAAAAACTACAAAACCTTAAAGAAAGAAATAGAAAAGGATACTAAAAATTGGAGAAATCTTCCATGCTCATGGATTGGAAGACTCAATATCATCAAAATGTCTATTCTCCCAAAAACAATTTATTCATTCAATGCAATACCAACCAAGATACCGAAGACACTCTTCTCAGATCTGGAAAAAATGATGCTGAAATTCATATGGAGACACAGAAGACCTCGAATAGCCAAAGCAATCTTGTACAACAAAAACAAAGCTGGAGGCATCACAATACCAGATTTCAGGACATACTACATGGCACTTATCAAAACAGCATGGTACTGGTACAGAAACAGATGGATAGACCAATGGAACAGAATAGAAACACCAGAAATCAATCCAAACATCTACAGCCAACTTATATTTGATCAAAGATCCAAAATCAATCCCTGGAATAAAGATAGTCTATTCAATAAATGGTGCTGAGAAAATTGGATTTCCACGTGTAGAAGCATGAAGCAAGACCCCTACCTTTCACCTTACACAAAAATTCACTCAACATGGATTAAAGACTTAAATCTACGACCCAAAACCATCAAATTATTAGAGAGCATTGGAGAAACCCTGCAAGATATAGGTACAGGCAAAGACTTCTTGGAAAAGACCCCAGAAGCACAGGCAGTCAAAACCAAAATTAACATTTGGGATTGCATCAAATTGAGAAGTTTTTGTACTTCAAAAGAAACAGTCAGGAAAGTGAAGAGGCAACTGACAGAATGGGAAAAAATATTTGCAAACTATGCAACAGATAAAGGGTTGATAACCAGAATCTACAAAGAAATCAAGGAACTCCAAAACAACAAAACAAACAACCCACTTAAGAGATGGGCCAAGGACCTCAATAGACATTTTTCAAAAGAGGAAATCCAAATGGCCAACAGACACATGAAAAAATGTTCAAGATCACTAGCAATCAGAGAAATGCAAATCAAAACCACAATGAGGTTTCACCTCACCCCGGTTAGAATGGCTCACATTCAGAAATCTACCAACAAGAGATGCTGGAGAGGATGTGGGGAAAAAGGGACACTAACCCACTGTTGGTGGGAATGCAAACTGGTTAAGCCACTATGGAAGTCAGTATGGAAATTCCTCAGTCTGGAAATTCTAACTCCACCATTTGGGGTAAGTCCGATTGAGCATGTCCGAAATTGTACATCTCCTACTTCTCTTTTTCCCACTCTTATATTTAACAGGGATCACTTTTCAGTTAAAATTTAAACACCTAAGGATAATTTTGTGTTAATTACAGAGTTCAACCACTAGTATTAGAACAACAACAACAACAACAACAAAATACTAAAAAGGATAAAGTATTTCATTGTACATCAACAGTCAGGGCAAGAGCTGATCAGGTCATTGTTTCTTATAGTGTCCATTTCACTTCAACAAGTTTCCCCTTTGGTGCTCAGTTAGTTATGCTGATCAGGGAAAACAAATAATATTTGTCAATTTGGGACTGGCTTAATTCACTCAGCATGATGTTTTCCAGATTCCTCCATCTTGTTGCAAATGACCAGATTTCATTTTTTTTGACTGCTGTATAGTATTCTATAGAGTACATTTCCCATAATTTCTTTATCCAGTCTACTGTTGATGGGCATTTGGGTTGGTTCCAGGTCTTAGCTATTGTGAATTGAGCTGCAAGAAACTCTTAAGAGATTTTAGTAAAGTTTCAGGATATAAAATTAACACACAGAAACCAAATACCCTTTGTATACAAAGAAAATTCCATGAATGAGAAAGAACTTATAAGATCTGTCCGATTCACAATAGCTGCAAAAAATGTAAATACCTTGAAATAAATTTAACCAAGGAAGTGAAGGATCTCTATGATGAAAATTGCAGAACACTAAAGAAAGAAATAGAGAAAAACACAAAATATGGAAAATCTTCCATACTCATGGCTTGGTAAAATTAATAGCATCAAAATGTCTGTACTACCAAAAGCAATTTATAGATTCAATGCAATTCCAATCAAAATATAAACAACATTTTTCTCATATCTAGAAAAACAAGGTGCTAAAATTCATTGGAAACACAAAAGCTAAAACAGTCTTAAACAACAAAAGCAAAGCTGGAGGCTGCACAATACTGTATCTCAAGATATACTACGGGGAAGTTATAATCAAAACAGCCTGGTACTGGCCCAGAAATAGACATATAGACCAATGGAACAGATTAGAACCACCAGAAACAAATCCACACACCTACAACCAACTAATGTTCGACAAAGGAGGTAAAATCCAACCCTGCATAAAGGACCATTTCTTCAACAAATGGTGCTGGAAAAATTGGATCTCTGCATGCTCAGTATGAAACAAGACCCGGATCTTACTTACACCTTCTATAACAATCTACTCAAAATGGATTAAAAATCTAAATCTATGATCTGATAGACTCAAATTAGTAAAAGAGGACATTGGTAGATTGCTGCAAAATTTTGGCATAGCAAAGACTTCTTGGGAAAGAGCACAGAAGCACAGTCAACTAAATAAAAGTACACAAATGGTTTTACATCAATCTAAGAGGCTTCTGCACTGCAAAGGAAACATTTAACAGGGTAAAGAGGCAATTGACAGAAGTGAAGAAACTATTTGCAAATTATGCCACTAATAAATGAGTAATAACCAGAATCTACAAATAGCACAATAAACTCAACATTAAAAAACTAAACAATCCAGTTAAGAAATGGGCAAAGTACTTGAACAGGCTGAAATTCGAATGACCTACAGATACATGAAAAATGTTCAGGATGCTTAGCCATCAGGGAAATGCAAATAAAAAATACAATGACATTTCAATTTACCCCAGTTAGAATAGTAATTATGTAAAAATTAAAAAAAAAACAAATAAATGCTAGTGAAGATGAGCTGGAAAATCTTCTCTAATCCACTGTTCATGGGAACACAAGCTAGCACAACCATTGTGGAATTCAGTTTTGGGTTTCCTCAGAAATCTGAATGTAGATGCACCATATGACCCAGCCATCTCACTCCTGGGAGGTTATCCAAATGAAATGAAGTCAGCATATGAAAGAATTATCTTTACCTTCAAAGTTTATTGTAGCTCAATTCATATGAGCTAAGATATACAATAACTGGAAAACCCATCAAATGATGACTGAATTAAGAAAATTTGGTACATATACACTATGTAATATTACTCAGTCATTAAAAAGAACAAAATCCTGCCTTTTGCAATAAAATGCATACAACTGGAAACCATTATGCTTAGTGAAATAAGCCAATCCCCAAAAGACAAATACCATATATTTTCCCTGTTCTGTGGTACTCTATAGAATACAAAATAGTAATGTATAATTATTTGCACTGCAATCTGCATAAAATTATTTCTGTGCATAAACACTTGAGAGGAAATGGCTTAAAGTCTAAACGAATTTAATTATTATCATATAACCACACAGGAAATGTTTAGATGTTACATTGTCATTGCTTATATTCCATTGAAATTATGAATTACTAATTGGCCAAAAACTCTATGTGGTTTAAATGTGCATTTACACATTCAATTATCGTTTATAGCTGTTGTCTATATTACCACTGAACAAGGGACTCTTTTTTTTCTTTTCTTTTCTTTCTTTTTTTTTTTTTGACAGATAGAGTTAGACAGTGAGAGAGAAAGACAGAAAGGTCTTCTTTCCATTGGTTTTCTCCCCAATGGCCGCTATGGCTGGAGCTATGCCAATCCAAAGCCAGGAGCCAGGTGTTTCCTCATGGTCTCCCATGCAGGTGCAGGGGCCCAAGCACTTGGGCCATCCTCTACTGCCTTCCCTGGCCACAGCAGAAAGCTGGACTGGAAGATGAGCAACTGGGACAGAATCGGTGCCCATATGGGATGCTGGCACCGCAGACAGAGGATTAACCAAGTGAGCCATGGCTCTGGCCCCAAAAGGGACTCTGCCTTTTACTTGTTAAACTTTTTATTTGGATGAAGTGTTAAGCCTTTTTACTGTAATGTAAATTTAAAATATTTTTTTTTCTTTTTTTTTTTTTTCTTTTTATTTTTTTTTTATTTTTTTGACAGGCGGAGTGGACAGTGAGAGAGAGAGACAGAGAGAAAGGTCTTCCTTTTGCCGTTGGTTCACCCTCCAATGGCCGCCGCGGTAGCGCGCTGCGGCCGGCGCACCGCACTGTTCCGATGGCAGGAGCCAGGTGCTTATCCTGGTCTCCCATGGGGTGCAGAGCCCAAACACTTGGGCTATCCTCCACTGCACTCCCTGGCCACAGCAGAGAGCTGGCCTGGAAGAGGGGCAACCGGGACAGGATCGGTGCCCCGACCGGGACTAGAACCCGGTGTGCCGGCTCCGCAAGGCGGAGGATTAGCCTGTTGAGCCACTTTACCTAAAAAAAAAAAAGAAAGGTGGAAGGAAAGTGGGTGTGAGGGAAGGAGGAGAATACAGTTATGTTCTTAGAATTTTATCTATAAATAATATTTAACCCATTAAAATAAAATAAAATTAAAATTAACAATTAAATAAAAATTAAAAGAGAAAAGCTACTTTCATTATTTCATACAAAGTAAACTTAATGATGAAAAATTATTGATGTATTTGTAGGAATGATATTTGCAAAAATTTGATAAAAATTATATCCTATATATTTGAGTGCTAAATTATATATTTCTGACATATAAGAGTAGGGGCCTAAGCTGCCACTTGCAACATGGGCATCCCATAAAGGAGCTGATTCGTATCCTGACTATTCCACTTCCAACCTATTTCCCTGGTAATCACCTGGAAAAGCTTAAAAGATGGCCCAAGCGTTTGGGCTCCTGGCACACACGTAGAAGGCTCAGATGAAGCTCCTGGCTTAGGCCTGGCCTAACCTTCTCTGTTGTTTCTTTCCGGGGACAGAACCAATGAATGGAAGATCTGTGTGTGTGTGTGTGTCCCTCTCTCTGTAACTCTGGATTTCAAAAAGATAAATAAATCTTTTTTTAAAAAAAAATATAAGGACAAAGTAGGAAATAGACAAATTACTTTGAGAAATTCACATCCATTTGTACCTTTGACAAGACAATAATAAATATAAAGTAATTAAAAATGTAATCCAAGATTGAAACCATAGGTGTACATAAACATCTCAACAACAGAAAATGCATTATTCCTTGTTTACATGAAAGTTTAATATCTTCAAAATTTGATTATCTCCACCTCCACATGCATAAAACATATTCTGTGATAAGAAAGCAATAGAATTAGTAAATAATATTTTTAACTGATAATACAAATAAGCATTTTAAAATCAGAAAACTAAATATCTCTTGAGTCAACTGAATATCAGCTTTTTATGGTGGGAATTATCACTATGCTCTTAAACCTCTATATATAAAAATGAAATTTATTCACCTTATATACATTTAAAAAATGGAAAAAAGAGAAAGAAATGTGGCAGGTCCAAAATAGATTCACTCATACTAAAGTTCAAGCTTGCCAAACAAAAGCCTAAGTTGCATACCTGTGAAATTTGACCTCCTGAGAAATCCAGAGATGATAGTCAAAGCTCATTAAGACAACCAGATTTAGCTTACATCCCCATATGAAAACTAACCTTAAAATGGCCAGTGCACCATTTTCCTGAATTGCTTTTCTCCTTTTTTAAACTTTTATTCAGAATAGTTTTAAATTTACAAAAGTGAATTTGTGGGCGGCGCCGTGGCTCACTAGGCTAATCCTCCACCTGTGGCTCCGGCACCCAGGGTTCTAGTCTCGGTCAGGGCACCGGATTCTGTCCCGGTTGCCCCTCTTCCAGTCCAGCTCTCTGCTACGGCCCGGGAAGGCAGTGGAGGATGGCCCAAGTGCTTGGGCCCTGCACCCCATGGGAGACCAGGAGAAGCACCTGCCTCTGGCTTAGGATCAGCGCAGTGCGCCAGCCCCGGTGGCCATTGGAGGGTGAAACAATGGTAAAGGAAGACCTTTCTCTCTGTCTCTCTCTCTGTCCACTCTGCTTGTCAAAAAACAAACAAACAAACAAACAAAAAAACACCTGAATTTGTAGAGTTGTGTAAAGGGTTCCTAATATCCCATACCCAGCTCCCCTCAATTATTATTTTTTTTATTAAACTTTTATTTAATGAATATAAATTTCCAAAGTATAGCTTATGGGTTACAATGGCTTCCCCCCTCCCATAGCTTCCCTCCCGCCCGCAACCCTCCCCTTTCCCGCTCCCTTTCCCCTTCCATTCATGTAAAGATTCATTTTCAATTCTCTTTGTATACAGAAGATCAGTTTAGTATATATTAGGTAAAGATTTCAACATTTTGCCCATATAGCAACATAAAGTGAAAAAACTACCATTGGATTACTAATTATAGCATTAAATAGCAATGTACAGCACATTAAAGACAGAGATCCTACATAATTTTTTTTTTCAAATTAATTAATTTTCTATGCCATTTCCATTTTAACACCAGGTTGTTTTTTTTTTTTTTCATTTCCAATTCTCTTTATATACAGAAGATCACTTCAGTATATAATTAGCAAAGACCTCATCAGTCTGTGCCCACACAGAAACGCAAAGTATAAAAATACTGTTTCAGTACCAGTCATAGCATCACTTGGCTTTAGATGACACATTAGGGACAGATCCCACATGGGGTGTAAGTACACAGTGACTCCTGTTGCTGACTTAACAATTTGACACTCCTGTTCATGGCGTCAGTAATCTCCCTAGGCTCTAGTCATGAGTTGCCAGGGCTATGGAAGCCTTTAGAGTTCGCTGACTTTGATCTTATTCCGATAGGGTCATAGTCAAACATCCTATTTTATTATACTTGTTTCAGTCCATAAACTCATACAACTTCCTGTATATTTTTTATCTAAACTTCAACTATCCATCCCACTCCTCCCCACCTCTAGTAGGTATCATTCTGTGTTCATGTCAATGGTTTCTTTTTTTACCTACAAATATGAAGGAAAACATTTGCTATTTTGTCTATTCTGTGTCAGATTTATTTCGCTTAACATCATGATATTCTCTGATTTTGTCTGTTTTGCTCCAAATAATAGGACCCCATTCCTTTTTATGGGTGAATAATATTCCATGTGTGGAACACCATATCTTCTTTTCTTTTTTTTTAACTTTTATTTAATAAATTTACATTTCCAAAGTCCAGCTTATGGATTACAATGGCTTTCCTCCCCCCATAACTTCCCTCCCACCCACAACCCTCCCATCTCCCACTCTCTCTCCCCTTCCATTCACATCAAGATTCATTTTCAATTCTCTTTATATACAGAAGATCAATTTAGTATATATTAAGTAAAGATTTCAACAGTTTGCACCCACACGAAAAAACAAAGTGTAAAATACTGTTTGAGTACTAGTTATAGCATTAATTCACATTGTACAACACATTAAGGACAGAGATCCTACATGGGGAGTAAATGCACAGTGATTCCTGCTGTTGACTTAACAAATTGACACTCTTGTTTATGGCATCAGTAATCATCCTAGGCTCTTGTCATGAGTTGCCAAGGCTATGGAGGCCTTTTGAGTTCGGGGACTCCGATCTTATTTAGACAAGGTCATAGTCAAAGTGGAAGTTCTCTCCTCCCTTAAGAGAAAGGTACCTCCTTCTTTGATGGCCCATTCTTTCCACTGGGATCTCACTCGTGGGATCATTCATTTAGGTTTGTTTTTGTTGTTGTTGTTGTTTTGTTTTGTTTTGTTTTGTTTTTTGTCAGAGTGTCTTGGCTTTCCATGCCTGAAAAACTCTCATGGGCTCTTCAGCCAGATCCAAATGCCTTAAAGGCTGATTCTGAGGCCAGAGTGCTATTTAGGACATCTGTCATTCTATGAGTCTGCTGTGTATCCCGCTTCCCATGTTAGATCATTCTCTCCTTCTATTTGGGACAAGTCCAATTGAGCATGTCCCAGATTATACATCTCCTCCCTCTCTTATTCCCACTCTTATATTTAACAGAGATCACTTTTCAGTTAAATTAAACACCTAAGAATAATTGTGTGTTAATTACAGAGTTCAACCAATAGTATTAAGTAGGACAAAAAAAGAAAATACTAAAAGGGATAAAGTATTAAGTTGTTCATCAACAGTCAGGACAAGGGCTGATCATGTCACTGTTTCTCATAGTGTCCATTTCACTTCAACAGGTTTTCTTTTTGGTGCTCTGTTAGTTCTCATTGATCAGGGAAAACATACATTTGTCCATTTGGGACTGGCTTACTTCACTCAGCATGATGTTTTCCAGATTCTTCCATTTTGTTGCAAATGACTGGATTTCTTTTTTCTTTTTTTTTAACTGCTGTATAGTGTTCTATGGAGTGCATATCCCATAATTTTTTTTTTATCCAGTCTACTGTTGATGGCCATTTGGGTTGGTTCCAGGTCTTAGCTATTGTGAATTGATCTGCAATAAACATTGAGGTGCAGACAGCTCTTTTATTTGCCAATTAATTTCCTCTGGGTAAATTCCAAGGAGTGGGATGGCTGGGTTGTATGGTAGGGTTATATTCAGGTTTCTGAAGAATCTCCATACTGACTTCCATAGTGGCTTAACCAGTTTGCATTCCCACCAACAGTGGGTTAGTGTCCCTTTTCCTCCACGTCCTCACCAGCATCTATTGTTGGTAGATTTCTGTATGTAAGTAATTCTAACCGGGGTGAAGTGAAACTTCATGGTGGTTTTGATTTGCATTTCCCTTTAATTTCTTTTTCTTGCCTAATAGCTCTGGCTAAAACTTCCAGAAATATATTGAACAGCAATGGTGAGAGTGGGCATCCCTGTCTGGTACCAGATCTCAGTGGGAATGCTTCCAACTTTTCTGCATTCAATATTATGCTGGCCATGGGTTTTTCATAAATTGCTATGATTGTATTGAGGAATGTTCCTTCTATACCCAATTTGCTTAGAATTTTCATCATGAAAGGGGGTTGTATTTTATCAAATGTTTTCTCTGCATCTATTAAGATAATCATATGGCTTTTCTTCTGCAGTTTAATGTGGTCTATCACATTGATTTATTAGTGAACATTGAACCATCCCTGCATACCAGGGATAAATCCCACTTGGTCTGGGTAGATGATCTTTCTGATGTGTTATTGCATTCTATTGGCCAGAATTTTATTGAGTATTTTTGCATCTATGTTCATCAGGGAAATTGGTCTGTAATTCTCTTTCTCTGTTGCAGAAGATGTTAATTCTTTCAAGCCATGAACATGAAAGATATTTTCATTTTGTTGTGTCATCTTCTATTTCTTTATGTAATGTTTTGTAATTTTAATTGTAGAGTTTTTTCACATCCTTGGTTAAATGTATTCCAAGCTATTTAATTTTTTGTAGGTATTGTGAATGGGACTGATTTTACAAGTTCTTTCTAGGCCATAACATTTACAGTATATACAAACGCTAATTTTTTGTGCATGTTAATTTTGTACCCTGCAACTTTACTGAACTCTTTTATTAGTTCCAATGGTATCATAGAGGAGTTTTTGGTTCCCCTGTGTATAGAATCATTTCATCTGCGAACAAGAATAACTTGAATTTCTGACTTTCAATTTGTATTGGTTTGATTTCTTTTGCTTGACTAATGGCTCTGTTTAAAACATCCAGGATGATAATGAATAGCAATAGTGAAAATGGGCATTCTTGTCTGGTTCTGAATCTTAGTGGGAGTGCTTCCAACTTTTATCATTCAATATGATTCTGGCTGTGGTTTTGTTGCATATTGACTAGCCTTTGATGAGGAATGTTCCTTCTGTGCCTAATTTGTTTAAGTTTTTTCTTCATGAAAGAATGCGTATTTTATCAAATGTTTTTTCTGCATCTAATGAGATAATAATATAGTTTTTTTCTTCTATTTTTAATGTGATGTATCACATTTATTGATTTGCATATGTTGAACCATCCCTGTATACAAGTAATAAATCTCACTTGGTCCAGGTGAATGCTCTTTCTGAATTGTTTTTTAATTCAATTATATACTATTTTGTTGGGTATTTTCACATCTATATTCATCAGTGATACTGGTCTACAGTACTTTCTTTGTTTTATCTTTTCCTTGGGAATTAAACTGATGCTGGCCTCACAGAAGGAGATTGGGAGGATTTCCTCTCTCGAAATTGTTTTGAATATTTTGATAAGAATTTGAGTTAGTTTGACTTTAAAATGATTAAAGAATTTAGTGGTGAATCTATCTAGTACTGGGCTTTTCTTTATTGGGTGGTTCATTATTACTGATTCAATCTGCAGTTTTATTCATCTGTTTATGCTTTCGATGTCTTCATCCTCAATTTTGGTATCTTGTTTGTGTCCAAGACTCCATCCATTTCTTCTAGATTTTCCAATTTGCTAGCATATGGCTATTTGTAGTAATTCCTGAGGTTTATTTTTATTTCTGTGGTATCTGTTGTTACACCTCCTTCTTCATCTCTGATTTTATTGGTTCAGATCCTCTCCCACTTTTTTGGTTAGTTGGGCCAGTGGTGTCTCAATTTTTGGTTTTGACTTTTTTATTTCTTCTCTAATTTTAATTATTTCTTTTCTCCTACTAATTTTGGGTTTTTCCTTATCCTTCAGATGCATTGATAGCTCATTTATTTGCTGCCTTTCCAATTTCTTGAAATAGGCTCTAATTGCTGTAAACTTACCTCTTAACACTGCTTTCATTGTGTCCCCTAAGTTTTTACATTGTATTGTCATTTTCATTTGTTTTCAGGATGTTTTCTTATTTCCCTTTGACTTTTATCTATGAACCACTGTTCATTCAGGAGCCTCTTGTTCAGCCTCCATGTGTTTGCATATTTCATAGAGATTCTTAAGTTGTTATTTTCCAGCTTCATTTCATTGTGGTCAGAAAAAATGCATAATATGATTTCAGTGTTTTTTTTTTTAATTTGCTGATATTAGCTTTATGGTATCATATAGTATATCCTAGAGAAACTTATATGCACTGATGAGAATGAGTATTCTTCAACTGTGGGATGAAAGGTCCTGTTGATACCAATTATGTCCATTTGATCCATAGTGTATGTTAGTTCTCTTGTTTCTTTGTTTATTTTCTGTCTAGTTGATTTTTCCATTGATGAAAGTGATGTTTTGAAGTTCCCCTTACCTATTGTATTGGAGCCTATGACTCCCTGTAGATCCATTCACATTTGTTTTACATAGCCAGGCACCCTGTCATTGGGTGCATATACATTTATTATAGTCACATCTTACTGTTGAATTTATCCCTTGAACATTAAATAATGCCCTTCTTTGTCTCTTTCAATAGTTTTTGTATTAAAGTCTATTTTGTCTAATATTAGGATGTCTATACCTGTTTGTTTTTGTTTCCCTTTAGCATGGAATATCTTTTTACATCCTTTCAATTTCTGTCTGAATATTTGACAATGAGCTGTATTTATTGTAGGCAGCAAATAGAAATATTAAATCACTCAACCAGTTTATATCTTCTAATTGGAGAATGTAGGACATTTACATTCAAGTTTACTATTGAAAAGTAGTGATTTTGCCTGTTATTTTTCATAAATATTGCTATTCATCTTTGCATTTCCCTTGTAGTTTTACTGGGAAATTTTCTGCCTTCACCTTCTTTCATAATGACAACTATCTTCTGTGTTTCTGTGTGTATCATATGCTTAAACATCATTTGTAAAGCTGGGCAGATGGTGACAAATTCTTTCAATTTCTGTTTTTCATGGAAGGTCTTTATTTTGCCTTCATCCATAAATGAGAGTTTTGCAGGGTACAGTATTCTGGCTTTACAGGTTTTTTTTTTTTTCTTTGAAGACTTGAGCTATGTTGCTCCATTCTTTTCTAGCAGGTAGAAATCACCTCACAATCTAATTGGAGATCCTCTGAAGCTCATCTAGCATTTCTCATGCACATTTTAGATTTTCTTTTAATGTTTTATGTTAAAGTTTGAACTACAATGTATTGTGGTGAAGATTATTCCTAGTCATGTCTATTAGGAGTTCTATGTGCTCCTTGTGCATGGATGTCCCTTTTTTTTTCTCCAAATTAGTGCAGTTCTCTGTTTTTATTTCATTGAATAGGTATTCTAATCCAGTGTTTTTTCCATACCTTCAGGAAGTACCGAGACCCATTTGCTGGGTCGTTTGATAGTATACCATAAAGCTCTATCACTGTTTCTAATTTTTCATTTTTTTTTCTCTTTTTTGGTCTGAGATATTTCCAAAGATCTATCTTCTAACTCATATATTCATACTTCTGCCTCACAAGTCTATTGCTATGGCTCTCCCCTGTATTTTTTAATGTGACATATTGACTTCTTCGTTTTTAGTATTTCAGTTTGATTTCTCTTTAAAAATCGCAATCTCATTCTTTTCATTCATTCCGTGGATGGATTGCTTTAACTCGTGAATTTTCTTCTGATGGCTTCTGAGTAATCTTGTGGTCATTCTTTCTAATTCCTTTTCAGGAAGTTCATCAATATCTTCATCTTCACATTCTAATATTGAAGTCTTGCTATGTTTCTTTGGAGGAGTCATGTTGTCTTCCTTGTTCTTGTATTTTTTGTTTATTTGGGGGGTATTTCTGGAAACACTTGTAGATTTTCTCCACTGTTGGGTTTTATTTTTGTACTATGTCTCTTTGGCTTAGTGGAGTGTATGCTCCCTCAGTGAGTACATACAGATGTGTTCTGAGTGGGGCTGGGGAACTCTGGTCAGTGCTCAAGTGTGGGGCTAGAATAAAGGGTGGCACCCAATTTGGATGTAGTAGATTATCTCTACTGTCAGGAGTGGGGAGGGTATGGTCACACCTGTTGGCATTATCACAAGCTCACTTTCTCTCTTCCAAAGTGATCAATGCCCAGAGTTAGCTACCAGTAGGGACAATCCTCGCCCATGTTTGTGTGTGAACCACACAAAGGATCTGTGCAGACCTCAATGTGAGCACAAAACTCTTAGCAATGACCCATGCCAAGCAGTCTGGGAACTCTGAGCCTCTGATAACAGACACAGTGATTGCCCAGAGACCCAGCGACCCTTAGTCCCTATCGTGCAGTCAAAGCATTCCCACAATCACAGCACAAAAGGCTCCCATAGTCACTGGATGCAGAGGATCTCATCTCGACCGAGTGAGCCTGCCCCATCAATGGAGAGAGCATCATTTCCAGAACCAGCTGCCTATGGGTGTTCTGTCTTGGCAGTTTGTCTTGATAGGCTCCTGAGACCCCTGTTAACCCTCTTAGCAAAACTCAAAGACAATGATGTGGGAAATGTGGATTTTTTTTTCCCTCTGAGAAAATCCCCTGAGTATGTGTGCGAGAGCCACCACAGCCTCCATTGTGTCAAGATGGTGCCTTCTCGACCCTCTGGTTGCTGATTTCCTTCAGAAGGGATGGATAGAAAGAAATGTGCTTTTCCTTCACTCCATTAGGGAGTACTTTGGCCCTTGATGGAGCTCTAGACTGGACTCAAAGACAGTGCAGTCTATAAGGCTCTCACTCAGGCGACATCACCAGTGGTGCTGGCTGCCAGTTTGCCTTAGCCAAGCTCTCAGAACCTTGTATCTCCTCCATCTTCCAGCTGTGAAAGTCATGGATGGTATCCCCACTCACTGTTGCATGTCTGCACTTTCCAGTACTGTTCCACGGTGTTCCTCTTATTAATGTAGAACTGCCTGCCAGTGCACACTTTGCTCCAACTCTCTTCTGGGAATATATCTCCTCTCCTTTTTTTCTGTTATCTTCCCCTAGTCAGAGTAAGCACGTCTTCCCTATTCATCCATCTTGGAGTATACTTAATTTCATTTTCAGATTGTTCATGTTAGTAGATTTCTTAGAATTTTCTACATATAAAAAGATGTTGGCTGGCGCCGCTGCTCACGGCTAATCCTCTGCCTGTGGCACTGGTACCCCAGGTTCTAGTCCCCGTTGGGGTGCCGGATTCTGTCCCGGTTGCTCCTCTTGCAGTCCAGCTCTCTGCTGTGGCCTGGAAA
Source organism: Lepus europaeus (assembly GCF_033115175.1). Lineage (NCBI taxonomy): Eukaryota > Metazoa > Chordata > Mammalia > Lagomorpha > Leporidae > Lepus > Lepus europaeus. The sequence goes on from NC_084839.1 coordinate 92,837,262, forward strand.
GGCCGTGGAGGATGGCCCAAGTGCTTGGGCCCTGCACCTGCATGGGAGACCAGGAGGAAGCGTCTGGCTCCTGGCTTTGGATTGTCGCAGTGCACTGGCCGTAGCGACCATTTAGGGGGTGAACCAATGGAGGGAAGACCAGAGAAAGGTCTCTCTCTCTCTTTCTCTCTCTCACTGTCTAATTTTGCCTGTCAAAAAAAAATGTCATCTTCAAGTAGAGATATTTTTACTTCTATGGATGTCTTTTAGCTTTTTTATTATTCAACTGTCCTGAATAGAACTGACATATCAATGTTACATAGAAGTGACAACAGTGAGATCATTGATTTGTTTATATTTGTAGGGGGAAATCATCAGACTTTCACCAGTATGTACTACTTTAACTGATGAGTTTTTCATAGTTGTCTTTTATCAAATTGAGGAAACATCCAATTATACCTCAGCTTTCTTCAGTTTTTAGAGTTTTTTTATTCCAAAAAGATATTTAGTTTTGCTAAATGCTTATTCAATTCAGTCATGTGGGTGCTGTTTCTTATCCTGTTAACATGGCATGTTAGTTTAATGTTACTTCTGTAACAAATTGCTACAACTTAGGAGTTTAAAACAACAAAAAAATCTGTTATCACAAGTCTGAAACAGTTCTCACTGGATTTAAGTTGAAGTGTTGAAAGGACTGAGTTCCTTTTCTGAAAATACTTTAGTGAAGAATCCATATCTTGGATTTTTCCCGTTTCTACACACTTTATATATTCCTGGACCTGTACCTCCCTCACAGCTCAAAAGCATCAATGGATAGTCAAACATTTCTTGCTTTTCCTCATTGTAACATTTACTCTCTTACCCCCTCTCACTTTCAAGGAATATTGCTACTTTGGGGCTGCTCCAAGATAATGCAGAATAGGTTTCTCATCAGAAAGCCAGCTGATTAGCAACTTTCATTTAATCTGTGACATGGATCCCTCTTTGTCATTTAACCTAACTCTGCTAGGTTCCAGGGATGAAAGCAAGGACATTTTTTGTAGGCATTATTCTTACTACCTGCTAAATGTGATGTATTACAATGAATAATTTTGAAATTCCAGATATTAAATTCTTAGAAGAAAACACACTTGTTCATAGTGTATATTTTTATTAACCGTTTATTTTGCTTTAAGATAACAGCAGATTCAAATGCAGATCAATATAAGAAATGACATAAGTATATAGGTATTTCATATACTCTATACCCATTGCCAAGGCAATATCTTGCAAATATGTAGCACAAAATCAATATGAGGATATCAATCTTGATGCATTTAAAATTCTGTACAATTCCATCATGACAGTAATCTCTAGTGTTTTCTCCTTGTATAGACACAACCATCACCTACTTTCTCACCTTTCTCTGTCAATGAACCATGAAAACCATTCATCATTATCTATATTATATAATGTTTTGGGATTAATCTTTTTTTTAACTCAGTATAATTCTCTGTATATTCATTCAGTATATTTCATATAACAATAGTTTATTTATTTTTCTTATGAAGAGTAATCATATGTGTTTTTTCTGTGGTTCATTTACATATTTGCTTTTTGAAGGAATTTCTGGTGTTTCAAGTTGGGGATATTATGATTAAAATTGCTATAAACATTTGTCAGCAGGTTTTTATGGGAACCTTGTGCCATTTCTCAAGGATAAATGCTCAGGAGTAGAAATGATGGAGTGTAAGATGGTAAGATGTTGTTTTTCTGTTTGCTTTTTTTAATTTCCAAAAATGTTTTTCAGACAGGTTATACCATGTTAAATTTCCAAGAGGTATATGTGAATCATCCATTTTCTCAGCATTCTTTCAATCATTTGTAGAAAACTGTTTTTTGTTCATAGGTTTGCTTGTTTTGCTTTCAACCTTCAGATAGGTGTAGAGTGATAATTCATAGTCAGTGAGTGGCATTTCCTTAATGGTCAGTGATGATGAAAAATTTTTCACTTGTGTATTTGTCCCCTGTGTAGCCTACGAAGAGATATTTATTCATGTCTCTTGCCCATTTTTAATTGGAATATTTGTGGGTTACTGTCCAAATGTTAATGTTCTTACATATCCCAGATATAAATCCTCTGCAGAACCAATTTATAAATTTCTCTCCCATCTAGTAGTTTGACGTTTCATCCTCTAACTAGGATTTTTCAATAACAAAAATTTTTAATTTTTATGAAGTCTGATTTTTTATTACTTTTTTGATATAATAGATTCACTTGTTTACTCTTTTGTTGAGGATTTTTGTGTCCATATTCATAAGTAATTTAGGTCTTTAATTTTATTTTTATTAATTTTTCTTATGTTGTCTATTTTTTATTTTGGTATCAAACTAATGATGGATTCACAGAATGTCTGGTATTTCTTTCTACTTTTTTCCAGAGGTGCATAAAGGATTTGTATCAATTTTTCTTAAATGTATGGCACTGAAACCATCTAGGCCTGATTTTCTTTTTGTGGAAATAAATTGAATTCTAATTTAATCTCTTTACTTTCTTTAAGATTTATTTTTATTTATTTAAAAGTCAGAGTTACAGAGGGAGGAGGGAGAGGTGGGAGAGAGAAAGAGGTATCTTCCATCCACTGGTTCACTTCCCCGATGACCGCAGCAGTCAGGGCTGAGCAGGCTGAAACCAGGAGCCTGGAGCATTTTCTGGGTTTCAGGGGCTGAAGCACTTGGGCCATCTTCCACTGCTTTCCAAGGGGCATTAGCAGGGAACTGGATTGCAAGTGCGGAAGCTGGCACACAACTGGCACCCATATGGGATGACAGCATTGCAGATGGTGGCTTAATCCACTATGCCACAATGCCAGCCTCTAATCTCTCTACTTATTACAAGTCCGTTCACATTTTCTAATACTCTTTATTTGATGTCTTATTGCTGCAGCTGGCAATTGGGCTGAGGTTACTATGGTAAATCATTTCTGCTGATTGACCTTTATGACACACCCTGAAATTGGGCTTTTTCTGTTGAGAAGGCTCTGAGGCTGGTCAAATAATGACAGTGCCTTCAAGAGGGGGTTTTTCCAGGGAGTTGCACATCAGATCGAACAGTGACAACGCTCTGAGGGTGATGTCTGTTAAGGTACCTCAGTTCTGGTCCAGTGGCTGCAAGCCGTTGGCTTTTACAACCGGTGGTGAGGCTAATGGTACTCAGGATCGACATGGCACTTGAGAGAGGACAGCGAGAGCAAACCAAGTTAAACAACACTAACCATACTATTCTCAAAAGTTCTCTTTCAGCAGTGCTTTCCCACATGTTACATGCCTTTGGTGAATTTCCAGAGATTGGAAAAGTTTGATTTTTGACAATTTTTTTTTTTTTTTTGGACAGGCAGAGTGGACAGTGAGAGAGAGAGAGACAGAGAGAAAGGTCTTCCTTTTGCCGTTGGTTCACCCTCCAATGGCCGCCGCGGTAGCGCGCTGCAGCCGGCGCACCGCGCTGTTCCGATGGCAGGAGCCAGGTGCTTACCCTGGTCTCCCATGGGGTGCAGGGCCCAAGCACCTGGGCCATCCTCCACTGCACTCCCTGGCCATAGCAGAGAGCTGGCCTGGAAGAGGGGCAACCAGGACAGGATCGGTGCCCCGACCGGGACTAGAACCCGGTGTGCCGGCGCCACAAGGCGGAGGATTAGCCTGTTGAGCCACGGCGATTTTTGACAATTTTAACAAGCATTTTATTCTTTATGGAGCTGTTGATTCACAAAGGTCCTGCTACAACATTTTATTTCTTTTTTATAAGATTTATTTATTTATTTGAAAGTCAGAGTTACACAGAGAGAGAAGGAGAGGCAGAGAGAGAGAGAGATCTTCTATTCACTGGCTCCCTCTCCAGTTGGCTACAAGGGCCATAGCTGCACCAATCCAAAGCCAGGACCCAGGAGTTTCTTCCAGGTTTCCCACACAGGTGCAGGACTTGGGCCATCTTCTACTGCTTTCCCAGGCCGTAGTAGAGAGCTGGATCAGAAGTGGAGCAGCCAGAACTCGAACCGGCACCCATATCAGATGCTGGCACTGCAGGCAGTGGCTTTACTCGCTACGCCACAGCTCTGGCACCACTACAACATTTTAGAATTCACCAAAATCATATTTTGTTAGTAATGACTGGTTTTCAGGAAGATAAAGCAATTGAATTAGGGAGAAACAGTAACTTAAACATTTGTAACCAACTATGAACAATTAAGCCTCTTCTTGTGATAGAAATATTGGCGTTTTTCATGTTTTGCCAGCCATAATCTAAAATAGACTGAATTAAAAAAAAAAAAAGTTGTGAGTATAGGCATGCCTCGTGTACAAACTTATGGACACTGGCCAGCACCGTGGCTCAATAGGCTAATCCTCTGCCTTGCGGCGCCGGCACACCATGTTCTAGTCCCAGTTGGGGCGCCAGATTCTGTCCCGGTGGCCCCTCTTCCAGGCCAGCTCTCTGCTATGGCCCAGGAGTGCAGTGGAGGATGGCCCAAATTCTTGAGCTCTGCACCTGCATGGAAGACCAGGAGAAGCACCTGGCTCCTGGCTTCGGATCAGTGCAGTGCGCCGGCCACAGCGCGCCGGCCATGGCAGCCATTGGAGGGTGAACCAACGGCAAAGGAAAACCTTTCTCTGTGTCTCTCTCTTTCTCTCACTGTCTAACAGTGCCTGTCAAAAAACAAACAAACAAACAAACAAACAAAAACTTATAGACACTACCATAAGTAAAAGACTGTGTACTCCCTTTATTTTGAATAGTTCAACTACTTGCATGTCTTTTTCAAATCAAGAAAAATTCTAGCCCTCCAAGATATACAGAGAACCATATGACAGCCATCCATAGATTATTGCCAAGCTTCAGACAGAAATTAACCACTACTGATTCTTCTGTTTTTGTGGCTTAATCATCTTCTTAAAAACAGGCCAAATTCTCAGTAATCCTTTCATAAAATTTCTAGAAAGTAATACATTGTAGCTGCTATTGTTAAAAAAAAATAAATCTGAACAAGAAAGAGATCTATGATCAATGATTTTTCCCTAGAAAATTAACAAAATTGTTGACTAGAAAATAATTTCCAATCATCTGCTCTTTTTGCAATATAAAAGAATATATGATTTGTGATCTTGGGTTCTTAGTAAATCCATTACATTGACAAGTAACAGTGCTGTATCCACACTTCCACATACTGAAAGTATCATTTGGGTGAGTTTTTGATTTATGATGCTAGAACAGAACTTCAAATGAATAGTAAGAGTAAAATTCCTAGTACATTAGCCTATATCTGTTTTTAATAATTTAGGAATTCATTTGAATATGTTGCTTTTGTTCTATAATCCCCAAAATGAACATTTGTATCAAAGTTACCTGATGATATAAGTACAGGACACTGTATAATGAAAATGACTTTTCATATTTTCATCCCTTCTCCAGGGGATTCTAAAAATTGCTGAATCAAGGAATGATTTTAACTAGAAACACAAGTACCCACTCATTCCCAGGAAATGAAAAACAAAAACAATCGTCTTTTTCACCATGGTGTTCTTTATACATGATCTGTAAAAAGAATTTCTATCATTTCAACAAAAATTATTTCTGCTAGTGAGTTCTATATCACTGCTATTGTTTGCAATAATGAAAATAACATGTTCACTTCACTTTTTTATGTCACCACATCTCATTCTTTTATTTCATGGCAAAACAAAGTTTTGAGGTTGTTATTCAGTGATATTCATTCAAACGTTGACAATGAGTTTCTCTGAGTGGTTTCCTTTGAGTGATCAATAAGAAGAGTGGACTTTTTAAAATATTTTTCAAAAATTAAAATTCCAAGCGTGGACATTTGACCTAAAGATTAAGACACCAGTTGGGACACCAGCATTTCATATCTTAGTGTTTGTGTTTGAGTTGTGGGTACATTCCTGGTTATAGTATCCTACTAAAGCAGATCCTAGGGAGGCAATGGTGATAGCTCAAGTGATTTGGGTTCCTGCTACCCCAGTTGAAGAACCAGGATGTAAGTTTACGGGATGAGTTTTTTAGGTTTTATTCAATACTTATACATCTAGATCCCAGATTGTGCCATCAAAAATCATTTGCGGAAAGAAAGAAAGAATGGAAAGGAAAGAAGGAATTGCTGTAGCAATCTGTGGGCCTGAACAGCTAACATGATGGCTGTGCCACTTCTGTTTTCAGTTGGTTTCCAACACACTAGCCATTGATGGCTAATAAAGATTAATAAGACTTGATTGTAAACAAGGTTGAATGGAAAGTCCAGACCAAAGTACCTTTGAAAGGCTCATAAGGAAGATCATATCATGCTTAGGATGGTAGATGCAAAATCAGAGAAGATTGGATTTTCTTCTAAAATCATCAATTATATTGACCCAAATTCTCAACCTTTCCATGCCTATTCCCTGTCTTCAGTGTCATTCAGATCACTGTCCTCACAAGCGTCATAATTAAAAGTTTCATTTCTAGAGTAAAACAACTCTAAGATATGCCTCATCTTCTGCTGATAGACATTCTCTTTTTTCCTTTTGGAATATTTATAAATTTTGGTATTGCCCCTAAATGTTCATCACTGTTGAAATTGTCTTTTATACCTGCCTTTCAAAATGACTGACCAAATTCTTTCCCACTCACATCTTTACTAACAAGACACAGTTATAATTATGGGAAGAAATATGCCAGTCCAGACATGTGTTTTGATATAGGCAGAAGAAATGTGTATGTGTTGATGTGCAGGGACTCATTAAAAATGCTTAGGTAAGAAGTACCTGAACTTTGAACAACACAGTACTGAATTTTGTGAGACAACAAGAAACTCCATTGCTTTGTGGTAATGGGATCTATTTCACTATTTTACACTTCTTGTTTTCGGAGGCAGGTGCACAAGGCTGATCCATGAAGATTTCTCATATGAGAAGATTTCTGGATACACAGTGCTGAGTGTCAAAGAAGAGATCAGAGGAGGAAAACTAGAGTTTACATGTATGAACTCTTTAAAGATTATTTTTTAACTTCTCTCCACCCACTCCAAGAATTTCTTCCCTTTTAGATCCCTTCTACTCTAGTAAGGTATAATTCAAGCCACTAGGCACCTATGATCCCAATGTCCTCTGCGAGAGTGTGCACAAAACTGGCCAACTGTTATTAACTATAAATATAAAATAATGAGCAAATGGCTTAGGTCTTGACATCAGATGGGATTTAGACTTTCCACAAAATAAGAACAGAAATAACATTACCATAAAATGTCAACATCAGAGGCATATATACCTATGTACTAACAACTAGCATCATTTCCTAAGCAGGGATATGACTATAATTTTCCCAAGTTAAGTCATTTGTTATTATTGATAAATAACTTTGAATGGTGCTAAAATATCATTCCATTCACTTAAAATTTTCTGTTTCCAAACCTAATGCATATTGAGCAAATCTATCTAAAGGAGACACAGAACCAGCTTCCAGGTTCCATAATATTTTCATAATAAATATTCTAATGCAATTTCATCTACTAATACATTTCATCTATGTTAATGTTGTGTTGTAATAATAAAATTCTGGGAGTGTGCATTTAGCATAGTGATTAAGACACTTGTAACTAACATTAGAATATGTGGGTTTGAACCCCATCCCCACCTCTTGACTCTAGCTTTCTGGTAATGCAGATCCTATGGGGTAACAATGATGGCTCAAGTAATTGGATTCTTGTCACTCTCACGGGAGATCAGGATTGAGTTTCCAGTTCTTGGTGTGGATCCCAGTGCAGACCCAGTCATTGACGACATCTGAAGCATGAACCATTTGATGGAGTGCTCTTACTCTCATTCTCTCCCTCTCCTTTTCTCAAATTAAAAAAAAGGAGCAAAAATAAATTCTTATGACAGATTTATCTTACGAACTATCCTCTTGGCCATCATTTCAAACATAAGTATAAACTAATACTCTTTGACTTTTAAAAAATGTAGCTAAAAAAATTAATACCTTGGGATAAATTTAGCCAAGGAAATGAAAGATGTCTACAACAAAATTACAAAACATTAAAGAAATAAGTAGAAGGCACCAAAAAATGGAAATAATTTCCATGATAATGGATTGCAAGAATTAACATCATCAATGTATCCACACTATCCAAAGCAATTTATAGATTCAGTATAATCTCAATCAATATACCAAGGGCATTCATCTCAGATCTAGAACAAAAATGCTAAAATTCATGTGGAAACACAAGAGACCACAAATAGCTAGAGCAACCTTAAAAACAAAACAAGTCCAGCCAGAGCCATCACAATACTAGATTTTGACATACTATAAGGAAGTTATCATTAAAACAGGATAACATTAGCACAATAAATAAATAAATAAATAAACCAATATAGACTAATGGAACAGACTAGAAACCCCAGAAATTAATCAATGCAACTACAACTAACTAATCTTTGACAAACAAGCTAAGTCAATCCCTGGAGAAATGACAGTCTCTTCAACAAATAGTGTTGAGATAATTGAATCTATGCATGCAGAGGTAGGAAACAATACCCCTACCTGACACTTTATACAAAAATCAACTCACAATGGACCAAGGATCTACAACTACGACCAAATACCATCAAATGAATAGAGGAGGACATCAGGGAATCTCTGTAAGATATTGGCATATCAAAGAATTCTTGGAAAAGATCTCAGAAGCACGGGCAATCAAACTAAGATGCTTCTGCACAGCAAAGGAAACACTCAGTGATGTGAAGAGGCAACCAACAGAATGGGGAAAATGTTGGCACACTGTGTAACTGATAAAGAATTAATATCCAAGATCTTTAAAGAGCTCAAGAAACTCAACAACAAAACAAGTAGGCTCAAAAAAAAAAAAAAGAAAAAAAAAACAAGTAGGCTAAGAGTATGAACAGGCATTTTTCAAAGGCTGAAATACAAATGGCGAATAGTCACATTAAAAGATGCTCAGGATCAGTACACGTCAGGGAGATGCAAATCAAAACCACAATGAGGTTTCACTTCACTCCAGTTAGAATAGCTCTTATACAGAAACCAAAAAATAATGCATGCTGTCTAGGACGTGGGGTAAAAAGTACCTTAATACACTGTTGGTGGGAATGTAACTAGTGCAGCCATTATGGACAACAGTGTGGAAATACCTCAGAAATCTGATAACAGATCTACCACATGACCAGCCATCCTGCTCTTGAGAATGTACCCAAATGAAATGAAATCAGTATATGAAAGAGTTATCTGCACTTCCATGTTCACTGTAGCTCAATTCACAATAGTTAAAATATTGTATCAAGTGAGATGTCTATCAACTGATGCCTGGATAAAGAAATTGTGGGATAAATTCACTATGGAATAATACCCAGCCATAAAAAAAAATGAATTCTGCCTCTTGCAACAAAGTGGATGCAACTGGAGACCATTTTTCTCAGTGAAATAAGACAGTCCCAAAAAGAGAAATATCAAATATTTTCTCTGATATGGGATAGTTAATAAAGAATACAAAAAAATGTTTAAGAAACTGAAATCTTCTGATTTGATTGTTGTTTTGGCCATTGTTTGTACTCCTGTGGAACTGTGATCTTTCTACTTTTTTTTTTTTTTTAGATTTACTCATTTATTTGAAAGGCAGAGTTATAGAGAGGCAGAGGCAGAGGCAGAGAGAGAGAGGGAGAGAGAGAGGGAGAGAGAGAGAGAGAGAGTCAGTCAAATCTTCCATCAGATGGTTCACTCCCCAGATGGCTGCAACAGCCAGAATTGCGCAGCTCTGAAGCCAAGAACCAGGAGCTCCTTCTGGGTCTCCCACACAGGTGCAGGGATCCAAGGGCCTGAGCCATCTTCTGCTGCTTTCCCAGGCAATAGCAGAGAGCTGGCTCAGAAGTGGAGCAGCCATTTCTCAACCGGTGCCCATATGGGATGCCAGCACTGCTGGTGGTGGGTTTACACGCTATGCCACAGTGCTGGCTCCTATCTTTCTACTTTTTACTTGTTGAATATTATTAGTGGTTCACTAAGCCTCTGATTATGGAGTGGATTGAAATTATATTTTTACAAATGTTGAAGAAAAAATAAAGGAAAAAAATTGGGTGACTAAGGGAATGAGAGATGGGGGGTATTATTATCTTCTCAGAATTGTACCTATGAAATACATTAAATTGGTTCTCCTCTATTAATAAAAAAATTTAATGTAAAATGAAAAGAACAAAAATAATAAAAATGTATGTTTTGAAACCAATATTTTTTATATTTAATATGTTGATAAATATATATTTGCATAAAACATTTCAGTATTTACTTCAATTTCCCATAAAATATCATTGCCATCATTATATTTTAAACATTACACCTTACTATATAAAAATGATACTTGGAATACAAAAGCAGAATTTGTGAAAATGTAACAAGAAGGGTAAAAGAATTTGTATGAAATTAGTATCCTTTATCAGCATATTCCTTTCTGTGCCATCAACACCACGATTCAGTAAATAAAGTGTCAGCTTTGTAAAAGAAACTTAAACTATCAGAACATTGCCAAAATGGTGAAATACAGAGAATTTTTTTTTTGCTTTTATACAGTGCACATATGTAAATGTATGTGTGTGTGTATTTGAATGTTTATTTTATATGTCATTAAGTATTACAAATCTGAATTTTATCAATAAGAATAGCATATCATACATACATTTTCATTTATTTACAATGGCAATAGAAAACTTGAAAAAATGTGACCTTTACAACCAGTTGTCAATAAGAGGATAAGAAGTTCAAATAGAATTATTCATTTTAGGTAGATAAAGTTCCCAATATGGCAATTTATTATATATATTTTGTCAAAAACCTTGTGGATTTCAATAGTCCTAAAAATTTTTGACCTGCAGTTTTCAAGGAAATGATCTGTTTATCAACAAGGAATTATCCATACTATCTATGTATATTGAAGTACTGTGTGTTTATAGAGATGCCTCCTTATTTAAAAATGTGTGTATGTTAATGTGTATGTATACAAAGATAATGTTAATATATTTGCACCTATTGTAGGCATATTAAAACTTTCACACAAAAATTTTTGTTTGAGTTACATGTGGTAACATTAAAGTGAACATAATGATTTTAAAATGAAAATAAATGTAATATACATTTCCAAAACAGTGAACATAAGCTAAGATATAAATTAGTGACTAAAATTCTATATTCAGTCTAATAATTGATAAACTCATTTATTTAGAATATGTTAGAAATATAACTATTCATTTTTTCAATGGTAATTTGCAAACAACCAACTTAATATTAAAGCGTTGGCAGATAATAGGAAAACAAAGATGGAAAAGATATGGTTTGAGAGTTGATCATAATCTATCCATCTGAGAATAAGATCTTCAGGACCATTATCAGTGTTTCAAGGAAAATCTGTGCTTGTTCTGTTGGAGCACATTTCTGTCTGCCAGGAAAAACAACACTACTGCAGAAGCTCACTATATAAATGTGTGTTCATTCCTGAGCGCATCCTAGGAGGGTACGCTTCATCACAGGCTCCTCTGAGGTCTGTGCCCAGTCAACCGAAGAACAACCGAAACAATCATGCTGTGCAGAAGGAGACCAATTTAGGAGAATAGGACTCTTAAGAAGATCACCCAACTTCTGTAAATGACTTTCATTAATTTTGCACCTTTTGCAAATTAATTGCACTTACAAACCTTTCCTGTCATTTATTTGGTCTCACTTTCCGCAACTGAACTAATCTTGGCTTCTTGGTATTTTATTTTCAAAATTATTTCCAATTATTGATATGAATCTTTATAATTACATTGCAAATATTTCACTACATTCATCCCTCATTTAGACAAAATGAAGTCCTTATTATATGCTCTTAAAGCATGCTGTTCTTTTTTTTCTAGCACAAGGTAATGATATACATATTTGGGGATCACTTACAAATAAATATATTCCATTTAAAATACAAGCTCGGGGCTGACTTTGTGGCATAGCAATTTAAGCTACCACTAGTAATGCTGGTATCCCATATGAGCATTGGTTCAAATCCCAGCAACTCTACTCTGATTCAGCACCCTGCTAATGTGCCAGGGAAGAAAGTGGAAGATTTCCCAAGTGCTTGAGCCCCTGCTACCTACATGGGAGACCTGGATGAAGTTCCAGGACCCTGGCTTTCCTCTGGCCAATCCAAGCAAATGAGCCCATTTGGAGAGGGAACTAGCAGATGGAAGATCTCTCTCGCTCTCTCTCTCTTGCTTTCTCGCTCTCTTTAACCATATCATTCAAATAAATCTTTTTAAAAACTGAAACACAAGCTGAACAAGTACTGAGACCACATATATTTGTTTTGCTCTGTTCTCTTAGTCTGTGTCTATCTCTGCATAGAACAAAAATGAAATATTATTAGTGTAAGAAATGAATAAATTTAATGTTCATTTATTTTTTCCTGCATAGTATCTGCTGTATATTAAGTATGCAAAAAATGAGAAAGACACAGATAAAGGTATCAAGGAAATAAAAGGCTCACAATGTGGCAAGTGTAATCATTGATATATTCATTAGACATCATAATAGCATAGAAAAGTTAATGCAATTTTGTATTATAGTGAGCTACCTTCTGAAATTGGGTAACTTTTAAACCTGGTCCTATTTCATATGCACCCTCATTAGGAAGATTTGGGCAGGTTGTGTGAAATCAGTAGAAATTCAGTATGGATAACCCTATCCTGAAACAGTACGGGGGTGGGACAATCACAAGAAGTGATTTAGGAATGGTCTTCAAAGCTTTATGGAAAATGTGTATCATGAGAAAAGTTCCTAAAATTAACTTGCCATTTAATTCCAGTTTCCATGAACTGTTTGAAGTACACTCATGCCGAGCAGTGTCTTACAACTCTAATTTTATCTTGGTTCTACAACAAACCAGAACCATGGTGTGTGACTCATGGCACTAAATCTCTGAATATGCTCTCCAATTACATATGCATTGTAAATTGACTGTCTCTTGATGGACAACCATAATTATTAAAAGAAAATATGGAAAAATAAAAATACTGAGTACTTCATAAAATTCTACAAAAAATTAAATAGGAAAGGATATGCATTCATAATTAAATACAAACGGTGGAAACTGTCGTAGGCTAATGGAATGGAATCGAGTCTAGAAACAAACCCTCACACATATGGTCAAGGGCTTTCCAACAAGGATGCCAAAACTATTCAGTGGTAAAAAAGACATCAACAAACAGTGTTTGGAAACTGCATTTCCTCACGCGAAAGAATGAAGTTGGCCTTGTAGCCTACACCATACACAAAAATTAACTAAAATTGGATAAGATATCTAAATGTAAAAGCAAAAGCTGTAAAACTCTTAGAATAAAACAGAGGAAAATCTTCATAACATTAAGTTTGGCAGCAATTTCTTGGATGTGATACCAAACACAGAGGTACTAAAAGATTAACTTCATGAAAATTAAAACTTGTGTATCAAAGGAAACTACTGAAAGAATGAAAACAGAAATTCTATAATAGTAGCATAGATTTGCAACAACTGATAAGGGATTAATATCTACAATAAATCTATAAAGAACTTCTAAAACACAATAAAAATAATTCAAAATTGCCAAATGACTTCTTCAAAAAAGATACACAAATGGGCAATAAGCACAAGGAAGGACATTCATTGTCACTAATCATTCAGCAAATGCCAATCAAACTCATAATGATAGAAAACTTCATATCATTAGAATGGCAAGTATGAACAAGGAAGGAAGGGAGGGAGGGAGGAAGAGAGGGAGGAGGAAGGAAGGGAGGGAGGAAGACAGTTGGCCAGGATGTGGAGAAATCTGAACCTTTGCACATTGGTGAAGGGAATATAAAATAGCTCATGCAATAGGAATATAAGAGAACAGTTGCTCAAAAATTAAACATAGAATGACCATATAATCTAGAATGGCCAAGTAATTTCTAGTACACAATTTATTGTATATACATAAAATAAATGAAAGCAAGGATTCAAACAGATATAACAATGTTCATAACAGAATATTTCACAATACGCACAGTGAAGATAATCCAAATGTTCATTAAAATAGGAAATGACAGGGACTAGCATTGTGGTGCAGCACATGGAGCCCCAGTGTGTGATATTGGAGTGCTCCAATATCACACTCCATATTGGAGTGCTTATTGGAGTTCCAGCTGCTCTACTTCTGACCCAGCTCTCTGCTGATGCACTTAAGAAGGCAACAGAAGATGATTCAAGTATCTGGGCCCCTATCATCCACGTGGGAGACTTAGATGGAATTCCTATCTTCTAACTTTGGCTTGGCCCAGCCCCAGTCATTGTAGCCATTTGGAGAGTAAACAAGTGAATGGGAAGATCTCTCTTTCTCTCTCACTCTCTCTCTCTCTGTCTTCTCTCTCTCTTCCTCTCTCTGTGCCACTCTTCCTTTCAAATAAATAAAATGAAATCTTAAAATGAAGAGACCAATAAATTACATTGTATACATATAATTGAATATTATACATCCTCAAAAGGAAATGGGATTGTAATATATGCTACACAATGGATGAACGTTGAAAACATTGTACTAAATGGAATAAGTCAAACAGAATAGGAAAATATTGCATGATGTCGTTTGTATGAGTTACTCAGTTTTTTGAGTTATAGAGACAGATAGCAGAATACTCATTGTCAGGGCTAAAGGGGGAATGAGGATAGAGAGTTAGTATTTAACACTGCTCCAGCTTGTGATAATGAAAATGTTCTGTACATGTGTAGTGGTGATGGTTGCACAACAAAGTGAATATATTTATTTTCACCAAATTGTACATTAAAAAGTGTTAAAATGGTAAAATATATCCTATGCATATTTTGCTGCAATTAACGAAATACCCATATGCATACACAAGGGAAGTCCAAGAGACTGTCATGGTCAAGATGTCATGGTTGGCTGGTGCCGTGGCTCACTAGGCTAATCCTCCGCCTTGCGGCGCCGGCACACCGGGTTCTAGTCCCTGTCGGGGCGTCAGATTCTGTCCCGGTTACCCCTCTTCCAGGCCAGCTCTCTGCTGTGGCCAGGGAGTGTAGTGGAGGATGGCCCAAGTCCTTGGGCCCCGCACCCCATGGGAGACCAGGAGAAGCACCTGGCTCCTGCCATCGGATCAGCGTGGTGCGCCGGTCGCAGCGCACCAGCCGTGGCGGCCATTGGAGGGTGAACCAACGGCAAAAGGAAGACCTTTCTCTCTGTCTCTCTCTCTCACTGTCCACTCTGCCTGTCAAAACAACAACAAAAAAAAAGTCATGGTCAAGGTGCCATGGCCAAGCCTAAGGAAGCACAACAACTAAATGATATATATCATTCTGAGACAGAAAAATTACATTGGGTAAAAACTAGAGAAAAGGAGTGAGTCAACTATAGCAATGAAAATTATTTTTTTTTTTGTATGGTGAAAAAGGAGTTAAAGCAGTGGAGAATCTGCTCACTCCTTTTCCTGGAAGACTCCTCTGGGTAGAAAAATGAAGGTGAACTGGTCAAATTTTGCTAATTGAAATAATCACATTTGCTATGACAAAAAGATTTTAGATTCTGAAAAACCT
Organism: Lepus europaeus; assembly: GCF_033115175.1. NCBI lineage: Eukaryota > Metazoa > Chordata > Mammalia > Lagomorpha > Leporidae > Lepus > Lepus europaeus. The sequence continues at coordinate 92,852,855 of NC_084839.1, forward strand.
TAATGGAGTATCTCTAGGTAAAGGAATAGGTTGTTGAATAAATTCAGGATCTTTGGTTTTATACAACAAAGTTTCCTAGAAAATATTAAATTTTTGGAAGTTAAGTGTGTCTTATATACAGCATACAGTTGTATTTTCCTTTGTGTTCAGACTTTAAAGATCTGCCTTTTGATCATAATGTATATTCCACTTACATTTAATGGAAATATTAACATGTTTGGATTTATTTCCACCTTTCTCTGTGTTAAAAAGACATTTTAAAGTTAATTTAAATTCCTTTGATTTATTTTTATCCATTATACATTATTTATTTTCCTGATGGTTTCTCCTGGAATTGAATTATTTACCTAATCTCCCCAAATCAACCACAAGTTGATACTGACTTGATTCTGATAAAATATAACAACTTGTTGTAATATGATCTGTATTCCTCATCTTTAGTGCTATTGTTATAAGATAAATACAGATTCCATATGTATTTACTTTAAACTCAACAATACATGTTATAATTATTTCCTTATGCAATAATATGCTTAAGGGGCCGGCGCTGTAGCGCAGTTAACACCCTGGCCTGAAGCGCCGGCATCCCATATGAGGGCCGGTTTGAGATCCGGCTGCTCCACTTCCAATCCAGCTCTCTGTTATCGCCTGGGATAACAGTGGAAGATGGCCCAAGTCTTTGGGTCCCTGCACCACGTGGGAGACCTGGAAGAAGCTCCTGGCTCCTGGCTTTGGATCGGTGCAACTCCAGGCATTGCACCAACTGGGGAGTAAACCGTCGGATGGAAGATCTCTCTCTCTCTGCCTCTCTCTGTGTAACTCTGACTTGCAAATAAATAAATAAATCTTTAAAAAAATAATATGCTTAAATAGAAAATGTATCTACAATGATACTATTTATCTGTAGTTTCACTTTAAATTGTTTTGATTATCCATGATAAATTTTGGCTCAAAAATGTTATATAGGAAATTACAAAAATAATCAATTCATAATTTTTAAATTGGATATCATTCTGAGAAGTTTGATGAAATCTCATACTGCCCTACTTCATCCTACCTGGAAAGTGAATTATCTGTTTGTCCAATGTACCCAGGCTATATACACTACTGACCTATTATTGACTTAGTAGCTGTCTCCACTATAGGAACTCTTATCTGAGTACTACTGTTCAAGTAAGCTTTATTTAATAGGCCAACATTGTGTCACAATTTTCAAATCTTTCATCTCATCACATAAGCATTGTATTATCTCACATCATCACAAGAAAGGTGAGTACAATATGGTAAGATACTTTGAGAAAGAAAATCCACTCACACAACTTTTATTACTGTGAATTGTTATAACTGTTCTATTTTATTACCAGATTTTATTGTTAATCTCTTATATACCTAATTTATAAATTAAACACTATTGTAGGTATATATATATATATATATATATATATATATATGACAACATAGAATCTATAGAACCTAGCAAACATATACTTATAGTTTAGTACTATGGCTTGTTTGAGGAATCTATTGGGGAATCTTGAAACATAACTCTATGGGTAAGGGATACTGATATAGACAGACAGAGAGGCAGATATACTGGTCAAGATAGATTCATATCCATATATGTAGAGATGTGCATGATTTATATAGATAAGTTGATAAATATGTCTTATAAAATATATAATATATGCACAAGATTGTATATTTACCCAAATATTACAATTTCTTTTTTTTATGTATATTTGAATTACTACCTGGTATCATTTTCTTTTAGATTACAGAACTTCCTTTGGTATTTTTAGCACAACAGTTCAACTAGTGAGTTTTCCCAACTTCTATTTATCTGGGAAGGTATTTAATTTCTCTTTTGCTTTTTTAGTTTTGTAAAACATCCATATTACAATTTTAAACTCTCCTTGCTTTCCATAAAAGCCAGGACTGTGCCATGCCAAAATCAGGAGCTGACTACAGATCTTCCACATGGGAGCAGGGGCCCAAAGACTTCAGCCAGCTTCCGCTGCTTTCCTGAGCACACCAGCAGGAAGCTGGATTGCACACGGAACAGCTGGATCCAGGTTGTAAACTGGTGCCCTTGTGTGCTGCTATCATCACAGGTGGTGGTTTATCTCACTGTGCCACAAAGCTGGTTCCTTTTGAAAAAGAGAGAGAGATCTCCCATCTGCTCACTTACTCTACTTTCCTGCAATGGCTGGGGATGGTGGGGATGGGCATTCTACACGGGAGATGGGAATACATTACTTACACCATGACCACTGCATCCCAGCATCTGCATTGTAGGAAGTGAAGTCAGGAGCCAGAGCTGAGCACCAAACCCAAGCACTCCAACATGTGACACACTTACGATAGCTGGCCTCTTAATCATTAGACTTGCTTGTCCCTTTCATTAGTTTTGAAAAAAGCTTGTGTAACATTGCTATGAATTTTTCCTCAAATGTTGAATAGATTCCTACAGTGAAGCCAACTGAGACTAGACTCTTCTTTGCCTAAGGTTTCTGATTAGCAATTAAAATTTCTATTAAATAGAGGTATATTACCAGGTTTCTGAATCTTGATACAGTTGATATTTGGGACTGGATTCTCTTTTATGGATGGCCATCCTGCTTATTATTATAAGACTGAATGACATTTATCAGCACCCTTAGTCTCTCTACTAAGTAAATGACAACAGCTTTTGCCCTACCTTAATTGTGATAATCAAAAATATCTCTAGAGATCATCAATAGACCTTAATGGGAAATATCAGCTCTGATTGATATTGACTGATATATTGAGACTTTTTTCCTTATCTTTGTGACAGATGTAAAAATTTGTCTCAAGAAATTTGTCAATTTCTTTAAATTGCCAAATTTATTTCAACACTCATAATCTGTTTTATGACTCTACAGTCCATAATATTAATTATTCATTATATTCTCCCTCCCTCTCTCTCTCATTCACTCTGTCAAAGACACATTTATTTACTTGAAAGGCAGAGTGACAGAGAGAAATAGATTCCATCTGCTGATTCACTCCTCCACTTCCCAGATGACTGTCATGGTCAGGATTGGGCCAAGCTGAAATCAGGAGCCAAGAACATGATCCAAATTTCCCAATACGGTAGCAGGGGCCCAAGTACCTACACCTTCTTCTACAGCTTTCCCAGGCTTATTAGTAGAGAACCAGATTGGGAGCAGGACTACCAGAACTCAAACCCTGGCGCTCTGATGTTGAACACAAGATAGCCTCCTCTTTCTTTTTATTTTTTTCTTTTTTTTAATTTTTTTGACAGGCAGAGTGGACAGTGAGAGAGAGAGAGAGACAGAGAGAAAGGTCTTCCTTTGCCGTTGGTTCACTCTCCAATGGCTGCCGCGGCCAGCGCGCTGCAGCTGGTGCACAGCACTGATCCGAAGCCAGGAGCCAGGTGCTTCTCCTGGTCTCCCATGCGGGTGCAGGGCCCAAATACTTGGGCCATCCTCCACTGCCTTCCCAGGCCATAGCAGAGAGCTGGCCTGGAAGAGGGGCAACTGGGATAGAATTCGGCGCCCCGACTGGGACTAGAACCCAGTGTGCCGGCGCCACAAGGCGGAGGATTAGCCTGTTAAGCCACAGCGCCAGCCGCCTCCTCTTTCAATTAGAAGCCTATCAGTATTTTGAGTGGTGGATAGACGCACAATGAGAAAGAAACAGTTCACATCTGCTCTTCAAATCCCAGCAATGGCCAGGACTAGGCCAGGCCAAAGCAGGAACTGAGAGTGTAATCCAGGTTTCTTACATGGGTGGCAAAAACCCAGTGACAGAGGCCGGCACAGTGGCTTAACAGGCTAATCCTCCGCCTTGCGGCACCGGCACACAAGGTTCTAGTCCCGGTTGGGGCGCCGGATTCTATCCCAGTTGCCCCTCTTCCAGGCCAGCTCTCTGCTATGGCCCGGGAAGGCAGTGGACGATGGCCCAAGTCCTTGGGCCCTGCACCCGCATGGGAGACCAGGAGAAGCACCTGGCTCCTGGCTTCGGATCAGCGAGATGCGCCGGCCGCGGCGGCCATTGGAGGGTGAACCAACGGCAAAAAGGAAGACCTTCCTCTCTGTCTCTCTCTCTCACTATCCACTCTGCCTGTCAAAAAAAAAAAAAAAAAAAAAAAAAAAAAAAGAGAAAAACCCAGTGACAGGAGCTATCAGGTCTACCTGCCAGGGTGCACGTCGCCATGAAGTTGGAATAAAGAGCCAGAACTAACTACTGAACCCAGGTCCTCCAGGATGGTGTAACAGCTTCTGAATCATCATCTTGACCATTAGACTTAATTCCTGCCCCTGACACCTACCAATTTTATTCTTTCAAAAAATCTGATTAGTATTATAGTGACACTTTTCTCTACTCCATGTCCATTTTCCAGGTCATTGAATTCTGGTTTTATTTTAATTATTTTTTCCTACTAAGTTTGGCTTGGTTTTCATTTTCATTATCTTTTATAACTTTAAAAAATAGGCTTGCAGATCTTTAATTATTAAACATTTTTAAATACATGCATAAATTTTTCTCAAATCACTGTGTTCAGTTCATCGCTTAAATTTTTATACCTTGTGTTTTCATTGTTAGTTAAAAATTTTGCTTATTTCTCTTTGATTTCTTTTTTTCTTCAATGGGATATTGAAAAATGTTTAACATTTAAAATTTGAGTATTCTCCAAATATCCTTTTTATTTATATTTTAATGACTTGTTACCAAAGAATACACATGTGTTATTTCAATTTTTATTGATTGAGGTTCATTTGATGGCACAGTACATGGTCTATACTGATTAATGTTCCAAGTACATTTGAAATATAAAGTGCCAGCCAGTGCCATGGCTCACTTGGCTAATGCTCCGTCTGCGGCGCTGGCATCCCATATGGGTGCCAGGTCTAGTCCTGGCTGCTCCTCTTCCAGTCCAGCTCTCTGCTATGGCCCTGGAGGGCAGTGGAGGATGGCCCAAGTGCTTGGGCCCTGCACCCACATGGGAGACCAAAAGGAAGCACCTGGCTCCTGGCTTCGGATCGGCGTAGCTCTGTCCTTAGCGACCATTTGGGGAGTGAACCAACGGAAGGAAGACCTTTCTCTCTGTCTCTGTCTCTCACTGTCTAACTCTACCTGTCAAATAAAAAAAAGAAGAAGAAATACGAAGTGGCATGTAGGCAGCGACATTGTCTGTCCTTTTCCTAAATCCCCATGTCTTAGCCCTGTGTCCAGCCCAAAGAAAGCGCTAAATAAATTTTGAAAAATGTTCAGCATATTGTTCCATACATGCTAATTAAATTAACTGATTGATGGTGAAATGTAAGTATTTCATATATACTTTAACAGTTTTTGTATACTTGTTACAGCCTTTGCTGTGGGGGAAGTATTATAAGTTTTCATCCCTTAGTTTAAAATTGTATTTGGTGGTGTCAGCATTGTGGCACAGTGAGTTAAGCTGCTGGTTGCAATGCTGGCATTCTATATGAGCACCAGTTCAAGTCCTGGATGCTCCATTTCTGATCCACTCCCCTGATAATGCACATGGGAAAGCAGAGGAAGATGGCCCAGGTATGGGGGTCCCTGCCACGCACATGGAAGTCCCAGATGAAGCTCCTGGTTCTGGCTTCTGGTTTTGGCTAAGCCTGGCCCTGGCCACTGAAGACACTTGGAGAATGAAATCAGTAGATGGATGATCTTTATATCTCTCTCCCTCTTTCTCTAACTATACCTTTCAAATATATAAATCAATATTTTAAAAAATGTTCTATGCATTATGAATCTTACAGTTCTGTTATTAAGTCTGTGTATGTTTGTGATTATATTATTCTCTTTTATTTTCCATTAAAATACTTCCCCAGGAATTAAAAAAAAATGATTCTTCTATTATTATAAACTGGGACCCCAATTACACATATGATAGATTATTCCAAATTCATATTTTCTTACCAATATTCCCTGAAATTTGTGTTGCGGCAAACACAGATTTGCCTCCCACCTTCTACATGATGAGTAGTGTTAAATATCAATTTAGTACCATAAAAGGTATATAACATTTTTATATGGGACCAGTGTTGAGCATAGTAGTTAAAGCTGCCAACCCTTTATGCTGGCATCCTATATGGGTACCAGTTTATATCCCAGCTGTTCCACATCTGATCCAGCTCCTTGCTAATGTCCTGGGAAAAAAAGCTGAACATGGCCTATGTACTTGGATACTTGCCACTCGCATGGAAGACATGAAAGAAACTCCTGGCTCCTGCTCCTAGCTTTGGCCTGACCTAAGTCCTGGCTGTTGTGACCATGTGGCGAGTGAACCAGCAGATGGAAGATCTCTCTCTCTCACTGATGTTCAAATAAATAATTTTTTTAAAAATTATCTATTGATGGGTTTTTCTGTTTTTTTCCTTTTCTAAAGTAACTATTAAAAATAAAAGTGTATTGGCCGGCGCCGTGGCTCAACAGGCTAATCCTCCGCCTTGCGGAGCCGGCACACCGGGTTCTAGTCCCGGTCGGGGCACCGATCCTGTCCCGGTTGCCCCTCTTCCAGGCCAGCTCTCTGCTGTGGCCAGGGAGTGCAGTGGAGGATGGCCCAAGTCCTTGGGCCCTGCACCCCATGGGAGACCAGGAGAAGCACCTGGCTCCTGCCATTGGAACAGCACGGTGCGCCGGCCGCAGCGCGCCTACCGCGGCGGCCATTGGAGGGTGAACCAACGGCAAAAGGAAGACCTTTCTCTCTGTCTCTCTCTCACTGTCCACTCTGCCTGTCAAAAATAAAAAAATAAAAAATAAATAAATAAAAGTGTATTAATGTATGATCTTTCTATTGATCTGACATAGATACTTATACTAATTAGCTGAAATACAAGAACACTGAAATTTTTTGTAGTGGAATCGCATCCATTTGAATCTCAAAAATCTTTACCATGTTAAATTATCAAAGGGTATATGTAAAGGTTTTCATTGGCCTACACACCCAGTAGTGCTTGGCAATATGAATCCTTAATTTGTGTAGTGACTTGGGTGAAAAATAGCATATTTTTAATTATTTTAAATATGTATTTATTTAAAAGGCAGAACTACAGAGAAAGAGGCAGAAAGAGAGAGAGAGAGATCTTATGTCTATTGGTTCATACCTCAAATGACTGTAACAGAGAGGGCGGGGTGAAACCAAAGCCAGGAACCTAGAACTCCATCTGAGTCTCCCATACGGGTGGCAGGGTCCCATGTCCTTGGGCCATCCTGTGCTGCCTTCCTAGGTGCAATAACAAAGAAGTGCATCAGAAGTTGAACGACCAGGACTTGAATCAATGCCCATAAGCAATGTGGGGTTGCAGAAGCAGCTTAACCAGCTATGCCACATCACATTCCCTAAAGACAAGTAACCTTGAAATTTTATTTATAGTATCGCTCTAAATTATATTCTTATATCATTTGTCCATTTTTCAAGTTTTCTTTCAGATTTTAAGATACTCTATACATATTCAGGTTTTTTATTGTCTTTTTAATTTGTAAATATTTTAATATATTAAGATATTTTATGTTTTAAATATGTATTATCAATTTTGTATGCAGATTTTTCCTGTTATTTATGCAAGTCAGAGTAAAGAGGCAGTACAGATTCATTGCTAGTCTTACAGCTGGTGCCCCTGTGTCCAAATACCAGTATCCTTGCCCAGGTTTTGGGATTCTTACAATAAAATATCAGAGAAAATACTTGTATGATATGGAAGTAAATATTCTTAAGTAAGAAAGAAAGCTTAGATGTCATAAAAGCTAAAAGTGAAATATACTATATTTGAAATGCATTACAAATATCCACCCACTTAAAACTCCCCCAAACCTGAGGTATATCATGATCTGCATGAAAAAGGTCAGTTTTTTTCTAGGGGTCTCAGAGTTTTTTGAAAATTAATTTTAGGATGGGGCCGGTGCCATGGCACAGCGTGTTAAAACACTGCCCTGAGGCACCAGGATTCCATATGGGCGCCAGTTCTAGTTCCAGTTGCTCCTCTTCCAATCCAGCTCTTTGCTATGGCCTGAGAAAGCAGTAGAAGATGGCCCAAGTCCTTGGGCCCCTGCACTCATGTGGGAGACCTGGAGGAAGCTCCTGGCTCCTGGCCTCATATTGGCACAGCTCCAGCCCTTGCTACCATCTGGGAGTGAACCAGCAGATGGAATAGCTCTCTTTCTCTCTCTGTCTCTACCTCTCTCTGTAATTCTGTCTTTCAAATAAATAAGATAAACCTTAAAAAAAAAAGAAAATTAATTTTAGGGGTTGGCATTGTGGTGAAATTGGTTAAGCTACAACATATTACACCAGCATCCCATATCCCAGAGCTGGATTGAGTCCTGGACTGCCCTGATGCCAATCCTTCTCCCTGCTAATGTGCCTGGGAAAGCAGTGAGAGATGGTCCAAGAGCTTGGGAGATGGTCTAAGAGCTTGGGACTCTGCCACCTACTTGGTGACTCAGATGGAGTCCTTGGCTCCTGGCTTTGACCTCACCCAGCCTCAGTTACTATGGCCATTTGGAGTGTGAACCAGTAAATGGAGGACCTCTCTCTCTCTCTCCTCCTCTTCCTCCCTCTTCACACTCTACTTCTTACAAAAAATAAATTAATCTTAAAAGTCCTAATTTTGCATGACATAATCTCAATTTTGAATGAAAAAGATAGTAAACGTTCTCAAACATTTTTAGTTCCCTCCATTGATTTGAGTGATCTTTTATCATAATTAGATTAATTTTAATTATATCTGTGTTATGATATTGGCATTTTCATTTATTCTAATACTTTTATATTACTAATTTAACACTCCAGGTTTATGATTTCTAATATTTTGGAAAAAGTCCAATATCTCTTTTTATTTTCAATTTTTTAAAAAAAAGATTTTAAAGAGCTTTATTTTCCAAATTAAAGCTAGAATTGTTGTCAAATAATTTTGTTGGGATTTGGGGTTGACTGAGTTTATAATATTTTAGCCTATCATGTAAAAAAATTCTCTAATTTGACTTTTTTTAGAATTTCTAGCATAATATTATATAGTCTTGATACAACTATATTCCTAATTTTATAATCATTTATCATATTATAGTATATATCAATCTTCATTAGACAGAATAGTAGCAATGTTCTAGGGAAAAAACACAAAATAATAGACCAAAATAATTTTAATTAATTTTTTTCTTTTGTCCCCCTAGTTGGCTTATTTTTATTTTTATTTGTTTAAGATTTATTTACTTATTTAAAAGACAGAGTTACAGAGAGGCAGAGAGAGAGAGAGAGAAGTCTTGCATCTGCTGGCTTACTCCCCAAATGGCCACAAGGTCAGGTGCTGGGATGATCCGAAGCCAGGATCCAGGAGCTTCTTCCGGGTCTCCCATGTGGGTGCAGGGGCCCAAGCACTTGGGCCATCCTCTGCTGCTTTCCCATGTGCATTAGCAGGAAGCTGGATCAGAAGTGGAGCACCCATTTCTGGAACCAGCGCCCATCCAGGATGCCAGCACTGCAGGTGGCGGCTTTACCCTCTACACCACAGCACCACCCCACTTATTTCTAGTTCTTATTCTACCTTTGCATATAGAAAGCGAGGTAAATTTGCTGAAATTTGTAATATTTAAGAGCTGTATACAAATATCACTGTAATATTTCTGGTTGTCTGGTACGGCTAAGTCAATGAAATAATTATTCTATCTTTTGAGAGTTAGCTTTCAATGTATTTCCTGATTAAAAATAAGAGTTCTTGTTGAAAAGACATTTTGTATTTTTGTTTTCTTACTTCCTTTCTCCTCCCTCCCAGCCTGCTTGCCTGCCTGTTTTCTCCTTTCCTCCGCTGCCTCCTCCTCCTCTATTTATTTTCCTAGTGTAAGGATAAGTGTGCCTTGCAGTCATCACACTCTATCCTCACAGCCCCACTGTAGCTACTGCAATGCATCTTCATGGCAGGGGCAAGGGGGGCATCATATGCAACCTGTGAGAACGGAACGTAGCACAGCCAATTTGCTCTTTGGGATCAGCGGGACAGGAACAGTTTATAAGCACCTGAGCTAAGCCTCCTCAAAAAGGCAATATTGTTTTGAATGTAGTAAAATTAGTAACAAAATATTGGTGACAACCTACTGTATGTCAAGCACCAGACTAGTCACCATGGAAATAAAAGAGTACAAATTCAGTCCAAGTGCTCAAAGAATGAGCGGCCTTTTAGGGAAGACACGCAGGTAACCACAGAGTCTCCACAATGTAGAACATATTAGATGTGTGTAGAAAATGGTGGAAAACAAAATATGACACTAACACTACCTGTGGGAATTGAGAAAACTTCCGCAGTGTGCTAGACATCAATGCTAAGCCACATATTATTCTGTTTGCTAAGTTTATATGACAACAATTATGTTTATTCTGAATGTTATTTTATTTATTGAGTACTTCATATAACATCATAATTATTTCAGTCAAGACATTATCACGTGTATACTCAGATATTTGTTTCTTTATTATTTACCCAGATGATCATTCACCCATTAAATTCAAGTCATTCTGTCAATTACAAAGTGCACCTACTGTGTGCCATTCTCGAACTTGAGGGAAAAATGAATTAGACTTGAGTTCCTGAACCTGTAAAAATTGTTCTTTAGGGAGAAAGATCCGTATTGATCAAAGTCTTTCAAATGAATGTACATTTAAAATATAGAAGGGTAGATTCACATGTAAAAAAATAATGATTGATTGCACATTTAGTATTGAGAATAAGCACAGGAGCCTTATGGTACAAGCGAGGTTGAGGGGAGTTGATGACTTGAGCTGAAACCTAATGCTCAATGCGGTACAAGCCCTGTGAGAAAAAGCACAGCACCAGTGAGGGTAACAAGGATGTGGAACGTTTAAGGGAGAATTGATGGCTTCTATGGCTCCCTGAGTCTTGCATTCCCTTTTCAGGATTTCTTTCTGAGATGAATGGAAAAATGAAGGGAAATCAGTGAGAGGAAAAACCACTGATTATTAGGTGGCTGCAATGTGGCAAGTAGATTCAATGTTTTCAGCTATTCAGACATCTCTGTTGCAATACCCCTGAACTAAATTTCTTCTTCTGACCTTCCTGGAACAGATACCGACCTGATAATACCATAGGTAACACTTACTTAAAATTTTATATCTTCCCAGCTTTTTGTTCAGTGCTTTAGATGTCACCTTCCCAACAATCAAATGGCTTAATTTCAATTCATGTCCTCATGCCATGGATGTGGGACTTTGGGCACCAAAAATGTAAGTAGTTGTGTGTCTAATGACAGAGACCCGTAAGCTCTCCATATGAATTTGGGTTTCTGGCATCATTATCACTTTTTTCCATGATGTTGATTTGATCTTTTTCTGATATCTCATTACTTCTGCTCATGTCATCTTAAATTCTTTCAGAAGTAACTAGAGTTCAAACATGAAATATGTAAACATTTCAAGTCAAATGAGGTTGACACTTAAATATCCTATATTATATATGACTTATAGGGTTTCTGAGTTTTTCTATCTGACTGAGAATAATATTAAAGAGAGACAATGATGTTAGATGTTATGATGTATATGATTTTATTTGTATCTTAATTTAAATGAGATATTTGAATATTTTAAATGCATTTATGGTTAAAGTGAAGCACTCTTGGTGAGACATTTTTCTCTCGGAATTATCTTGATATGTGTGTGGATACCAAAATAGTGACATGGCCATGGTTTTATTACTTTTTAATTTTCATGTGTTTAGAATGTCAGTAAGATACACTTCCTCCAGATGCAGTATTCCCATAATAAGGACATCCTATTTTAGGTGTCATGTTATACACGTGAAATCACTGGCTATACTTAATGTAAATACTCATGTATGTGTAACATTTAACAATTTGTGTTTTTAAATAAAACTTTTGATCTATATTATTTAAATTAAATCTATTTCCATTAACCTTGTTTAGAGAAAAATAATTTCAAAACACCAAACAATATGGTATTCAAAATACAGAACTAGTAGTTAAATGCAGATTAATTTTTTAACAAGAATTCCTATGCAGTAGGCAGATAGTTCCCACATCCCATTGTGATTGACAAGCCTGACATATGGAATAGTTCACAAATTCCCAGGTGACTGACAGATGGAGAATAGAAAGGCGGATAAAGTTGCCTAGAGAGCTGAGGATGATTTCATATTCAGCGGTTTTGATCAAAAGGATTCCAGATCTCACACTAAATTTAGCACCGCTGGCAATTAGTGCATGATTTATTCAGTCCTTTCATTTGCTGGTTGACAAATGGAAAACAAGCACAAAATTAAAAATAAGTTTATTTCCAGCATTTCGGATATTTAAAATGTGTGTGTCTTTGTTTGCACATAAATTAACATGAGATGAATTTATAGTGAGATTAAATCTGAAATGGAGATGCAAGCAATAAATAAGAGCTTTTTTATGTATGGTTGGGGCAGAACAGGTGTTGGAATTAAGAAATACTAATATGTTTAGCAGCATGGCTCCACCTTTAGCATTAGGGAGTTGATGCTTTCCTAAATTTAGAATAATCTTTCCACAATTTAGAGTTCTTTCCTAAGCTTCCAACATAGGTGACCATCTGTATGACAATATTAATGCTTTTCAGGCTAGCAATAATGAAACACTAAAACCATGTCCCTGTCTCTGGGCTTGTCTGCGTTACAATGACTTCTCTCCCTGGCTTCTGCTTCTCAGATGGTGAAAAGGCAGCAGACACTCAAATCTGTCCTTCCTGGTGCCTTTGTAATTGGAGTCATGAGAGCTCAACCTTTTTTGCAGTAGTCTTCAACCTAGACCGTGTGAAGCTCTGTTTCCAATTTCTCTTCCTATTTCATGCAAAAACAATGAGATGGGCGAGATGCGCTGATGTAAGCCTTCTGTTGTGTGACTTAGAGTCAGCACATGACAATATCACATCCACAATCCGAGGAGAGCACAACTGGAAATAGTCCCTCCTAGGCATCCAGAAAGACAGGGACATTTTTAAGCATATGGACAGAAGGTGTAGAAAATGAACTGAGCAAAAATCCCCATTCTTTCAGTGGTACCAAAAAAAAATCACATCTGAAAGACCTTGTGATTTCCAAGTAGGTGTGTCTGTCTCTCTCATTTTCAGAAATCCTCTTGGCACTGTCTAACATAGCTGCTTAGAAAAGATGAATGAATTTCTCGAAAGATTGTGGAAGCTGGAAGGCTGTCTGTGTGTGAGGTATCCCGTCACTGTTAATGGAGCAGAAGTGGCCCGTTGAGGTGGCCTTACATCAAAAGCAAACCAAAGCAACCATTTATGAGAACATTGGGCCAGCAGCAAGCACCTGAGACTTGGGGATAGCGGGGCAGATGTTTGGGATACTTACAGGTTTTCTTATTTGATTTGTATTCCAAGTCTGACATTCAACTTTATTTGTATTCATTATTCACAGTGGGAACTAGAATGGTTTTTAAAATAGCATAAAATCCACTTAAATTATAATGGAAAGAGTCGTGTGCAATGTGATGCTTTAATTACTGTTAAGCTAACCTTGGGATATGGGAAATGTCAATTTTCATTGGCCACATGAAGGCTGAGCCCAGGTTTTAGCCCGAAGATATGTGCAGCCAGTGGGGGTGCAGCTCACGGGCACAGCCTGCCTCAGGAGCCCCCGCAGTGCTTCAAATCTGCCTTCCCCCCTCCCCATACACCCTGGGGCCACCATCGCCTTTTTATTAGTATTTCCTTCCTTGTCTAAAATACACTCCTTGGTTTTCAGCAGCATCCCAAAGACATTTCTCAGGCAAATGACTTCAGTTCAGTCCTGTCAGGGTTTCTTTCCCCCCATAGACCCTCCCTGGGTAACATGTCGGGGTTTTCCGCTCACCAAGAACAGAAAGAGCAAATCTGCAAGGAGCTGGTAGAGATCTTAAGACTCTACTCTCCACAATCGATTCTTCTATTCCTACTTGAAACCAGTAGTCCAAACGCCATGCCGTCTCCTCAGCCTTCTGTATGATCAAATTGCTTTATCTTTAAATATTCATTGTCAGTTTTGAACATGCAGATCCCTGGGTCCTCCCTAAGAACAGCTGCCTTGTAAGATGCCATCACCCTGGTTGCCCTCCTGAGATACTGTTACTCTGAGAACTGCAGTGATGTTTAGGTATTTGGCACCATAACAAGTGGACCCTGAATTCTACACATATTAAAGAAAGAAATTCTACATTTAAATTTAGCCCAACTATATGCCAATTTAAGCCACTTATTCAAAGAGGAGAAACAGAGACAGAGTTCTACTTAGAACACGTTCTTAGAAAAAATTCATGCCCTTACCTTGCAGTCTAGAAGCAACTTACAGCATTTTTGTACATATGTCAACACAGATAAACATGCTTATATAAACATTTTCATTTCTGGTTTTTTGGTACCCAAAATTTGCCTTCTGGAAACAGAAAGTGTTTAATAATTTTGGAGATAACTATACTTCAAAATAGAGCTTGCCTGTACTTTAGTCCAGCATATGTTTTTTCCTGCCTAATCTGTTGAACTAAATGGCATTGGCAATAATCAATTGTATTTAAACTATGAGAGTTGCAGATTTTTATGATTCATTTAAATGCAATCATATTAGAAGGGAAGAAATTTGGGGGAAACAAGTGAGAGAACAAACATAACACCACAAATATAATCTATCTAAATTGACTCATGGATCCATTTCTGATTGCTTACTTTCTCTTCATGTCAAAAATTGTAGCAAACTTAAGTGCTCCTTTAATATCCTGTATGCATTGTAATGCCTGTATGCATTGTGATAACACAATCATTGGAAGAATAAAAAGGAAAATAGTGACACTGAGTAATTTCTAAATGTCAGATTCTGGACCAACTGTTCTGATGAATTTTCTATAGTTTGCATAAATATTTTTTCTCAAAAAATCTGAATTGTATGATTTAAACTAATTTAATTCTATGATTTAACCATTTGTCTAAATATGTTTGTCTAACATAGTAACCACATGTGTCTACTTACAGTTAAATTTAAGTTTTTAAAACAAAAGTAACTTACAATTTTAGCTCTTCCAGTTATATAAGAAACACTGCAAGTACTCAATAGTTCATGTTGCTAGTGGCTACTACCTTAGGGTAGTTGGAGAAAGTTGTCATGATCTCAGAGCATTTTGGACAATGCTTGTCTAATCTGACCATTCAAAGTGTGTGTTGGCCAACATAATTTTCATGGCTCTACTGAGCTTCTGGCAAGCTGATGATCAACCTAGTTTCAAATTACCATTTTTAGAGAAAAGTCACTAAAATAACATATTTCTAAAATAATCAGTTGCAAAAGAGTAAGTAATAATTTTACTTCTTAGAGTGTTATTAAAATGAAATATTTAGTAAACAAAGAATATCCCAGTAAACGTTTTCTATTTTGGACATGATACGGATTGAGTGCATGCAGAAGACCTCATAGGGCATGGTTTTTGTCCTTCCTGTTAAATGACTGTCTTCTTTGACTAATATCTAAGTAGCTCATTTAATTGTATCAAATATAACCTTTTCTTAAAGGAAAAGAAAAACAAACGTATCCACATAAGATGGAAACATGAAAAATTCTTTGGAACCCCAAATTAATGCTATATCATCAAAATGGGTGATAATTCAAAAAATAGGAAAAGGGAAGATTTTGATAACTTTATGTTTTCTAATAAGTGTGATATAAATGTATATCTGTAAATATAAAAATTAGTAATCTGGTATGAAGCCTAGCAAAAAGATGGATAAGGGGATATATCTTTCATATTCAGGATGGATCATTGTCTACTGTGTATACAGTATTCCCACTGGATATCTAGGACACCAAAAATACTGTTGAAAGAATGAAAATGATCTCCAGCTGAGAAGTTTCACAAGGTAGTAGGTTTAGTTCATGAGAAACTCAGTATTTTGACCGGTTTTCTACCCACTAAAAATCCTTAAAAATATTATAAAACATCACTTACTCTTCTTAAGCATGTGTTCATTGATACAAGTCTTTTGTTTACTCAGATGTTGTGAAAAATGATATCTCCTTCAAATTCTCTACATATTCTCCTTTGTATCCTCTAGGCAAATGTACATATCTTGGCAGCAATATCCACCAAATAATAACCACATTACTTGTTCGTCCCTTTTTGCTGAGGAACTTTTCGCTGTCATCCTGTAGTCTCATTTCAAACAGCTATCCATCATTTGTCTTTCACATTCCCTCCCACTATCTGATACACAGGTAGGAATAGATAGGCATTATGCTTCAATAATCATAGCTGCCAAGTTCAGCCACGATGGTTCTCAACAGAAGGAGTGATGAACACTAAAGATTTAATGATTAAAAGATCCTCTTTGAATCTCCATCATACTAAACATGGAAAAAGCTGTCCGGTGATTAAACGATGAGTATCGCTAAGCCATTATGAAACATGGATTTTCTTTTTTCTTTTTGTCTCTTGTGTTGAGACTATTTTACTTTCTTTTGGAATAGATTAGCTTTGCTGGTTATACTATGTCACCTTAGAAATCGTCTTCATAAATTGGGAGGAAATTCATTAAAATTTTCAAGTAAGTTGACTATTCAGTTAGTACTGCCAAATCACATATTTGGCAATATTTCCCCAAGAATGCTGAATATCACTCTTGCTATGCTGACTTTCTGTTTTGGTAAAATCACAAAAAGATAATTCAAGTAAGTTATTATATGCTTGTCAACCAAAGAGCTTCATTTTATTTTCTTTCCAAGGACAAATATATTGTTACTGAAAAACCTGTAGTAACTACCTCATTTTCAGGGTACTATGCTGTGAGATGGATACCAAAAGTTATCTTCAGTGAAGATCAGGCTTACAATGAAAGCAGAAGACCAAGACCAAATGTTTACCCTTAGTGCGATTGTATGGCAAAAACCTTTTTAAAACACAAAATTAGAAGACTAAATAATAACACAAAACCATTGGAGTGGTTTATGTAAAAGCTATTGCTGTGTTGTTATATTCAAATACCTTTTAGCAATAGACTTGACTTTTAGTGACAGTCTAAATTCTGGAGGAATAGCTTGACAAAATGAAGAAAAGCAAATCTGAGAGAACTCTTGTTAGTTCAGAAAAGCTGCAGGTAGGACAGTGGTTGAGGTTCCGTGATCAATCCCTAAGACCATCTTCTCTGTCTCCTTTTAGTCCTACTTGATACTATTTATTCACATACAATTTTAGAAGACATATGTCACACATCTCTACAACATTCTGTTCTAGACAAACAGATGGGTGTACATGGAAGAAATATCAAAGAAATAGATAATGTATCATTCCCATCTATTCAAAGGACTAACATCAAAATTAAAATCTGACAAGAGAAAATATATCCAGAGAATACGAGTTGTAAATGAATGTGTTAAGGAGTATATGTAAGTACAACAAACATAAAAGAATGTAGAGGAGCCAGAGGGTTAAGCTGCCATCTGCTGCACCAGCATTCCTTCTGGGTGTAGGCTCAAATTCCAGCTGCTCCACTTCTGATTCAGCTCCCTGCTAATGTGCCTGGGAGGGCAGCCGAGGATGGCCAAAGTGCTTGGGCCCTCGCATTCATGTGGGAGACCTGAAAGAAGACCTGAAAGAAGCTTTGAGCTCCTGACTTCAGCCTGGCCCAGTCCCGGCCATTGTGGCCATTTGGGAAGTGAACCACGGTTCAGAAAATATCTTTCTTTCTCTCTCTCTCTCTCTCTCTCTCTCTACTCTCGCTTGCTAGCACATGTGATCTCTCCCTCTCTCTGTCTGTATTTATGACTTATAAATAACTAAATAAATCTAAAAAGAATTTTGATGCATGTAGTATTTGGTGCAGAAAACATTGTTGCTAGGACATAGGAAATGAAACTGAATCAACAATAAGATTAACTAAGGCAGATCTTGTATAATATTCAAAATAAGTGAAAATAAAAATAAACATTTGGCTAATAACTGTATCTGAATATTTTCAATGGGCCAAGATAAAAGATTCTGTAATTGACAAATATTGCTATATTTGCCAATCTCCATTATCCCATTAAGTGAAAAGGCAAGGCAACACACCATTATACAACATACAGCTCCTACAACACTCCAAAATAGGCCCAACAGAGATCTTTAAAACTATTTTTCTTGCAGAAAGTTGGAGGGTATGTAGCTTTCACTACTTCCCCCACTAAATGCCACTATAAACTCTGGACATTAGGTATAAAACAAACAAGAAGATTCCAAAAGATCGTGAAAAAAAGAAAGAATGGTGACGGACTTGGATATCAGAAGTGGTGGGTTATTCTTGCTTTTATATCCTGAATGCATCCTATAGAGACTAGCAGTCAAAAAATACCAAAGGATAAGACAAAAAGAGCCCCAAGAAAAGTTTGAGCTCTCCAATAAAAGGATCAAGAGAAGGGCAACCTAGCAAGACAGAAAAGTTTTATTTAACAATTGATACTCTACTTTTCCAAACTGAAGAAGCTATTATTCAGCCACCAACTTGTACCTGGAGAGGATGAAAGATGACTTAACCACGTTGTCTGGGTGGTGTGTGTGTGTGTGTTTTAATTTATTTGATAGGTAGAGTTATAGACAGTTGAGAGAGAGAGACAGAGATAAAGGTCTTCCTTCCGTTGGTTCACTCCTCAAATGGCTGCCACGGCCGGGGCTGCGCCAATCCGAAGCCAGGAGCCAGGTGCCTCTTCCTGGTCTCCCACGCAGGTGCAGGGAACCAAGTACTTGGGCCATCCTCCACTGCCCTCCCAGGCCACAGCAGAAAGCTGGACTGGAAGAGGAGCGACCAGGACTAGAACCCGGCACCCACATGGGATGCCGGCACCGCAGGCGGAGGATTAACCAAGTTAGCCATGGTGCTGGCCCAACTGGGTGTGTTTGAGGAGGCTGAATAGGGAGCTGATACCTTCCATTCTGCCCAGCATTAGCAAACATTCCAACACGTGCCTCACTCTCCTGTCTTTGGACACCATAGAGGAAGTCTCAATTCCTTCCACACCACTAAAGTGATATCAAGGAGGTTTCACTAACAGTCAGGATTTACAGCATAGCTAATGGTAATGGGCCATGTCCCATCACAAATGCCTCCAGCTCACACACTTCCATGGAGAAACTGAACCCCCTATCACCAACAACAGTATTGAGGAGGCCCCATCGCACATAAATAGAGTAAATAAAGAACCTGGACTTGCACTAGATCTATGATCTCACCTGTCAGGAGAGAGATGATTGCCTTCCTCTGCCACTGAACACTGTCATGACAGAGCTGCAGAGACACAGATTTATGTAAGATTCTGCGTTTCCTGCAGTAATATGCAAAATGTTCAGTTTTCATAAAAAATCAATCCTAACACCAAAAATAAGGACAATCTCAATTTTAATTTTTTTAAGATTTATTTATTTATTTGAAAGTCAGAGTTACACAGAGAGAGAAGGAGAGGCAGAGAGAGAGGTCTTCCACCTGATGGTTCACTCCCCAGTTAGCCACCACAGTTGGAACTGCACAGATTCGAAGCCAGGAGCCAGGAGCTTCTTCCAGTCTCCCACGTGGGTGCAGAGGCCCAAGGACTTGGGCCATCATCTACTGCTTTCCTAGACCATAGCAGAGAGCTGTATTGGAAATAGAACAGCTAGGATTTGAACCGGACCCCATTTGGGATTCCAGCACTGCAGGCAGCAGCTTTACCCGCTACGCCACAGTGCCAGCCCCTCAATTTTAAATTACAAAAGTTGAAAATTAAAAAAGGAAACAAAAAAGAAAGCCTAAGTAAATATATAGAAGGTAAAAAGAAGAAATAAAGAGGAATATTAGAATTAAGAAATACAATTAATGACAACAAATCTTCAATAGTCTCAATAGTAGAATAAAAAAGATAGAGGACTTGGAGACATACTTGAGTATAAAAAAAATTTCATGTCATTAGAATCCCTGAATCATTAGAAGAGATGATGGAGATGAAAAACTTTTCAAGTAATGATGAAAACTTCTCAAATTTGGCAGCATACATAAGCCTACAGGTTCAAAAAGATATCAAATCCCAACAACAGTAAGCCCAAAGAAACTCATGCCCAAGACATATCATATTCAAACTTTTGAATCTTAAATGGGACAGAGTAAACACACAAAACTAAGTTTTTGTTTTCGATTATTTTTTTTTCCTTTTTTAATCTTAGCTCCAACATGGAAGGGAGAACACACAATATTTGCCTTTCTGTGTCAGGCTCATTTCACTCAACATGATGTCTTCCAGTTGCATCCATTTTGATGCAAATAGTAGAATTTCAAACTATTTTTACAGCAAAATAACATCACAGTGTGTGTATATGTGTAGGTGTGTGTGTATATATACATATAACATTTTTCTTTATCAATTCATATGATAATAGGCACTAGGGAAAAAATAGAAAAAAAAATACATGGAAAGAAATGCCCGTGTGTATCAGTATTGCCACAAATATACTTTTGTCAAATTTTGTTATATGCCTTTGTCAAACCAATGCTTAAGAATGATATACTACTATAGTTTTAAGGATCTGTGATTATTTTAACATTTACTTACATTAATAATATGGTCATTTTTCCATCTGATTATTGTTTACTGCCCTTGCCTGTGATATCACTAAACTTGGATCTCTTTATTTTTAACTTTGATCTCTTTATTTAATGGGGCATAGAGCCCTTGATTGCAATGTTGATTAAAAATATTATCTCAGAAGCGATTAAAGCTGCTACCTTCAGTGCAGGCATCCCAAATGGGCGTTGGTTCAATTCCCGGCTGTTCCACTTCCAATCCAGCTCTCTGCTATGTCCTGGGAAAGCAATGGAACATGATCCAAGTTCTTGGGCCCCTATGCCAACTTGGGAGACCCAAAAGAAACTCTTGGCTCCTTGCTTCGGATCAGCTCAACTCCAGCAATTGCAGCCATTTGGGGGTGAACCAACGGATGGAAGACCTTTCTGTCTCTCTGCCTCTCTGTAACTCTGCCTTTCCAATAAATAAATATTTTTTTAAAAAAAATGTTATCTCAAACACTAAAAAAGAAGGGAAGAGAATAAGAAAAAATGAAAAAAAGAAAGGAAGGAAGGAAGAGGGAGGTATGGTGGGAACAAGAAAGAGAATATCACCATAATCTTAGAATTATATCTATGAACTACATCGAATCTATTCTCTTTGTACTAACATTACATTAACATGAAAAGATGTCAGAAAAAAAGAAAAGTAAATTCCTACACTTGTTGATGAGTTTTCAAAGGTATTTTTTTTATGATGCAGTAGCTTTACTACATGCAAGGTAGAATTATGTCTACAGCCTATAACATCCTTTATAATTAGTTTTATGGTGTGTTTGAAATGTCTTCGACTGAGTTATTTGCTTATGATTTGTCCTTTCTTTCCGATACCTCAAAGGGACTTATGGCCCCTACAACAGAATTACTAAGGTGCCTATTATCAGATAAATGGAACAAGAAAGTGTGGTATAGATACATGTACACAATGGAATATTATTTTGCTACAAAAAAATGAAATTATATCAATTGCATCAAAATGTTTGGAACTGACGGACATCATGTTGAGTTAAATAAGCTGCACACAGAATGAAAAATAATGTATGCTTTCTCTTATATGTAGGAATTCTTTTTTAAGAAAAAATAAAGAAAAAAGAAATGCCTTATATACCAGCTTTGCTTCAAATACAGTTCTTTGTCATATTTTGTATTAAATATTTTTCAAATTGCTAAAAAGTAGATATTAATAAGTTTTTGACCACTTTAAAATTTGTTTTATATGAGTGAAGTTGAGCATTATTTCATTTTGTTATCGTTTACAGTCTTTGCCTATTTTCCTTGCTGACTTACAGATGTTTTATTTAAAAAAAGAATAATGACAACAAGTTAGCTATGTTATGATAAAGTTGACTTCAGAGTTCTAGCCAGTGCAATAAGGCAAGAGAAAGTAAAATGGCATGTAGAAGAGGAAGGAAAAAATTAATTATACCTATTTATAAATTATATGATTATTTTCATCAAAAATTTAAAAGAATAAGAAATTGCCTTCTAAATTATAATTTAATTCAGCATAGTGGCAGAATAGAAAATCAAGACCAAAATCTATTGCATTTTGATACTAGAAATGAAATCATGAAACAAATTAAAATTATAATATTGCTTACAATTACCCAAAAATGGAATATAGAAGAACAAATCAACTATAGGAAAGTTAAATAAAATAAAAAACACTGAAATAAAAAAACATTGGTGGAAGAAATCAAAGAATTGGTACAGCACTATGGCTTAGTGGGTAAAGTACTAGCTATTGGGGGTGAATTATATCACAATAAGCTATCACTACAAACCTATCAGAATGGCGAAAATAAAAACAGTGATAGCACAGAATGCTGGTCAAGAGGCTGAGAAACTGGAACCAATCATACTTTGCACATAGGAATTTCAGGTGTCACATGAAAAAACAGTATGTTATTTGCTTGAACAAATAAATGTGCTTAGAATACAACCCAACATTTACACTGTTGGACATTTGTTTAAGAGAAATGAAAATATGTATTTACACAGAAAAAATAATTTTAGAGTTGAAAAACAGATTTAGTATTGTCTTTGATTATAGGAGTTAGGAAGTTGAAAAAGTGGACATACTATAAAGGTGTAGCACAGAAAGATTTTTAAAATGATAGAGTTCTCTATCATGTTTGCAGTAGCATTACATGAATTTGAATGTGATAAAGTGGCATCCAATTATATATATACCTTATTTCAATTTCAATTTCATGATTTTCATGGCTTTTTATGAAAGTTGTGACCATTAGGGAAACTGGATGAAGGACACACAAGAGTTCTCTGAGCAATCATTGAAATTTCCTGTGAACCTACAATTATTTAAAAATAAAACAATTTAAAAATTATTACACTTAACCCTCCACTATTTTTCTCACAGAGGTGTATTTTTACTGGTGAAAAGAGGCTAGTGGGAAAAAGTGTAATGGAAACATTCTAGACCAGTGATTAAAATGGCCCTAGGACTAGCATCAAAGCCAAATCTGCACATCTGGGATCATACTAGAACTACAGCCCTACTTTAGCCCCATGAGTCAAAAATCCTGAGTGGGCCTGGTATTTTGAGCTTTACTAAGACTTCCAGGTGATTCTGATACATGGCAAAGTTTGAGAACCACTGGCCCAAGGCCAACGAGTCCCAGTTTTCAGAGGGATCATGATTGTAGCCTGAAGAAATGCCGTACACCCCCCACATGTTTGTACTCATGGTCTGTGCTAATGAAAATTTAACAAATGTCACACAGTGTGCTCAAAAGAATCTTATACAGTTATATACTCAAAAGCAGTGATATTGAGTATTGCAAGGTTCAGAAATTTGGTCCCTAAAATTAACTCCAGTTTTATAGTTTTTATTAACTTTAATCCCAGATATATTTAAAATTCTGGAAGTTCTGTTTAGATACAAAGTCCCTTTCAACAATGTAAAATCAGAGTTTTAACATCTGTGCTGCCCACCTCACAAAGTATTTTTTAGATCATATGATTTATGTGATAGATCTTTGACACAATTCAACAAATATACAGGGGCCAATGCCGTGGCTCACTTGGTTAATCTTCCGCCTGCAGCGCCGGCATCCCATATGAGCACCAGGTTCTAGTCCCGGTTGCTCCTCTTCCAGTCCAGCTCTCTGCTGTGGCCCGGGAAGGCAGTGGAGGATGGCCCAGGTGCTTGGGCCCCTGCACCCACATGGGAGACCAGGAAGAGGCACCTGGCTTCTGGCTTTGGATCGGCGCAGTGCGCCGGCTGTAGCGGCCATTTGGGGAGTGAACCAACGGACGGAAGACCTTTCTCTCTGTCTCTCTGTGTATAACTCTACCTGTCAAATAAAAAAATAATAATAATTTCTATTATCCTAGTCAATTGTGATGTTTATTTCAAAAGCTGATACAGATATTAAATAATATTTTCAATATTGCAATGATTATAAAATATTAGCCAATCCCAAAAAGGCAGGTGGTTTATATACATGTTCTTTAACATTAATAGGAAATGTGTAGAACAGATAATCATCTCTATTTTTGAACAGCTTGATTCTGAGATGTGGGATCCATCACCTGTGGATCCCCTCCATTGTACACCAAATAGGAAAACACAACAAAATCCACAAAAACATTAAATGGCCAGTTGATTTTCTTATTTTTTAATCTAGTACATTTTACAGTTTCCAATTATTGATTGGTCAATTGACAATAAGCATATAGTTTAAAAATGTGTGTTTGCATAAACCTGCATATGTAACTATGTAACCATATCATGTTAGAGAGAGGATTTGCACCTGATGTTGAAAATGGAAAAAAAAAAAAAAAAAAAAAAAGCAACTCACAGTTCATGGAAGACTCCTTGATAAAAGCCAACCGGTGTGAGATTTCTTTCTAAAGAATACATGGAAGTTAATTGTAACAGGAGAAAGCAGAAAGAATGCCCAAGGGACAGGGATGAGGAAAAAAAGACATGCCAGTAAGTTAGAGTAGTTTCCTAGGAAATATCCATAAATTATAAGCCCATGCTATTTTTAAAGAAAAATAATAAATCTGTTACTGTAGGGACACAAGTCCTTTTGATTACTAACAAATCCACATGTCAACTTCTTTTGAAATTGCTTATAGCCCCCAAGTGTATGTAAATTGTGTGACTCAAAATAAGTTTATAGAAATGGCCAAGTAATGTACTAGGTAATGTTGAACAGGAAGCCATTGTAGGGGGTGAGAGAATGAAGCTGGCTCTGGGTGAATTTGGTAATAGGCCTGTTGTCTATGTGCATGGGTCAACTTGAAAGCATGTTCTATTACATAAGGGTGATGAACCTGTTCCACACATTTCCTCTTGGCAGGTGAAACTAAACTGTTTAAATGGCATAATCTAAATTTCTGTCCCAGGAGAATTAACTGGAAAAAAATGGCACTCCATGCCAAGTTTAGTGCCCTCCACAGGGACAGCTCACTACAAAATAGTCACTCTGACCATACAGATGATCCTGGTTTGAATCCAAACACTGAACAATGAAAAATCACTAGGTTTCAGGAGAGTAATTCTTTGCAAAAGTGTGATAAGAAGTGGGAGCAATCCAGTGGGATAATGTAATGGCATTCTACAAAGACCGGAAAGGGGAAATGGAAAATACTCAATGACAAATTAATGTATGCCCAAGGGTTAGGAATTTCACATCCCAATAAATACACTCAGAGTGGATAAAGGCCAACAAGGATAAATAAGGAGGTGCAGAAAGTGATCAGGGTGGGAGAGAAGAATAAGTGAAATATAAAAATGTACATACAGAATCAACTGAAGAGATTATAGAGTGAATTCAAGTGTAAAAATTGTGTAAGAAAAGCAAAGATGAAAAATGAAAGGAAGATTGCAGAAAAGTTTAGATAAATATCAGAACATTTTTCAAAGAACTAAAGGGCTAAAGGCCAGGAGGCTGTAGAATGTTGAAAGACACGCACAGGTAATTTATTGACCAAACGGTGATCTCCTAAGTATTAAACGCATTCATTCATTTGCCTTTCACCAAAAATAGGTGAGTAGGTAGAACCAGGAGGCAAATTCAGCCAGCCTGAATGAAATTAGACAGGGCTGATATTCTGATCAAGGAATTATGAGGTAGAAAAGTAAAGAAGGTCTATTTTCACTTTTACTTAAAGGACATCAGAAAATGTTAAATTGAAGTTATAAGAGAAAACACCAAAGGAGAAATCTATACCTAAAAAGAAAACTAAATTCTCTATATCTTAGCCTTGAAAGTACACTTTAATTTTATTTTCTGTTTAACCTGTGTGTTTGTGAATTAACGTGTCCCAGTTTTAGAAAAACAAATTCTGTCTGTCATTGTTACGTGTGTTTGTGACACATATGCGTGTGTGTTTATGTACATTATATACATATACAGTCCTATATATATATATATAAATGAAGATACACATTATACACATATAAGACACACATGCATGTATACAAGTATATAATACATATGCTTATCCCAGTATATATGTGAACCAATACTTACACTGATTTATTCACACATACATTCAAAAAGACAAGGAAAGTATTCTGAAATAAAAATAAAAACATATAAATTCAACAAGAAACTCCTCTTGGTGAGTACAATTATGAAATTTGAATAGTATATTTAATAATGCCTTCTATTCTTTTCTCAATGAAATACTGTGGATAAATGAGGAGCATTTTTAGCTCATTTGGTTGTGAAGTTTCTTTCTCAAGACCTGCAGTGAGTTATTAGCCTGATTAGTGTTTGACCTTAGGAGTCAACTGAGCATTTAAATACTTTAATGTGACTTTTAAAGGGCAGGTCTCATGAAAATCCAGTATTTCGACACCCTGGTGGCAAAATACCCAGGTCTTTGTTGTACCAGAGTGATCTCCTCCCTGTCAACCCTATTAGCACTACCTCCTGCTTCTCCACGTCACTGTGGTCTGGGCCTCAAGGTTCATCCTTGGTACAAACCCAGCTATGAAACCCTTCCTGGTGCTGGCTTGTCCATCCATCAGTCGAAATCCCATTTTACTCTCAGAGTTCTATCATCATTTATGTGTATTTTTTCTCCTCTCTACTAGAGTAAAATTTGAGTAGACTGTGTACCCATTTCATTCCCAGACTCACCATGATTCCCAGTTTAGCACCTTAAGATATGTTTAACATATTACAGAAAAAAGTTCCATGGCCACATGTAGGCAGAACATATGAAAATATGCATAGCAGCTGTTTGCTACTTTCAGTTGAGAAGGAAAAAACACGAATTACAGTATTTTTAAATATCTAATGGGTTTATGATATGAATATATAGATTATCTTCATGTTTATATTGATGTGATGAGGTCCTAGTGTTTAAATACATGGGAATAATTTTAAGGTAAATTAAATTGACATTTAGGTCTATATTAAGTTATTTTCAGTATCAAATGTTGGTCTTTATGGAAAGCTTTAGTAACTCATCCTAACTTCTCTGCTTCCATCCCCCAGTTTATACCAAGTAGAGTGACATTATTAAGGCTGAATATTGGCCAGTGCCGCAGCTCACTAGACTAATCCTCCTCCTGCAGTACCAGCACCCCGGGTTCTAGTCCCAGTTGGGGTGCCAGATTCTGTCCCAGTTGCTCCTCTTCCAGGCCAGCTCTCTGCTGTGGCCTGGGAGTTCAGTGGAGGATGGCCCAAGTGCTTCGGCTCTGCACCCCATGGGAAACCAGGAGGAAGCACCTGGCTCCTGGCTTCAGATCAGCGCAGCATGCCAGCCGCAGCGCACTGGCCATAGCGGCCATTTGGGGGGTGAACCAATGGAAAAGGAAGACCTTTCTTTCTGTCTCTCTCTCACTGTCTAAATCTGTCTGTCAAAAAAAAAGACTGAATACTATTGGATTATGGGCTGAGAATTGGTTCTTTTGCTATACCAAAAAAAAAAAAAAATGGAGATATTCAGGATGTAGCACCTTTTGATTGATTTAATCTTCTTTTAGACTCATAATATAAGAGCCTCAGCATGCTTTTGACCTAGAGGAACCCAAGACCTGGAGTCAAGTAGCTTCAACCTATTCATTTATTCTGCAAAAGCATTTCTTTGTATTAAAAAACATCATAGTTACAGAGAGTCCCTTAGAATTATTTTGTAGCTCCATTGAACAAATCCAGTACAAAAGACTAGAATTTTACATTTTGACTAATAACTTGAAATTTTAAGGAGTTAAATAGACATTAGTCAATGATAATAGAGAAAGGAAACATTTGTTTATAATGGCAAATATTATAAATTTGGAGTTCTCTTTGCAATTTATATTTATCCAACAGTTCCCCTGATTAGTTGACAACTAACAATAATGTAACTTTCTAACTGCTCCATAGACAGTCCTATCACTATACATGACAGAACCCAAGTCATCAAATGGTAGTGTGTTCTTTCAGAAACTCATTCTTTTAATTTTTTTTCTTGAAAAGTCATATGCAATGAAATCTCTGAAGCTCTTGATAACCCACTATTTCTATCTATGGCCTAGAAATGACCACATAGCTAGAGTAGGAGAGGGGTTAGACAAATCAAGAACAAAATGATAAGGCCGGCGCCACAGCTCACTAGGCTAATCCTCCGCCTGCGGCGCCAGCACCGTGGGTTCTACTCCTGGTTGGGGCTCTGGTTCGGTCCCGGTTGCTCCTCTTCCAGTCCAGCTCTCTGCTGTGGCCCGGGAGTGCAGTGGAGGATGGCCCAGGTCCTTGGGCCCTGCATCTGCATTGGAGACCAGGAGGAAGCACCTGGCTCCTGGCTTCAGATCAGCGCAGCACACTGGTCTTAGTGGCCATTTGTGGGTTGAACCAATGGAAAAAGGAAGACCTTTCTCTCCATCTCTGTCTCTCTCTCACTGTCTAACTCTGCCTGTCAAAATAAAAAGAAAAAAAAAAGAAAAAAGAAAAAGAACAAAATGATGAAACATCTAGAAACCCAGAAGTTAATTCAAATGAGTCACTATGAGAACACACACAACTGAGAGATTTAGCTTAACAAACTTGATTGCATGATTGAACATTTAAATAAAATCATGAAGCAAAATGACAAGGGAAATTTATGGATATAATTCACTTTGAATCAAAGTCTCTCTTTTTGTTTTTTGCAAGCTGATATATAAACAAAGACCAACTCCCAGATCAATCACTATAACCCAAATAGTGATACAGAAAAATAAAAAGAAATAATTTTTCATTAAAAAATAAAGGAAAGGAAACATGGATTTTTTATTGTTTTTTTTTTTACTTTTATTTAGTAAATATAAATTTCCAAAGTACAGTTTATGGATTACAATGGCTTCCCCCTCCCATAACTTCCCTCCCATGTGCACCCCTCCCATCTCCCGCTCCCTCTCCCATTCCATTAACATCAAGATTCATTTTCAATTATCTTTATATACAGAAGATCGGTTTAGTATATATTAAGTAAAGATTTCATCAGTTTGCACCCACACAGAAACACAAAGTGTAAAATACTATTTCAGTACTAGTTATAGCATTACTTCACATTGGACAACACGTTAAGGACAGATCCCACAAGAGGAGTAAGTACACAGGAAACATGGATTATGTCAGTCTGCTCCAATGTCAAATGCCAAGTCCCAGTAAGCATCATGGGTCAGTAACAGGACCTCAGGAAAGGTTCATGCAGGTGTTTGTAATAGTGTCTCATGAACACAGTCTTATCATTTAAAGATAAATAAATAGAAACAAGCAACTTAGTATTCAAAAGAAAATACAAGGGAAACCGATAACTTCCATCTCCACTGTTTTGCCAAGGTTTCTTAAACCATATCTGTGCCACCAGCAAGTGGAATTCATTCCTACAAACTGGAGTTGTAAGTTTCCTGGAATCTCATACTATCTTACTTGCCCATGTCAAATCAGGTCAGTCTCCTTACACCCCAGGAATTACTGCTTCATTCAAGTCTTGCTGAACTGAGCCTTATCCCCAGATCATGCTGTTTCCTGACCCATCTTTGTGATGCCTGAGCCTAGCAAAGGAACCCATTGGTTACTCCAACGCACAGTCCAGAAATTGAATAGGTGGGTTAGTGCTGTCACAGCTACTCTTTGTTGTTGTTGTTTGTTTATTTTTTCATGTAATTCACATATACAGATGTACGAACACAGTGATATATCCAACCTCACCCTCCCTCCCACCCACGCTCTCATCCTCCTCCTCCTTCCCCTTTTATTCCCTCTGAATTTTTACAGTGATCTAATTTCAGTTTACTTTATATTCATAAGATTAACCCTACGCTAAGTGCAGAGTTCAACAAATAGTAAGAAGGGAAAAAAACACTGTAACTCAAAATGTGAATTTCACTTCTATTCAGACAACTCTTGACTGATGGGATACAAGGCCCATGGAGAAGCTCCAGCTCTCTCCTTGATTCTGAGGCACATTTTATAACATTCCTTAGAAGGGTAACTAATCAGTCACCCTTAGTGGTGGTCAGAAGTACCACATTTTGAATTAAAATTCTTTTTTAAAAGAATTACTTTTAGCTATTTATTTGAAAGGCACTGTGAGGAAGACAGAGAGAGAGATGGGGAGGCAGAGAGAGACAGAGGGATCTTCTGTCCCTGTTTCACTTCCCAAATGGCTATAACAGCCAGGACTGGGCCATGCCAAAGCCAGGATCTAGGATCTCTCTACCTGGTCTCACAGACGAGTGGCAGGGACCCAGGTGATTGAGCTCTTTCCCAAGATGCATTAGTAGGAAGCTGGATCGGAAGTATACCAAACAGAATTGGACCTGGCACTACAGTATGGGATGCTGGTGTTGCAAGTGGCAGTTTGACCCACTGTGCCACAATGCCAGGCCCTGGAATTTACATTCTTCTTGCAACTAAAGCAGTTGTCAAGCTATTCATGCATGAAAACAGGTTAATATATCACTGCTAGAATTTCTCCATAGAGATAAATGGACAGATAGATACCTATATAGGAAATGAAGAGATAGATACATAGATAGATACATAATGATAGAAAAATAAGTTCCTTTTGCCTTTTCACAGTGGAAATAGACAGCCTCTCCACCTCTTTTCCTTAAAGCCAGACTCTCTACATATGCTACTTAATACAAATTGGAGCAAAGTGATAAATGAGGTCTCTTCGTATGTTCTACTATCTAAATGGGGCTGTCACAAAACACAGCTACTTAAGTGACCTCTAGGTATTTTTGTTCATTCCTGTCAGTCCTTTACTTTTCTTCTAGGAAAATAAATATATACAGTTATTCAGGAAAACTCAGAAGTCATAGGTATTCAGAAGAATAATAAAATAAGTTTTTCCCTCTTTTGTTTGCTTTTGCTGTTTCTTAGCATGATTTGACTTGCATATTGCTGATGTATTTGTATTTTCTACAGTTCTTTGCTCCCAAAAGAATGTTCCCATGACCTCTCCTCCATATTAAAGTTTAGGAATAAAGTGTTTAGAAAAGAAAATCATTTTTACCAAAATAGCTTTCCTATTGTGTATCATGCCAAATACCAAGTGTATCATATGACCATTCATAAATACATTGGCAGTAGGTCACAGAGAGCTAGGGACAAGCCAGTGAAAGAGCCTGGTTGCAGTCATTCCTATTCTCACAAGAAAAACCTAACAAACTGAAAATCAACTCTCAGGTATTTCATAGAATCAAGGTCACAGAACAAATCACCATCCTGAAAATTGAGGAAACAGGTGTATAAAATAATCACAGCTTACTGGCAGCACACGCCAATGTTGGAGCCAGGGACTGGTAGGAACACTTACCAAGTAATTGGCTAACTGTTGGAAACAGCTTGACAGATAAAAATGCTGAAGGTCACAGGGTCCTAGATTTTGTGAATTTTACCTTCAGGGGTCCACTCCAGTTTTCGCATTGAATATTAGAGGAAAAAGATCCCCTCTGGAAGAGAGAGGACAAAATTAAACTATTGACATATACCTAGATCATTCACAACAAAGCCCTTCCTAAAGGAAAACTATTCTCACAGAGTCTCCCCAATGACTAGAGATTCAACTCCAGTCTCCTCTACTTCGTGATGTGGAGAAAGGGACATGCCCAACTCAGATTCACTGAAAGATGAAGCACCAAGTCACAGCATTACACAGCATCTCCCTTTCTCCCACACCTTACCACCACATCATTAGGACTTTTGTATGAGAGTACTTCAGAAAGTTTATGGAAATTTAATTAAAGATAAGTTTGTTTAGGTGCAAAAAATAATCTTCTGAAATGCATAAAAAAGAGATCATCATGTAGTTCATGGAAAGCACATATTATGAAAAACTATGCATGAATTTCAAAAGTCTTTCTGCATAAAAATAAACTTATCTTTGGATTCCACTTTTCCAAGAACTTTTTAAAGTACCCTCACAAAATACCAGTGGATTAAACTGAAAGAACTGTAAAACTTAGACTATTTAGGAAGGAGTCTCTAGGGAACCCCAAAGATAACAGAAGACAAAAATAAAGACATCAGAGGAAAGTTTAGCCTCTCACTTCACAGCTAAGCTATAGCAAACAACAAACACAGTTGAAATTCTACCTCTACAAACATAAAACCTCACATTAAAGTCCTGTTTATTTCAGAAATAGCCAATCTGGTTTCTAAAATAGTAATCATTATTGTGTCACAATGAGTCAAGACTTAAGCCACCATTAACAATGCTGTTTGAGTCTTGGTGGCTCTCTTCCAATCTAGCTTCATACTAATACATTTGGGAAGTTAGCAGATTATAGCAGAGGTACTTGGGTGCCTGCCACCATGTAGAAAAACAGGAAGAAGTTCCTGGCTCCTGACTTCAACCTGGCCCACTCCTGACTGCTGTGACAATTTGGGGAGAGAATCAACAGATAAAAGACACTTAAGATGCTTATCCCTCTGTCTCTCACTGTCACTCTGCCTTTAAAATAAATAAACAAACATTTTTTAAGAAGGCAAAATATCATAATGACAGAGCAAGCACAAAAATTTTTAGAATACCAGACCACGAATTTAAAATAAATGTGGTTAATAAGCTCAATTTGCTTAAAAAAAAAAAAAAGTGGACAATGTGAAAGAACTAATGGGTGATAGAAGCAAAAAGATGAGCACTCTAATAAAGAGGGTTATTCACAGCCCAGCAACATTTTCCTAAGGATTACTAGGAGGTAAAAGGACCATTCATGCTGCCCCCCTAGTCATCATCAATGGATAACCAGCTGCAGGCTTTGTGGACCTGTGGGAGTGTAATTTCATCTGTTCCACTCAGTTGTGGGGTTGCTCCAGGATTTATACACATCAAGAATAAGGGCCAGTGCCGTGGCTCAATAGGCTAATCCTCCGCCTGTGGCACCAGCACCCTGGGTTCTAGTCCTGGTCGGGGTGCCGGATTCTGTCCCGGTTGCCCCTCTTCCAGGCCAGCTCTCTGCTGTGGCCCGGGAGTGCAGTGCTTGGGCCCTGCACCCACATGGATGACCGCAGAGGCCATTGGACGGTGAACCAATGGTAAAGGAAGACCTTTCTCTCTGTCTCTCTCACTGACCACTCTGCCTGTCAAAAAATAATAATAATAATAAAAAAAAACCTCTGAAAATGCTGTTTTCCTATCTCATTGGGAACTCCAGCAGGGGGTCCAGCAGATTTGTCAGTGCACCCCTAGATCTGTCTGGACAAGGGAGATGAGAATTGGAGATTTGCGTTGTTAAAAGCCCTCCTTCCACAGATCAATATCAAGGCTTTTTACACACTTTGTAGCTCAAGGGATTGACCCCACATAGATGGTAGATACGCTTGAGCCATCTTTCTAATCTTCAACACGAGATGTTGAGACACAGGGCCAGTAGCAAGAGCAGGAGAGGGGTTAGAAAATCAAGTAGAGCTGTGTCTCTCATATCAGGTACTGTGCAGTGCAGAAGCTCCTGAAAAGAACTTACCTACATGAACATTTCTTAGAGGTCTGGTGCAAAATGCATCAATAGTCTATCGGTGGAAGTCAGAGAAACTCCATTAACTCATACAGCAGATATCACAAGAAAATCACCTTATTATAGACACTTGTTCTTTTCCTGTTCCTCCCATCCCTTCCCAACACGTGGGAATGTCTAGTGCTTGGAGAGAAGAGGAATGTTCACGGAGAAGTCTCCCAGAGTGATGCACCATACTCCAAGAGGCCAGGGTTTCAACTCAGCTTTATCTTGACATTTTGGGTGAAATGGAGCGAAACTCCTTGCACTGCAGCATCCAGAGAAATGTCTTGTTTGTTGACCTTTGGAACACAAGGTTTTCCAGGACCACAGCTCTGCAGTTCTCAATCTCTCTGTCTAGACAGGTCTGAGGGTGTACCAACAAACTCACCAGACCTCCTGCTAGATATCCAAAAAAGCACTTTGTAAGGGAGCACTTCCTCTCCCTTTTCAGAGTAAAGCTGTGAATTTAACAGTGATTAACGTCAAAAGTAATCTGTAACTTCAGAGGCCCACCAAAGATTCGGTTCTCTGGGAGCAAGGACCCAACAGCCATGTCACAAACCCTGACTGGAGAGAGACCTACTCTTTTCACATTGATGCTGCTCCAAGCAGAGATGGGCCACAAGCCAGTTGAAAATGTCGAAGAATTTATTTCTTCCATAAGCCAGTTCTAGATGTTATGGGACCTACTCCTGCCAATGGATTTGTGGTGTGTGTATTTGTATTTTCACTTGCTTGAACTATGTATGACCAAAGTACTGGTTAGTTAAGTAACACCCCAAGATCCCATAGTGAGTACAGGTGTGATGTGAACCTGCAGGACCTGGACTTCAAAGCCCATATTCTCCTTACCATGCACCACTGCCTTCACGGGGAGTAGAATTCGGGGAGCCTACATTGGTAACTTTCTGGTGGAAATTTAGGCTGTTTGGTGTGCAGCCCTACACAAGGACTCTTGTAACCAATGGCCCTTGTGTTTTATGAATTTACATCACAGATTAATAGTGTTATTTCAAAAGATCAAATGATCATCACGCTCTCATTATTTTTTTAAAATAATATTGTCGATGTCCTCAAAATTTCATATTTAATAGCTTTATTAAAGGAGATACTAATACTCAGGGTGTTATTAGCTGCAAACTGTACTTCTTAAACTTTGGCACTGAAAAACACTAAACCATAGAAAAGGCACTTGGGAGTCCATCTGTTTTGAGTTTCCTTTCCTTTTTTTATTTTTTTAATTTATTTTTATTTTATTTTATTTTTTTTAAATTTTTGACAGGCAGAGTGGACAGTGAGAGAGAGAGAGAGAGAAAGATCTTCCTTTGCTGTTGGTTCACCCTCCAATGGCCGCCACGGCCGGCACGCTGCGGCCGGCGCACCGCGCTGATCCGAAGCCAGGAGCCAGGTGCTTCTCCTGGTCTCCCATGCGGGTGCAGGGCCTAAGCACTTGGGCCATCCTCCACTGCACTCCCGGGCCATAGCAGAGAGCTGGCTTGGAAGAGGGGCAACTGGGACAGAATCCGGCGCCCCGGCCGGGACTAGAACCCGGTGTGCTGGCGCCGCAAGGCGGAGGATTAGCCTGTTGAGCCACGGCGCCAGCCCTCCTTTCCTTTTTTAAACAAAGATTTATTTATTTATTTATTTGAAAGGTGCAGTGACAGAGGAAGAGAGGAGAGAAATAAAGGGAGAGAGAGAGAGAGAGAGAGAGAGAGAGAGAGAGAGATCTACCATTTGCTGGTTCACTCCCCAAATGGCCACAAGATTCAAGATAAAGTCAGAAGCACAGAATTCTACCTTTGTCTCCAACATGAGTGGCAGGGATCTGTGTATTGGGCCATCCTCCATTTTTTTCCCAGGTGCATTAGCAGGGGGCTGAATGGGAAGCAGAGCTGTTCGGACTCTAACCAGCACTCTGATGTGGGATGCCATTATCACAGAGAGAAAGAAACTTAACTTGCTGCTCTACAATGCCAGCCCCAAGTCTACTTTTCTTAATTTGCATAATCTTATAATAGAGCATTGTAACATTGTTCTCACAATCTGAAATGCAAAATACTCCCAAATCTGAAAGTTGTTGACTGCTGACATAATGCCATAAGAGGAAAATTTCAACCCGACCTCATGTGATAAATCACAATCAAAACTCAACTGCATTTAAGATGATGTGTAAAATTACCTTCACGTTCAGGCTATGAATATGAGGTGTATAAAGGAAACGTGAATGAATTTCACATTCAGGACTGGGGCCCATCCCCAAGATATCTCATTATGTACAATCCCCAAATTTTCTAAAAATCAAAATTCTGAAACATTTCTGGTCCTTTCTATTTCAGACAAGGGCTACTCAACCAGTACTAATAAAAAGTTGGTACTGGGCCGGCACCGTGGCTCAACAGGCTAATCCTCCGCCTAGCGGCGCCGGCACACGGGGTTCTAGTCCCAGTCGGGGCGCCGGATGCTGTCCCGGTTGCCCCTCTTCCAGGCCAGCTCTCTGCTATGGCCCGGGAAGGCAATGGAGGATGGCCCAAGTGCTTGGGCCCTGCACCCCATGGGAGACCAGGAGAAGCACCTGGCTCCTGGCTTGGGATCAGCACGATGTGCTGGCCACAGTGGCCATTGGAGGGTGAACCAACGGCAAAAGGAAGACCTTTCTCTCTGTCTCTCTCTCTCACTGTCCACTCTGTCTGTCAAAAAGTTAAAAAAAAAGTAAAAAAAAAAAAATTAAAAGTTGTACTTTTTCTGTTTTTCCTTAGCATTACACTATTAAGTTTCAATATTCCTAAACTGCTATAATGGCATCTCACAAAGACTTACACACTCCTCTCCCAGACTCTGGGAAAGCAGACTCCTACAGCCTCTCCCAGGCCTATCCTTTCTGTCTCATGACTCCTTCTTTCATTGGTATTATTTCAAACGTTGTTGTGTAGTTAGGAAATCTGATCCCAGAATCCCATCTGCTGAGCAAGAACTGAGCATTCTAATTTTGAGAGGCTTGGTTTGCTTAGGAATTCACGGGCAAGGTTTAATTCTTATTATTATTATTTTCCTATCTGTTCAGAGACAGTTAGTATACTCCTTCCATCAAACTGAGTGTCTATTTATTTGAAAGTCGTATCTGGAGACAGAGAGAGACAGACACACACACAGAGAGAGAGAGAGAGAGAGAGAGAGAGAGAGATTTTCCATTCATTGCTTCAACCCCCGAAGAGCAGCAGTAACCAATAGCCTGGCTCAGCTTCATCTGGGCCATCTTCCACTGCTCTTCCCTGGCCATTAGCAGTGAACTGGCACAGAAGTGGAGCAGCCAGAATATGAACCAGCACCCATACAGGATGCCAGCACTGCAGATGATAGCTTTATCTGCTCTGACACAATGTTGAGTCCCTGTTGAGACTTCTTGACCCACAGCAGAGAGGATGAAACTATCTTTGCTTTACAAAGCAGTAGCCTTTTTTCTTTTGTCTTACCCTGATTTGAGGAGGATCATATCAATATTTTGCAGGATTCTGTCCCGGTTGCTCCTCTTCCAGTCCAGCTCTCTGCTGTGGCCCAGAAGTGCAGTGGAGGATGGCCCAGGGTCCTTGGGCCCTGCACCCACATGGGAGATCAGGAGGAAGCACCTGGCTCCTGCTTTCGGATCAGCGCGGTACACTGGCTGCAAAATATTGAATGGCCCCCTTTTGATCTTGCTACCAGGACAAGAATGATGAGAGTTGCTTTGGTATCTCCCCACATCAATGCCAGCCATCCAGGACAGGCCAGACTCCAGTCTGATGCTTTTCAGGACACTGATCTTGAAAGTGAAAAGAGCTGAATGAGAGTGCCAGGTGGAGAGAGGGGAGACACTTTGAACCTAGACGGAGGACAGACAGATTTCTCGAATTTAATTTCCGAAGTTAGTCTGTTTTTGATCAAAGCCAATGCTTGTGTCAGCACTAAAAGTCAAAGGAGACCTAATACTTTTTCTGTGGTGTTCTGAAAGCAGGAAGTCAGCTTGGGCATTGTCAATATTAAACTAGGCTTTTATAACATGCAGCATTGTTTCTTTTTCTTTAATTTTTTGACAGGCAGAGTTAGACAGTGAGAGGGAGAGACAGAGAGAGAGGTCTTCCTTCCATTGGTTCATTCCCCTAGTGGCCACCATGTCTGGTGCTGCGCCAATCCAAAGCCAAGAGCTGGGTGCTTCTTCCCGGTCTCCCATGCGGGTTCAGGGACCCAAGGACTTGGGCCATCCTCCACTGCCCTCCCAGGCCACAGCAGAGAGCTGGACTGGAAGAGGAGCAACCGGGACTAGAACCCAGGGTGCCAGCACCACAGGTGGAGGATTAGCCAAGTGAGCCACAGCGCCGGCCTGCAGCACTGTTTCTATGCCCCCTTACTTGTACTTGCATTGTCCATATATACAAACAAAATATTTTTAAGGATGAATTGGATTTTACAAAGAGCATCTTCATATGCCATCGAGTGGATTCAAAGGCCATGTATTTTTCATGAAAATTGCTGAGACTAAACCAATACAATCTTAGTTAACACCTCCATAATAACATAAAGGTGCAATTGAGAAAAAAAAAACACAATATCTTTGCCATGGCTTTGAAGGAAAGTCAGTCCCCACACCACCCCCACCATCAACCAGCTCTAGCAAGTGAAAGTGACCACCATAAGCTTGGGGGGAAAATGAGTATGGTTTTCAATTCCCACCTATGTCATTTCTAAAACTCTTGGCATAAGACCTATGAGCCCAGGAGGCTGTTATTTGGTTTTTCCCATTCTGAAAATTACAGGGAGAAAATCATAGGCTGGTATCAGGTGTCCACATCTTCATCTCAAAGGGTGAATCATAAAACTATTATAAAAAGTGCATCCTGCTGCAGTGACAGCTGTCACCCCAAATCTACCCAGTGTCGAGCTGTGGCACAGTCATTAATGACTTAAACGTGAGACGCAGTTGTGGTGTTTAATGGCATGGACAAGAAACTTTTTAAAACAGTTATTGGAAGTAAAAGATCACCCTGTTGATGATGGAAAGAACAGCCTAGGGATATGAGATCATTTAAATAATTATGCAAAGTACTGTATGTTGATATTATTGCGTGGTTCTCTGTGTGTCTCTCCTAGTTGTAAGTGTGTAAAGCTTAAATTGAAGGGACTACTTATTTTGCGACTATTGCTTTTGAGGTTGGTTGATGTGTTTTTATTTGCTACTTCAGAAAATGTGCAAAGTAACCTTATGAAAAGCACAAAAAAATCATAGACTTTCAAAGCAGAGGAATCTGTTTTACAAAAATGGAAACTGAGGCTCAGAAATTAAATTTTCAGCCTTCTATTTCTACAATCAGTTAGCTACCAAAGGAGTAGAACTTAAATCTCTCTATGTTCTGTTTGGTAGTGAGTCAAATATGCCCTTGATAACTAGAGCTGGGCCTTAAAACCTTTTTGTTCTTGGGCTTTTCAGTAATGATGTCTACTATGTTGAGATTCCACCTTCAATTGTCTAATTGCCTTGAATTATGTCAGGAAACTCAGAATGTTGATGGTATGCACTCCAATATGTAAAGCCAAGAAGTTCAGAAACTGGATTTTTAACTAGACTACCATAAAATCAATCACAAAAGGAACAGAAACAGGAGTTAGGTATAGCTTGTTGAAAAAAAAATAAATAAATAAGTGAACCATATCAGGTTGCTGCAGAATAATCATAAGAATTTTTTTAAAACCATAGAGCATGCCGTGGATTAAAACCCCTTTAAATCCCATGAACGGAAAAATAAAATACAATAGCTTTGATATTCCTAACCATCAACCTCTGCCCCAATGATATCCTGAAAATGCTTTCTTCCGTTCTCAGTGCTTAAACCATTTAGAAATTGAGAGGTCAGTGATGGCTATGGTCTGAATGTTTGTGTCTCCTCTGAGTATTTAGGTTAAAATTTTAACCTCTAAGATGGTGATATTAGAACGTGGGACATGGGACAGATATTTGTTGTTGCAGTAAGATGGCACTTGGGATGCCTACACCACATACCAGAGTGTCTAGGTTCAAGTCCTACCTTAGCTACTCCAATTTCTTCGAATGCAGAACCCAGGAGGCAGAAGGTGATGACACAAGTAGTTGGGTCCCTGCCATCCATGTGGTAGACCTAGACTGAGCTTCTAGATTCTAACTTCTGCCTAACTCATCTCACTGCTGCAAGCATTTGTGGAGTAAACTAGCAGATGGGAACTGTCTCTCTCTGCCTCTCTGCCTCTCTGTCTCTCTCTCCTCTGCTTTTGTCTGTTAGTTTCTTTCTTCCTCCCTCAAATAAATTCAATAAGTAACACCTAAAATTTAAAAAGGAAAACGGGACCCTTGGGAGGTGGCCAGGCCATGGGGACCCAACCCTTCAGGAATGCTCTCAGTGTCATGATCAAAGATGCCCCAGACAACTCCCTCACCCCCTGCAGTGTATGAGGACACAAAGAGAAGATACATCTATGAAACAGCAACTTAGCCCTCATCAAACATCTGCTAGCACCCAGCTAGTGGACATCCCAGGCTTCAGAATTGTGATTTAAAAATATATTCTGTTAATAAGCTGACCAGTTTATGGTATTTTGTTACAGCATCCAGAAGAGATGAAAGCACTAATGTTTTGAGATTTAGTTTTCCCAAGCACTGTGTTAGATGCTTCTAGAGTGTGTGTCAGGCAGAGCACTTAACCTCATCTGTTTGGTTAGGCTGTTTCTTCAGCAGCTTCTAAAAGGAAAAGATGTAATAAACAACAGATTTCTAGTGGTACAGGAGAGAACCAGGAAAAAGAGGCTTTTGGAAGTGGATAGGTTATAAATTCCTGCTCATAAACAGACATTCTCCATCTTTTTTCTTTTTCTTATTTCAAAAACCTAGTGCTTATTCCTTCTCTAGTTGATTTCCAGATATCACATGTTCTCAGCGTATTAGAAACAAAACCAGAAACCACCTTTCTTATCTATACTATGATCTTTGAATTAAACTATTTGAACATGAAATATGTGCGATCTGATTCCATAGGGTTTATTAAAGTAAATTGTCTTAGCAAATCTGCCCGTTCCATTTGATTCTGAAGAATAATTGGTTAATGAGAGAATGATTACTTTGTTCAGACATGATTACTGGAAAAATGTTTCATCCATATGTTGCTGAATAATGGGAAATTCTCCTGTGATGGGGGAACAATGATTAGAAGAAACAAGATAGCTCAAGAAAATATTCCCCAATGTGTTACTAAATTTTTTTAAACAGGCCAACTCCAAGTAAGTATAGAGTTTCTTCGTACTGTACAAGCCTGGAAATGACTAATAGGATTAAATTGTTTGTTGAAAAAGTACTAGGTAGGTTTCCTTGTTTTTTGAATCAAAGAACTGTGACTCCTTTTGATACATTATATGTTCATAATAGCTGTTCCCCATCCTATTTTCCTTTGAGTGGCATAATGTAGTTCAGGTGATGGCAATAAATGAATGGAGCCATACATTTATTCTTAGAATTTTCACCGACACATTTGGTTAAGGTTCCTTCACAGGCACTGATCACAGGATGACTTGATAGGTTAACTCTTCTGTGAACACAGGATACATGATACTGAATATTTATCAGCTTTACTTTCATTCTAGATAGTCCAAACATTTTAAGTGACCACATGATATATCTCAAATTTCTCAGAAATCAACTAACATAACAGGAAGATGGTCAGTTCATTACAACAGAGCTATTTGGGCCATCTTAATTACTAAACGCAAATATGCATTGTTCTGGCCTGCAGAATAATGTTTGCCCTTACTTTGATGGTTCACTCATCAAACTCTCTACCTAAACAAAATAAAAACAAAATTCCAGTTTAAGTTTCTCACAAGTAAGGAGCCAAAGTAATTGACTCCCTTAAATTCATATCTGAATTTTTCTGCAAATAAATTATCCACAATTTTTAAATAGAGGCACGTGATACTCCTTGAAATATGGCACATGAGCAACATCTGAGCATGAAATAAGCATCAATGGATAGAGCTGAAGGTTATAATGAAATCAGATTACAACTATCATGATTTCTCCCATGCCCAAAGAATGAAGGATGATGGGCATCTACTCAGAGTGGTTCACACTGAATATGAATCACAAAGGTTTCAAAGTACACACTATGTCAGTTGAGTTTTGATGAATGAGTGGAAGTTCAGCCAGGTCAACAAAAGGCAATTGTAGTGTGGAATACAGTACATGTAAAGGCACAAGAGTCTTTCAAGATGTAATATGTTCAAAGGCAGAAAGGGTGAAAAATCAGAGGTAGCTCTGTGAAGCCTTCATACTTAATATGAACTTTGCAGTATGTAAGGTAATTAGGAAAAGCGTGGTGGAACTCAACAAAATGGGTAGGATTTAAAACATAAATGAGATATCATTAGTGAATAGAGAACAATTGGTCACATGGGACTCAAAAAGAACAACTAGAAACAAGAAACAAATGACAAATCCAGTAGAAATCAAGGAAGCTAAATTGGCAAACAGCAAAACAAAACAAAGGTTAAAAGTGGATAAAGATTTAAGTTTTTGTCCGGCGCCAAGGCTTAACAGGCTAATCCTCCGCTTCCAGGCCAGCTCTCTGCTATGGCCCGGGAGTGCAGTGGAGGATGGCCCAAGTCCTTGGGCCCTGCACCCGCATGGGAGACCAGGGGAAGCACCTGGCTCCTGGCTTCAGGTCAGCACGATGCGCTGGCTGCAGCGGCCATTGGAGGGTGAACCAATGGCAAAAAGGAAGACCCTTCTCTCTGTCTCTCTCTCTCACTATCCACACTGCCTGTCAAAAAAAAAAAAAAAAACTTAAAAAAAAATTTGTTTTTTTATATATATATCCTGGATACTAACCTCTTAATAGATATAGAGTTTTTGGGGCTGGCGCTGTGGTGCAGTGGGTTAACGCCCTGGCCTGAAGCGCC
The DNA here is from genome assembly GCF_033115175.1 of Lepus europaeus. Taxonomy (NCBI): domain Eukaryota; kingdom Metazoa; phylum Chordata; class Mammalia; order Lagomorpha; family Leporidae; genus Lepus; species Lepus europaeus. The sequence continues at coordinate 92,895,361 of NC_084839.1, forward strand.
GGCATCCCATATGGGTGCCAGTTCTAGTCTCAGCTGCTCCTCTTCCAATCCAGCTCTCTGCTATGGCCTGGGAAAGCAGTAGAGGATGGCGCAAGTCCTTGGAATCCTGTACCTGCGTGGGAGACCTGGAAGAAGCTCCTCACTCCTGGCTTTGGATCGGCGCAGCTCTGGCTATTCCGGCCATTTGGGGAGTGAACCAGTGGATGGAAAACCACTCTCTGTCTCTACCTCTCTCTGTAACTATATCTTTCAAATAAATAAATAAATCTTTTAAAAAAAGTTATACAATGTTTAAATATTTTCACCCATTCTGTAGCTTTTCTCTTTCCTTTGTTGGCTGTGTATTTTGCTCTGAAATTAAAGGTTTTTAGTTTTTTTTACAATTCCATTTGTCAATTTTCCTTGTTGTCTGACGTGCATTTTGGGTCATTTACAAAAGATATTTGCTAAGATCAGTATCCCATAGTGTTTCACTTCTATTTTCTTCTAGCATTTCATAGTCTCAAGGCTTACATTTAAGAGATCAATCCATTTTGAGTTGATATTTTCAATTGGTGACAGAATGGGAAGAAGAGGGTTATTTTTTATTTTCCTGATTGTGGATATCCAGTTTTACCAACATCATTTATTGAAAAAATTATCCCTTCTTCTTTGTCTGTTCTTGGTCTTTTATAAAGAACCAGGTGGCTGCAAATGTGTGAGTTGTTGCTGGGCTCTTTATTCTGCTCCATCGGTTTCTGTTTCTGTTTTTATGCCAATCCCATACTGTGTTCATTATTATAGTTTTTCCCACTTGTTCTCCACTGTTACTGTAGCACTATTCAGCCATGTCATGAAATCAAGCTAAATGTCTATCAATAGATGAATGGGTAAAGAAAATTTGTCCCTCTCTCTCTGTCTCTACCTCTCTCTGTCTCTACCTCTCTCTGTAACTTTGTCTTTCAAGTAAATAAAAATAAATCTTGAAAGAAAGAAAGAAAGAAAGAAAGAAAGAAAGAAAGAAAGAAAGAAAGAAAAGAAAAGAAAGGGGGCCAGTGCTATGGCTCAGCGGGTTAACGCCCTGGCCTGAAGCACCGGCAATCCATATGGGCGCCAGTTCTAGTCCTGGCTGCTCCTCTTCTGATCCAGCTTTCTGCTATGGCCTGGGAAAGCAGTAGAAGATGGCCCAAGTCCTTGGACCCCTGTACCCGCATGGGAGATCCAGAGGAGGCTCCTGGCTCCTGGCTTTGGATCAGCGCAGCTCTGGCCGTTGTGGCCATCTGGGGAGTGAACCAGCGGATGGAAGTCCTCTCTCTCTGTCTCTACCTCTCTCTGTAACTCTGTCTTTCAAGTAAATAAAAATAAATCTTAAAAAAAAAAAGAAAATTTGTCACACACACACACACACACATACAGTGGTGGATTACTGCTTAGCCATAAAACCCTGAAATCCTGTGACAACTTAGATGGTCCTGGAGGGAATGTTAAGTAAAGTAAGTCAGGCAGAAAAAGACAAATACTGTATGTTCTCACTCGTACATGGAATCTAAAAGAGTTGACCTCAGAAGATGAGAGTAGAATGACAATTATCAGGGACTGGGGATAGCTGGAGGAAGAGTGGATGGTGAGAGGTATAGGAGCAATAGAATGTCTGGAGTCACACAGGGTAAAATGAGGCAGGGTAAAAGGATGCAGAATGGATGTGGTTAATATTGATTAATGGAAATAATTATGCTACCCATTCAGCAATGGGTACAATGTAACAAATAGCTGGGAATCACAAGTTCTGCTGATCTGTGTGAGAGCAAGGTGAATAAAATTACCAGTAATGCAGCCTAAATATGTCAAAGAAGTTAGTACAGAAGATTTTGAATGCATTCATCATAAAGAAATGTAAAGTTAAAGGTGATGTATATGCTAATTACCTTGAATTATGACCCAATATATTCCCAAATCAAAACATCACTTTGTATGTATAAATATGTGAAAATATTGTGCCATGATAATTAAAACCAAATTAAGCTTAAAAGTGGATCATGAGCAAGCAGTGTCCTCTCTGTCAAAAAAGATGAGAAAGGACAGAGTAACGAGGTCCAAGAGTTGGGAAAGAAGAGAGGTCACAGAGAAATTGTATACTGAAGAGAGGCCACTGAACCTTGTACGTGGGCGTTTAGAGTGTTATTACCAAAAGAAAAAAGAAGACAAATTTTTAAGCAGAGGTTTTAAAACATGGTCCCATAATTCTCCGATAATCCTCGCATCCAGTACTGTAGCCCTAAAGCACTGCTGTCCTTAAGAAACTAGCAGCTCCCATTTCCGGTCTCTCAAATGCTTGTACTTGGCACCCAGTCATCATGCTCTAAGTCAGACCAAAGAACCTGTGGAATACCAACATCCAACCTCCCACATATTTGTGAATCCTTGAATAAAAATGACCCTCCAGCTACCAGTCTGTCCAACACATTGAATGGCCTGGAACAGAAATGAGATGTCCATCTAGAGTTCTGCCCAAATATCAAACTCATGAACCAAATAAATGATTGGTGTTGTTAAAAGACAAGACCATAGGTTGTAGGCAGGTTTATTATGTAGCAACAGTAGCTATAAGAGAGGGTGACAAAATTATATGTGAATTTGTTTCAAGTAAGTTGGAAACGAAGAGGAGTTAACTCGGTGGTTTTATTTATTTATTTATTTGACAGGTAGAGTTATAGACAGTGAGAGAGAGAGACACAGAGAGAAAGGTTGTCCTTCCATTGGTTCACACATCAAATGGTCGCCATGGCCGGCACTGCACCAATCCAAAGTCAGGAGCCAGGTGCTTTTTCCTGATCTTTCATGCGGGTGCAGGAGCCCAAGCATTTGGGCCATCTTCTGCTGCCTTCCTGGGCCACAGCAGAGAGCTGGACTGGAAGAGGAGCAACCAGGACTAGAACCTGGCATCTATATGGGATGCCGGTGCCACAGGCAGAGGATTAACCAAGTGAGCCATGGCACCAGCCGGAACTCAGTGGTTTTATGTAAGGCATTTAGGAGTTCTGAGCTAGGTGCTAGAGCAAGACCTAGAAGAGACATGACTGAGCAAATCAGAGAAAGTTGCCATTGTTCAATTAGAGGAAGCATGAGATGGGATGAAATTTAATACACGGGTGGTATAGTAAGAAGATCAAAGGATACACTATCTCAAAACAAACAGTAAGAATCAGTAACCATCAGGTTCATTTATTTTACTTATTTGAAAGAGAGAGGGGGGCGGGGACAGAGAGATTTCCCAGGCTAAACAACGGAATCCAGAACTCATTCTGAGCCTCTCACGTAGGTAATGGGTAACCAGTCACTTGTGCTATCAGCTGCTGCCTCCCCATGTGTTCCTTAGTGGGAAACAGGAAGAGAGAACAAAGCCAGGACTTGAACTCAGGCACTATGATTGATGATGTGGGTGTTCCAAGCATCTTAACCACCAGGTCAAATGCCTGTCCCATCAGATTTTTTACAAATACACTTTTGTAAAGAGTCAACTTTTGCATGTTGTGATGAATGTTACGCAATTATAAAGAAACAGGAATTTCTCACTTATATAATAAAGGCATAATGCATATGTGACATTTGATTGGACTTTCTCTGCACTACCAAATGCCCAGTCTCTGACTGGGATGGTAGGGCAATGGAATGTCTGCAGTACCACAGAGTAGAATACATAGAATAGGGTAGAATGTGTGTAGGTTGATATTAATTGATGTACATGATTTCAGGAACAAACATGTTACTCATTCAGAAAGTTAAGACATAAAGAGTCATTTCTTTAATTATTATAGAAGTGAGATTTTCTGATGCATCAAAATATAAAATCATTATGGTCTCTGAAAGGATTAAAGGCTCTGAAGCCAAAATACAGATGTTAGCATTGTATCTAGAGATGCAAATATCTCCTGAACATCCAGACCATACGCACTGAGTATTGCCTAGAAACTTTAAGCTAACCAATCAATTCTTAGCAATTCAAAGAAGAGGGAGTTAGTGACAGTTGAATATTCTGGGAGAGGGATTGTCAAACCAGGGTCCAGCAGTGAAATCTAGCCCCGCCATGAGTTATGGATGTTTTCACATTTTAAATGCTTGAAAAAAATAATAAAACAAGATGAGTAATCCATGCCATATGGAAAAGATGTGAAATTTACATTTACGTGTCAGCAAATAGTGTCAGTGGTCTACAGGCACACTTCCTGAGTGGCTTTATCTCTGTCCACCGTTGGACTACACAATAGTCACAACCAAGAACTATAGCTGGTAAAGCACAAAATATTTACTATTCTGGATGTTTATGGAACAGTTTGGCAGCCCTGAACTAGATATTTCTTTATTTTTCCTTTATGTTTGCTTTAAATAAATTTATTTCCCTATATGTCTGTTCCCATGGAGTCAAATTTGATTAACATTAACTGTGCTAAGAAATATATTTTTTATTTTTAGGAAAAAAAGTATATTTCTGAGTGGTTATTGATTTCTCTGTTTCTGAAAACACTTGGAAAAGACCCAGGCTCTTCGTTTGTGTCTACCACTGGGCTGGTATCTCCTTCGCAGTTGCACAGACGGCAAGCATATGCTGTTAGTAGAAACATTTTTAAAAATCAATTTCACAAGTATTTGCTGAGCATTGGCCTTGGCATGGCAAGGAAGAGGACTTGACAAAATCCCTGTCAGCATGGAGGGTTTGTTCTTGTGGCAGCAGGAAAGCACTGAAAAGATGAAGAGATAAACTGAGATTATGATAAGCCATTGGTATAAATAATAAATGGAGAGGGAGAGTAATTTGGTTGGTGTGGAGGGTTTGTGAATGCAGAGGAGAGTTCCTTGAGGAAATGGGTCTTAAGTTGAAGGCTGAAGGACATAAGATTTCAGCGATGCACAAAATCTAGGAAAGAGCTCACCAGGCAAGCAAATCATAAACAAGGGACTGATGACCACCCAGAGAGGGGTCTGCAAATGGGTGGCTGAGATTCAGTGATGAAGCCGGTCCAGTGGTCAAAAGGAAAAGGAGACAAGGGACATAAGGCAGATAAATAAGAGCAGATCTTGATTTTTTTGCCTTTGAAGGTTTTGATCTTCATTCCAAATACAATGGGAAGTATTTAAATCATTTTTCTTTACTACAATGAGAAATCTAATGTTATAAAGAGAAAGGTTTATTTAGCTCACAGTTTTGGAGGTTAAACTCCAACATCAGATGACGCTAATGGTGTAGCCTCCAACAGGGTAGCAACGATGGAGCAGGACATGTGAGTGGACAGAGAGTGCATACTTGTCTGTAATGATGTTGTATCTTATAAAGCCACCGAAGTTTAACCATGGTGTCACCACGTTATTGGCTCAATCCAATCCAGTCCCCTTCTGAATGCCACACCTACAGACACTATGATTGGATTAAGTTCCCACATTCATGATATCAGGAACACAAGACTTTGTTGATCAGTCTGTAACATATGGTCCTTTGGAAACATCCTCCATCCAAACTACTATCAAGCCATGGCAGAAAACAACAAGTAGAGTTTTAAATGGGTTTTAAATGTATGGAGAGAGTGATAGATGATTACATTTCAAAGAATCATCCAATTACTGTGTTTTTGCACTGATTATTTGGATGCAAGAACAGAAGATAGTTTGGTGGGGGAGCTACTGCAGAAGCAGAAAAGAAATGGCAAACACTGGCCAGGGTGATGGTAAGAAGTAGGAACATGAAATTTATGTTTTGGAGATAAAGCTGGAAGTTCTGAATGTAAGATATAAAAAAAGAAAAATAAGAAGGGTAAAGTTAGAGAAAAAAAGTGTTTTGAAAATATTCCAACTCTATTCCAAATGAATACATCACAATAAAAGTCAGGCTAAGGGTAGAGAGAAAACAGGTCTAGTGGCATCTGAAATCACAAGGTCTGGAGAATTAGAGGAAGGTTTTTGCATATGCATTGGGAATAACTCAGCATCTAAAAGAAAGAAAGAGAACCTGGGGAGGATGCTGTGAAGACAAACCCTCCCAGATAATAGAGAAACAAACTGAGTTGACTAGCTGAAGAGCACAAAAGCTCTCAAGGAACCATTTTGCAGTAAAATTGATTAATTAAATTAATTTTAAAAAAGTGTTGTAGGGCCTACAAAAGAGCCCCAGAATTAGAAAACCACCATGAGTCTTCAGTACTTTGCTTTATTTTACAGAAAACAGACTTACAGTTCATGACACAGAATAGCCCTTTGAGTTGTTGATCATTGATAGATTCTGGATAATAATGGTCAATTCACATTGCATGGAAGGTTAGACTATATTTAAATACTTTTGCTGGTAGCAAGGTCAACTTACAGGCAAGAAGCAGAAGTCAACTGAAGCAGAAGTCAAGCTGACACAGTGAAAATCCCATTTCCCAGGTTGAAGTCCTTCTGCTGGCTCTGAGACTGATCCCACCATGCACATTTGTTGTTTAGTGTACATGAACATTCAGTGCCCCTGTGGCTTTTGTATAAGTTTCAAAATTTCTCTAAAGCTTAGGAGCAGTTGAAACTTGAAAAAGAAAAAACTGATTTCAATATACTCTTGACATAGGACCTATAAGTTATGCTACGTGAACTATTCAATGAATTCAAAAACTTTCAAGGAAAATCCACATCTTGCTTCTGTGAAAGGGACTACAAATTTTTAAAGTGCTGAAACTCTAACATATGTATATTAGACTCTATTATATTAAATGCTATTAAACTTCTATCTGCCCAAAGATAAGATAAGAGAAGCCGAGTGATTAAGTGACTTGCCTAGGATCACAGACATAGTAAGTGGCATATCTAATACCCCAGTCCAAGTATTTTTCTTAATTAAAATGATATTTAATTGCATATTTTACTTAACTTCCATCCAGAGCTGAATTCTTGAAACAGAGAGAGTGAGGGGCCAGAGAGCCCACACACTGTGTAAAGATGAGTCTAATTCAGAAATGATCTTAAACTTGGAAAAACATATCTCATGGATATTTAATTATATAATCACCTTCCTTGAGGAAGAAAAATAATAAATTAGAACTAAAATAACTGAACTATTTCTTATTCTTTTCTAAACTTCTTAAAATATTCCTCTCCAGATTTCCACATCAAGAAGGCTAACCCTTCCACCATGATTCCATGTTTCCTGCTCATCATCTGTTATTCTTAAAGAGCTGGAAAATGCAGGAATTCTCTTATAATTTTTCATTCTCATTTTATCGCATCTATAGTCTCTTGTCGTCCCAGTATAACACGCAAAACCCTATTATTGCAACATCCTTTTTTGGTGTAGCAATATGCTTAAGGTTTGTTATAAAAAGTCTGAAAATGCTACTTTTCATCTCTTCATTTAGAAGCAATCAGCCTCCCTCTCACTGAGCTCTTACTATAGGCAACCAGTATCCAGAATTACACCACCACATCAGCTGTGTGGGAAAAATGCATTCATTGTTTCTTTTTTCGTAAGGAAAGTAGTATCTGCCAGTTAAATCCCCAGGTAGTTAGCTTTCAAACAGTCAGTTATAAAATTAGCAAATGAAACATCTGTTCCTCACTATTATTTTATAATCACATTAATTGGCAGATGTCTTTAGGTAAAATAGAGAAAAGCATTTCAACCATTATTCATATATCCATGGGGTTATGCTTCTGGTCATCAAATATCACACACCTAAAAGACCATCCCAGCAGGAGGCAAAGTTACATTGGACTCAGAAAGTAGTTGGCCTTCTCTCCATGCCAAACCTCCTGACAGTTGGGTCAACTGCCCACTGACAAGTGCAAATAGGATGCCCTGTTTTATGACGTTGTGGAGAACCTCACCCTCGCTGCTGCCAGGTTTGGTTTTTCAATTATCATGTAGTTTGCACAAAAGCACTGTGCCAATTCAATTACTGCCTGATTAATGGAGTGTTGCAGGCTTATTTCAGGGGTCTAGCTATCTATTAATTAGCATATTGGGGCCTATACTCTACTGTTTTGTCCTGATACGCTTTGAAAAGTCCCTAGTGCAATTAAAAAACTCTAATATGCTTTAAATAGATATTTGAGAAAACACATCCAGACTTTTTTAAACTCCCTGGGGACATTTAAGCACATCGAGATTTATTATAAGGCATCTAAAGTTCTTTAAAAAACACGTTCTCCTTTCTTCTGCCGGGTTCTGTAGTACATGCGTGTTGGGCGGTAGAATTCCTCTTTCCCAGATCTGAGGAAGGGGTAGTATCAGAAAAGATCAAGTTGGAGAGTTTCCTAAATCATAAGCTTCCTTGTGTCTTCTGGAGTTTACTTGATTAGGGCCTTCATCAAGCCCAGAGTCTTTCAAAATACCTAGATTGAGTTCTGTTGATATTCAATTAAAACAAAAAACTATTAAACTGAGTTGTGAATAACATTGGATTTATTTGTACCCCTCCAACATTTTATTTTTCTGCTATAAAAATTATCATTATGATTGAATACTTTCTTAGTGGACAAATAAAGAGCCACTTACTTAGGTACTCTGTACCACTTTCATGTGTAAGCAAGGATGGCCTGGGAAAATGTACTCATAGCATCTCATTGGTCTTAGCAAATGCCATCTGAGAATTCAAGACAATGAAAGAAGCGAGTGGACTTATCTGCTTGCAATACAAGATTCCTGCCAAACAAGGATGGGAGATCAAATTGGGATAGCAGATTGGGTTGCCTGTTAAGATCCTGGCTAACAGTATGAATTACATCTTTGACATTAAGGAATACTGACAGTCATAATATTAAAAAAACAAGTGATATTTACAGTATATATGCAAATATAGATATATGCAGCATATCAAATAGTCTGAATGACATATATAACATGTGTGGTACATCTAGGAGGGACATATTAAGCAATGCAGATATTATGAAGGTACTTTAAAGTAGCTGGATCTGCTGGCAGTAGGTCAGAAAGCTGGGGAGTAGAGCAGGAAAGAGGGGTGAACAGTTAGCAGGTCCTTGAGAATTGAGCAGGGAGGTGATGAAAAATAAATAGCTAGGAGGCCAGGTGATGGATTTGCCAACACGTTAAGATGTGAACACACAGCTGTGTCACATGTCATCTACCATATTTCCCACTACAAGGTTGGATGGTGGTCTGCAGCTCTGAAGCCTTCATGAAAATAATGAAATATTTGCTAATAGTGTCCTCAATGGCAGGAAGAATACTAAATTGCCTTGCTCCATGACCGCGCGAATATTTCACAGTAACAATCTTATATCTCCACACGTGGCAGGTCTCTAATTATCTTTGTGAATTAACAACATAGTCAACTCCATAGGTCCAAAGAATTCCAATTCCTTTTAAATTTTTTTTAAATTGCTTTTTTAAAAAGACTTATTTATTTGAAAGGCAGTTACAGATTGAGAGGGATGGCCACAACAGCCAGGGCTGAGCCTAGTCAAAGCCAGGAGGCTGGAACTCCATCTGGTTCTCCCACATGGCTGGCAGGGGCACAAGCACTTGGGCTACCCTCTACTGCTTTCCCAGGTGCACTAGCAGAGAGCTGGATCAGAAGCGGAGCAGCAGCTGGGACTCAAATTATAGCTCTGATATGGGATGCCAGGACAGGAAATTGCTTAATGTGCTGTGTTACAATGCCAACCCCTAAAATTTCTTCTTTATTTTAATTGATGAGAGAGATACAGTGACAGAGGAAAAGACAGACAAAGAGAGAAAGGGGATTGTCTCATCTTCTAGTTCTCTTCACAAATGTCCACAACAGCCTGGGATGGGCCAGGCTGACACCACAGTTTAGAACTTAATCTGGGTCTCCCATGTGTGTAGAAATGACCCAAGTACTTGAGTCATCACCTACTGCCTTCCTGGTTGCACACTAGCAGGAAATTGGAATCAGAAGCAGGAAGGACTTCAACCCAGATACTCTGATATGGGATACAAATATCCTAAATGCAGCCCTATGCTAAATGTCCATTCCTAGATTTAAGTTCTAACTATATCCAACAGGTGACGAGGGTAACTACAAAACAATTATGAAGATGCAGTTCTTTCTGTATGGTTATCCCATAGAGTGATTGATGGTGTCAGGATTCTGCAGAGAATTATCTGCCATATACAAGGAAAGTTGGTGGTAAATCTAGGCTAAGTCGTGAGGCCTGAGGACCACCAAGGGTTCCACTCTTGTAAGTTCTAGGGTTCAAAGGCCTAGGAACCAAGCACTCCAATGCCTGAATACAGGAAATTAATGACATCCTTACTCAAGGAGAGAGAGAACATTTTCATCGTTTGCCTCTTTTCTCTATATTGGATTTTCAATATATTGGTACCCATACTGGTGAAGGTGAATTTTCTTTATTCAGTCTACCTATTTAAATGGATGTTTTCTAGAAACACCATCACAAACCCACTTAAAGCTAATATTTTAGCAATGATTTAGGCATCCCTTAACTTAGGCAACTTGATACATGAAATCAACCATCACTCTAACCTAGATCTGTAACCAAACCCAAAAGCAATGTGGAAAGAATAGCATGTACACATTTTTGAGGTTTCCAATCTCCCCAAATCATTGTGCCTCAAAACTCTGCAAAAGACTAATAAGTAAAGAGATACCAGCCTCAAAATGAGAAGACCCCATTGTTTGTTACTCATTCATTTATGCTTTAACTACTGTCAGTGAGTGCCTATGTTAAAGACCACATGCTTCAAGTATTCTCCTAAACTAGATTCTATATCCATGAAAGGACATCAACATAAATGACTATCTCCTGAGAAATAGATTCAGCCATTAACTTTCAGAAACCTGTTTATCTCATAAGATATGGAAGAACAGGTTTCAGTAAGAATAGTCACTTTCTATAATTCAGAGTATATTAAATTAAAGAACTCCCTTCTTTCCAAAAATGTCTTCTTATAATAAGTAGAGGCACAAACATTCCAGAAACCATCTGCTTTTGCTGTAGACAACTTCAAGATGTGAATATGCCAATTTTGGAGTTATTTGCATCTGTAAAGTTCTGCTTCTAGGTAAGAAAAAGAAACTGTTTATGTCCTGAGAAAAACAGTTGGATTGTTAAATGCATATTGTACAGAATAGAAAATAAAGTCTAGGTCTGTAATTTTGAATCATATCAACTTTCTGTCCTGTATTATTGTTGGTTCTCACAGTTTCAAATCATTACTAGCTTTCCCTCTTGAATGGCAAGTGTCTCATTCTGATTCAGTCCCCAGGGAGCAGTGACATGAAGCATTTGCTATTGGGCAGTGAAGTGTAAGCAAGTCCGAATGTTTAACATAGTGAGTGGTGAAGGATGGAGCCAACGAAATCACACACACCTACAGGCTCCAGGGCAGTGGAGCCCGCACAGCTTCCCAACTCCCAGGAGTCCGCCATTGCAGAAGTTGGGAGAAAAGAGAACATGGCGTTTGGGAATGAGTGCATAACTTAGCAGGTACATTACTGGGGTAATCAGTCGAAACCAAGTGTTTTCCAGCTTTGCTTTGTTTCTTTTTTAACATTTTGTTTCAGAAGAGTTTTAAATTTAAAAAACAGAAATTGCAAGGCAGCAATACAAAGACACCTAGTTTTAGCTCTTAGCATCTCATAATTAATGAACCATGCCCAATTTCCCCTAATTTTGTATCCAAACATTTTATCCTTCCTACCCCTCCCAGCTCCTAATAATTAGCATTTGGAAAATGTATTATTTCATCCTCCATGCTCTGATATACAATGTGTATGTTTACAGAACTGAAACTGAACCAATTAAAACCACTGAATGTCATGACTAGATTTTTTTCAACTTCAGCGTGCAAACCTCCAAAGTATTTCAACACTTATCTCTTAATCTGATTTTTTAAAGTTGTGTATCATAAGAGAAATTAATTCCACAGTTACTTGCTAATAAATATGCAGCCTGCATTCCACAAAGTATGCTTTTTCTCATTTCCAACATTAAAAAAAGTAAATAAATGCAGGAAAGGTTTTTGAGAATGATTGATAAATATTAAAAATGACTTAAAATTATATAATTTAAAAAATATGTGTCTTTAGGGCTGGCACCATGGCTCACTTGGATAATCCTCTGCCTGCAGCGCCAGCATCCCATATGGGGGTCGGGTTCTAGCCCCGGTTGCTCCTCTTCCAGTCCAGCTCTCTGCTGTGGCCCGTAAGGGCAGTGGAGGATGACCCAAGTACTTGGGTCCCTGCACCCGTGTGAAAGGCCAGGAAGAAGCACCTGGCTCCTGGCTTCGGATCTGCACAGCGCCAGGCGTGGCAGCCATTTGGGGAGTGAACCAACAGAAGGAAGACCTTTCTCTCTGTCTCTCTCTCTCACTGTCTAACTCTATCTGTCAAATAAAAAAAAAAATGTGCCTTGAATTAAAACCATTGTCCTCAGAGGGAAATTCAATGTTCAAAGCATGTTTTTTTTTTTTTTAATCAATGAAAGCAAGGTCTATGCAAACTAGCAAACAATTTGTTTAAATAATGTGTCCAGAATCAAAGGAGAATAATCAAATTTTAGCAATGTACAGGAAATCATCAGGTAATAAATAAATTTGACTTCTGAAGCTTTATTTTTGCTTACAGGTGTCAAATCTTTCAAAAATTCTATTTCAAAGCAGTATATTGAGCTCCTTAAATTATAAAATAGTGTTAATATCCTTCATAAACCCAGTTAACAAATTTGCTCCAAAATAAAATTTTAAAAATTTTAATAGTGAATATTCACTTTGAGTGTTCACAATTATTTTATTAGCTTTATTTAGAAAGTAACTTCAACTCAGTTATGCTACATGCAATATTGTATTATTTCACTAAAATCTAAGGTGATTTCTTATGTTAATTCTGGATATTTAATAATTTTTCTTCTTTATTTGAAATATCAGTAAGGGACTTTTCCTTATTCAAATGACCATAAAATTTTAAATGTATTGTTATATTAAAAAAAAAAGCTCACATTCTATTCTCCCTATTGTAGTAACATGTAGGTAAAGATAGAAAATGAATTTCCTGATTGCTTTCTGTCTTGGAATTATTAAAGATGAACTAAAAAGGATGCATTATTATATCAACTATATAAATGTTTTCTAAAACATGAACATTCCTGTGATATTTCCCCCATAATATGGAGAAAGTTGAGCACTCTTCTAGTTTTATACTGTATACTGTATATACTGTCAAATTTCTGCCCAGAAAGACTGCTTACAGTTCAGATATAAAACCTCAGAAATACAAAAATGAAGACAACCTTAACTACAGTGTTGCAAATGCAATGTTGTAATTTTATATGTTATTCTATCAATACACAGCATGTGCAAACATATGTTTATAGACAGGAAGAATACACAAATGAGGATATAAAATTCTTTCTCATTTGATGCTCTATAATTTCTATCAATTTATGCATGTTTTGTTTTTGTGCTATGATTTCATTTGAAGTTGACACCATGCGACTTGTGCTTATTTGCAGAAGCCTCATCACTAAGATTCTCAAAGCTGGTGCTGCCAGTCTGCCCAGAAGATGAGGAAGAACCTTTGTCTGCTGGGACCTTTACAGGCAACAGGAGGAAATCAGAGTATTGTGCAACAGAAAACATTTTTCCTTTTCTTTTCTTTTTTTTTTTTTTTTTTCTGGTAGGCAGCACAGGTATGCTCAATTTTATGAGCACATCTGGTTTATCTACATTTCTAAATGTGGCCCTTAGGGTTCTGCAGAAAATTTGTGGCAAAAGAAAGATAAAACGGTGCTTTAACAGTCTTCCTCTGACCCACCAAAGCAGCCCAGCTCATTTGCTAACCATTATGAAACTGAAACGAAAGTTATGGACAAACAAGACAATTTAGTTTTGAAGAAGCCCCCTATTCAAAACACATTCCTCTGCTGATGGCATTTTCTCCTCATGGTCCTCGGCCAAAGATTAAAGACGCTCTGAGGCTGTGTTCGCCTCTTTTCTTGTGTTTACTCAAGTTACAAGATTTTGCAAAACATTTAGGTGAGGTATGTTGCAGAATTAGCAGATGGCTTTAATTTTCATTTGGGATAGTGAGGCATACTCCAATTTTCCTTACTAATGTGATGGATGAGTTATAGGAAGGTTTAAGATTCTGAATTTAACTCTGATAGTTGCAGAAAGAATGCAAAATTATATTATTAAACACTAGTGTTGAGGATTTTGAAAGTTAGCCTTAGAAAGTATATGGTAGCAAAGGTTGCATTTTTTAAAAGTTATATTTCCAGCAGAAAGAAACTTGAGGCTGAAATATTTAAAATATATTTTACTTTCATGGAAAAACATCTGAGATCTTTAAAGTCTATTTTTGGACTAATTTTTCCAGAATAAGTATGCCTTTTTTTTTTTCATGGTTATAAAGCAAGTATACATTGTAAACAATTTGGGCCAATACAAAACTTAAATATTAAAGAATTAAATACTAAGATAATTGTGTCATCCAAACATGAACACACCACTTCACATAGGCCTGTTTTTGTCTAAGTTGTTCCCATAGTCTGTACAACAGACACATCATAATATCCATATTTTGTAAACTCACTTTTTAACTATGTAAAACATTATGAATTTGGGAGTGTATGTTTATAAACATGCACACACCTTGTACTAGTCAGCTTTTCATTACTGCAACAAAATACTTAAGACAATCTACTAACAAAGGAAGAAAGTTATAGTCCAACACCAGGAAGCCCCATGGGTTCGTCATCTGATGATGGTGTTTTTGCTGAGAAGTCAAGTCTTATGGTAGCTCAGGGCACCACATAGCAAGGGAGGGACAAGTCTGTCTATGTGTTGCCTATACAGCCACCATGGTTCAGTAAAGGTATACTTACCTCCAAACCTAATCCAAGCTAAGCCATGCCCAAATGTTCTCCTCTATACATCACAATCGGATCAACTTCCCACCCTCTTATTAACATAATGCTTTAGGAACCAAGCCTTTAACACCAGGTTCTTGGGAGACACTCAAACTAGTTTTTAAACTATAATGTAGCTCCATGTCAACCAACAGAGATTTATATTCTCAACTTTATTTCCAAATATAATATTTTAAAGATTTTATTTATTTATTTGACAGGTAGAGTCATAGACAGTGAGAGGGAGAGACAGAAAGAAAGGTCTTCCTTCCATTGGTTCACTCTCCAAATGCCCACAGTGGCTGGAGCTATGCCGATCCGAAGCCAGGAACCAGGTGCTTCTTCCTGGTCTCCCAATGTGGGTTCAGGGGCCAAGCACTTGGGCCATCTTCTACTGCTTTCTCAGGCCAAAGCAGAGAGCTGGATTGGAAGAGGAGCAGTTGGGACTAGAACCGGCACTCATATGGGATGCTGGTGTTGCTACGGTGTGAGCCCCTCCAAGTATAAATTTATTTTGTGGTTAAATGGTTATTTAAACAGTCCTCCACCATTTGATTTATAGGGTTTTCCAATGTTTTTCTATTATAAAGTATAATATAGTGTTCTGGTATTTTCATTCAAAACATTTTTGAAAAATAAAAAAAAATATTGGATTTTATTTTTTTGTGTATTGTTTTCTTCTTTTCCCATTTTTTTAAATAATAAGTGATCTGACTTTTTGTTGATGGTGTATAAGAGTACTTATAATATAATATAATTTTGTATCCTTTATAAATCATTCTTCTTATATTTTAATTTTGGTGCCACTTTTATCAAATTGAAATTTTTCAATGTACTCAAATCTATGCATTGTTTTATATTTCAATTACTATGGAAAATCATTTTTATTTATACTTGTAAAATTGAAGTATTTTGACACTTATCAGAATAAAGTTTTACTTCATTTACATATTACTATTCATGTTAAATATAGTTTTACCAATTGGTTCATTAATTCCAATAGCAGTTTTATGATTCACCGTTTAATCACATTCTTCATTTCTCACAGTAGTAGTGAAATCCACATTTAAAATTTAGCATCCATTTCACAAATTATAAAAACTGGAGATATTTGTGCAACAGAATTATTAGAAAAGACAATTATGATCTCACAAAGCCCTGTGGAGACATCCCCAGAAGTCAGAAGCCTAAAAAGCTAAACTCCTGGTAGGTACCTCTGGGTTTATTTATTTATTCACTTTTTAAAACTATTCAATTATTTATTTGAGAGGCAGTTTAAGAGAGAGAGAGGGAGGGAGGGAGAAACAAATGGCTGCAATGGTGGTCCAATTTGAAAGCAGGAGCCAGGAGCTTCTTCCTGATCTCCCCCATGGATATGAGGGCCTTAGCATTTGGGCCACCTTCCACTGCTTTCTCAGGCCATTTGCAGGAAGCAGGATTGGAACTGGAGCAGTCAGGACTCAAGCCAGCAATGATATGGGATGCTGGCTCCACAGGCAATGGGTTTACCTGCTACGCCACAGCACCAGCCCCAAAATATATTTATATTTTCCAAGGAGTATGGCAGATTTTGATCTACATTTAAGTTACACAGAGACAAGGGATACAGACATGGTCCCTCATTAATGAAGCTAAAATTATTGGTGATATGGAAAAAATACTATATAAGACAATACTATAACCAGAGATTCAAAAATTTAATTATAATTATAAAAAGGCAGTCAAGGACTGCCTGACATTAAAGTTGGGGGGCTCACCCCAGTCTAGACAATCACTTCTTTGAAGGAGTGAGATTTTAGCTGAGATGTGGGAGAAGATGGTTTAGAATTAGCAAGGCAAAGAGGAAAGCAGATTTCCAGATAAATGATGAAGTAACTGCAAAGCTAAAAACATGGAGAGGAGACTGGCACGAAAGATGCTCTGGATATATCAAAGTGATTCCATGATGTTGACTAAGGGGCAGAGTTTTCTGCAGCAAAGTTAGAAAGCCATTGCGTGCCATACAAGGCTTTGGCAGGGGTGAACACTGTGGCATTTAGGCGTCAAGCAATTGCATGCAGATAGTGTAGACATCCAATGGACAGGGTAGCATTCAAAGTAAATGGGTTCCAGAAAAGTTGAGGGGAAAAAAAAAAAGAGGTTATGTATTCAATTTTCGCCAAGTAATTTTTGAGATGCCCACAATTTTATAGTATATGTGAGACCTTCATTAAACTTTCTGTGGGCAACCGGATATATGGATCTGAATATTCGGAATATTTGAAGAAAGGTCTAAAAGTTATCTTCAACCTAGTGCACTCTCTTAGTAGCATTTGGAAATGTTTGAACATGTTTGGTTTCACAACTAGAGGACTTGGGCCATCTTCTACTGCTTTCCCAGGTCATAGCAGAGAGCTGGATCAGAAGTGGAGCATCCGGGACTTAACAGGCACTACAGGTACCGGCACTGCAGGGGGTGGCTCTACCCGCTATGCCACAGCACTTGCCCTGAACACTGCAAATTAACATTCAACAGAAGAAGACTTAACCGCCATGTCTGCTAGCTTCTATGTATCTTCTAGGGAATTCTTGCACTAGACTCTGCACTTGACATCTGGCTAGCCAGTGGGTTGATTGACTCAGCCTAGGGGATGAGACCAAAGTCTCTTTGCTCTTTCATTTTTCAGTTTTTAGAGAGTAGTGTGGCCAGGAGCATTAGGGTGGGAGTTAAGGGCAGAGGATGTTGAGTGAGGTTATATGACAATCAAGTAATCAATCAATCAATCAATCAATCAAGGGAAAGAAGAAAATTCAGCTGGATCTACCAGAGAGGAGCTTACTCAAACCTATGACTGTTATCCTCTGTGGTTGGCCACTACCAGATTTCCATTAAAAGTTTGATTTATATATTATGTGATTTTCCAGTGAACAAAAATTTGATAATGCCTGGCTTTTTCAGCAAGAATTAGTTTATCAAGTTCTGATAAAGCTCTATGTATCAGTGGAACCGTGAATAATTTCTAAATTGTTAATCAATTATTGACTTTTTTCCAAGGGAAAAATTATTGCCAAAGATACAGATTTTATTTCTTCAAGTGTTTTTATTTAGTAAATGATATTATGCTCCACTTTTCATATTTGCCTCAGGCTAGGAATTTAAAAGCATTTCCTGTCACTAGGCTTGAGCACTAGAAAACAGCTTGAATTAAAGTTAAAGTGAATTTGACCTGTGCCTCATTCACAGGTAGTGCACAGGTACCGCTTTGCTCTATGCTCACATGACAGAAGAAACTGTAGTAGTTGGCCTCTGCTTATGGGTGGGCATTTTTATGCTCTATAATTTTTATGGAAGAGACTTTTTAAAATAACTGCTTTAGGGAGAATTGGATTTATTACCCTGTGGTCCACTGTAATGAAAATGTTGACAGTGAACCCTCTCCAGAGAAGTCCATGTGGTCCGGGAAGTCCCTGAGAAACTCGGAGGCAGACTGAGTCTGAACATTGGCCAAGCTTCTGGCCTGAGCCAGGACAGCTCACAACTCTCAGCCTCAAGGAAAGAAATCATCACCTTACCTCAACAAAGTGAATAGATCAACAACAAAGCACTACATTTTATCTGACTGCCTTTACCCGATTTGTTGAAAATAAGAATGGGCCTTTAATAAGTTCATGTAAAATACACATTATAAAAAAAAACTATGCATAGATTTCAAACTGCTTTTCCATTTTAAATGTTTAACACATAAAATTATATATATTTATGCAGTACCATGTGATGTTCCTGAACATGTACACACTGTAAATGTCTAATCAGACTAAACATACAAGCTCCTCAAATATTTAATATTATTTTATGGCAAAAACAGTAAAAATCTCTTCTAGCTTTTTCTTTCTTAGAGAAACATACATTTTCATTATATATAGTTGTGAAATATAACACCAGAACCTGTTAGTCCTATGTAACGGTAACTTAGTACCCATTAATAATCCTTCCCCAGACCTCCTTCTCCATGTCTTTCTCCAGGCCCTGGTAACCACCATTATATTCTAATTCATATGAGTTCAGCTTTTCTGGATTGCAAATATGATTGAGACCATACAATACTTGTCTTTCTGTGCCTGATTTATTTCACTTAATAGAATGACCTCCAGTCGTATCCATGTCACTGAAAAATAATGAAGTTTCATCTATTTTGATGATGAACAGTTCCATTGATTATATGTACCGCATTTTCTTTAATCATCATCAGTGGATAGACACTTAGGTTAGTCCCATTTCTTATCTAGTGTGAATATTGCTACAATGAACATGGGAGTATGTATGTCTTTTTAGAAGATTGATTTTGTTTTCCCTAGATATATACCCAGTTTTTAAACATTTATTTATGTATTTGAAAGGCAGATTTTCAGAGAGGAAGAGAGAGAGAAAGGTTTTCCATCCACTGGTTCACCCCTCAAATGGCCACAATGGCTGTCTAGAGCTGGGATGATCTGAAGCCAGGAGCCAGGAGCTTGTTCTGAATCATGTATGTGTGTGCAGGGGCCCAAGTACTTGGGTCATCTTCCATTGCTTTCCCAGTCCAATATCAGGGAACTGGATTGGAAGTGTAGCAGCCAGGACTCTAACAGGTACCCACGTGGGATGCCAGCACCACAGGCAGAAGCTTAACCTATTATGACACAGCACTGGCCTCTTATTTATTTTCTTGAGGAACTTCCATGCTGTTTCTCATAATGGCTGTAGTAATTACATTCCCACCAATAGTATTTTCCATATCCTCACTAGCACTTGTTATCTTTTCTCTTTTTCCCTGGTAGAAGAATTAATATCATTAAAGGATCCATATTACCAAAAGCAATTTACAGATATAGATGTGATGCTCATCAAATTACCAACGACATTCTCCTCAGATCTAGAGAACACAACACTAAAATTCATATGAAAATACAAGAGACCCCATAACTAAGACAATCTTTTTAAATAAAAACAAAGCCAGAGGCATCAAAATACCAGATTTCAAGACATACTAGGGACAGTTACCATAAAAAAAGCCTGGTACTGGCAAAAAAAAAAAGAAGAAGAAGAAAAGATGTGTAGACCAGTGTAACAGAAAAGAAACTCTAGATATCAATTCAAACATATACAACAAAGTTATCTTTGACCAAGGAGGTAAAATCAATCCTTGGAGCAAAGACATTTGCTTCAAAAAATGTTCCTGGAAAAACTGGATGCCCACATGCAGAAATATAAAGTAAAACCCTTATCTTACACCTTATACAAAAATGCATTCAAAATGAATTCTAAATCTATGACCCAATACCTTCAAATTACTAGAGAACATTGGGAAACTATGGAGATACATCAGAAATCTGAATATAGACATATCTTATGAGCCAGCCATCCCACTCCTGGGAATTTCTCTAAAGAAAAGAAATGAGTATATGAAAGAGTGATTTATAACCCCGTGTTTGTTGCAGTTCAATTCACAATAGCTGAGATATGGAATCAACCCTAATGCCCATCAAATGAAGACTGGATAAAGAGTTATGGTATTTATATACTATGGAATACTGTGCAGCTGTAAAAAATGAAATCTTGTCATTTGTACTGAAGTGGATGCATTTGGAAACCGTTATACTTAGTGAAAGAAGCCATTCCCAAAAAAGACAGTTATCATATATTTCCCCTGAGATGTCATAACAACCAACAGGGCATCTAAAATGTACTATATTGGAGTGAAATGGACATGTTGAGAATGGATGATTGTTTACAGCACTCATCTCTATAAAATATCTTTTCTGCATCCAATAATAGGATAATGTAATTTTCATTCTTCATTCTGATGATGCAGTATATTGCATTTATTTGTTTGCAAATGTTGAACCATCCTGACATCCCTAGTATGGATCCCACTTGATCGTGGTTGAGTAATCTTGTTAATACTGTATTGGATTCATTCTGATAGTATTTCATTGAGAATTTTGCATCTAAATTCATCAAACATGTAGCTTTCTTGTTGTGTCCTTGTCAGATTTGGGTATCATGGGATTGTTGACCTCATAAAATAAGTTTGGAAGAATTCTTTCCTCTTCCATTTCTTCATAAATACTTTAAGAAGAATTTCTGTTAATAATTTAAAAGTTTAGTGGAATTCAGCAGTGAAGCTATCTAATCCTAAGTTTTTGTTTGATGGGGAGATTCTTTTGATTTTGTTTTTTTTCAGTCTTACTACTCATTACTGATTTAAGTGTTCTAAATTTTTCATAAGGTGTATATATCAAGAATTTGTCCATTTCTTCTAGATATATTTGTTATATATTATTGTTATACATTAGCATATATTGTAATATAGATTGTTATACATTAACAAATATTGTTGATGTATAATTGTTCATAATAATACATACTGATATTTTGTATTTAAATTAATGTATCCCTTTTGTCTATTGTATTTTTTTGAATTTTCTGTTCTTGATCTAAACAAGGATTTCTCAAATTTGCTTACTTTTTCAAAGAATTATATTTTCATTTCATTGAGTTTTACATTTTATAGTCTGTATTTCACTCATTTCTGCTCTTATATTTATTATTTATTTCCTTTTGCTAATTCTGGGCTTTATTTTGTCTTGTTCTTCTAATTCCTGGAGGTGCAGTAATTAACAAAAAAATTAGTAATTTTTTCTCTGTTGCTGTCTCTATATAGACAGCATTAGTTTGTCTCTATAGCTACTCTAACCAATGATTGTTGTGCCTTTTGATATTTTCTTCTTACCCATCTGAATTTCTTTGTTTCAGACTGTAGAACTCACATCAACATTTTCTGTAAGATAGATCTGGGGTGATAAATCCTTTCAGCTTTGTTTGCCTGTGAAGGTCTTTATCTTCCTTTCATAAAAGGATAGTTTTGCTGAGTACAGTAATCTTGTTTGGAAGTTTTCTTCTTCAGTATCATGAAATCTCCTTCTACTCCCTTCTGGACTATAAGTTTTCTACTGAAAAATCTATTTATAGGGCAAATTGGAAACCCCCCCCCACCCCACCCAATGTGTTTCTTTTATCTTGTAACTTTGAGAATTCTCTACTTATCTTTGACCTTGGGGATCTTGATTATGTCATGGTATGTTCTTGGTTGAATTGAACCTGGTGATCTCTGACCTTCCTATTCCTGGTTAGTTGTATCTTTCTCTAGGTTTGGGAGATTTTCAGTTATTACTCACTGATGTGGTTTCTACCCATTTGGCCTTCTCAAGTTCCACTTAAACCTTAAGTACTTAAACAGTTTTTCTTTCCAAGCTTTCCCAACCTTCTCACACACTTTCTTCATTCCTCTTGATTAATTTTCTCCTCTGTGTATATATATTAAAATTGCTTATCTTGGCCGGCACCGGGGCTCACCAGGCTAACCCTCCGCCTGTGGCGCCGGCACCCCAGGTTTTAGTCCTAGTCAGGGCACCGGATTCTGTCCCAGTTGTTCCTCTTCCAGTCCAGCTTTCTGCTGTGGCCCAGGAAGGCAGTGGAGGATGGCCCAAGTGCTTGGGCCCTGCACCTGCATGGGAGACCAGGAGAAGCACCTGGCTCCTGGCTTTGGATCGGTGTAGCTCCAGCTGTAGTGGCCATTTGGGGGGTGAACCAACAAAAGGAAGAACTTCCTCTCTGTCTCTCTCTCACTGTCTATAACTTTTTCTCACTGTCTAACTCTGCCTGGCAAAAAAAAAATTGCTTATCTTTATTTTTATTCAAAGATTCATTGTATTTATTTGAAAGAGTGACAAAGAGAGTGTGTGAGGGGCACAGAGAAAGAGATCTTGCATCCACTTGTTCACTCCCCATATAGCCATAATGGCAGGAGCTGGGCCAGGCCAAACCCAGGAACTTGAACTCTATCCAGGTCTCCTACATGGGTGACAGGGGTCCATGCACTTCAGTTTTCTTCCACTGCTTTCCCAGGTGCATTAACAGAGAGCTGGAACATAAACAGACCATCTGGGATCCCAAATGGTATACCAATACGGGATGGATGCTTGTGTCATAGG
Source organism: Lepus europaeus (assembly GCF_033115175.1). Taxonomy (NCBI): domain Eukaryota; kingdom Metazoa; phylum Chordata; class Mammalia; order Lagomorpha; family Leporidae; genus Lepus; species Lepus europaeus. The sequence continues at coordinate 92,918,221 of NC_084839.1, forward strand.
ATACAGCTTAACCTGATGTGCCACAGTGCTAAGCCCAAATAGCATGTACTTAAAGGTTTACTTATTTACTTTCATCTACTTGAAAGTCATAGAGAGAGAGAGAGAGAGAGGGAGGGAGGGAGACAGAAAGATCCGTGCACTGGTCTACTTCTGCAAATTCCAACAGTCAGAATTAGGCCAGACCAAAGCCAAGAACCTGGAATTTTATCTGGATCTTCCATATGGGTTGGAAGGGCCCAAGCATTTGAGCCATCATCTACCCCCAGGGATTAATTATTCAGATGTTTGGAAAGAAACAGGATAGCTAGGACTCAAATTAGCTGGCACTCAAACTAGGGATTCCAGCATTCCAAGTGGCAGCCCAACCTGCTGCACCATAATACGTAGGCTGTCTTTGAGCTTATTGATTCTTTATTTGTTCATCAATTCTCTTATTGATGCCTCTTAACGTGTTTTAAATTTCACTTAGTAATGTCAACTGAAGCATTTCCATTTTTAAAATTACTTCCATTTCTCTGTCAAGTCACTCATCAGAGTACTAAGTTATTTCTCTTTGATTTCGTTGACTTTCTTAGATTAACTATGTTTAATTCTTCATCTGAGCTTTTGAAAATGTCAGATCCTAGGTGGTTGGTTTCTAACATCTGATTTTACTTGTTAGGTGAAGTCATTTTTCCTCAAGAATTCTTGATACTTGTTGGTACATGAATAAGGATGTGAATAAGGATTAATTATTTTTTTCTATCTTCATAATCTGCTTCTTTTGTGGAAGTCCTTCCAGAAATTCTAACCAGTCTGCTTATTTTATTTGAATCTGGGGGCATTTCTCCCACTTTTGCACTGGATGGCACCCAAAATGGAGATTTGCCACAGGTCTGTGCTTAGTACATTGTTATTGTATCAGCAATACCTTGAGCTTAGATTTGTCCCAGATCTGCCATTGATGTCCACTTAGAATGAACTGGAGAAACATCCCAAAATGAGTACTCCACACATACCATCCTCCTACCAGGAGACACTCAGCTAACCAGTTTTGTGATCACCACCACCACTGTGAACCCACATCTCACTGAGAACTGCACAGCACAAGGGTAAGACCCAAGCACATGCTCATATGGCCTGCTGCTGAGATAGACTCACCGTTCATGACTGCTGCCACCAGCCAGAAGAGATGCTGGCTGGAATCTGAGTTTGAATAATCTGGGGCCACAAGGCTTCACGTGGCAGTAGTGCAGTTTCAATGACAACCACAGTTATTGACCGGGGGACAAGAGCATTAGCATACGCCCATGTGAGTTATGGGTCTGGCATTGAGTCATCCTTGCTGTCTGCCCAAGGATGGAGTAAGTGTGATAAAGCCCATCTCCCAGCCACCAGCTTGGCACTAGCTTGGGTCACATCTCTAGCTCGTCACCAAATCCTGCACAATATAGGGTTGTACATCAAGTCTAAGTGAGGCTGGCAGTGATACAGGCCTCAACAGGTCTGCCCCACTGGGGTATAAATCTCTGCTTGATGCCAGGGCAGCGCTAAGGCTTTGTCTGTGACCACCTGCCAGAGGCTAGAGGCCTTTGGCATTCATCGGGTGCTGGGTCTCACAAGCAGTGGATTCCGCTATGACCTCCAGATCAAGACCCTACATTCCTTTTCCTGTCTTTCTCCTCAGTAGCTCAAGTCCTGTCCTGTTGTCTGAAGGAAGTTGAGGAAAAGGTGATGGAAGTGGCTCCTTAGTTCCCCAAGGGGGCCCCAAATCCTGAGTTCCCAGTTGTGGGCCTGAGGCCAGGAGCCATAGGGTCCTATGAAGCACAGGTTTATATTGTTGCAAACCTGGGAATGGGATTTCAAGTTAGGAGCTCGATTTAATTCACTCTGCTTCTCTTAAGTAGGAGACAAGGCCACTGTCCATACTCTGAAATACGAGGAGATGAGGAAGGGGTGATGCAGGCAACTCTTTCCTTCTTATTTTCTATAATACACCTCTTCTTACAAATATACTAAATCCAGGTACTGCGGTCTTTCGCTTGGCTTCCATAGCTGTCGTAAATGTGTCTTGATGGGTGCATAGCCATTCAAATTGGTGTCGTGGGGATATGTTCTGTTGAATTTCTTACTCAACCGCCACATTGCTACACCTCTCTGCACTGCAATAAACTTATCCTTTAAATCCATTCTCCACAAACTTTCTGAACTAGGCTTGTATGCATTTGTATTTGATTATACACCACATGTTTTGATTATCTTAATATGGTGAAAGAAAAAAACAATCACCTAGTGGTAACTGTCTGAGACCTGTTCGACTAAAAATAATTTCATCCTCCCCAAAAGCAGATTTTCACCAGCTTTAATTTTACTTTCTTTTTTTTTTAAGATTTATTTTATTTAGTTGAAAGACAGAGTTACAGAGAGAGGTAGAAACAGAGAGAGAGGTCTTCCATCCACTGGTTTACTCCCCAGAAGGCTGCAATGGCTGGAGCTGCGCCAATCCAAAGCCAGGAGCCAGGAGCTTTTTCCAGGTCTCCCATGCAGGTGCAGGGGCCCAAGGACTTGGGCCATCTTCTACTGCTTTCCCAGGCCATAGCAGAGAGCTGGATCGGAAGTGGAGCAGCCAGGGCTAGATCCACAGCCCATATGGGATGCTGGTGCCTAAGGCCAGGGATTTAACCCACTGCGCCACAGCGGTGGCCCTTAATTTTACTTTCTTAAGAGTTCTTTCCCACATGCTTTGCTTGTCTTCATGCTTCACTGAGGACAGTATGTACATGAGATGGCCACAGAAGTATCTTTTGGGGTCGGTGACCTTACGGAGGATCTGTGACTTCAGGAAACTCAAAGCTTTACAGATTCTGATGAGAGCCATTGAGATGTCGGAAAAGTGTTCTTTGTCACAACACTGAGGTTGGAAATGCTGGGCACAGCAAGAGTAAATTCAATCTGCAAGGTCACTCAAGGTTAGTGAGCAACACTTGAAATATAGTACTCCTGGCACCTACTTTGCAATTTTAACCAATATCCCATCTCGCTTATCTCTTTCTGATCTGCCTAATGAGCAGCTGTCGAGCATTAAGCAAAATCATCCCATCCCTGCTAAAAATATGCTGTATCTGCCAACTTTCAAAAAGGAAGCAAAGGAGATGACGTCTAGTTTTATGTGTCCAGGTGCTTTATTCAGTCCCTGGTCTTTATTTAGTACTTGGCACATCCAATAGTCGTCATGTTTGCTGACACTTCACGACAGCCCCAAAGCCGTTGTTTTTGGGAGTGGCTGTAGATCATTGTGCATTCATGATTTGAGGGAAGGGACCATACACCCGGGACAAGAAGTATTTGCAGAGCTGGAACCTGTACAGGATGTTGTCTTCGGTGACAGGAATGTCCTTTGTCAAACATTGTGCTTTTCCGGTTACAATTATCCTGGAAAATTTCGATAAGGAGCATCTTGGATAAGTATAATATTCATGGTATAAAATAAAATGTCCCAGTTTTTATTTAGTCCAATCTTTTTTCTTCTCTTTAATATTAGAGTTAGCACCTATGCAATATAATGTAATACTTAAAAATAAGTAAAAGCTTTGTCCAAGTATTTCAGCAACACACTGAAAAAATAATTGGAGTAGCACATAATCCTTCTCCATATTTTAAGAACACATCTTGGAGTTTATTTTCAAAGTACTTCATAGATATATTTACAAGATATATAGTAAATAATAATAACATCAAAGTATATTTAAACATTCCATACATAGAATACATACAGTATCTTTAAATTCATTACATATTCATATTACAAGTTGCTTAATATTAAATGTATATGAATGATTTTTTTCAAGTTATATGTTTTATAAGCAGTATCATTTTACATTCAGGGATTAGACCATATTTAGTGATCATGATGATAAATACATAATGTAGAAACTTCTGTAGAGACACATAACATGAATCAAGACAATAGCAACGAAGAGATGAGCCAAAGAAGTTCTCTCAATGTGCACTGAGATGGAGTTATGAATAGGCATGGGGTGCAGAGTTGGTATTCTTAGAAAGGTTAAAAGAAGGAACACTTGGTGGAAAATGTGTGTTTGTGTGTGTGTGTTGGGGTGTGTGTCTGTGTGTGTTTTCTAAGAATAGGAAAGTCAAGATCTTAGGCCATGAGAACGTACAAAGGCAGAAGAAGCTGAAATTTTCTGAGTGAAATGAAATAGAAAAACTGTTGAATAGAAGCTAGTGGTAGAAAGTATAACCCTAATGTATTAGTAGACTCTTCATGGTATTTTGCAAAAAGGCCAGAGGGGAATTGAAAAACTACCTTGTGAATAACCTCATCATTAAATTTGTGGAATTAACTTTCCCAGTTATCACTTTGATCCATCTATTTCAGACATAAAGTGGGATCAAGGAGGCAGTTACATCCAGTGATATGTTAATGTGCACGAAGACTCTTAGACAGCTTAGAGGCAACGTGCACCAAGGAACACTAATCATAGCCAACATCATGTAAAAACAACAGTGCTATATCCAGGTAAATTATGATTAAGAGATGAGGCAGCAGGTGATGGCTCAAATGGTTGGGTGTGTGCTGCCCAGGTGGAAGACCTAGACTGAGTTGCACGTCCTGGCTTCACACCAAGCTTCCGTGTGGTATTTGGGGGAATGAAGCAGCAGAAGGAAGAACTCTCTGTCTCCATTCTCTCTCTCTCTCTCTCTCTCTCTCTCTCTTCTCTTTCTCCTTGTCATTAAAATAAAATAAAAGTAAATATGTAAAATTTTAAAAATAAATCCTGACTATATATCTAGGTGATAATAAATATGTGTGATGTATGAAAGTAGAAAGAAAGTGGTAAATTCAATTTTTTTTAAAAAACCTTCTTGTGAATGCTGAACTAATTGAAAAGAGTATGAGGAAAAAAATCAAAATCTTCAAACAATCAAATAAAAAATCTGATAATCGATGTGAAATGATTAAATATTTACCTTTATTCCAGCACGGTTATTTATATTCATCACAAATTAAATTTTTAAAGATTATCTCCTCACCCTAAGTTTTCATTATATCCTAAATATCTTTGGACCTCCCATCTGTGGGTGGAGCAGCCGGGACTAGAACCCATGCTTTATGGGATGCAAGCATCTCAGAGGGCTGTGGCTTATCCTGCCATGCCATAGCACTGGCCTTGGTATATTCTCATGCCAGTTTTTATGTAAATACAGGTTTTCCTTTCACATGGTTAAATAATTAGGAGCAACATTTCTGGGTCATGTTTAACTCTATTAGAATTTGCTAGAATGTTTTACAAAGTAACTGTGCTGTTTTGCATTTCCACAAGAAATATATACTGTTGCTACACATCCTCACTGAAACTATTATTCATTCTTTATAAAGATTCATTTAATATTTCATAGGTAAAATGAAGGGGAGAGAGAGAGAGAGAGAGAGAGAGAGATTTCATAACTGCTTCATTACCCAAATGCCTTCAACAGCCAGAGCTAGGTCAGGCTGAAGCCAGGAGCCAGAAGCCAGAATTCCATCAGGGCCTCGCACACAGGTGGCAGGGAATCAGCTATCATCTGCTGTCTCCCAGGGTGCACATAGCTGGATCGGAAGTAGCCAGGATTCTGACCAGGCACTCCAGGATGAGATACAGGCATCCTAAGTGGCAGTTTCACATACTGCAGCACAATGTCTGCCCCCCTTTAGTTTTTAAAATAAGTATCCAAGGAAATCTTATTCTTTTAACTCACATTTCCCTAATGGCCAATGATGACAGCATTTTTTATGTAGTTATTTACCACACGCAGAGTTTCTTTGGTGAAGTGCCTCTTTAAACCTTTTGCCAAGTTTTTTGTTAATTGAGTTGTTTGTTTATTAATTATTTAGTTATGAGAATTATTTACATATTGTGGATAAATGTTTTTAGACAAGTGCTTTGAAGGATCTTCTCCAAATTGTGGCTTCTATTTTTTTTATTAACACTTTTTTTAATGACTAGTAGGATCAAATTTTGATAAAATCCAAATATCATTTTTTTTACTTTGGGGTTTTAAGTTTTTAGATATATATAAGCCAGCTTGAGTAACTTGTTATATACAGCGTGAGGTGAAGATTGAGTTTCTTTTTATTTTTATGTTGATATCCAATTATTTCTTGCAATGAGTATTATTTCTCCATTAAAATATATATTTGTTATTTCTGAATCCACTTTGTAATTCTTATTCATTATTACACTAATTTTAGAAAATCAGTGCATTAACTTGGGAACTTTTCTCAAATAACAGTCTTTTTATTTCTATTCTCAATTTCATTTATCATTGATTTAAAACATGTTAGAGTCTTGCAGCAATTTTAAAGATATTTAAACATACAACTATATAAATCTCACTCATATAATTTTTGTACATAATGAGAAATTTGCTCAGTAACCACTATCATTTTACTGTTAAATTCAAACACAGTTGTTTTCAACAGTTTCATTGAGTCATAACTGGCATACAAATGTCTTGTAGGCAAGGAGTACAGTTTGATAAGTTTTGAAATATGCATATACCAATGGAATTGCCAACGCATTCAAAATCAGCAGCATATCAATCACCCTTTGTCATTCCTGTCTCTTATTTAAAAGTCTATTTAAGTTATACAAGTCTCATGTGTTTCATATATACAGATTTAGGAACATAGTGATATTTCCCACCTTACCCTCCCTTCCTCCCACACTCCAAGTCTTCTTCCTCCTCCTTCTCCTATTCACACTCTTAATTTTTACAAAGATCTGTTTTCTGTTTGCTTAATGACTGTAAAGTTAACTCTACACTAAGTAAATGAGTTCAACAAATAGTATGAAGAAGAAAACACTGTTACTCAGCAGAAGAGACAAGAGCTATTAATAATCATAGAATCTCAAAATGTCTTTTTCACTCCAATTCATTACATTTTAGGTACTCTATTAGTTACCTTGGATCAGGGAAAACATATTGTATCTGTCTCTTTCCAGAATCTATAAAGAATACGTGAAATTCAACAACAACAAAACAAACAATCCAGTTGAGAAATGGGCAAAGAACTTGGACAAACATTTTTCAAGAGAGGAAATTCAAATGGCCAACAGACACTTGGAAAAATGTTCAGGATCACTAGCTATCAGGGAAATGGAAATCAAAACCACAATGAGGTTTCACCTCACTCCAGTTAGAGTGGATTTCATACAGAAATAAACAAATATTAAATGTTGGTGAGGATGTAGGGGAAAAGGGTCCTGAATCCACTGTTGGTGGAAATGTAAATTGGTGCATCCACTGTGAAAGACAGTATGGAGATATCTCAAAAATATGAATATAGACCTACCATATCATCTGGTCATCCCACTCCTGGGAATTTATCTAAACCAAAAGAAATCTATATCAGAAAGAAGTATCCCCATGTTCATTGCAGCACAATTCACAATAGCTAAGATATGGAATCAATTCAGATGTCCATTAACTGTTGACTGGATAAAAAAAAAAATTATAGTATATATACACTAGGAAGTACTACTCAGTTGTAATTCCTGTCTCTTAAAACTTTCCCATCGCATTCCTAGTCAACTACTTACCTACTTTCTATCATATAGATAGAATAACATTTTGTTAATTTTTCTATATATGAGATCATAGCACATGTACTCTGATTGTCTGGCTCATTCAACCAGAGATGGATTTTGAGGTTGATTCATACTTTTAAATATATTAATATCTTATCTGTTTTTATTTTCACAATTAAGTGTTCCAATGGATAGAAATACATAATTTACAGAGTCAATGACCTTTTGCACATTTGGGTCATGTTTAGCTTTTGGTAATTACAAACTGAGTTGCTTTAAACATTCATTTATAAGTCTTTGTGCTGGTCTATTCCTTATTTATCCTGGATAATGATCTATGAATATGATGGCTGGATCATAAAATGGAGTTCTGCTTAATATGATAAGAAATAGCTAAACTGTCTAATTATTTTACATTCTTACCAGGAATATATTAGAGTTACAGTTTCTCCACATTCTTGTAAACACTTATAGTCAATTTTTTTTACTATTATTTTAGCTATTCCATTAACAATGGTAGTTAAAGCTGGTTTTAGTTTGAACCGCATGACTAATGACAGTGAGCGTTTTTCCATGAGTTTATTTGCCATTCTTATGATCTCTTGGTGTACAGTCTGTATAATGTTATGTCTAGTTTTAATTTTGTTATAGTTCTTATTTTTAATCCTAGAAAGAAGTCCTTTGTTGGATATAAAATTTACAAATATTTTGTGAAATTTAGATGCTGGTGTTTTTAGTCTCTAAATATTCAACCCATAAAAAGCAAATTCTTTATTTGGTAGTGTTCAGTTTATCAAATTTGTATGTTCTGGATCATGTACTTTAATAATATCTTCTACCTAACCACCATATCAGAAATATTTTTCTTCTCTATATCCCTCTATAAGTTTAATAATATCTTGCATTCAGATGTAAATTTTTCCTTTAATTGTGAGTTTTGTGTAATGATTTGAGTTGTGAAATATAGAATTTCAATTGTTCCTGCACCATTTATTGAAAAGAATATCCCTCTAAATTGAATTAGTGTATACTATTGTCAAGTTGTGATGGAGGATGGAGCAGAAACAGTTTTCCTATTACTCCAGCCAAAGATACAACCAAAGATCTTGGACATTAAATATGAAACATGTTAATATAGTAGGCAGACTAATGACACCCCCACCCCAAAATGTCCATTCCTTAACCCCAAACCTAGGAATATGTCTGTTACTTGGTAATGAAAAATTAAAGATTCAAATGGAATTACTATTGTTAGTCAACTAACTTTAACGTAAAGAGATTATTCTGGATTATCCATTTGAGCATAAGGTAATCACAAGGATCCTTCAAATGTGGGAAAGGGAGGCAGAAAGTGAATGTCAAATAGATGGTATTGTGAGAAACACTCAAATGGTCATCACTGACTTTGAAGATAGTAGAGACTGTTGAGCCAATGAATGTGAGCAGACTCTAAAATCTGGTAAAGATAAGTAATTGACCCACCACTAAACCTCCAGCAAGAACACAGCCCTACTGACACTTTGCTTTTTCAGCTCAATGATACATTTTTCAGACTTGTGACCTATGAAACTGTAAAACAATAAATTCAGGGTTTTTTTTAAAGATTAACTATTTATTTGAAAAATAGAGCTTCAGAAAAAGGGAGAGACACAGAAAGAGAAGGATCTTCCACTGTTTCACTCCCAAATGGCCTTAATGGCTGGGGCTGGGCCAGGTGTAAGCCAGGAGCCAGGAAGTTTCTTTGGAGTTACCCACATGAGTGGAAATGACCCAAGCACTTGGGCCATCCTCCTCTGCTTTTTCAAGCACATTAGCCAGGAGCTGGATCAGAAGTGGATCAGCCTAGATTTGATCCAGCACCCATACTGGATATCAGTGCTGTAGATAGCAGCTTAACGACTGTGCCAAACTCTGACCCCAAATTTGTTGTTTTAAACTAAGTTCATGGTAATTACTACACAAGAGCAGAAAATACGAAGAGCTACAGATAGAAAAAAAGTTATGAATTTCATAGGCAACTTACAACTAAAATCTAAAACATACAGGAAATTTTCAAAACAAGGGACAAACATCATAAACAGACATTTTAACTAAGGGGATATGTATGTGGCAAAACAGCCCCTGAAAAAAAAATATTCAACACCACTAGCTATTAGGCAAATGTAAACTCAAAACAGGAGGAGATATATATGTACTTATCAGAGTGGCTAAAATAATTAACAACAAATGCTGCCAAACGTGTGAAAAAACTGAATTACTCATAGAATTTTGGTGGGAATATAAAGTGGTATAGCAATTCTGCAAAAACAGTTTGGTAGTTTCTTAAAACCGTACAAAATCTTTACTTTATATGTAATTGCTTAAAACTAGAAATAACCCAGATGTCTTTCAACATTGTTGAATGGATAAAAAGTTTTGGTACCCTTTTAGTATGGATGCTATTCTGCAATAAAAAGGAATTGACTATTGTTCCCTGTAACAGCTTGGATGAAACTCTCGGAAATTATGTTGAATGGAATGGAAAATGCTAATTCCAAAAGTTACATATTCTATGATCATTTTATAACATTCTTCAGTTGATTAAATTATAAAGATAGAGAACATGTGAATAATCACCAGGGCTAAAGAGGAGGGTGTGGAGAGTGAGTGCAAGTGTGATTATAGAAGGACAAGAAGAGAGACCCTTGCCGATATATATCTAGGCTGTATCTTCACAGTGTGAATGAACACTTAACTTACACAAGTAATAAATTATGTAAAAATAAACACACATGACACATACGTAAGTGAGTATAAGTAAAATTATTTTGAATATGATAGATGAGTTATTGTCAATGTGAACATCCTGATTTTGAAACCATACTTTAGCTTTTAAAGATATTATCATGTAAAGAATCCATGTAAGCAGTACTTGGGAATTATGTATCATTTTAAATTTAATTTGAATCTATAATTATATCAAAATTAAAAATTTGATTTAAAAAGAATGATATGCAAATAACAAATTTATTGGTAATGGTATGAAACAGTAACGAGCCCGACTGTCATCCCATGGGTACATGGTGAAATAAACTGTAGCATCTGTATCATGGAACACTCCAACAACTCTGATGAACCTTGAGGGAATTGTATTGATAGGGAGAAGACAATGTAAATTATAATATTATATGATTTTTGTATAGCATTTATCTAAGATTTTTGAAATTTTCAAAAATATAGGGCTAGAGAACAGCTTAGTATCATTTAGGTTTTGAGTATGGAGAGAGGGAAGCTAAAGTCCATGATTATGAAAAGTGGCATGAGGAATCATTTGTATATGATGAGTCTATATTGAACATAGTGGTGGTCATGAAAATAGTCCCTCTTAATAAGATTTCATCAATCTAAACATACACATCCATATATGTGGGGAAAACTGGTGAAATCTGACTAGGTTTAGTGCACTGCACCAAGGTCAATTTCCAGGTTGTGACATTATAGCTAAGCCATTGGGGAAAACTGTGTAAGAGGTACATGGGAATTCTCCAAAGCGTTTGTACAGCTGCATGTGAATCAAAAGTTATTTCAGGAGCCAGCACTGTGACGTAGCAGGTAAAAGCCATCACCTGCAATGCTGGCATCCCATATGGGTGCTGGTTCAGCCCTGGCTGCTCCAATTCTGATCCAGCTGCCTGCTAATATGCCTGGGAAAGCAGCAGTATATAGCGCAGGTCCTTGGGCTCTTGCACCCACATGGGAGACCCAGATGAAGCTCTGGTTCCTGACTTCAGCCTGGCCCATCCCTGGCCATTGTGACCATTTGGGGAGTGAACCAGCAGATGGAAAACCTTTCTCTCTCTCTCTCCCTCACTCTCTCTCTCTGCTTCTGACTCCCCTCTCTGTAACTCTGACTTTGAAGTAAATAAATCCTTAAAAAAAGTAATTTAAAAAAAAATTATTTGACAGGTAGAGTTATAGACAGTGAAAGAGAGAGACAGAGAGAAAGGTCTTCCTTCCGCTGGTTCACTCCCCAAATGGCCACCATGGCTGGCGTTGCGCCAATCCGAAGCCAGGAACCAGGTGCTTCTTCCCGGTCTCCCATGCGGGTGCAGGGGCCCAAGCACTTGGGCCATCCTCCACTGCCTTCCCCGGGCCACAGCAGAGAGCTGGACTGGAAGAGGAGCAATCGGGACTAGAACCCAGTGCCCATATGGGATACCAGCACCGCAGGCGGAGGATTAACCAAATGAGACACGGCACCAGGCCCCAAAAAAAGTAATTTCAAAATCAAGTTAATAAAATGCAACAGGCTAACACAATGGTATACAAATCCTTTCAAGTGAACTTGGGTCATTTTCCAAGAGCCCATATGTTAGACCATACATGAACTTTCAATAAATTTTTAAAAATTGTTATCATCCAAAGTAGCTTCTCTGACCACAGTGGAGAACTGGAAATAAATGACAAAAGAAAACTTGCAAAATTTGCCCAAATTATGGAAATTAATTATGAATTATGGAAATTAATGAATAGTTGAAGAAAGGAATCACAAGGTAATTAATTTTTAGAGATAATAAAGAGTGAAAATACAATATACCAAAACTTATGGAATGTAAAAAAGTAGTAAGTGAGGAATTTATGGCTATAAATGATTATATTAAAATATACCATAAAAACTGTGACTGTTTGACACAACGGTTAAGATGTTAATTTTGATACCCATGTTCCATATTGAAGTACCTAGGTTTGAGCCCTGGCTATATTCCTGATTTCAATTTCGTGTTAATGTACATGCACACTGGGAGGCATTGGTTGGTTCATGCTTCTGGGTCTTCCAGTCAAGAGTTATTGCATCCAGGGTACTTGGGGAGTTCCCCAATGGATGGTCTCTCTCTCCCTCCCTCTCTCCCTCGCTCCCTCCCTCCCTCCTGCCACCTCTCCTCACTCACTCTCAACTACAATAAATATTTAAAAAATAAGGATTTCAAATCAAGAACCTAACTTTACAAGTTTAAGGAATTAGAATGAGAGAAACAAATTAAACGAAACTAGCAGAAGAAAGGAAATAACAAAGAATACCGCAAAAACAAATATAATAGACAGTGGAGAGACTCAAACAATTTTTTTTCTTTAAAAGATTGACGAATCTTTACCTATATTAAATAATATGTATTTCTGATTCCTAAAATCGGAAATGAAAATGGAGACATTTGCTTCAATTTTACACAAATACACAGGACTATGAAAAGTGATTGTTGATTACACATCAACAAATTAGATGACTTAGCTGAAATGGCCAAAATCCCAAAAGTACAATACTTTTCAAGACTAAATCATGAATAAATAGAAAGTCTGGATAGACTTGCATTTAGTAATGAGATAGACTAAAGAATCAAAAATCTCTGGACAATGAAGAACTCTGTATCAGAGGGTTTCGTAGCCAAATTATGCTGAACATTTGAAGAGAAACTAATATCACTCATTCTCAAATTTTTCCAAGGAATTTGAAGGAGAAGGAACACTTCATAATTCATTTTGAGGCCTGCATAACTCTGATATCAAAGCAAGAAAAAGATACTACAAAGAAAGAAAATTAAAAACCCATAGTCCTTACAAATAATACTGTCAAATTCTCAACAAAATATCAACAAACCAAGTTCAGCAGTGAATTGAAAAGATTAGATAACATATCAGAGTCCACAATCCTGCAATGTCCAACTCTTATTCCTGGAATGTAAAGGTGGTTCAATATACCAAAATTGATCAATATACCACATTACCAGATTGAAGGGGAAAATAAAATACATTAGCAATTGCTACAGAAAAAGCATTTGCCAAAATTCAACACATTTTGTAATAAAAACACTCAACAAACTGTGAATAGAAAGAAACTGCTTTGTCAAACTTTAATTTTTGTGAAACAGATTGACAGGAATTATATACTACTATGCACTTAATGATTTTGTGACTATTTTAACATTGACTTTATATGAGTAGAGTTGAACATCTTTTCTTTTATTATTTTTATAGCCCTTGACTATTATTATGCTGGTCAATGAACTTTCTACTTTATATTTGTTGAAATATTTATTTAGTATAGCCATCCAGCCTTTGACTATAATTTGAAATGTTATTTCAAAAAAATTAAATAAAATGTTAAATTTGAGGAACAACAGAAGGAAATTATCTCAACCTGATAAAAGTTATATATAAAAAACTTGTGGTGAACATAGCACCCAGCAATGAAGCACTGGAAGCTTTCCCTCTGAGGTCAGCTTGCCTCACCACTTCTAGTCAACACAGTAAGGGAGATTCCATTCAGAAAATTAAGCAAGGAAAAGAAGCACTATTCATCCAAGTTAAAAAGGAAGAAGTACAATTATTCTTGTTTGCATATGGTATGATTTTTTATGTAGAAAGAATTATCATACACTTATTAGAATTAATGAATTTAGCAAAGCACCAAGTTGCAAAGTAAACACGTATGAATAAGTTACACTTCTATCCACCAATAATGAATAATCTGAAAAGAAGATAAGGAACCGATTTCATTTATTCTAAGTAAAGAAAGAATAAGATAGCTAGGTACTAAAAAATTTTCTCCTAGAAATTAAAAAAGACATAAACAGAAACATACCCCCCATTTCTTGATTGGCAGGTAGAGTACTGTTAAAATGTCAGCATTACGCAAAATGATCCCCAGATTCATTGTGATCTCTGATAATATAATCCAATTATGTTTCTGAAGAAACAGAAAAATATATTCTAAAACTCACAAGTACTTTTAAGGGACTGCAAATAACCAAAATAATCTTTAAAAAGTACAAAGCTGGAGAACTCATGCTGCCTCTTTTCAAAACATACTATCAAGCTACAATAATCAAAACTGCAGAGTCCTGTCATGACATGGTTATATGGATCGTGGGAATAGAATAGAAAACCCAGAGTTAACCCCTCACATACATGGTCAAATCATTTTCCACAGAATCTGTCAATGACTAAAGAAGGGTATTTTCAACAAATGATGCTAGGAAACTAACTTGCAAAACAATGAGGTAGGACCATTGCCTTAAATGATATACAAACCTTAACTCAAGAGGATCACGGATCTCAACAATTGAAATCCTAGGAGAAAACATGATATAATAAATTTAGAGTATTGGGTTTGGCAAATATGCTTTAGATATAACACCAATGTATAAGCATTGATAATAATGATAGATAAATTGATCTTTATAAAAACTTAAAAATTGTATACATCCAAAGACACAATAATTGAAAAATTATTGCTAACTGATGTATAGTTTCAGTTTTACAAGATGAAAAGAGGAAGATAGATGGTGCCATTGACTAGCATTATGAATGTATTTAATTCCAATAAACTGTGAACATAAAATTGATTAAGATGGTAAATTTTGATATGTATATTTTGCATGTGTGTGTCCTCTTACAGGTTGTGAACCATATTGGTTTTCATTTGCATTTAACTAATGACTCATGCTGTGGAGCATTATATTCATTTGCCTTTTGATCATAGTTCTTTGGAAAGCTGTCTTTTTCCTGCATGCTATAAATTGGTTATTGGGGTTTTTTTGTTGTTGTTGTTGCTGAGTTCCAAATGTTCCTCACATATTCTTGATTCAATATTCTCATCAGGTATATGATTTCCAAATATTTTCTCACATTTTATGGGCTGTCTTTCCTAATACATTTCCTTTTTTTTTTTTTTCAAGAGGAGACATCATGCTTTTATTTGTAACTGGAATGACTTGCTAACACCAAGATCACAATTGAAGTTCACAGGCTCTTGCTGACATAATGTGTTTAAAATTCACAAATCCCATTTCTCACCAACTTGGTACTGTGACCTTATTTTTTCCTTATAATTCAAAGTCCAATAAAATTTCTTTAATGTCTGCCTGCAGCTCACTAATTATAGTTTGGTCCTTTTGGTTTTGCTGTTGTTGTTTCTTTTGAATTTGGAAACTGTGAGTCCTCCAAAGTTTGTTCCTTTTTTTCTTTTTTTGCAAGATTGTTTTTGTTTTTGTCAAATTTTAAAAATTTACCATTTATTTAAAAAACAGTTATTTTAAAGTTAATAAGAACTGCATTGAATATGTAAATTACTTTCTGAGTTATGTTGTTTTAAAAAATGTGAGTTCTTCCAATCTATGAACATGGATGCCTTTCCACTTACATAGGTCTTTAATTTTATTCAGCAATGTATGTAGCTTCCAGTGCACAAGTCTTTCACCTTGTTGGTTAAATTTTTTTCCAGGAGTTTATTTATTCCTATGTATTTTATTCCTAGGTATTATCTTTAATAAATGAAATTATTTTTTAATTACCTTTTCAGAGTGTTCAGTGTTGGTGCATGGAAACACAATTAATACATATTTGTCTTCTAATCTGCAATTTCACTGAATTTGTTTGCTTCCTCTGGTATTTTGGAGGGAATTCATTGGGATTTTTATAGATGGCATCATTTTAACTGGTGAATAGAGATAATTTTATTTCTTCCTTCCACTTTTTATGTTATTTATTTCTTTTTCGTGCCTAATTATGTCACTAGAATTTGCAGTGATAAAATGTTTGCCTTCTTATCATAGCAGGAAAGTTTTCTAATTGCAATGTATCATATTAACTATAGGGTTTCATAAATGCTGCTTTTCATGTTGATTAAATTCCCTTATATTCCTTATTTTCTGGGGTTTTCTTAATCATGAATGTGTTATCAATTTGGATAAATTTTTCTTGTTCATCTTTTGAGGAAACTAAGGGTCATTCCCCACCTTTCTTATATTAACATGGTATATCATTTTCATTATATTATGTTGAGCCACCCTTGAATTCCCAAGAATTCTGTTGAGGATATTTTCATTTGCATTCACAGGTGGTATTAGTGTACAAGTTTTTTTTTTTTTTTTTCCTCATGATGTCTATATTAGCTTTGGTATTAGAGTAATGATGACCTCATAAAATAAGCTATGAATTATTCCCTCTAGTTTTCTGTGTATAAAGACTTTGAGAGGAATGTTATTAGTTCTTTCAATGTTTTATAAAAATCATCAGTTAAACCTTCAGGCTCTGGACGTTAGTTCATTGGGTAGATTTTTATTATCAATTCAGCAATATAATATTTTGTCAATCCTTCATATTTGCTATTTCTTTGTGAATTAGTTACCATAATTTTTTATTTCTATGGATTTGCAGACTTCACCCATGGTTTCTAATGTAGTTGGCATACAATTACTCATTGTATTTTTAAAGTCATTCTTTCTATGGAATCTAAACTAATACTCCTGTTATGATTGCTGCTTTTAGCAATTTGAGTCTTCTCTGTTTTTCTGAATAGATGTAACCAAAAGTTTGCCAATGTTGTTGATCATTAAAAAGAGCCAACTTTGTTTCGTTGACTATCACTTTTTTCTTTTCTCTATTTTTTAAAATTTCTCTTTTAATATTTATTATTTCCTTTCTTCACCTAGGTTTGAGTTTATTTTCTCTTATTTTTCTTGTAAAGTTAAATTAATTTGAGCTCTTTTTAACTAAACAGTGTGTCTTTCTGAGAACTACCTTTGCAGCATCCTGTGCATTATTTTATGATGTTTATTTTTATTCAACCCTACAATTTCTTTTATTTTTGTTTTTTTTCTGATTTTTTTGAATGTGTTGATTATTTTCCATAAGTTTGTGAACTTTCCAGTTTTCCTTCTGTTATTAATTTCTAGTTTCATTGCATTATCATAAGAGAAGATGCACTGTGTGATTTCTATTTGTATTAAATTATATATTTTGTGACACTACAATATGTGGCTAATATTCATCATGAAATGAGTACTTGAAATGAATGTGTAATCTTTGTTGAGTGTAGTATTCTACATTGATCTGTAAGGTCCAATTGGTTCATATCAAGACTATTATTTAAATCTTTTATTTCAATACTAATCATCACTTTATATATTCTACTCATTTATGTAAAGTGAAGTATTAAGGTTTCCAACTATTAAGGTGAAAATTTTATAGTGGTCATTGTTTGCTTCAAAATTTTTATGCTTTGTTGATTGGTGCATGTATGTTTATAATTGTCATAATTTCTTAAAACCATGTTATTAACACATAAATCTGTTTTTTTATTTTATAGTTTTAGATTTAAAATTTACAGTATCTTATATTGGCTCAACCATCCAGCTTTGATTGGCAAAAGTAAATTGGCCTTTATTTTATAGCTCCTATGCCCCACTAGTGAGTCAATATCTTTCTGAGTACTCCATCCAATGGTGATACCAACCCTCCCACCCTCTCCTTTCAGGAGGTTCTTTCTCAGCCCTTAGACAGTTTGCTCATGGGCATGCCATGGTCACTAGTCAGCTGAAGACTTGACAGGAACATTCTGAAAATTCTTGAGCTTTCTGTCATCTTCCTCTCCCAGGAAGCTTAAGCTTTCTCCTTTAAAGCACTCTGCCTCTGAATTCTTAACTGCCTTGGCCTTCCTGTACTCACAGGCTTGCATTATCATTTCAAGAAGTCTATCAGGCTCTGGTCAGGTTCTTTTCCATTGTACTGCAACCTGTAAATATTCTCCAGGCAGCAGGAAGTAATTGGTTCAATCATGGGACTCAAATTTACCTCATCTCTCTCTCCAATCTCAGGAACCATTATCCTGTGCTACTTGATAATTGATGCTTGAAAATCATTGCTATATATTAAGCAATGTATATACGTGTATATACGCATATAATAAATATAAATGTATATAATACTGTTTTTCAATTTGTTCAAGAGAAAGGTAAATCTCTATCACTCTATCCTGGCTGGAAGCACAATCATTAATTCATATTTTTAAAATTTCTCTATTATCTCTCGTACTTTCAATTTACCTAATTTTCCATTGATATGCATGATACTTTTTCTAAATTTGGAGTATATGCCAATCAATTGTCTCTCTCAAAAAGACCAAAATTATCCCAACCAATTTACCAATAAGGATTCATCCTCATTTTTGCTTCTTTATTTACTTAAACTATGCAGGTATCTGAACAACATTTCCAGTGTTTTCCAATCAAAGTAAACATTTCAAGTGGTGTAAAAACCACTATAGCTACCTATGCAAAAATAACAATATCAGTAGAAGCTTATAAACTTCTCCTTTTTTGTATCATGTCTTAAGACTGGCACATTTCACTTACTTAGCATGCACAGCGAATCAACATTTCTATTAGTAACTTCACATTATCTATGAGAGACTTGAATATTTCATCATGCAAACATTATTCCCATAGCCATGCCTCTGGCAGTGTTACTTCCAGACTTGAATCTTGGTCTGATTGTATGTAGAGCTACTCCCAACTACCTCTCTGTTCTATGCTGTTGGGTGTAGGCAGTAAAGAGTTATCAATCTTTGATGTCTAACCATTTTCTTAAAGATTGTTATTTATTTGAGGGGTAGAGTTACAGAGAAAGAGAGACAGAGAGATCTCCCATTCACTGGTTCACTCCCCAGATGGCCACAACAGCCAGAGCTGTGCTGATCTGAAGCCAGGAGTTTCATCAGGGTCTCCCACTTACTTGCAGGGGTCCAAGCATTTGGGCCATCTTCCACTGCTTTCCCAGGCCATTGGCAGAGAGCTGGATAGGAAGAGAAGCATCCGGGACCCAAACCATTGCCCATATGGGATGCCAGCACCACATGTAGACTTGGTCTACTATGCCATTCCATAGGCCCCTAAGCAATTTTAATATTATCAATATTTTTAGTATTAAAGTTGTTTCCTTACAAACAACTTTGAGATCCTATGGAGCATCTTTTTTTTTTTTTTCCACTTCTGAACTTTATTTTTTTTTTTTAACTTTTATTTAATGAATTTTTTGGTGTGAGAGTGTATCACATGCACCTCATGTTGCATTCATCATTGATAAATTTTTTTCATCTCTGTGAAAACTGTTAGCTCTTTGAGGGCTACAGTTCAATGGTGCTCATGTGGATATTGCAAGCATCTAATCTAACACCAAATTCTCAGCGAAAGTTCAAGAAATGCTTGCTAAATAAATGAATGTTTCCAAATGCCTAAGCTGGAGCTCAGTTTTATATTTCAACACATAGCAAAATAAAGAACTTAATGAAAATGTGTTTAGAGGAATTTAAGGCATAAGAATTATATTCCAAGGAGGATACACTTTCTTATTCAAATAGATTTGTCCATTTAACACACAAACACAACCTCAGATCCTGTGCCTCCCTAACCCTCCCCACCCACATAGCCTCAGACCTCTGTATATCTGTGTTCACACAACACAGTTCCTAAGATCTTCAAGCAGACATTTTTAAAGGGGCATCAACTGAGATCTTTAAACTTTATAAGTGGATTTAAAGGAACTGTGAGTTCTCTGGAACTGTTTATAACATATAGTACATTTCTACATTTCTTTCTCAGCAGCAGATGAATAGTTGCTTATTATATTTTTAAAGGGATATATGATTTCCAAATGCTATTTTCCATTAATTACCTCTTAAGCTACTCATTTCTTTCTTTGTAAAATAAAGACAGGTAAACATGGAAGACAAAAGGGAAGGATATAAGGAAGGAAGGAATTATGGGAGCAAGGAAAGCAGAAAAGTTTGTAAGTTAGATGTTCATGAAAACCACAGGACTTTCCACTTCCTCAATGTCTTTTCCATTCTAGGCCACTCCAACAAGTTATCTCAGCCAAAAATAATCACTATTCTCTAACGTGCAAGATTCAATTTTTCACTTACTAGCTGTTCTCCTGTATTTGATATGATATCTTCTTGACAACACATACTCTAAGCTTCTTGCTGTACTTTCTTTTCTTCTGTCTGGCATTTTACAGAATTCTATTCCAACACAATTCTTATAATATATTCACAGTATTTCAACTTATTAATGGCCAAAGCTTTTACTCCCATATTGTATGTTAAATGATTATTTATATGTACCTCTAGACAACCTTGGCTATTCACAGGGTAGACAAGTGACTGGTAGACACGTCCAGTAGGGTTTTACACAGATTCATTACCAAACGTCTTTCTTTTCTTTTAGAGTGCAATACATTTATTGAAGTTATAAACCAAGATCAAAGATTTAAGTATGTAATGTCCTAGAGAAGTGAAATAATTAAAATATCAAGGCATAACAAATATAATATAATCATATGAGATGCAAATAAATGTCGACTAAACTGCTAAATTGTAAGCTGCATTATGTAGGTACTTTCCTTCTGGGTTCCGTTTTTGTCACACACTTCTACCTAGATCTTATACTTTGAACATAGTAAATGGATTTATTCCCTCATCATCACAGTTTTGCTCTTCAATTCAGAGCCCCGTGTATTTTCATGGAGCTCCACAAATGTTGGAGTTCTCTTGGAGGACTTCCTGTTTCCAGGAGTTTCTACTAACTCTAACATAGCACTAATCACAAAGAATTTTTAGATTCCTCACTAGTAAATGTATAACTGCCAGGGAGCAAAATCCCTATGTTTTTTCTCTGTATCAACAATGTAGAAGTATCAATGAATGCCTGGTTGCATGTACTGTGTCCCCAACAAAAGTTTTTTGAATGAAGGACAAGTCATTGGATTGACATGCAACAGCAAAAAGAACATCACAAAGACAAATGCATGCTCTGTTCTTGCCTAATGTTTTTACCTTGTACACATTAAACAAACTATATATGCCTATCCTTCATTCTCTCAGTAATATAACCCTAAAATTAGTTTGACAATGTCATATAATTATATGCAACATTATTTCAAAATATGAAATATCCATTCAAATGTAAAATACCACCTATTTTATACAATTTTATACACATGGTACATTGATCTGAATAGTTACATTTTGAAAGAACATTATTTCTGTATGTATTGAATTCCTAAATTTACTAAAGCATGGATTCCATGACACAAAGTAAGTCATGAAATTTGATATTAACACAGTGAGATATACTACGAAAGATTTCATTAGCTCCTTAAAACACTTAGTTTTATAAGATGAAATCAAACCAAATGAGCAGTCTCACGTCTGATCAATAACATTGATATGACATAACAATGAGCAGGAAATTCCCTACATAGTTCTGCTCAAATTCTATCACTTTTTAAAATTTATTTTAAAATATTTTTATTCTTTTTTATCTTTAATAAAATTTACTTTTTATACATACTTTTGTCACCACTTCTGATAATTATAAAAATCTATGTATTAAGAGAAAATGTAATTCCAATAGGGGATTAAGCCAATTCTTACATTCCAAGGAATGACTCACAATAATGATGATAGTAAAAAGCAAAAAAAAAAAATATTGATGAAAGAGAGCTGTTGAAATTCCTCATTGCTATTGGATTGGTGTCTATGCTAGAAAGAAAATCAACAAAGAAACATCAGAGGTAATCAACACTATGAACCAAATGACCTAACAAATATCTACAGGACTGTTCCAACAGTTGCAGATACACATTTTCTCATCAGTGCATAGAACATTCTCTAGCATAGACCGTATGCTAGGCCATAAAACAAGTCTTAGCAAATTCAAAAAAATCAAAATCATACAATATATCTTCTCTGACCACAATGGAATAAAGCTGGAAATCAAAAACTCAAGAATCTCTAGGTTCTATGCAAAAACCTGGAGACTAAACAACATGTTCCTGAATGAATAGTAGATCATTGAAGAAATCAAAAAAATTTAAAAAAAATTCTGAAAAAAAATGAAGATGACAATACGTCATATCAAAACTCAAGGGATACAGCAAAAGCAGTATTAAGAGGGAAGTTTATAACAGTAGTGCCGACATGAAGATGTAGGAAAGGTACCAAATAAATGAGCTATTAATACATCTCAAAAACCTAGAAAACCAACAACAAACCAAACCCAAAATTAGTAGGAGAAAAGAAATAATCAAAATTAGAGAAGATACAAACAAAATTGACACACTATTGGCCAAACCAAAAAAGAAAAAAAGAAGGAGAAGTCCCAAATCAATAAAACTAGGGATGAAAAAGTAAGTATAACAACAGATATCATAGAAATAAAAAGAATCATCAGTAATTACTACAAAGAGCCGTATGCAACAAATTAGGAAACCTAGAAATAATGGATAAATTCCTAGACACATACAATCTATCGGAATTGATTCCTGAAGAAAACCTAAGTAGACCAATAACAAAGACAAAAATTGATTTAGTAATAAAGACCCTCCCAACAAAAAAAAAGCCCAGGACCAGATGGCTTCACTGTTGAATTCTCTCAGATGTTTAAAGAATTGATTCCATTTCTTCTAAGCTATTCAAAATAATTGGAAGGGAGAGGATCCTGCCAAAGTACTTCTATGAAGCCTGCATCACATTAATTCCTAAGCCAGGAAAAGATGCAACAGAGAAAGAGAACTATAGACCAATATCCCTGATGAACATAGATGTAAAAATTTTCAGCAAATTCTAGCCAATCGAGTCCAGCGACACATCAGACAGATCATTTACCTGGAGTAAGTGGAATTTATTCCTGGTATTCAGGGACGTTTGAACATTCACAGATTAATCATTGTGATATATCACATAAACAAAGAACAAAAACCATATGGTTATCTCAATAGATACAGAGAAAGCATTTGATAAAATATAACATCGTTTCATGATGAAAATCTTAAGTAAATTGGGTATAGAAGGAAGATTCCTCAATACAAGGCAATTTATGACAAACCACAGCCAGCATTCCCCATAAAATCTGGAACCAGACAAGATGCCCACTCTCACCATTGTTATTTAATTTAGTCCTGGAAGTTTCAGCCAGAGCCATTAAGCAAGAAAAAGAAAACAAAGGGATAAAAATTGGGAAGGAAGAAGTCAAACTATCCCTGTTTACAGAGGACATGATTCTACATACAAGAGATCTGAAAGACTTCACTGAGAGACTAATGGGACTCATAAAATAATTCGGTAAAGTGGCAGGGTATTAAAATCAACAGAGAAAATTCAATAACCTTTGTATACACAGACAATGTCATGGCTGAAGAAAAACTTTTAAGATCAGTCTCATACACAAGAGCTCCAAAAAAAGAATTAAATACCTTGATATAAATTTAACTGAGGATGTTAAAGAACTCTATGACAAAAATTAAAAAACACTACATAAAAAAGACATTTAAAAATTGAAAATTTTTCCATGTTCATGGATTAGAAGACTCAACATCATTAAAATGTCCATACTACCAAAAGCAATTTACAGATTCAACGTGATCCCAATGAATATAGCAATGACATTCTTTGCAAATCTATAAAAAATGGTGCTGAAATTTATATGGAAACACAGGAGACCTTGAATAGCTAAAGCAATCTTATACAACAAAAACAAAGCCAGAGGCATTACAATACCTGATTTCAAGACATATGGCAAAGCAGTTATCATCAAAACAGCCTGGTACTGGCACAAAAACAGATGGATAAACCAATGGAACAGAATAGGAACTCAAGAGAACAATGCATTCATCTACAACCAACTTATTTTTGACAAGGAGCTAAATTCAATCCCTGGAGCATGGACAGTCTCTTTAACAAATGGTGCTGGGAAAACTGAATCTCCACATGCAGAAGTATGTAATTACACCCATATCTTACACCTTACACAAAAATCCACTCAAATGTATGTATTAAAAACATAAATTTTGTCCTGATACCATCAAATAACTGGAGAATATTGAGGAAACTCTGCAAAACATTAGAATAGGCAAAGACTTCTTGGAAAAGACTCCAGAAGCACAGGCAAATCAAAGCCAACCTTGATAAATGGGATTACATCAAGCTGAGAAGCTTCCACACTACAAAAGAAACCCTCAGCAAAATGAAGAGGCAACTAAAAGAATGAGAAAATATTTGCAAACTATGCAACTGATAAAGGGTTAACATACAGAATCTATAAAGAGCTCAAGAAATTCAACATCAACAAAAAACAAACAATCCAGTTAAGAAATCTGCATAGGACTTGAATAGGCATTTTTCAAGAGAGGAAATTCAAATGGCCAACAGACACTTGAGAAAATGCTCAGGATCACTAGCCATCAGGGAAATGCAAATCAAAACCACAATGAGTTTTCACCTCACTCCAGTTAGAATGGCTCTCATACAGAAATAAACAAATGACAAATGTTGATTAAGATTTGGGGAAAAGGGTACCCTGGTCCATTATTGGTAGGAATTTAGACTGGTATAGCCACACCAGTGTGTAGATACCTACCATATGATCTGACCATCCCACTCCTGCAAATTTACCCAAACCAAAAGACATCAGCATCTAAAAATTTGTCTGTACTCCAATGTTCATTGCAGTACAATTCACAATAGCTAAGATATAAAATCAACCCAGATGTCCATCAACTGTTGACTGGATTAAGAAATTGTTATGTATACACTATGGAGTACTACTCAGTTGTAAAAAAAAAAAAAAATGAAATTCTGTCTTTTGTAACAAGATGGACGCACCTGGAAACCATTATGCTTAGTGAAATAAGCCAGCCCCCAAAAGATGGATATCATATATTTTCCCTGATCAGAGGTAACTAATAGAGTACCTTAAATATAATATATTAGAATGAAACAGACATTTTGAGATTTGATGATTGTTACAGCCCTTGTCTCTTCCATTGAGGAACAGTTTTTTTTTTTCCTTCATACTATTTGTTGAACTCTTTTATTTAGTGTAAGTTAACTATACAATCATTATGTAAACTGAAAATAGATCTTTGTAAAAATTAAAAATGGAAATATGAGAGGGAGGAGAAGGAAGGTTTATAGCATGGGCAGTAGGGAGGGTTAAGAGGGAAGTGTCACTATGTTCCTAAATCTGTACATATGAAATACATGAAACTTGTATAACTTAAATAAAATTTTAAAAAAGAAAACCTGACCTAAATTTTAGAAGGCCAGACCACCTACCATCATCCAGTCAGCAGGATTTTGACTTTTTTAAAAATTACTACAGGATGTTACAAGCTACTGTTAAGATCTATATTGTAATTATTTTTATCCCCCTAATCCTAATTCATTTCAGTGGCTTGTAATAGCTCAATGTCACATTTGAAAACAAAATAAGATAATAGAGAAAAACCTCTAATGTCTTAAATAAATATTTTACAATAAATAAAACTTATCACTAAATATATTTAAGGGAAAAATGAGAAAAAAATTATACTAACTTAATTATAAAATGTGGATGAATTGTCCTTAAAATGAAAACATCTTTAATTTGATCATTTCAACAACTAAAATGAGCCAATGAATTTAAATCAAATACACTTTTAAGGCATTTCTCTTTCTGAAGCACAAGATACAATAGTTACATATAATAGTTACATATAATGGGAAACATTAGCCAGTGCCTTCATTGCTTGTCTCTCTTTCCTCACATATTCAATACAGAGATATATATGTCCTCTAAAAACTATGTGCTGAACAAATAACATAGCATAACTCAAATATGTTATCAGCTCTTGATAAATGTTATTTCTGATCTTTAATAAGAGGACAAGTGTGTATGTAGGTGAAGAGCAGTAAATGTTTTTTGATTCTTTACTTTCTAATTCTTGTCCTGAAAGATAAAATAGAAAGGAATAGTTAGTAATTTTCCTGGCTTTTTTTATTTTTAATACATCATGTAATTTCAGAAAATTGTGCTCAACATTTGCCTATCCTAATAGCTAGTGAAATTTTTGAATATAAAAAATGTAGAAGAAAAATAAAAAGTATTTATTATAAAAGAGAAATTGAACCATAAAACCATTTTTAACAAATGATGATAATTATATTTGTTATATGAAAGAGATGTCAGTTACTATTGTATTTAAATAATTAATAATGATTAAATATACGAACATATAATTTGGAACATTCTCATGAAAAATATCGAATAAATATGGGAGACCAGGAGAAGCACCTGGCTCCTGGCTTCGGATCAGCGCGGTGCGCTGGCAGCAGCGCGCCGGCTCGGGAGGCCATTGGAGGGTGAACCAATGGCAGAGGAAGACCTTTCTCTTTCTCTCTCTCTCTCACTGTCCACTCTGCCTGTCAAAAAAAAATTTTTTTAATGTTAACTTCAATGAATATGGCAAAATATGTAATATTCATGTTATAAATTGATAAATTTTAAATCATATATAAAATAGTAAAAATCTACAGTAGAAGAATATGTCTTTCCATGTTCATGGCACCTGTTTCTATGGTTTACCTGATTTAATTTATTTTAAAAAAATGAGGGTCATATGAGAGCACATCACAAACATGCATGTAAAACAGACATTAGAGGTAGGAATTCCAGAATGGTAGAGTGATGATCTATGTAAATCTCTCACTTATAAAAATAACAGAAACAATGGCAAAAATTGTCAACATCAACTTTTTTTTAAGAACACTGAAAGTTAGTCAAAGCTTTAGAATAACCTAGAGCGTATTTATTGAAATCATACAACGTTCTTATAAAAATAATAGTTTTGGTGGGTTATAAAAGACCTACACCCATTCGCTTTTCTTCAGTTTTGTAATAGTTTTGAAAATCAGTAGCCTCGGAACTGCAGAAGCTTTGGAAACTGCTAGACCCATAGCACCAGGAGGGGGCAGATGGGTTTTATTGTCCCATGCAATGTCAGTTCTCTAGGATTGTTACTATTGATATGTTTCTCAATTCCATGGAAAACCAACATTTGCAGGACATGTCAGTATTTGATGTTTCTCAACTCCTGCTCCATGGGAAATACCCCATTTTCCAGCTAGCTTTTGTAAGCAATCTACAACAGTTGTTTAGCTTCAAACCACCGTGGGACTGCAATGTTAGCAGGGGAAAAAAAGAGCCTGGGCAAAATGTTGGCAGAATCACAATAGAATGTAGGGAATGTAAGGTAGGGCCTGGATGTGAACAGGGAACTTTGAAAGTGGGGTTATATTCTTGTGGATCTAGAAAGCCATGTCAATGTGCCATGCTATGTGTACTCCCTGGGGAGATGTAAAAAAGCCAGAATCTCTCATTTTGTTGAAGCTGAGACACTGAAAAGGTAGTCAGCAAGAGTTAATGCGAAGTTGTAAAATGGCTGCTTTCCCAACCCACACTGATCGAACAAGGTGGAAGATTATTTTAACAATAATTCACCAAAAAAAAAAAAAAAAAAGGTAACAACAAAAGAACAGCCACAAACACTTGTGAGGAGGGACAGATACAAGTCGCTTTGACAGATTTTGTACATTTTATTATTTAAGATACATTCATCCAATAAAAATATATTTTGTGTAAATACAAATAAATAGAAAAATGTGGCCCCGATACGTGAGAAAAGGGTAATGAATACAACCACTACTGAAGTAGAAATAGCAATTTTTTAAAGATTTGTTTTATTTATTTCAAGGCTGAATAATAGAGATAGGAGACAAAAAGACAAAGAGATTCCCCATCCACTGGTCACTTTCCAAATGGTCACAATGGTTGTTGCTTGGCCAGGTCAAAGCCAGGAGTTCAGAACTCTATCCAAGTCTCCCACATGTCTCCAACAACTTCAAGTTGCTGGACCATCTTCCACAGTGTTCTCAGGCACACTGGCAGGGAGCTGGATCATAAGTAGAACAGACAAGACTCAAACCAACACTACAACAATGGAGGCCAAGCATCTCATGTGGAAACTTAACCCATTGGGTCACAGCACCATTCCTGATACAGCAACTCTTAAAGGTAACAAGTATTAGACTTATTAAATAAAAGATTTTGAGTAAGCTGTTTTAGACCTGCTTCAAAGAACTAAAGGAAAATATGTCTGGAAAATGAATGGAAAGCCTAATGATGAAGTTTTACAAATTAAAATTACCAAGAAGGGTCTGGCATCTTGGCATAGAAGGTTAAGCTGCCATCTGCAACACCAGCATCTCATATGGGTGCTGGTTAGAGGCCAGGCTGTTACATTTCCAATCCAGTTCTTTATTAATGTGCATGGGAAAGTAGCACAGGATGGCCCAAGTCTTTTGGTCCTTGCACCCACTTGGGAGACTGAATAAGGCTCCTGGCTCCCAACTTCGGCCTTGCCCAGCCATGGTCATTGTTGCCATTTGGGGAGTGAACCAGCAGATGGAAGATCTCTCTCTCTCTTTCTTTCTCTGTTTCTCTAATTCAGCCTTCCACATAAATAAATCTTTTTAAAAAGTATCAATAAAAAATAGAAATTACATAAATGATCCAAATATAAATACTGCAATTAGAAGGTATAACAACTAAGTTAAAAATGTGCTAGTAGGCAGAACAACAGATTATAATTTGCAGAAGAAATATCAGAAAACTCAGAAATAAGCAATAGAGATTATTCTGAAGAGTAAGAGAATGAAAAATAACTGTTGAAGACTTCTCAGATTTGGTGGAAAATATTAATCTAAATGTCTAAGGAGCTCATCAAATTGCAAATAAGAGAAACTCACGAAGATAGTCATGAGCCAAATGCAAAGAGAAAAACTTGTAAGAGAAAATAATGACTCGTCACATACAAGGGATCCTCAATATTCATAATAGCTGATTTCTTAACAAGAAACCATGGAGATCAGAAGATAATGATATGACATATTTATAATGTTAAAAGAAAAGAGTGTTAATCAGGACTCTTATATTCCACCAAGTCAAGACATTCTCAGACAAAAAAAAATTTTTTTTGCTAACAGACTAGCTCAGAAGAAAGATGAAATGGTGCCATACAGGCTCAAATAGGAGAAAGCAAGGTAATGGCTTCAACCACAGGAAGAAATAAAAAGCACTAAAAAAGTAACTAGGTAAATTCAAGAGAGAATGTAAGTGTACTTTTGGCAATATTTTTTCTATATACTCTGAAAGACAAATATATTGTGGTAATTATAAGAATGTGTTGATGGGTTTATAATATCTAAAGATGAAATTAATACAATAATAAAAAAAGAAGGGGAAATGAAACAATGTTGGAAGAAAGTTTCTGTATACTAGTTGTTGGATTAGCATTAATCTAAGTTAGATTGTTTTAAACGAAAATGTTTAATGTAATCTCCAGGAAACCACTAGGAAAAAAAGGAAACATATATATACACCCAGGGGAAAAAAGAAAAAAAATCAGATGGTATACAAGATTATATCTACTTAGCCTAAAACAGCAGTGATAAAGAAAGTAATAAATATAGAGGGCAAATAGAAATAAACAGCAAAATGACAGCAGTAAATTCTAATTTATATAATTAATTACACTAAATATAAGTAGATAAAACACTCCAAAGGCAATATTTGGAGAAATAGCTTAAAAAATGACACAGCTATACACTATCTACCAGAAAAACATCACTATCCAAGATAGAAAAAAATAGGGAAGATATAATACACACACATATTAATATATATTATATATATATATATATAATGATAAATATATCTGAGTGTCAGAGTTCTGGCTACTCTGCTTCTGATTCAGCTTCCTGCTAATGTTCCTGGGAAGACAACAAAAGATCACTCAAGTATTTGGCCCCCTGCCATGTGAAGAGTGAACCAGCAGGTGGTAGATCTTCCATGGAAGACCTGGATTGAGTTTCTAGCTCCCAGATTTGGTCTTGTCTAGCCCGATCTAGTAATGGCATTTTTGGAGGGAACCATTGATGGGAGCTCACTCTGTCCATCTGTCTGCCTATCAGTCTGGCTGGCTCTCTCTCTGTCTGCCTCTCAAATAAATAAATAATACTCAAATTAAAAAAAAAAAAAACTTGCAACTTATTGTAAAAATAACCAAATTATAAAGTTGATAAAAGGTTTACATAGACAGTTCTCCAAGGAAAACATAAATGGCCAATAAAACCAAAAGTATATTTAATATCACTAGTTGTTACAAGAACACAAATCAACGTCACATCAGAACACTATTTTATCACTACTACGATGGAAATGATCATAATAACTGAAAGTAATAATGTTGCTCAGAATGTGGAGAAATTGGAAGCCTCTCACATTACTGGTGGGAATTTGAAAATAGTTTGGCAGTTTCTCAAATTTTAAACATAGCTAATTCATGACTCATCAGTGCCATTCATTCATAGGTGTATATATTCAAGAGAAGTGAAAACCTGTGTCCAGATAAACATTGATCTGTGAATATCAACCATGGCAGTGATCTCAATGTCCATTAACTGATACATGGATAAAGAAAGCATGGCATATTAAGAAACAAAAGTTTGACCTAGCAGTTAAGATGCAGGTTAGGATGCCTGCATTCCCACAAAGTGTCTATATCTGATGTCTGGCTGTAGCTCCTGATCCCAACTTCCTGCTAATGCATACCCTGGGAGCCAGTGACAATAGCTCATGCAGTTGAGTTCCTGCCGCCTATGTGGGAGATCTGGGTTCAGCTCCCAGATCCTGTCTCTGGCACCAACACCTGTAGGCATATGGTCAGTGAAACAGTTGATAGGAATACTGTCTCTCATTCTCTCTCTCGCTTTCTCTCTCTTTCTCTCTCTCTGTCTTTGCCTCTTACTTACGGAAATAAATATTTTTAAGATATGATGCATTAATAAAATGGAACATTACCATTCACTAAAGAGGAATAAAGAACTGAATACTGATACTTGCTAAACCCAAGATGGCTCTTAAAACATTTTACTAAGTGAAAGATTACCATGGAAGACCACACATTATACCATCCTATTTACCTGAAATGTCAATAGTCAAACACACAGGGAGAAACTAGTGGCATATAACTATTAAAAGATGCTTCTTGGGGTGATGAATCTATTCCAAAATTGTGGCTATGGGTGAACAACTCCAAGAATATATCCAAAACAGTTATTGCACACTTTAAATTAGTAAATTTATCAAAACTACTTAAATTTTGGGAAAAAAAAAAACAGCTGCTCAGGTTGTATTATATTTAACTCTTAATTTCTACCTGGTGTATAATATTATGTGTTTTCTAGGGATATGGGCTATATCTTGCTATCAGTTGAATCTTCAGTTTCTATTTTGTTTCTTAGGATCGTTAAATATTTAAATAACATATAAATAAAAATGTTATATTTCAAATCATAAATCTGAACTAGGGCAAAGAATTATCAGCCTTTTTAACTTTCCAACTTGTAGAATCATCATTTGGAATAATCTTGATCCCTCTCAAGCAGTTAGTATGATATTGGATACACCAATGATTAAACAAGCAGATATCCTGGTGACTTTTGCTGACCGTATGCTATGATGAAAACTAGTAAGGCTCTGAACGAGGACCAAATTTTTCCTACCTCTGGAACCATCTGATCCTGCATGTCAGTGGGTTGAAGTTAATATTTCATATCTGACACACAGGCTCATATCCTGTTTTTATTTTCTATTCACTTGTCAAGGATGCTCAAATAAATCTAAAATTTTGTAGAATTACGTTCTGTGTAGTTAGTTCAGGGAGAAATACACATTAGATGTCAAATCCCTTGAAGGCAGGATTTTATCCAATGGTAACTATATTATCTCCTACAATGTCATTTCCCAGACTATATTGATCAAGATAATTCATATTTGGAGTGATCACCAAATTCCTTCCTCAATATAAACCTCTGATGTTTCCTGTTCAACACAAAGTCTCATTCTGTGAAAAACAGCAAGAATACATCTCTCCCAGGTAGTTTGGGAGTCTTTGAATGGACATTTTCATTTTGCCTTTATTCAGTTTTTGTTTTCATTCTTCAATATCACATGCTTACTGCTTAGCATGGTCCATCCTATTAACAGTGCATTTTCTTTATGTTCTATAGGTGGGATTATTTTCTCAGAAGGAAACCCTTCTCAAATAGGTCTTGTTTGACACTGTCATAGTCATCTGTCTCCTGGCATTTTTACTGATCCCTTCTTCAGGAAGTCTGTAATCAACACACACACACACACACACAAAATAGGATGACCCTTAAGTACACTCCCATTAAGGGAACTACTAAGTAAGGGAACTACTCATTAAATCTGTGCTTGAAGGATTATTTATCCTATCGCAAGGGCCAGGAGTTCTTCAACTGGAGATTCCCACCAGCAAACTCAGGTTTCATTTTCTCTGATAACATCTCAAGGTATTCAGGCTTGTATCACATGACTTCTCCCACTCGTTTGACTGATTCTGATCACCCATGTCCTGCAGAGCCTGCTGACCTTGCAACTCTCCGCTAGAGATTTCAAGGACAGCATCCAAGGAGCTGCAGAACAGACCAAGAAAATGTAGCTAGATTAAATATCAGTGGCCATCACAAACACCAGACATCAACAGTTCTCATTTTTTTAGACAGATCATCAAAAGTAAAACAGAGAAATCTGGCATGGGAAATTAACTGTAACCTGTAATTTTACGTAAAAATAGACCTTATTCTCTTAAAGTATTTCAAAATATATTCTCTTTACTGACTGAACATTTGTCTACCCCAGTATACACTGAGTATAGGTAACAGTTCTATCATGAATTATGCTTTTCACATATCTAACAAAAAAAGCTTACTCTGCTTCAGGCACGGTAATACAAATGTTCTAATTTAATGCATGACTGATTCTGACTCAGCCAATTATTATATTGTTGGTAAAGGGTATGGTACCAATGAGTCTTTTGAATCAGTGTGTTAGCTCTAATACCCCAAGTTTGATTCCAGTTTATACAGATACTCTTTTCACTGTATATTTATTAAATGTATCTTAACCTTAGTGTTTCTTAATTCTGAATGATCCTTATTTTGGGGTCAAGATTTTCTTTGACAGAGAATCAGGCACCCATCTGACTTTCTGACGTGCAGTGTATGCACTTTTCCCTTCTTGAGCTTAGTTCTCCTGCCAACAGAGACGAGCCTTGCACCCATTGAAGTATGTCAGAATTTTAATTCATCCATTGCCTCGAGTCACCTGATCCTTCTTAACCACATGCATCTGAAAATCTTCTTAAATCCAGTTCTAAATTTGTCTTTCACAAGAAACCCTTTTCTTCTCTATTCCAACAGTTGCACGCAAACTTTCATTTCTGAACCTCCAACTCATATATACATTTGGCTCTCATTGATAGTACATCCTAAGGTTCTTTGTGTATTACAATGACATTTTTGTACTTGGCTTATAACTTCCCCTTTCCTGAAGCAAAGGGGTCTTAACTCTTTCCTCCCACAGGTTTACAATTGAGACTCTTTGAAGATAGTAAGGGTTTCACAAATGTGTGATGGATGAGAAAATGAATCAAAGAGTTAATGCAAAGATGATGTAATGGCCGGAAACATGCAACTTATTCTCAATTGCATAACTTGGGACAAATTGTGTAAAGTGTCCATTAAATAAGAATTCTCCATTTTATCAGATGAACGAGTAGTGACATGTCTTTAGTCTTCCTTTAGTGGTGTATATTTTGCTGCAGTGGAGAGATGAGGGAAATCAAGAGTGGGGGGAAATCAGCTGATGTGGTCTAATTTTTGTCTTTTTAAAGTAAATGTCTCTGGCCCGCGCTGCGGCTCAATAGGCTAATCCTCCGCCTGTGGCGCCAGCACACCAGGTTCTAGTCCCAGTTGGGGTGCCGGATTCTTTCCCAGTTGCCCCTCTTCCAGGCCAGCTCTCTGCTATGGCCCAGGAGTGCAGTGGAGGATGGCCCAAGTCCCTGGGCCCTGCACCCGCATGAGAGACCAGGAGGAAGCACTTGGCTCCTAGCTTTGGATCAGCGCAGTGCCGGCCGCAACGGCCATTGGAAGGTGAACCAATGGCAAAAGGAAGACCTTTCTCTCTGTCTCTCTCTCTCACTGTCCACTCTGCCTGTCAAAAAATAAAAATAAATAAAAATAAAAAAATAAAGTATATGTCTCTTGGGACTATCATTCTGATTGAGTGAGCCAGGAGAATCAGTCCTGACTGGGAAACATAGGAACCCATACAGAGGAGTCTAGTCTTCTCCCAGACTAGTACAGAAAAAGTCATAAGAATGTTTAACACAATGTGATTTTTTAAAATCTCTTATGCAAGTTACAATTTGGATTATCACTGTTAAATTAGTAAATCTCCCTCATTTCATGATGTGTACAATGAGGATAATAACGCCATCTAACCAGATTTTTTAAAAAAGATAAATTAGTTAGCAAACATAAGGCCGTTTTATTGAGTACAAACAGTAAGACCTCTGGAGCCAAACTCCTGAAGACCAAGGATCTACAAAAGGTACATAAATAAAAGGAGATTGTCACAGTCACTTGATAAAATGTTTCAGAATAGGTGACAAACTTTAATAAGTGTTAGAGATGTTCCTTAAGTGCCAAAAGCTTGCTTCATTTCTCTTAACAATGTCAGATGGGCTAAACAAGTGGGAGGTTCTGCCTTCCATTCATTCAAATAGTAGAGGAAGAGATAAACCAAGGACATAAAAATCATCTAGTAATTTACCTTTCTCCTCTACAATATTTCTACTTCATCTTCCATTAAGTCAACGTGGTGAGTATTGGATTCATATTTTGTTCTGAGACTAATGGTTTTCATTCAAATGCCCCTGTCAACAACCCCTTTTTCATTCTTGATAAAGCACTGTTAAGTACTACCCATGACTTCTGTTTACCTTTTTTAAAGATTTATTATTTATTTGAAAGAATCACAGAGAAAGGTACAGAGAGAAAGGAGAAAGAAGGAGAGAGAGAGAGAGAGAGAGAGAGGTCTTCCATCTTCTAGTTCACTCTCTAAATGTCTGCAATGGGGCCGGCGCCAAGGCTCACTAGGCTAATCCTCTGCCTTGCGGCACCGGCACACCGGGTTCTAGTCCCGGTCAGGGCGCCGGTTCTGTCCTGGCTGACCCTCTTCCAGGCCAGCTCTCTGCTGTGGCAAGGGAGTGCAGTGGAGGATGGCTCAAGTGCTTGGGCCCTGCACCCCATGGGAGACCAGGATAGGCACCTGGCTCCTGCCATCGGATCAGCGCGGTGCGCTGGCCGCAGCGCGCTACCGTGGTGGCCATTGGAGGGTGAACCAACGGCAAAAGGAAGAACTTTCTCTCTGTCTCTCTCTCTCACTGTGCACTCTGCCTGTCAAAAAATAAATAAATAAATAAATAAATAAATAAATAAATAAATAAAAAATGTCTGCAATGGCCAAGGACTAAGGAATACGACAGCTGGGTCATATAGCTGGTCTGCATTCAACTTTCTGAGGTATATCTATGATGTCTTCCATACTAACTTCACCAGTTTACATTCCCACCAAGAGTGGATTAGGATACCTTTACCCCACATCCTTGCCAGCATTTGTTGTTTGTTGATTTCTGTATGAAAGCGATTCCAATGAGGGTGAGATGAATCCTCATTGTAGTTTTGATATGCATTTCACTAATATCTAGAACATTTTTTCATGTGTATTTTGGCCATTTGTATTTCCTCTTTTTTTTTTTTTTTTTGACAGGCAGAGTGGACAGTGAGAGAGAGACAGAGAGAAAGGTCTTCCTTTTGCCGTTGTTTCACCCTCCAATGGCTGCCATGGTTGGCACGCTGTGGCCGGCGCACCACACTGATCCGATGGCAGGAGCCAGGTGCTTATCCTGGTCTCCCATGGGGTGCAGAGCCCAAGCACTTGGGCCATCCTCCACTGCACTCCCTGGCCACAGCAGAGAGCTGGCCTGGAAGAGGGCAACCAGGACAGAATCCGGCACCCCGACCGGGACTAGAACCCGGTGTGCCGGCGCCGCAAGGCAGAGGATTAGCCTAGTGAGCCGCAGCGCCGGCCGTATTTCCTCTTTTGAGAAAAGCCTGCTTAAGTCCTTTGCCCATTTAATAACTGGGTAGTTTGTTTTGTGTTGTTGAATTTCTTGATCTCTTTATATATTCTGTTTACCAATCATCTATCAGTTGTATAGCTAGCAAGTAAATTCTCCCATTCTGTCACTAGCCTCTTCACTTTATTGAGTGTTTCTTTTGTGGTACAGAAGCTTCTCATTGTGATGTAATCCCATTTGTCAATTTTTGCTTTGATTGCCTGTACCTCTGGGGTCTTTTCCAAGAATTTTTTTGCCTATGCCAATGTCTTGCAGGGTCCCCAATGTTCTCCAATAATTTGATGTTATCAGGTCATAGATTTAGATCTTTAATCCATCTTGAGTGTATTTTGTGGAAGGTGTAATGTAGGGGTCCTGCTTCATACCTCTGCATGTGGAAATCAAATTTTCCCAGCACCATTTGTTGAAGAGGCTATCCTATTCTAGGGATTATTTTAGCTCCCTTTTCAAAGATAAGTTGCTTGTAGATGCTTGGATTGGTTTCTGGTGTTTCCATTCTACACCATTGGTCTATCCATCTGTTTTTTTTACCAGTACCAAGCTGTTTTGATTATAACTGTCCTCTCTTATGTCTTGAAATCTGGTATTATGATGCCTCTGGATTTGTTTTAGTTGCATAAAATTGCTTTAGTTATTCAGTATCTCTTGTGTTTCCACCTGAATTTCACGATCATTTTTTTCTACATCTGAGAAGAAAGTTCTTGGTATTTTGATTGGTATCACATTAAATCTGTAAATTGCTTTAAGTAGTATGGACATTTTGATGATATTGATTCTTCCAGTTCATGAACATGGAAATTTTTCCATTTTTTGTATCTTCTTCTATTTATTTCTTTAATGTTTTGTAATTCTCCTTTTAGAGATCTTTAACATCCATGTTTAAATTTATTCCAAGGTATATGATTTTTTGTAGCTATTTGTGAATGGGATTGATCTTAGGAATTCTTTCTCAGCCATAGCATTGTCTATGTATATAAAGGTTGCTGATTTTTGTGTGTTGATTGTATATCCTGCTACTTTGTCAAACACTTTTATGAATCGCAATAGTCTCTTTTTGGAGTCCTTTGGATCCCGTATATATAGAATCATGTCATCAGCAAATAGTAATAGTTTGACTTCCTCCTTCCCAATTTGTATCCCTTTGATTTCTTTTTCTTGCCTAATGGCTCTAGCTAAAACTACCAAAACTATATTAAATAGCAATGGTGAAAGTGAGCATACGTTTCTGCTTCCAGTTCTCAGTAGGAATGCTTCCAACCTTTCCCCATTAAATAGGACGCTGGCTGTGGGTTTCTAATAAACTGAATTGATTGTGTTAAAGAATGCTCCTTCTATACCCAATTTGCTTAGAGTTTTCATCATGAAATGGTGTAGTATTTTATCATATGCTTTCTCTGCATCTATTGAGATAATCATATAGTTTTAGTTCTCCAATTTGTTAATGTGATGCATCACATTGATTTGCAAATGTTGAACCATCCCTGCAAACAAGGGATAAATCCCACTTGGTCCAGGTGAATGTCCTTTCTGGTGTTTTGTTGGATTCTATTGACTAGAATTTTGTTGAGGATTTTTGCATCTATGTTCATTTGGGGAGTTGGTCTGTCATACTCTTTCTCTGTTGCATCTTTTTCAGGTTTAGGAAGTAAGGTGATGCTGGCTTCATAGAAATAATTTGGGAGTATTCCCTCCCTTTCAATTGTTTTGAATAGCTTGACAAAAGTTTGAGTTAGTTCTTTAAATATCTGGTAGATTTCAGCAGGATATAGGGGTTCCATAAATATTCATGAAAAGAAAAAAACTAAAAATCTGTGACATGGACTGGTGCTGAAGAGCAGCAGGTTAAGTGCCACCTGCAATGTTGGATCTCATATCAGAGCACTAGTTAAAGTTCAAGCTACACCACTTCTGACCCAACTCTCTGCTAATGTGCCTAATGCATTGGAAGATGACCCAAGTACTTGGATGCTTGCAACCCATTTGGGAGACCCAGATGGATACCTGGCTTCTGGTTTTTGCCCAGCCCAACCCTAGATGTTATAGTCATTTATGGAATAAACCAGCAGATGAAAAAATCTCTTTCTCTGTGTCTCTCCCTCTCTCTGTCATTTGGCCTTTCAAATAAATAAATTATAGAAAATCTGAGGCAAATATTTATCTAACACTTTAGCTCACCCAAGGTTACCCAAATAACAGGAAAGAAAAGCTGCTTTAGAACAAACTGTGCAGGGGCCAGGACTGTGACATAGTGGGTAAAGCTGCCTCTAGCAGTGCCAGCATCCCATATGTGCACCAGTTCGAGTCCCAGCTGCTCCACTTCCAATCCAGCTCTCTTCTCTGGCGTGGGAAAGCAGTAGAAGATAGCCCAAGTCCTTGGGCCCAGCACCTTAATGGGAGACCAGGAAGAAGTCCTGTCCTGGCTCCTAGCTTCAGATCAGTGCAGATCCCTATGTTGCAGCCAGTTGGGGAGTGAACCAGTGGATGGAGACTCTCTCTCTCTCTCTCTCTCTCTCTCTCCCTCCCTCTCCCTGCCTCTCTTTGTCTTTCTGTGTAACTCTTTTCAAATAAATAAATGAATAAATATTTAAAAAAGAACAAGCTCTGCATTACAGTAAAAGTACAGGGAAACATGATGCCATATCACTATTCATGTTCCCAAATTTCTAATTCCCATCGCTAACGCTGACCTCAAGGAGCCTACCATTTCCTTGTAACCAGTACCCTATATCTCCTGCAACACAATAGCAGAAGCAAATGCAAGATCTAATACATCTCCATGGCCAACAATATTGCCTAAGATCCTATAAAAAGGATGCAGCAGGGGAGGGGATTTTTAACAGGAAATGTGATTGATTTACCCCTAACTTACTAATTGCATTTTATAGAGAGAGTTTACACATGCTGCTTCTCATGAAGGTCTGAGAAAAAAAAGAGAAGGAAAGAACATTAAAAAGAAGAGTATGCCATTCATGTTGACTAATGAAGGCATCTCTATCTTATGTGACCACCTTTTCATGTGTTCCTTTTTAAACTGCAATCAATGAAAAGGACAGACATTCTCAGTATTAATGGACATTTGATTAGGCAGAAGTATGCCTTCCCCATGCTAATGATCAGTAATGCTCTTCTGTATGTGAATTTCATTGCCCTGAGAAAAATACCTCTTTCATTTGCATGATTTAAAAATCCTTCTCAATCATCTAACATTAATTCAGTTAAATATTTTTAACTCAAAAGATAGTTCAACATAATGGTACCTATCTTTTCCTAAAATTGCTTTGAAATTCCAAGTATGATACCTTGAAAACTGGGATCTCTATGGACTTTGATGATGACATTGACTTTAATGGCAAAAGGATGTCTACCCCCACCTCATTGCTTTCTTTTCTGATCTTATTCTCAAAATTGCTCACACCTAAGCTCAGTTGGAACCCAGGTGCCATTTCTGTTACTTAGCAGCTGTGTCTTTTAAATCATTGCCCCTCCATTGAAGATGGTACATTTTAAATAGCTTTTTCAATAAAGAGTGTATGTCTAGCAGCTGTCTAGGAACTAGTCTCATCCTTTCTCTTTTATCTCATATAACACTCACCACATACTAACTAAGTGGTCTTCATCCATGAATATTTGTAATTCATGCTAGCCAAAGAATGGGAAAATTTAAGGAAAGAAATGATCGTTTCAAATGCTCTTTTTCTTCATTCATATATGAAGCTCTGAAACGCCTTGACTTGATATAAAGGAATGTATGGGATATAAAATAAAAACAGTTATTAAAATTGAAAAGAGGACTTTGTCACACAAAATAAATAACTGTGTAAGTCCATTATTTAATGACATCTTCCCTTTTTTTCCATAATAAACTTTTAGGGGAAAATAGAATCTTGCACATATTGCAGATTGGTGCTTCTTTTTCCCCTAAATCTTCTTCAAATACTTTAATATGATGTGATCCAAGCCAAGAGATGGAGATGTAGTCCTTCTGGTAGAAACTTACCATGTTTTTAGAAAATTATAAATCCTCACTTCTTTAATAATCAGTCTCCTGAAAGTTAAGACCAGGAAAAGTGAATATTAGTTATATTTTTATGTTTTGAAGTCTGTTTATTACTCTATAAATTAGCTGTCTCTGTGAGTTCATTGTAAGAAAAGGATCTATAACTGTACTTTTTAAAATTCATTCCATATGTTTTTATTAATATAAACAGAAAAGATTTCATGTACTTCCTAGAATTCTCATGAGATAACAGTATGTTCTGACATCTCATGCTAAATAATATTGAACACAAAAAAATGACTATTGTACAATGGAGCAAGAGAGTAATTATAAAAATATCACAAGGCATGATGGTATTGCCTTGGATGAAAGTTCAAAGATGGACTGATCATGTGCTCTTGGATATGCCAAATAGATTTCCAAAAGGAAATATGTGTTGGTTGAACCTTCATATGCTGGGCTGGAGTAAGTATTGGAGAGAAGAGTAGGCATTAGAAATAAGTTGTGCCAAGGCTCTAAGTTAGCAAAGGATGAAGAATATTCAGAAATGAAAAAAAAAATTACTAGTTACGCAGGGTGGGACTAGCATTCCTGGAATGCTCAATATTTTAAATTGAAATGATGTAATATGTGCATATAATCCATGTCTATCCTCTTGAATATTTTGAATCATTTCTGGTAGTGTATAATACCTAATGTGATGTAACTGCAATGTAAATAGTTGTTACATTCTATTGTTTAGGCCATATGTAAGAAAAAGGCTGTACATGTTCAGTACTGCTAAAATGCTACTTGTCAGATATGTTCAGACTGCAGGTGATTGAGTCCATGGATATAGAAACTGTGGATTACAGGGCTGGTTGAACTCATTGTACTGTAGAAAGGAAGGATAGTAAAGTTTAGTAAGGGCACTGGGCTTGGGTTGTGGAAAACCATGTAATTTAGGATAGTCTCTAGAAACTCTACATATGTGGAGAATTTAAATTGCATGGCAAGCAAAATTCCTTTAGGATTAAATAATAATATAGTTCTATTTTTATTTTAAACCTACCCATCTATTTGATACCATGTAACAGTTTTTTATCATGCACAAAAAAAATTTCACATAAATTATCCTATTTTATCCCTACAGTAACTATGAACTAGACATCATTGTTACCATTTAAAAATGGAAAAATGAGGACCTGGTGAATAAAGGACCTTCTCTAAGTTCCCAAGACCCAAAAGTGGCAAAACAGCATTGGGTTCAGACTATCTAATACCAATGCTCAACTCTTATTAGTTGAGATGCATGAGGAAGGAAAACAACAGAGGATTTAGATATATGCAATGGAAGTTTTGCATCTTCATGGATACTTCACTTAAATAAAATAAAGAAAGGAAGAAAAAATTCAGCAAAAATCTTTAATTAGTACATGCATGTTGAACACTCTTCAGGAGCTTTACCTTGTTGTGAAATCATTGAAAGACTTTCCACAAGTTTTGGAAAGACAGAAGAAACAGCTAAGGATCCATGGGAATATAGCCCAGTCATCATTTTATGCTTTGTCTAACTGATACTTAAACAAAGAAAAAGGCTTTACATTAGAGCGATGCTTTTTACTTTCACAAATATTTTCAGATGTATCTGCTACAAACCACGTATCAGGAAAACAGAGGATAACTCCCTTCCGTTGAGTTAAGAAGCATTAAATGCTTTGTTCAAAACTCGTTGGTAAATAATCTTCTGGGAATGAGTTCTGGGAGAAAGCCACAGTCCTCATAAGCTGCAATTATGAATTCAACCAGACTCTGTGAAGGTGGAGGTGGCAAATGCATCCTCCTAATGTTCAAGACTCCACTTTACCTGCTCTAATTCTAATGTTTCTCTTGGCTCTGCTCTCATTTCTTTTCTTTTCCTTTTTTGTTTTAACTTTTACTTGGTAAACATTACATCTTTAAAATTCTAGGAATCCAAAAACTAACACAGTGTTCAAAGTGAAATTAAATCACTGGTTTATATAGCATAATGTCATAATATTTTCCATACTATTTTGCCTTGCCTTATTAATATAACCATCAGTCTATTAGCTTTAACTGCTGCTGAAGACTGAGCAGATGTCTTCAATGAATACTTCCATCCATAATTACCCCTTATTTTTTTCCTGAGAAGTTCAGCTAATTCAGATCCTACCAATGTATATGAAAAGTTTAAATGATTTCTCCCAAAATACATTACCTTTTTCTTATCTACATTAAATTCCATCTGTCACTATGTTGCACAGTCTCACACTTTGATTAGATCCTTCTGGAGTTTTTAACAATCCTTGCTAGTTTTTTACTAACCTAAATAATCTCAAGGCATTTTATAGAAGAACTTTGTAACAGTTATGACTTTTTGCCAGCCTTCCTTTGTATGGATTTGCTATTAGTATTGTGTATGCATAGAAATGTGTTAAGCGTGATGGTTCAGCAGTGAAAAGCATAGACACTTAAAAAACAAACAAACAAAAAGCTCAAAGAAATAAAACCAAGTCTGGAAACCTTTTACTGCCTTTTTGTGCAGTGTTAACATATACGTGTTTCTGAAATAGTATTGACTAATTGCCAGTTGAAGAAATAGAAGGACTCATTGGAAATTTTGTCTGCCACCCCAAAGTGTGATTATTCTGATCATCCTATTTTTTATGCATTGCAATTTACAGGAAATAATTATAATTGGGAGAAATCCGTTCTGACCCACATTCTTCAAGGATGTTTTTAGTAAAACTATTTATCATGATATTATTTCCCACTAAAAGGAATAACCTGATTTCCAAAGCACAAAATGGTTACCATGTTGTTAAGGATTCCTAAAAAAGCATTTCCAGGGAGAGGGCTGTTTCTTTGGAGCTTGATTTACCCAAAGATATAGAGGTGGGAAGCTATCTAGTTGATTTAATTCTAAACTTTTAGTATTGCTTTTCCATGTCCCTAATTAGGGCCATCAAATTTGTTTCACTTCCTGAAGTTGCACGAGCCTGAAAGTCATTTTAACCACCAACTCAATGGAAACATCCCTTACATTTATTCACTATTTCAAGAGATAGTAAATGAATACCCAACTGTGTTAAGACCAGAAATATTACCATGAACAAAACACACATGGTCCTCAGCTTTTTAAATTATGCTGGATTACTGAGCATATCACAGTGCTGGAGTTCCACCATTCCCAGGGAATAGTTTAATATAAATTACTAGGGGCTAAGCGTTCTGGATATAGTACTAGGTGACTTTTGTATATTATCTAATGTATTATTTAATATTATTTACTGATATATTCTCAATTTAAAGATGAAGAAATTGAAGGTTAGAATGACTAATGACCTTGCTCAAGGCAATGCAGTCAGCAAATGAATGAACCTGAACTGGAATCAAGGACATCCTACATCAAAGACCCTCATTCTTAGCTTCCCATTCATT
Organism: Lepus europaeus; assembly: GCF_033115175.1. Taxonomy (NCBI): domain Eukaryota; kingdom Metazoa; phylum Chordata; class Mammalia; order Lagomorpha; family Leporidae; genus Lepus; species Lepus europaeus. The sequence goes on from NC_084839.1 coordinate 92,961,988, forward strand.
TTGAATCCCAACAATCACAAAGAATTCCACATTAACACCTTAAAAATTATTGCTTTCTGTCTGCCCCCTCCAACTTTTCCATAAACTAATAGTAGAAATCTTGCATTTCTGAACTCTTCTGTGAATTTACACTTCCTTTTCTTCTTAAAATGGATCGCCAATAATTAGACACACTTCTACACTTCTTAGCAGTTTACTATCTCAGTCAATGTCCACAAAACCCTGGTGATATGTATTACTCTTACTTTCACTGGAGAAAGGAGGACTTTCTTCTACAGACTCTATTGAGTCCAGAGATACTGCAAGTTAGGGGCAGGAAAAAATGGCTAACAGTCCTCCCAGAGCCTGTGGAACTAATCACAAAAATAATAACTTTTGAACTAATAATTTATTGATCAATATTTGAACATTGAACAAAATAAAAACGATTAGCAATAATAATGAGTATTTACTCCCTTCAAAAACATGTAACTTGGCTGGCGCCGTGGCTTAACAGACTAATCTTCCGCCTTGTGGCGCTGGCACAATGGGTTCTAATCCCGGTTGGGGCGCCGGATTCTATCCTGGTTGCCCCTCTTCCAGGCCAGCTCTCTGCTATGGCCCGGGAGTGCAGTGGAGGATGGCCCAAGTGCTTGGGCCCTGCACCCGCATGGGAGACCAGGAGAAGCACCTGGCTCCTGGCTTCAGATCAGCGAGATGCGCCGGCCGCAGCGGCCATTGGAGGGTGAACCAATGGCAAAAAGGAAGGCCTTTCTCTCTCTCTCTCTCTCTCTCTCTCTCTCTCACTATCCACTCTGCCTGTCCAAAAAAAAAAAAAAAAAAAGAAATGTAAATCATGTTTATAAACTAGGCATTCCTGTCCTCCTCTGAAAAAGACATCCCAATTGCTTAATTTCTAAAATCCAAAGGAATACAAGAATATTCTATTTTTTTAAATATTTATTTATTTGAAAGGCAGAGTTACAGACAGGCAGAGGCAGAGAGAGACAGGTCTTCTGTCCTCTGGTTCACTCCCCAGATGGTCACAATGGCCAGAGCAGTGCCAATTTGAAGCCAGGAGCCAGGAGTTTCTTTCAGGTCTTGCACGCAGGTGCAGGGGCCCAAGGACTTGAGCCATCTTCTACTGCTTTCCCAGGCCACAGCAGAGAGCTGGATTTAAAGCGGAGCAGCCCGTACTCGAACCAGCACCCACATAGGATGCCAACACTGCAGGCAGCAGTTTTACCCACTACGCCACAGCACCAACCCCTAGAATATTCTGTTTTCACAAGTGAAGATCAGCTGCAAGCCTGGCTCACCTTCGGTAGCAATATTATCCTTGGCCAAAAGGGGTACCCATAGAATACAAACTTAGGACAAAACACGAAGAGAGAGTGGGATGACAAAGGCATTATAACACTTGAGAGTTTTACACAGGAAAGGAAAGAAAATACTGTTCCTTGAGAATGTACCTGGCAAATGTGGGTCTACATGTGTGAATGTGTATGTGTGCATTCTACAAGTGGTCAAGCTTTGTTAATCTCTGGGTACTGCTCTATGCTATGTGGAAAGAAGATAAAGCCATCATAATTGCCTCTGTCTTTAAAGAATCGACATCTTTATTTGACTCATATATATGTATTAATGTGTACATATGCATATGCAAGTTTGCATATATGAGATATATATTCAAATCTGTTTAACAGTTTAGATTCAGTCATTCCTGGCATAGTCCTTTTCCTTAGCATTCTGAGGATCAGCTCTGCCCACCCCATAGCAGCTGGCATCTCCAGAGCACCAATCATAATAATAACCACAATTTGCTTCATCCCAGAACCACTTCAAATCACACATACTCCTGGAAGGAGTTGGTGCAAGAGTGACATTTTATGAGACAAACAAATTATTTTGATTCATGTTCTTTGTTGCTATTATAACCTGCAGGTCATTTTAACCTATGAGAAACTGCATATGGAGACCAAACAATAAACTACAACTTTATCCATATTGCTGGAATTGGACTGTATCTAAATCAGGTTCCAAGTGTGAAAGAAGGAAAAAGTACAGAGAAATGAGCTCTTTTTTTATCTTGACTTCTTCTAAAAATGCTTGGATAATAAGCAAAATCTATGTATATGCATGGCACCAGCAACCATGACCCTTCTCAAGATCAGTGGTTGAGGCCTTGTAAACTGTGGGTGCACATGGTTTCTACAGATTTTATTGAAAATAATATGTAAACTTAAAATTAGTAGCAATAATAAAATCCATTATAATTGATAATATTTAAAGAGCAATTGGTTACTCCAAGATTCATTCACTTTTGTCTTCTGACAGTGCTATTTTTTTCTAGAAAGTTTTCTTCAATATTTGTGGAAAAGTGTGTTTGCATGTTTGTGAACTATAGTGTGATCAACAATTTATTTTACATGTTTTCCCATGGTAAACTTTCATTTTTATCCAGACCTGGTCACAAACATGTTAGTGAAAGTAAAAAAAAAAAAGAAAAAGAAAAAAAAGGCTCACTTAGATATTTTGCCAAGTATAACATATTCCCCAAAGTGCCTTTCAAGACGTGCTTGAACGAGTCCCTTTTCTAACTACTGTGTCCTGCTGTAGCATATGACAGAACTTGTTTACAATACCTTCCCTGTAAGCCAATTCATAACATTTTAATTTAATGGGATATGTAACTCATGTTTCAATTAAAACCAAAATTATTACATTCCTTAGTTTGTGTGATTTTCTGATGGAATAGTACATTTATATGGTAATTTTCCAAAGATCAACTTTATTTATAGGTAAGAAGCTATTTCAAGATTGTTGTCTATTTTCTTTGGTTCTGAAATGTTATCACATTTAATTGCCTGATCTTATTTGGGTTGCAATCATAGTCATTAATTAGTAGGAAGGTGAGGGATAGCATCATATCTAACTATCTGTTATGGCTGCTTTAATGAGGACAATACCTGCCATCATTTTAAAGCCATCCTGTATACTTCACAAATACAGCTTGCTGTAGCATTCTCATTTAGGCTGTGAACATCAAAGGAAATTGATGTCAGGTGTGAACAGAAGCTGTTGAATATATCTGCTAAGGAAACTGAGCAGTGTGTCTGCACAGGAGAGATGAAGGGCAGCTTATAACATTAACAAAACTACAGGTAATTAGTGTAAACTTTCAATGGTTGGTATGTCTGAGAAATTTTGAAAATGTTATTTATATTTGGATTCCATAACACTACAAAAGTTTAAGATATTTCTTTTGTTGTCTAAGAAGAAAAGAAATTTAAAAGTATAGTGAGAATTCCATTATTTTTATTATTTTATGAGTATTTTCATGTATTGTAGAGAAACTATGGTTTAGATCAAAAGAAAAGTGCATGTTGTATGTATATCCAAAATATCAGTTTATGAGTTTGAGATACACGCTTACATCCTGGTATATTATTAAATTCATAGAAGCATATGAAAGAGAAATGATTGATTAAGAAAATGAATGGCTTTGATAAGTATTTCTTTTCAAACAAAACTGAGTACTCTGAATTCATAATATTTTAAGAGATTTTTAAAAACTAAAATTAGATATGATGCATGTATAGTTCAATGTGCCAAAATAATATTTACAATCAAAGAGGGTGTTACAATAAATTATATGCACAAAAATAAGTCTCTTTAAGCAATACCAAATGACAAACAAATGGCAGACAGAAGCAGCTTTTCAGGATTCTTAACCTGATTGGTAAAATTTCCACCCTGGAGTGAACATTGGGAATAATGTGACTGATAATAGCATGGTGCTTTCTCTGGCTTTGAACAGGTAGATTTGAATTCCTAGCCCATTTCTTTAATGTTCTGAGTACTTTATCCTTCATCTTCCTTTCACAAAAAGTACCATTGAAGAGAGCAAATGTTCTCCAGAAATCAGCTTCCTCTTACTATTCAATAAAGAAAGGATGTTCCTCTGTGCTTGAAGCTACAGTGTGATCTACTGGAAATAAAGAATTTTAGTTATCATGCTTATGGTGTCTAGGACTATGCTTTATAGTCATTTGTTTGTAAATTTGGTTGATTAGATTCAATTTCCTCAGTAAATATTGATTAAAATCAGAAAAACTATTTCGTTAGGAGTAGATGAGTGTAGTAAGTTGCCTCTAATGACATTTAACTACTTAAATTTAAACCTAAATTAATTAAAATTAATTTTAATTAAGAATTAGTTTTTCAGTTGCATAAGCTACAGTTTAGGTGTTTATTTGTTATTGGCCATTTCTATCATCACAAAAATCTTTTTTGGCCATTTCTGACTTAATTGATACAATCCTATATCATCTTGTTAGGACAGTCTCTTCAATCATAGCCAAGAAAACGTTCCACAGAGGGTAGGGTAATTTGACAAAGACATGAAACCAGCCAGCACCAGATTCACACACTGACTTACATAAGGTTCTGGAAATTTTGAAGCAGAACACTTTGAGATAAGTGAACATTTTTATATTCATGAAAATATTTAGCTAACTATCAATTTGAAAGGTAGATAAATATTTATTTTATGTTAATAACATTCTTCCTTCAGTGTACCACTGAATGTTTTTGAAAACCCTGGTATATGTACTTCTTAAGCTTGTTGTAAGAATTAAACTGATTAATAAATATTAAAACAGTTCAGAGCAGGGGCTATCTTAAGTATAATTATCACTACATTTTGTTGAATGGTTCGATGATCTATTTCCAGGCCTAGTTCTATGACAACACCAATTTTGAAACTAATATTAACTAAAGATTAGAAGTTAGCTCATCAGCATAGTGTGATGGACTAATCAATACACTGTGTGTGATCCATCCTCAGTGTCCCTGCAGCTATGACATACCCCGTGCCACCAGTTCCATAGAGAGAGGTGACTGAGGTGCCCGGATACAGTGACCACGTGCCATGGAGTCAGACAAACCTGATTCTAAATCCAAATTTTATTACTTAATTAATCTTAATTTTATATAAACTATTTATGTATTCTGGCCGGCGCCGTGGCTCAATAGGCTAATCCTCCACCTTGTGGCGCCGGCACACCAGGTTCTAGTCCCGGTCAAGGCACCGGATTCTGTCCCGGTTGCCCCTCTTCCAGGCCAGCTCTCTGCTATGGCCCAGGAAGGCAGTGGAGGATGGCCCAAGTGCTTGGGCCCTGCACCCACATGGGAGACCAGGAGAAGCACCTGGCTCCTGGCTTCGGATCAGTGCGGTGCGCTGGCTGCAGCGCGCTGGCCGCGGCGGCCATTGGAGAGTGAACCAACGGCAAAGGAAGACCTTTTACTCTGTCTCTCTCTCTCACTGTCCACTCTGCCTGTCAAAAAAATATATATATTTATGTATTCTAAGCTTCAGATCTTTTTTTTTTCTATTTAAGGTAAACTTGGGGCCAGCATTGCGGCATAGTGGGTTAAGCCTCTGCCTGTGACACCAGAAACCCATTTGGGTGCCTGTTCAAGTCCTGGATGCTCCAGTTCCCATCCAGCTACTTACTAATGTGCCTGGGAAAGCTGTGGAAGATGACCCAAGTATCTTGGGCCCTACATCCACATGGGAGACCTGGAAGAAGCCCCTGCCTCCTGTCTTTGTCTCTGCTCAGCTCCAATCATTGGGGGGGGGGGGGGGTGAACCAGAGGATGGAAAAACTCTCTATCTCTCATTCTCTCTCTCTGTAACTCTGCCTCTCAAATAATAAATTAATTAGGAAATTTTATTTTTTTTAAAAAGAAGATAATGTTATCTCAATGGATTGTGATTGAAAAGAGTTGGTATGTATTTATTACAATTTTTTGGTATGTGTTTAATACAACAGTTTGGCGCATTGTAATCATTCAAAAGATTCATTTACTTATTTGAAAGACAGAGTGACAGAGAGAAACAGAGAGATCTCTCATCTTCTGTTTCACTGCCCAACTGACTGCAACAATCAGGCCTGGGCCTGGCTGAAGCCAGGAGCCAAGAGATTCCATCTTGGTCTCCCATGTGGCTAACAAGAAGTGTTTGAGCCACCATCCACTGCTTCTCAGGTGCATGAACAGGGAGATGTATCAGAAACGATATAGCTGAGACTCACAATGGCACTTCAATATCTGATGCAGTTGACCCCAGTGGCAGCTTAACCCAATTTGGCACAATGTCTGCCCCTGGTATTTTATGTTTTGTATCTTGAATCAGAAGGTGTCTGAAGACCACAGATTAAGAGACACTTTACCAATTCACTTACTCATTTAACACATATTTGTTAATATCCCAAATTTCAATGCTCAATACAAAGAAGAAACATTCAAAGCATTGAGTATTCAATGAAGAACATGATAGTCAAGGCTTCTTCTCTAGACTTTTATATCATAATGAGGGAAAAGATCTTTTTTTTTTTTTTTTTTTGACAGGCAGAGAGCTGGCCTGGAAGAGGGGCAACTGGGACAGAATCCGGTGCCCTGACCGGGACTAGAACCCAGTGTGCCGGCGCCGCAAGGCGGAGGATTAGCCTGTTGAGCCACGGCACCGGCAAGAGTACAGATCTTGAAAAATGAGATAATGGTAGTTGCTATGTAGAAGATTTTAGTGGAATCATATGATAGAGTTGTTGTAGAATCAACTTTTTTTTTTTTGACAGACAGAGTGGAGAGTGAGAGAGAGAGAGACAGAGAGAAAGGTCTTCCTTTGCCATTGGTTCACCCTCCAATGGCCACCATGGCTGGCGCGCTGCGGCCGGCGCACTGCACTGATCCGAAGGCAGGAGCCAGGTGCTTCTCCTGGTCTCCCATGGGGTGCAGGGCCCAAGCACTTGGGCCATCCTCCACTGCACTCCTGGGCCATAGCACAGAGCTGGCCTGGAAGAGGGGCAACCGGGACAGAATCCGGCACCCCGACCAGGACTAGAACCTGGTGTGCCAACGCCGCTAGGCGGAGGATTAGCCTGTTGAGCCAAGGCGCTGGCCTGTAGAATCAACTTTATACCAGGAGGTAAGTAACACCCTCTCTAATGCAGTGACATTAAAATGAAAATGTGTATCAGTTTTAACACAAATACAGTGTTTTATCAAACTTCATTTTAAATATCTGTCAAGTAAACTGATAGAAATTACATATTACTGTAGTATTAATAATTTCTGACTATTTTTAAAGTTTATATGAATGAAATTGAATGTCTTTTCATTTCATTATTTTTTATAGCCCTTGTCTTTCTTCTTCCCAGACCAGAGTCTTATTTACTGAACTCTTTATTTAGTAGAGCCACTAAGTCTTTGATATAATGTATGTTAAAAATGTTATCTCAGGGCCAGCAGTGTGGCATAGTGAGTAAAGCCACAACTTGCAGTGCCAGCATCCCATATAGGTGCTGGTTCGAGTCCCAGCTGCTCATCTTCCGATCCAGCTCTCTGCAATGGCCTGGGAAAGCAGTGGAAAATGGCCCAAGTCCTTGGACTCTTCCACCCACATGGGAGACCTGGAAGAAGCTCCTGGTTTATGTCTTCGAATCAACACAGCTCCAGTGTTTGCAGCCATGTGGGGAGTGAACCAGTGGATGGAAGACCTCTCTCTCTCTCTCTCTCTCTCTCTCTGTCTCAATGCAACTGCCTCTCTGTAACTCTGCCTTCCAAGTAAATAAATAAATCTTTAAAAACAAAGTAGAATTTTAAAAATGTTGTCTCAAAATAAATTCTAAAAATAAAAAAATCTGAATAACAATTCAGCCACACAAAGCATCTTTTGTTTTCCCACAGCTCCTGAGTTATTGATTGTCTCTGTAGAGCTTCCATTCTCTACCTCCATGTTTTTTGGTCACAGCAAGTTGTTTGAGAATTACAATTCCAGCTGTTATTTAGAATGGAGTACTGAGTAATCTCCCTAATTCAACAATCTTTAGAGTATGTTTGATGTTCCACAGGCAATATAAAGGCTGGCTTCAGGAATGAAAATGGGAATTCTCCAATCTTCCTGAAATTTTACTCATTTTTATAACCCATTTAATAGGTCAAGTTCTCACCCTGATTTTTTAGCATTATTAGAGACCCAAGAAAGCTCCTGGTTCCCCTCCAAATATTTGAATATTAATCCTGTGAGACATCCCTTCTTCATCTTTGCTTAAAGTTTTCTGCCATCTTTAATTTTGTCATGCTAATGCTTTTTTCCCTGCATTCTCTGTGTCCCTTTCTCTAGCTAAGTATATCCTGCTCATCAACCTCCATTGTTCCAAATCCTATCTGTCGGTTGCTAACTCCCAGATCTAGAGTTCAGCCCCAAATACCATGTGAGTTTCATGGTCCTGTGCAAGGTGTTCCCCATAATTTTAACTGGATGTTCCACAGAAATGTCAACTTTACTACACTAGGTTAAATTCCTTTTCACTTCCCACTGCCAAACATGCCAAACTCACACCTTTTCTCTTTCAGGGAATAGTGGCATCGTGGTACCTATAATGTGGTATCATCCCCTCATTCTTGTGCTTCACAGCCAATTGAAACCAAATTACAAAACTTGTATGCATAGCGAGCAATATCATTCATACATAGCATTCAGATTTTATCTATAAGTGTGTTTCAGAAGTATGCTTAAGTACATTTAGAATCACAGATGTGCAGAGTCCACCAGAGGACCCAGGACACAGAGGACAATATTTGCTTATTCTTAATAGATACACTGTTTTTTTTTCACTCTTAACTTGATAGTACAAAACTTCACAACAATTCTTGGTAGCCTACAATAGTTTATAGCTACTACTGTACCTACAGTTTTCACATAGAATGGCCTGTAGATTTGGGGAGGAATAACATGATTTATTTAAGCTTATTAAAAAAAGAAAAAATGTGAATGCAAATATGGAAAATATAAAAGATGAAATGTGTGGGGACAATGTGTCCTGGAGAACAGATGGATCCTGGGGAGAGGGAGGTGGTTAAATAACTGTCCTCAAAGTGAAGGAAAGCTAGAATAAGAAGCCTCTATATAAATCTCCCCAGAATGCTAAGGAAGAGAAATTGAAACTGAATGTTGAAATGAACTTGTTTCTTTCTTTCTTTCCCAAAGTCTGCATTACTGAGTACTTCTTATATAGCAATCTCTTTTATTCATTCATCTGGGGAAAATCAAACATTAATAAAATGCTTCTGAATAGTTTCTAAGACAAATGCCTCCATGTTTATAAACATGTTCTCATATACTTCATTCCTTTCAAAAATTCTCATTGTCTTGAGATATTTTTCTTGTTCATTAAGACATGAGATTGTATAATCATTATTCTAAACTTTTCCAGCAAAATAGCCCATTACATCGTCTGTGTATAACAGAGTTGTATGATATTATTATGAAGTCCACCAGTCCAGAAATATTTTTAAAGACCTAAATGTTAATTTTAATAAAATTCTAAAACCCACCTAATTTGACGATAAAAAATAATCCACTGTCTGTCAATGAAACTGTTTCAATGATTCCAAATGCATTTTAAATATCTGCCATTCTGAGAAAAGCTGAATTGGAACCCATCTGTAGGATGTAACATTTCACTGTGACGTTAAACAATGGATGAGACTTCCCAAGGTCTTTCCATGTGTTCATTTGTGGCTATCTGCATGGTTGTGCAGTAATTAAGCAATCTGAAACACTGACCGACTCAGAGAGAAAGCAATAGCTTTGCTTTCTAGGGAAGTCCTTGAAATGTCTTTATCCTCATCCATCCAGTTTTCTTCGTCTCAGTGAGAGTTTAATGTCAGCCCAACTCTGGATCATCTCTCTATCCAGATTAGTCTCTGCAAATACAAAAGGTTGATTTCAGATGAACAGACACAAACAACCCAGACAAAGACAGTGATAATATGATGGTCTGGGCTAACTGACTCAGTGCAGATAAATGGGGGCACTTGACAATCAGAAGAAATGAGTTGATTCACACAGTCCAGGTGAAAGGGGAGGAAAAGCAAAGTTAGAAGAGACACGCTTCACTCCCTTTTTTTTCTTTAATGTCAAAAATATAAGTAACAATTGAAAAGATGTGGAAATGTACTACTGAATGGACCACACTGAACAAATCTGTGTCACTTGATTCAACAGTCATCACAGTACATTTTGTGATTGACAACTTGCATCCCTGAAATTCTGACAGAAAGATGGTCAGTTCCCATCATGGGAAACAATACTGAGGTCACTTTGGAGGGAGCATATTTGGAAGATGTACTTAGAGTTTTTAATTCATGTCTTAAATTCATGGTAATCTTTGGCAAATAAAAATACAAAGTTTAATTACTAGTTTAGGAAGATGATATGAAACAGAGTGCTGCCTGTGTCACTGGCAGCATCAAGACCCTCTTCAGAGACAGTTAAGTGTAACTGAATTGCAAAAAAGGCTGTGCCTGAAATAAGCATGGAGAGGCATTCGAGTCCAGCACAGCACACAAAGAGCAGGTTTTCTCTTTAGAACGGAAATTGTCATGTCTCTTCATGTCTTTTCTATAGCTAGAAACACAGACACAGTCCACACACTTACACTCACATACACACACTATTTATTTAATGAGTAGGAAGTCATTTCTTTCTGAAGGAAGGTGAAATGACCAGAGAAGTTCTGGGATTGTAGCCATTTTACATGTATTGATTTATTGATCCTATTGTCTTATTAAATTATAAACCCAATTTAGAAGAATTATGTGAAAACAGACCTTGCTTTGCTGCACTCGTTGGGTTATAAAGGTCTTTATCCTCTGGAATACAACTTCAACAATGATAATCAGCAGAATGCAAAATAAATAATTCAAATTGAAACACTATGAAAAGAAAAAAAAGAAAGCAAGTCTGTGTTCCACCCTGGTAAAAATGTAAAAAATATTCACTTTCTGCAAATATTAGTAAGATTTAACTTGCATAAAATTTATTGAATCAGCCATTCATTCAACAGTTTCTAAGGACACATGTCTATTTGAGAAACTAAGTTTGGAAACCTGGAGACAATGATGCATTGAGTGTTCCCTACTGCCCAGAGGGTGCAAACACTTTATCACCTAATCCTCACATTTTGCTAATTTCTTGTAATACCTGTCCTATAGAAGAGTGAACAGAAATTCAAGTCCAAAACCTAGTGAGTCAGAAGCGTACAGAAACATTAATAATATTACTCTTAGCCAAAAGGCCCATATTCATTTAAATACTTCCATGAAATATAACTTGAATCCCTTAGACTCTATTAGCCTCCATATGTGCAAAGTACTTTTCCATCTCCTGAACATTTGTTCTGGCTTTTCTTTTACTTCTCTACTTATACATTAATTTAATTAATTACTTTATTTCAAAAGAATTCTGGTGCAAAAGTTTTAATGTTCATGTGTACATTTGTATGCATATTTATACATCTGAATGTTTATATATTTATATACCTAGATATATATCCTTTGACCACTTATATTCAGTAAGTGCCAAATACTTAGTTGATTCCATAAAAAAAAATCCACACCACTTATTTGAGCTTCTGAAATTGTAAGATGAAATAGAAAGGTAGCCATAATCTGAATAACCCTTCAGACTGGTAGAACACAAGTTACTACTATAATATTTCTGCTAGCGACTTCTAAGAATATCAGTCTGAGTTAGCAAGATGAAATTTTCCAAGGTAATTTGCTATGGCTCACATTACTTTAGATGTCTCACAAACACCCCTGTGCTACAGGTGTAATCATCTTTTGTTAATTGTTATTATTTGAGAGGTAGAGTTACAGACAGTGAGGGGAAGAAACAGAGAGAAAGATCTTCCCTCCTCTGGTTCACTCTTCAAATGGCTGCAATGGCCGGAGCTGCGCCAATCTGAAGCCACGAGCCAGGAGCCTCTTTCTGGTCTCCCACACCGGTGCAGGGGCTAAAGCACTTGGGCTATCTTCTAATGTTTTCCCATACCACAGCAGAGAGCTGGATTGGAAGAGGAACAGCCAGATTAGAACCGGTGGCCATATGGGATTTTGGTGCTGCAGGCAGAGAATTAACCTACTGTGCCATGGTGCCAGCCCTAGGTGTGATCATCAAATTCATGTTAAGTAGATGGAAATTTAACCTGAGTATGGTGTGTGAAGGTGGGGAAATGGGGAAGTGATTGGAATGAATGATGAAGTTAGAGTGGAGCTCTCATGATTGAATTAACCACAATGACTTTGTATGACACTACAGACATGGAATATTACCAGATTCAAAGCCATTGTGGACACCCGATCTCCCGATCTTGGACTGTGAACTTCCCAGACTGTGAACAATTAAACCTCCTTCCTTTGTGAGTAGACTTGCTTAGATATTCCATTGCAAAAACAAAAAAGCTAACTATTAGAACCACTTCTCTATCAAAAGCACCATGAAATGGAAAATTTCTGAAGCACTGAGAGAACACATACAATGCCTGCCACTTGACATGGAGGCTATGATGTCAGCACCTGAAACTGATGAACCAAGATACAAAAACACATTTCCACATGAGCCTGTTTTCTTCTCTAAGAAAAACAGTTGCTCTCAGACTGGACATACATCCTAGCCTGTCTTCTTTTCTTTTTCTTATTTTTTTAAAAATATGAGTCATTTGGTGAAGGTGAGATTGAAGTTTGCTGGTTGCACATTCCTGTGGGCATTATGACAAAAACACTTCCAAGAATATAGTGTCCTGAAACAAGTCAGTATGGTGCTTTTAAAACATATTCTAAAGTTCTTAACAATTCTCCCTTCAAAAGGTGAAGCCAATCTCCCTTCCTTTTGAATATGGCCCACTTTAATGATTTTTTTTTAATTAATAAGCAGTCAGCACTGTGGCACAGCAGGTAAAGCCAACATCTGCAGTACTGGCATCCCATAAGGGAACAGGTTCAAGTCCCAGCTGCTCTACTTCCAATCCAGCTCTCTGCTATGGCCTGAGAAAGCAGCAGAAGATACCCCAAGTCCTTGGGCCCCTGCACCCATGTGGGATACCTGGATGAAGCTCCTGGTTCCTGGCTTTGGCCTGGCCCAGTCCTGGCCATTGTGATCACTTGAGGAGTGAACCAGTGGATAGAAGACCTCTCTCTCTCTCTCCCTCTCTCCCTCTCTCCCTCTCTGCCTCTCCTTCTCTCTGTGTGTAACTCTGACTTTCAAATAAATAAATAAACCCTTTTTTAAAAAATAATAAATGTGTCAGAAGTGATACAGCAGCATCTCTTCTAACCAAGTCTCTTCCTTAGGACCTGTATCCCATAGATAGCAGCCACCATATTGTGAGGAAGCCCAACAGCCATGTGCCAGGGTCATGTGTATGAATTCACACCACAGCCAGAGCTAGGGCCAGCTGAGAGCAGGCATCTTCAGTCAGTCATGTGGGTGAAAAAGTGACACATAATTCCACTTAGTAGCTCTTGAGTTCCTTAGCTGAAACTAGTGGGAACTGAGATCAACCATGATCACAAGCCTGGCCCACATTTCACATTTAGTAAATTAAAAAAGGACTAATTGATGTTTTAGGCCAATGACTGTGTTGGTGTGTTGGGATAATTTATGACTTAGTGATAGATAAAAGGGGGCTGGTGCTGTGGCATAGTAGGCTAAGCCTCTGCCTGCAGCACCAGCATCTCATATGGATGCTGGTTCATGTCCCAGCTGCTCCTCTTCTGATCCAACTCCATCCTTATGGCCTGAGATAGCAGTTGAAGATAGCTCCAGCGCTTGGGTCTCTGCACCCACATGGGAGACTTGAAAGAAACTCCTAGATTCTGGCTTCTTATTGGCCCAGTTCGGGCTGTTGCCACCATTTGGGGAGTATACCAGAGGATATAGACCTCTCTCTCTGTCTTTCCCTCTCTCTGTTACTCTGCCTCTGAAATACATAAATATTTGAAAAAAAATTCAATTGAATAAATAATATGTTCCTAAGAATTATTTCTTAAATCCATAATAGTGTTCTTCCTATTAGCAATAAGGCCTATGGGGCCTCCCATTTTGGAAGAGCAAAAATAAGTCCTGGCCTCATATGACGGAAACTCAATGCAAAGAATGTCCTGAGTTCCTTATATGTTGCATATCAGCTTCCTTTAGGAACAATGATGAGACGTCTGACCTACTCCTTAATCAGTGAATCTGTAGTGTGCATATCCACAGAGCTGTTGGAGAATTCTGCTCAACACACTCATCTCATCAAGGCACTTAATGAGTTCCTCTTCACAGTAGATATAGGGCCATATTTTTCAAACAAAAAGTGAACATGCATGAACTCATAATGGCAAGACTCACATGATGTAGACAAGAAAACCATAGTAAGTTACATGTTTAATAGATTTGCTTTGATAAACAGAGGAAAATCATATAAATTCAGAAACTGTAAAATTATTTTATTAGTTGTCTTGGACTCTTATAGAAACTTACCACAAACTGGGTCAAACAACACAAACTCATTTTTATGCAGCTCTAGAGACCCTAGGTTAGAGATTAAGATACCAGTGGGTTGTTTTTTTATGAGGACTATCCCTTTGGCTTGTACATAGCGCATCTTTCCCCTGTGTCTTCACATGGACTTCCCTATTTGTATATCTGTATTCTAACCTCTTCTTATGGAATCAGTCTTATTAGAAAAGGACTTATACCCAGGAACTTCATTTAACCCTAGTTATCTCTCTGAAGACCTTATCTCCAAATGCAGCCACCTTCTGACATATTGAGAGTTAAGTACTCAACTTGTGAATGGGGGCCGGGATCAAGACTCATCCCATGAGAATTATGAAGGAGAAAATACACTGGTGTCTTCCTTCTGCCTCTTCAGGTCACCACACTTGCACATTAGTAGAGATATTATTTGCTAGGCCTATGCTGAGTGTTTTTCAAATGTAATCTCATTAGTACTTTGTGGAATGGTTAGCTTTATGCCTACTTTACTGATGAACAACTTAAGGCTTAGAAAGATTGTTTAACTCTCCCAAAATGAGGCCACTTGTAAATGGCCAAACCCTAGACTACATGACTCCAAAGACCATTCTGTTTCCATTAAGTCATGTTTGCTGCACAATGGGTGGATTCCTATTAACATTTTTATTTAATGGTTATGATCTGAAAAGATCCAACCACTAAATTACCAATGTGTTTACTTAGCATTTAAGAGCAACTCCCTTATCCAAATCGTGCTTATTTTACCCTCACCCAAAATATATAATTTTTAATAATGGTATATCATATAGCACACAAAATCACCAAAGGCTATTTCCAAACACGTTGCAAAAAGCTTTTATTGAATTTAATTTCCAAAGTACAGATACTTGGGCCAATTTGGCAAGGACCCTGAATTTTTGCAGACCTGGTTTTGGCTATTAAAACACACACACACACACACACACACACTCTATAGATGTGCTCTGTTCACCGTAAGGTCTCTTAGAGAAATTATGGACAGCTCTGAAAGGCACTGACCAGTGACATTAGCAGGCCATGGTATGCTCTTACTCAGGCAGGGATCTATCAAAGGAGTCCACAGATCAGTGGTTATCATCCCAATCAAGGAGCCAGAGCAAAAGGAAGGGAAGACTCAATGCTTGCTTTTCCATGGTGGTGGGGGTCTGGCTGTTCTGATTCACAAGATCTGTCTCAACACACCACTGAGCTGAGGTTAAGGCTCCCATCATTTCCTCTTGTGGAGCATCCTTTTATACCCAAAGACTTGGTCAGGTGTCCATGGGCATGATGTCTTCAGTAGCTAGATCTTCCTGCATGAGCTCACCAGCAACCTCTTCGATCTGGAAAGCAGCAATAAAAATGAATGAAAGAAAGTCAGCAGGAAGTATCTCCTTCACACTGGATGGGATTCCTCTGATGCCCAGGATGGAGTGACCAAGCAATAAAACTTACTTTAAGTCAGTGATGAAATAAAAATAAACTAATTCTCAAAAATATATTTTATGAAATTAAAATGTGACATAAATAAGCATACATGGTTTTAAAGATAACTAAAAAGTGGCCATGCCAATTATATTTCTGCCACAAATATTGGTAAGTGCTGTAAACCAAGACTCCTACAATTGTATTAAAATGCAAAACTCTCATACTCTTGAAAAGAAACACATTGAACTATATGGAGATATGTTTTTGGTTTTTTTTTTTTTTACAATTTTTTCATTATATAAGGTGAACAGATTTCATGTATTTAATGTATAAAGATTTAGGAGCATAGTGATACTTCTCACCCTACCTTCTCTCTGCCCACACTGTCACTTCCCTCTTCCTTTCTTATTCTTTCTTTTAGTTTTTAAAATGAAATATTTTCAGTTTACTTTATGATCATAAGATTAACCCTCCACTAAACGAAGAATTCAACAAATGGTAAGAAAAAGATTTTGTTCCTCAACAGTACAGACAAGGATTGTATACAATAATCAATTCTCAAAATGTAAATTTTGCTAATATACATTATATTAGTTACCTATTAGTTACCACAGATGAGGGAAAATTATTTTTCTTTTTGGGACTGGTTTATGTCACTAAGCATAATGGTTTCCAGTCTTTTACAATTTGTTGTGAAAGACAGGATATCCATCCTTTTACCACTATATAATATTCCATTATATATATATATATATATATATAACCCATTATAAACATATATATTCCATTCTATATATGTATATATGTATGTATGTGTATATATATAGAAATCTATATATAAAGAATATAGAAACATATAATATATATATATGTATATATATATATATAATACATATAAAATACTAACACATTTTCTTTGTCCAGTCATTCGTTGATGGATCTGGGTTTATTCCATATCTTCACTATTATGAACTGAGCTGCAATCAACATGGCAGTACAGAAAACTTATATTTGCTGATTTCACTTTCTTTGGATACGTTCCCAGTAGCAGGATGTCTGAGTCATATGGTAGATGTATTTTCAACTTCCTGAAGGATCTCCATGTTATCTTCTACAATACCTACAATATCTTGCATTCCCACCAACAGTGGGAATTCTCACTAACATTTATTGTTTTTATTTTTATTTCCATATGAAAGCCATGCTAACAGAGGTGAGGTGAAACCTCATTGTGGTTTTTATTTGCATTTCCTTAATGGCATTTTATCATGTGTCTGTTGGCCATTTGCATTTCATCCTTTGAAAAATGCCTGTTCATTTCCTTTGCCCATTTCTTAACTGGATTGTTTGTTTTGTTGTTGTTGAGCTTATTGAGCTATTTGTAGATTGTGACGTTTAATCCTTTATCAATAATAGAGTTTGCAAATATTTTCTCCCATCCTGTACATTGCTTCTTCACTTTGTTAAGTGTTCCCATTGCAGTGCAGGGCTGTTTAGCTTGATAAAATTCCATTTTTCATTTTTGCTCTAATTCCCTGTGCTTTGGGGGGCTTTTCCAAGAAATTTTGCACTTCCCAGTGCCTTGCAGTTTCCCTAATAGTCTCCTCTAGTAATTTTTTTAAAGATGTGTTTATTTATTTGAAAGTCAGAGTTACACAGAGAGAGGAGAGGCAGAGAGAGAAAGAGAGAGGTCTTCCATCCGCTGATTCACTCCCCAGTTGGCCAGAGCTGCACCGATCTGAAGCCAGGAGCCAGGTGCATCCTCCTGTTCTCCCATGCAGGCACAGGGGCCCAAGCATTTAGGCCATCCTCCACTGCCCTCCTAGGCTACAGCAGAGAGCTGAACTGGGAGAGGAGCAACCAGGACTAGAACCGGCACCAATATGGGATGCCAGCACCGCAGGTGGAGGATTAACCAAGTGAGCCAAGGCACCAGCCCAGATGTTTTATAATTTTAATCTAAGAGATTTAACATCTCTGGTTAAAATAATTCTAAGATGTTTAAATTTCTTGTAGCTATTGTGAATTAGAATGATCTTATAAGTTGTTTCTCTGCCAGAGTTACACAGAAAGAGAAGGAGATGCAGAGAGAGGGAGAGGTCTTCCATCTACTGGTTCACTCCCCCCACATGGCAGCAACTGCTGGAGCTGTGCCCATATGAAGCCAGGAGCCAGGAGCTTCATCCAGGTCTAATGCAGACACCCAAGGGCCCAAGGACTTGAGCCATCTTCTACTGATTTGTCAGGCCAAAGTAGAGAGCTGGATCAGAAGTTGTGCAGCTGGGACTTGAACCAGCTCCATTATGGGATGCTGGTACTGCAGGCGGTGGCTTTACCTGCTGCGTTACATCTGATAGTCTCTCTCTCTCTTTTTTTTTTATTTTTTAAAATTTATTTATTTGAAAGTCAGAGTTACACACATAGAGAAGGAGAGGCAAAGAGGGAGAGAAAGAAAGTTCTTCCATCACTGGTTCACTCCCCAGTTGGCCGCAACAGCCAGAGCTGCGCTCATCCAAAGCCAGGAGCCGGGAGCTTCTTCTGGGTCTACCACGTAGGTGCAGGGGCCTAAGCACTTGAGCCATTTCCTACTGCTTTCCCAGTCCATAGCAGGGAGCTGGATCATAAGTGGAGCATCCAGGACTCGAACCTGTGCCCATATGAGATACTGGCACTACAGGCGGCAGCTTTACTCACTACACCACAGTGCCAGCCCCAGCTAATAGTCCCTACTATTAGTAGAGTAGTTTTGTTCATGGCATCTGAAAAGCAGGGATAACTAGATTCCTCCTTTCCAATTTGTATCCCTTTGATTTTTTTTGTCTTGCCTAATGGCTCTGACAAAAATTCCAGAACTATATTGAATGTCAATAGTAAAAGTGGGCATCCTTGTGTGGTTCCAGATCTTAGTGGCAATGCTTCCAACTTTTCTCCATTCACTATGATGCTAACTTTGGGGTTGTCACATATTGCCTTGATTGTGTTGACAAATGTACCTTCAGTACCAAATTTGCTTAAGGTTTTTAATCATGAAAGGATGCTATGTTTTATGAAATGCTTTTCCTGTATCTATTAAGATAACTATATGGTTTTTATTCTTCAGTCTGTTAATTTATGTATCACATTTATTGATTTGCATTTATTTATTTTTATTTATTTATTTATTTATTTTTGACAGGCTGAGTTAGACAGTGAGAGAGAGAGAGAGAAAGATCTTCCTTTTTCTATTGATTCACCCCCCAAGTGGCCGCTATGGCCAGCGCATTGCGGCTGGTGCGCTGTGCCGAACTGAAGCCAGGAGCCAGGTGCTTCCTCTTGGTCTCCCATGTGGGTGCAGGGCCCAAGGAGCTGGGCCATTCTCCACTGACCTCCCAGGCCACAGCAGAGAGCTGGACTGGAAGAGGAGCAACTGGGATGGAATCCGGCGCCCCAACCAGTACTAGAACCCAGGGTGCCGGCGCCGCAGGCGGAGGATTAGCCTAGTGAGCTGCGGCACCAGCCTGATTTGCATTTATTAAAACATCCCTATATGCCTGGGAAAAATCTCACTTGGTCCAGGTGAATGATCTTTCTGTTGGGTTGTTGCATTTGATTAGCTCCTATTTTATTGAGGAATTTTGCGTCTGTGCTCATTAGTGTTATTGGTCTACAGTTCTCTCTTTGTTGCATTTTTTTTCTTGTTTTGGAATTGAGGTGATGCTGGCCTCATAGAAGGACTTTGGGAAGATTCCCTCCCTTTCAATTGTTTTGAATATTTTGAGAAGAAATTGAATTAGTTTTTCTCTGAAAGCTTGGTAGAATTCAGCAGTGAGATCATCTCCTGGGCTTTTCTTTGTTGATAAGTCTTTATTTCTGAATCAATTTCTGTCTTGGTTGTTGGCCTATTCAGATTTGCTATGTCTCCATGACTCAATTTTGGTAAATTCCTTATTCCAAGAATCTATCCATTTCTTTTAGATTTTCCAATTTGTTGGAATATAACTGTTTGTAGTAATTCTTGATGATTATTTTCTATTTTGTGGTATCTGTTGTTGCATCTCCTTTTCATCTCTGGTTTATTGATTTGGGTCTTCTTCCTTTTTTTGTGGTTAGATGGGAAAATAGTGAATCAATTTTGTTGTTTTTTTTTTTTAAAGCTCTTCATTTCACTGATCATTTGTAATTTTTGTTTCAATTTTGTTTGTTCTCTAATTTTATTTATTTCTTTCTACTAATTTCGGGTTTGGTTTGGTGTTATTTTTCTAGGTCTTTTATTTGCATTGATAGCTCATTTATTTAATGCCTTTCAAATTTAAATGTAGGCACCAAAACTATAAAATTCCCTGTTAACACTGTTTTTGCTTTATCCCACGAGTTTCAACATGTTGTATTGTCATCTTCACTCATCTCCAAGAATATTTTTTATTTCTCTTTTGCCTTCTTCTATGACCCATTGTTTATGTGAAAGCACGTTGTTCAGTCTGTATGTGTTTAAATATTTTTTAGAGATTCTTAAGTTGTTAATTTCCTACTTCATTCCATTGTTGTCAGAGAAAACATATGGTTTATTTTTTCAATGTTTTTGAATTTACTGAGTCTTGCTTTATGACCTAGCATATGCTCTATCCTAGAGAAAATTCCATGCAACTGTGGGATGAAATGTTCTGTAGATATCAATTAGGTCCAATGGGTCCATAGTGTAGATCAGCTCTGTTGTTTTTTTGTTTATTTTCTTTCTAGTCGATCTGTCTATTCATGAAAGTGGAGTGTTATATTATATTTGAGTCTATGTCTCCATTTAGATATACTAAAATTTGTTTTAAATAACCAGATATGCTGGAATTGGATGCATATACATTTATTATAGTCACATATTCCTGTTGAATTGATCCCTTAATAATTATATAATGCCCTTCTTTGTTTCTTAACAATTTTTCTGTTAAAGTTTATTTTGTCTGATATTAGGATAGTTACAACTGCTCATTTTTGCTTCCAATTAGCATGGGATATCATCTATCCTTTCACTTTGAGTCTTTATGTATCTTTATTGGTGAAGTATGTTTCTTGTAGGCAGGAAATAGATGGATCTAGAATATTAATCCACTCATACAGTCAGTATCTTTTTAATTGGAGAATTTAGGCCACATACATTCTTGGTTACTATTGCTATGTAATCACTTGTCCCTGCCATTTCCCTGTAAGTATTCCTATTTAGATTTGTTTTGGATTTCCTTCATACTTTGACAAGGAAATTTTCTGCCTTCACATTCTTTCACAATAATTTTATCTTTCTGTGTTTCTGTGTGTAGCATGTCCTTGAGCATTATTTGTAATTCTGAATGAGAGGTGACAAATTCTTTCAATTTCTATTTGTTATGGAAGGTCTTTATTTCACCTTCATTCATAAATGAGATCTTTGCAGTTTACAGTATTCTGAATTGGCAGTTTTTTTTTTTCTTTAATACTTGTACTATGTCCATTCTCTCCTATCCTGTAGGGTTTCTAATGAGTAATCATCTATAAGTTGATTGGGGATCTTCTACAGGTAATTGTGCTTCCCTGGTGCACATTTTAGAATATTTTCTTTATATTTTAGTGTTGAAAGCTTGACTACAGTGTGTCATAGTGAAGCTCTTTTCTGGTCATCTCTATTAGGAGTTCTGTTTTTCCTGTACTTGGATGTCTCTTTCTCCAAATTAGGGAAGGTTTTGTTGTCATTTTACTGAATAGGCTATTTAATCCATTCTCTCTTTGCACACCTTCACAAACTCCTAAGACTCATATGTTGTATCATTTAAAAGTTTAGCCTAAATCTTGAACACTGTTTTCATTTTTGTAACTTCTTATATAATTTTTTGGGTCTGAGACAATTCCAAAGGTTTGTATCTTCTGCCTCACTAAGTCTGTTGTTACAGCTTTTCACTGTGTTTTCTATTTGACATATTGAATTCTTCATTTCTAATATTTCAGTTTGATTTCTCTTTAAAGTTTCAATCTCGTGAGAAAATTTTTCAACCACATCATGTATGTATTTATTTAACTCATGAATTTGCTTCTCATGGCTTCTGAGTAATCTTATGATCATTTTTTTGAATTTTTTTTTCAGGAACTTCATCAATCTTTTTATCTTCATATTCTAATATTGAAGTGTTTTTGTGTTCCTTTGTTGAGTCTTGTTGTTTTTCTTGTTTCTTGTATTTCTGCATTTATTTTTAGGCATTTGTGGAAACACATGTTGTATTTCTGCACTGGTTTCTTTAACTTTTAACTATGCCTCTGTGGTTTATTGGAATGTGTCTGCTCCTTCAGTGTATACCCAGACGCATGTGCTAGGTGTGGCTAGGGTGCTCTGATCTCTGCTCAAGTGTGGGGTGAGAATCTAGGGTGAAACTCAAGTTGGGCATGGTAGGTCTCCTCTACGGTCAGTAGGTGGGAAGTTATTATCATACCTATTGGCATAATCATAACCTCACCTCCCCTATTCCCAGGAGAATTATGACAGGCTTAACCCACAGTGTGTACAACCCTCAACCCAGCCATACTGGCAGTTGAACCACACAAAGAATCTGTGAAGTCCTCAGTGTAAGCACAGAACACTGTAAAATGACCCACCCCAAGCAGTCAGAGAACTCTGAGCCTTCAAATCCAGACATAGTGTTTGCCCAAAGACCCAGCTACACCCCATACCCTAAGGTGCAATCCATGAATTCTCACTGTCACAGTGCATAAAGTCACACTCACAGGTTACAGAGGATTCTCTCTCCACCTTACAACCTGCCCCATCCATGGAGAGAGCAGAGATCTTACCAGAGCCAACTGCCAGGTGGTACTCCACCTTGACAGTTTGAGCCCCAGAATCTGTGATAGGTTAGAGGCTGGGGACACCCCACAATTCCTAAGTGGGTGCCCAGTCTCCTGTTAACCCTTCCAGTCAGACTCGAGGTCAATGGGAAGTTCAGATTTTTTTCCTTTGGTCAAATCCTTCGGTTGCAAGTCCATGAGCCACCGTAGTCTCTACTGCTGTCAAGATGGTACCTTCTCCCTGCTGTTTGGTGGGCACCTTTGTGGCAGGATGGGGAGAAAGAAATGATTTTCCTTTACTGTATTATATGGGTCCCTCACCTCCACTAGGGCTCCAGACTGGATTCAAAGTCATTGTAGTCCCTAAGTCTCTCCTTCATGCAATATCACCAGTAGCATGGGCTGCCTCAGTCTGCTTTCACCTCGTTCCCAGATTCTGTCTTCTCTTCCACCCTCCTGCTGCAGGAGTTGTTTGTGGTATCACTATTGGCTACTGTGCATCTACCCACTCTGTGATGCTCCATTGTCCCTTCTTTCTGTACTTTCCAATGCAGACTTCTCTCCAATTCTCCTCTGGGAATACACTTCCTCCATTTTTCTTCTGCTACTTTCCCTCGGTACAAATCAGCATGTTTTCCCCCTGTTCAGCCATCTTGGAATCTCCTTGAATTCTTGTTTGAGAAAATGTTTGAAAATTAAATTCAGAAATTATTGAGTAAAATATGTTGATAGAATTAAGTAAATTGTGGGGCCAGATCGGTGGCGCAGCAGGTTAATGCCCTGGTCTGAGGCACCAGCATCCCATATGGGCACCGGTTCTAGTCCCGGCCGCTCCTCTTCTGATCCAGCTCTCTGCTTTGGCCTGGGAAAGCAGTAGAAGATGGCCCAAGTCCTTGAGCCCCTGCACTCATGTGGGAGACCTGGAAGAAGCTCCTGGCTCCTGGCTTTGGGTTGGCGCAGTTCCGGCCATTGCAGCCTACTGGGGAGTGAACCAGCTTATGGAAGACCTCTCTCTCTCTCCCTCTCTCTCTGTCTCTCCTCTCTATGTGTAACTGACTTTCAAATAAATAAATATATAAATAAATAAAAGAATTAAGTAAATTATATCACATAAATGAATGTAAGTGGACTAGGCAAGTCTGTGTAAGTTGAAAAGATTCCCATTGGGTTTCAAAGTAAAACCAAACTACTTATTGGATGCAAGACGCTCTGTTAGCACCCTGATCCTAAAATGACTTAGAATGCTCAGAACTGTGAAGATGTACAAAGGAACCTGGCCATTGTAAATATGAATGAAAGAAGATATTATAATCTTAATAATGAATGAAGTGTTACTGGAAACAATTACAGTGGCTATCCCCCACTGTAGTGATAGTACAGGCACTTCATTTCATTTAGGACATTTTTAATATTTTAGTACCACAGGTATGCATTACTAATTAAAAACAAAGGAATACTTTCCTTTTTAACAATCATTATATCTCCAAGCAGGCATTTGGCCTAGCAGTGAAGCTTTCAATTATAACTCCCATATCTCACATTGGAGTACCTGAGTTTGATACTTAAGTCCAGCTCAACTCCAAACTTCTTGCTGATACAGACCCTAGGTGGCAGCAGTGATGGGTCAAGTGGATGTATCCCTTCAAGTCATGTGGGAGAACAGGATGAAGTTCCCAGCTCTCACCTTCAGTCAAACCCTGCTCTGCCTGTTGCAGGCATTTGGAGAGTGAGTCAGCTGATGGAAGGGAGCTCTTTCTCTGTCTCATTTTCTCTGTATCTCTATTTACGGGTCTTTCAAATAAATAAATTGAAAAACTAAAACATCTCAGAAGTCAGTGGTTCTCAGCTATTTCTATGCAGCAGATATAGCTAGAGAGCTTGCTAAAATGCAGATTGGTAGGCCCCATTGATAAACCATAGATATTCAACAGACCTAGAAAGGGAGCCAGGGATCTGCTCCTTGTAAAACTCACACATGATTCTCAGTCCCACTTGAGAACAAATGATATCACTGTACTCCTTGGAGAGACAAATTCTCAGGCATTGGGATCCGGAAAGTATCTCAACAATAACAAAGGAATCTGTGAAAACTAAGAGATGATTAAGACAAGCAGTGTATCCAAGGTTTTGAGTATTGTGTCCTCAATCACACTTTTTCAGAGATAACCACAAGGTCAGTGTCAACCAGGATAACAATGTCCAGATGTTGGCATTCTCAGTCATTGACTTGTAAGGGTTTCCACCTGCTCTCCCTCTGTACCATCAACTTCGCCTTGGGACTTTTTCCACAGCTCTTCTAAACCCCAAGGTTCAAGCTTTCCCCCAGCATTCCCTGAAGTCTGTCTCACCAACATTCCATTGTCCAGTCCTTGCCATTGTGAATACGACCAACCAATATATAGTGATTTACACTTCCATATATTTTACAGTTTATGAAGCTTTCTCTCATTGCTTGTTTCATTTGAGACTTCCTTCAAATACAATGGCAAATATTTGTTTCAATGAAAGTCACAATTAAAAGTGTCTGATGTGAACATGAAGGCCTAAATGATAAATAATGACTAACACTGACATTTTTAACCATGACATGAGTCTTAGAAGACAGATCTGGGATCAAGAGTAATTTTCTAGCACCCTTCAAATAATTCCATATGTGGCTCCATGGATGGGCAGATATTTAGCAGCTGGATGTTTTTGAAGGTGTGTCGGGGCAAAATGCATTAAGATAATCTTTATTTAACCAATATATTCTGATTTGTATTTGAGTCATATGCCTTCCTGCTTTGTGAATGTCCACCTCAAATCTCCCAGTTCCTAGCATGCCAAAGGAAGCCTGCAGGGCTGAGCAAGAAGAGTGATAATAAACAGCACCTGCAGCACATACCATGCATAGGATATTTGATGACCTGATAGCCCTTTAAGCAGGGAACTTTATGGCTACTTGCCCAACACCTGGAACAGAGCCTCATGCATATATTAAATCCTGAGGTCCTGGTTTGCAATTCGGGGTACACATTGACATCGCCTGGGGGATTGTTAAAAACTTGGATGCCTGGGTCCCTCTCTCAGAGATTCTGATTAATTGACCTAGGATATGGCTAATACAGGGTTTTGTAAAAACTTCTCTGATGTTTCCTGTGTACAATGAATTTTGAGAATTACTCTCACGAAGCATACCTTGAGAGAACCAACTGTCCCCCAAGTCTGAAGTTCTTTCAAAAAAAGGGCACTGCTGAGGCCGGCGCCGTGGCTCAACAGGCTAATCCTCCGCCTAGCGGCACCGGCACACCGGGTTCTAGTCCCGGTCGGGGTGCCGGATTCTGTCCCGGTTGCCCCTCTTCCAGGCCAGCTCTTTGCTGTGGCCCAGGAGTGCAGTGGAGGATGGCCCAAGTCTGTGGGCCCTGCACCCCATGGGAGACCAGGAGAAGCACCTGGCTCCTGCCTTCGGATCTGCGCGGTGCGCTGGCCGCAGCGCGCCTGCCGCGGCGGCCATTGGAGGGTGAACCAACGGCAAAGGAAGACCTTTCTCTCTGTCTCCCTCTCTCACTGTCCACTCTGCCTGTCAAAAATTAAAAATAAAAATAAAAAAATAAAGGGCACTGCTGAAACTTTGCAGCTAAGTTTTAGCAATAGAGAGAGTATCTAGTAGATGAAGCAACTCCTTGTGTATTTGTTTTCCAGCTTCCCAATCAAGCCTAGTAATCTGAAAATTAAAGATTTTCAGGAAAGAGTTAAATAGAGATAATAAATTTCCAGCTCAATTCATTGCATTCCTTCTATTATTTTAGGTACTCCAAAAATTAGCAATGCAGCAGTCAACAAGAAAGATGTGGCCTTTGTTCTTGGAAGCTTCCTTGACTAGTAACTGCTGCAGTTCATCTTAGTTCCTTTGAATCCTGGGGAATTACCCTCATTCAATTTGAATATAAATTCCATATTAACCACTGCTGTAAGTGTTTTGTGTGTAGCATATTATTTCATCCATGGTACCAATAACATTAGGTGCAATGATTAGAGACATCCCACGATCTAACAAAATTTATGTAGCTAACAAAGGGTTAAAACATTGGACTCAAAGCCCATGCTTTCATCACTCCATTGTCATGATTCTACCATCTACATCAGGGAGGTTCTCTACCGTGATAGATTTTCAGATACTGCAAAACAAGTATGTCCACTCAAATTATTTTCACAGCAAATGTCAACTATTCTCATCAGTTGTCTCCAGATTTGCATTCACTAGCCAGTGCCCTTGTAGAATTTTTAATTGTGCCTGGTTACTTACTACGTGGTTTCTTATATTGTCTCATTTAACATTCACAAAACCCTTATGTAAAGCATCATTCTCTTCACAAACAGTAATAAGGCTTTGTAAAGTAAAATATGTTAGTGAGAAAGCAGATGACAGAGAAGTCAGAAAGTTGCTCACACTTGAACCATTGTTAGTGGTACATTTTAGAACCAGTGGCACACACTCAAGCTGTGTTATATTCAAAGTGAATATTCAAGCATGCAAAAGGGGGGAAATTTACCTTTTTAAACTTTATTTGTGACATGGAAAGTTCATTCGCTTTGTCTAAAACACATCAGTAATCATAATGGTGCCAATGGCATCTCTTGAAGTTCTCACTGGAGTCTTTTAAGCCTTCTGGCTTTCAGAATCGTTCTCCAAAGAGTAGCTTAATAAATCCTGACATTGTTCTGAAGAGGACGGCAATTTGAAAGCTTGGCCAATTTGCCGTTTCATAAACCTGTTTTTATAACCCATCTGTCAATCAAACCAAGCCAAATATTCAGAAACTTGGAAAGAATGTTCTGAATGAACAGTTCCTTTCCAGTGACTAAAGTGATAGTAGTTACTTTGGGAAATTAATAACATATACGGAGTCTTTAAAAAGCTCATGGAAATGCGTATTATGGGAAAACTATGTGTGGATTTGAAAATTTTTATGCCAACATAAAATTATCTTTTAGTTCTATTTTCTATAAACTTTTTGAATTGCTCTCATATACTCAAGTATAGGATTAGGAAATAAAAGTGTATTATTTCAAAAATAACATGATTAATATTTATTGTCTCTCAAGGAATAAGAATGTTCATAAGTAGCATAAGCAATAACAACCCATTACTTTTCCATGTCAACTGAAAATTCCCCTATTGGCATGTCTACAACACTTTTTCAAAGTTTCAACACCTCCAAGAATACTGCCAGCAATTACAGCCACACACAACCAGAGCTTAGACTACGGATACAAAATACTAAAGAAAGGCCCTCAAGTTCTTCTTATATAAATAAAACCTATGTGTATGCCAGTCTGTATAGATGATTTACTAGTAGAAATTATCTGATTCAAAATAGTTCACATTTTTTATTTATACCCAGAATCCCAAGAAGTTTCTACACACACACATAGATACATGAATTTGAGATACAATTCTATTAATACTGGATAGCGTCAACCAGAGATCTCCACACTTAAGTTATAGAGCTTCAGTCCTTGGTAATAGAAAAGGTACAGGAACAGCTCTGGGTCATGAGAAATCTGTGGACAATTTTTACTCCTTCATGGATAGCTTAGACAGGCTTTAAAAAGTACATACTCCAGATTCCAATGTTAAACCTGACACCATTTTAATACTACTTATCACTGTTACTTAATAGTGTATATAGAGTAGACACTGTACTTTGTGCAACAAAATACCCATTGTGCGAAAAACCAATAAAACTATTTTAGTAACAACAATTTTTAAACATGCAACTACATGGTAAAATATTATGATGTGCAAATTGCAATTATATTTCTTTGAGAAAGGTGTGGAGTAATAATCAGATGTATCTATAGCTGTCC
This sequence comes from Lepus europaeus, assembly GCF_033115175.1. Taxonomy (NCBI): domain Eukaryota; kingdom Metazoa; phylum Chordata; class Mammalia; order Lagomorpha; family Leporidae; genus Lepus; species Lepus europaeus. The sequence continues at coordinate 92,990,414 of NC_084839.1, forward strand.
TCCAAACCATTCTTCTATCTTTAAATAACATTGGTGACTCAGCCTCTGATCCTTCATTTCCCTGCCTTACCCATATGGAGAGTTTTATATCTTTTGTCAAGATGGCTTTCATGAAACATATTTCATCTTCCTTTATCAGTTGAGAATGTTGCCATTTCAAGTCTTGAAGCAATTTGCAATGCACAAACACATTAGGTGCTGCTATTGGAATATGGAAAAGTAGAATGAAAGAAACTCTTGAAGTAAGATCCCTCAAGGAAGGGGCCTTCCACAGCTAGTTTTGAACTTGTCAACTACATTTCAAGGGAGCTTCAACTTTTTTTTTTCTGACCAAGTGGACCACATGTGTTTGATTTGTGGCATGGTGTAACCAGGAATGCTGCTATCTCCATATTCTTAGTCTTCTGCCTTTAGCATTAAGGAATACTCAGTTAATCTCCCATTTTGGGAAGCAGCAAAGCACAAATATGTTTTCACATTTAGTAGAGGCTTAGAAACAATAATAGCATCGATGAGTCAGGCTGGCTTTGTAATGATTGATGGTCTCACTTATAGAAGAAAATGAGTGGACGTGGTGCAAAGCACTTTAATAGTCATTTTTAAATTCCAAGCTCCTGAATGGCACCCTTTCATTATCCTTCCATGTGAAATCAACCAAAGTATTTTATTTGCCTATGTATCTTGAAGTTAAAAAAAGTAATACACTCCATTCATATGTTGTTTTTTTTTTAATTGGCATACTTCCATTAATGAGCCCAGCCATTAACAAACCATAGAATCAAGATCTCCTCTCATCTCTTCTCATTGCTGGTAACTTATTGACAGATGATAAGCAACGAATGTCTTCCTGAAGCCAACCAACCAACCAACCAATCAATCAAAGCTTTTTATTAAATCATCATAATGGCTTTAACTGATTTTAAAACAAAAGAAAAAAATTTATACAAGTGAGTAGCACTGATTGAAGATATTCACAAAGCAAAGGTAAACATGGCTTTTAAATACTCTAGCACTGTTTCAATTTGGTGGTCCTTTAAAATAAATATATTATTAAAGAGCTTTATTTGCTATTAGTTAGAATCTCATCAGCTTGCCTTCATGAAAAAGCACAGAAGCCTGTCTGATCCTTACTGTCTTACATTGACCATAAAAGGGAAAAAAAAATAACTGTAGCTGTAAGTTTGGTGAATCCAGTGCAAAAAAAATTGTTTGTTTCCAAGCTTCACTATACTATGATAATTGGTATTTCAATATTGGAATCATCCAAATGTCTGACATGTATTACACATTCCAGAATGCATAGGAATAATTAAATGAGAGGCAGAAAATGGAGAAAATAAATATGAACAAAACAAACTTATACTGAACACTGCTCACCTGCATTCTCTTCACTACTAAGAAAATTTTTTTTAAAAAAAATCTCAGAAAAAGAAACCAAAAATCAGAAAAAGCAAAAATTAAAATGGCAGCACACAATGTTTGCCAAGAGGAAACACACTCCAGATAAAAATAAACAAAATTCCCTTTGCATTTTACATACTCATAATTTTTCCACTGGGGTTCATTTGCACAGTTGGAATTAGAAAAAGCAGGCAAATTTCCCACTAGCACGTTTGTTAGAAGAGGAAAAAGGGAAAAAGGCCCCCTAGGTCAAGTCTCATAGAGAGAATGCCAAATGCCTTTGTGTCCAGTTATTTATGGTTTCAGATAATTGTACAGAAAATATCAAATTTGCATAGTGTGATTATTGCTGATTATTTATCTAGCAGTCAAAATGTTTCAGTGGTTCCTAGGATGACAGATTGACAAGTCCTTAAAACTCATTCATTTTATGAAATTTGCATGTAATTAGGCAATAATGAAGGGATGTTTGTGGACAGAGGATTATACTACAATATGCTGGAAGCAATTCAAATGCTTGACAAAGTGTTAACATTATCTTCAGATTCAACTACGCCTTAAATGCTTGGCTCAAAATCACTAAATGTATGAATTGCATAAAGAAGATTCAGAAAATTATCAATGGAGTAAATTACATTTTTTTCACTTTTCAAAGCATATTCACATCCTAGACTTAAGTATATGTGAGGGTAGATTTGAATTCAAATTATCCAGTTATGATTTTAAGATTTGGAAAGTAAAGTCATGGAGGAAAACACAATATGGTATCATGAAGAGTACAGTCTCTCATATCTATTAATCCTGTGCATGAATTACAGCTCAACCCCTCTCAAGGTCTGTGACCTAGGACAAGTTATGCCTGAACTTTGGTATTTGTATACAATGTATTGAGTAGACTCCAACTGATAGTCTTACCTCAAGTCTCACAAACTCCTTTTCGCTTTCACTTATAATGGCTCTTAAAACCTGGATGTTTCTTGCAATTGAGGTTTTCATTTGAGGTAATAATGTTTCTTTTTCCCCCAAGGGGGGAAAATCCTGCATATTTCAATGCACAGCTTCTTAAAATTAAAGAATAATAGTATTTATTAAGTGATGAGCACAATGTCAGATATAAAGCCCATCCTCAAAAAATAATACCTGTTATTATGCAGTCTTCTTCCTGCTGAAATCCTATGCCATTTCTTCTCCAAGGTTGAGGTGGACACTATAAAATCTGCATTTGAAAGTTACAGATTATCTCTGATCTTCACACAGAAGTGGCTTTTCAAGTAATTGATGTATATTATGTAAAACGCTTCTTTTCAAAACCAGACTACCTGAATATTGGTTATTATAGCAATTTAAATCACTGAAAATCTTAACAAAGGTTTATAGAGAGTTAAAGGAGGAATAAAAGTTATTTCTTTTGATGGCTGGATCCACAGCTTATAACTTCACATAAGAAGATACATGTTCATCACATTGTGATTCTATGAGAAAGTTTTAAAAATTTTATTTATTTATTTTTATTTCAAGGTCAGAAATAGAAGCAGAGAGATTTCCATCCACTGGTTCAAACCCTAAATCCTCAAAACAGCCAGGTTGAACCTGGCCAAGGCAGGGGCTAAGAACTCAATCTGATCTCCCACACTGGTTTCAGGGACCCAAATATTTGAGCCACCATCTGCTTTTTCCCAGGCTGTGCATTAGTTGAAAGCCGAAGTCAGAAGCCGAACCAGGGCTCAAACGGAGAAATTTCAATGTGGGCTGCAGATGTCCCAAGTGACATCTCAACCACTGTGCAAAATTTCTGCCCCATATACCAGGGAATTCTAATAGTGTTGGTAGGCAACCACATTTAAATTTGAGAATGGTAAACTAAATTTATATGCATCAACTATAAAAAGCCTTGAACGTCATTCCAAACTATTAGGAAGCATTCAGGAATTTCTTATTAGGAAACTCACCCATTCAGCCACATAGCCAAAGAGTTTTTAACTTGAGAACACACCCAAAACTATCAATATGTAATTCTTTGCATGTCCTCTCTAGATCATTAGTCAATTTAGGTAAATTTTAGACATTGTACTACAATATCGAAATCTTGTCAAAATATTAAACAGATTAGATCCACTAAAGTCCCATAAAGTGCTTTCACTGAGATGGTTAAATTCCAAGCTGGTTAATCAGGATGAACGGCAAAAGAGCTGCAAGACAATCCCACCCTACTAGCATATGCTTGATATAATAAACTCCAATATAGGTCATTAATAATGTTCTTCTCCCTGCAGGTTTGCATGGTGAACTCAGAAGAGGTCAAATGGTTCTACTGACTTTAGGGGCTCCAGTCTCCCACTAGATCCACTGCAACCATGCAAAAGTCAAGGGACGAGAAAAAATTGGAAGGTAGGGTAGGAAGTATTTTAGGGAGTGTGGGTGGAAGGGTTGGTAGGGTGGGAAGAATTACTGTATTCCTAAAGTTGTATTTAAAAAAAAAAAAAAGCCTGCAAATAAATAAATTTAAAAAATACAGGCCCAGCAATGGAAAGCAACATTTCTATGAATATGCCATAGACTGGAATCCAGTCACTCCTGGGGAGCCTAAAAATGTCATCATGCTGTGTGCCAAGGAGCAAGAAGACATGGAGCTGAGCGTACACATATCAGTGTGTTTGGATTTTACCAATGACTGACTGTGGTTCGATCATTGTCAGTTGGCTGTTCATTATTGAAGCTGCTACATTGGCAACTAGAAAAGGATGGAGAAGAGGAGAAGGAACACAATTCTGGATATGAAAACAAACATTTGGGGGATTGCACTGTGGGGTAGTAGGTTAAGCCTCCAACTGTGTCACTGGCATCCCATAAAGGCACAGGTTCAAGTCCCATCTGCTCTACTTCTGATTCATCTCCCTGATAATATACCTGGGAAAGCCATGGAAGATGGCCTAAGTGCTCGGGCCCCTGCACCCATGTGGGAGATCTGGAAGAAGTTCCTGGATTTTGGTTTCAGATCAGCCCAACTCTGGCCTTTGTGATAATTTGGGGAGTGAGCCAGCAAATGGAAGACCCTCTCTCTGTCTCTCCATTTCTCTTTCTGTAGCTCTGCCTCTTGAATAAATAAATAAATTAAATATTTTAAAAATGTGTTGTATTCTTCCTGAAAGTCATGTACTTTCTGAAAGCATCCCACATGGGTGCTGGTTCAAGTCCCAGCTGTTCCTCTTCTGATCCACCTCTCTGCTATGGCCTGGGAAAGCAGTAGAGGATATCCCAACTGCTTGTGCCCCTGTACTCATGTGGGAGACCTGGAATAAGCGCTTGGCTTCTGGCTTCGGATCAGCTCAGCTCTGACAATTGTGGCCATTAGGGGGTGAACCAGCATATGGAAGACCTTTCTCTCCGTCTCTCCCTTTCACTGTCTGTAACTCTACCTCTCAAATAAATAAATACCATCTTTAAAAGAAGAAAGAAAATATATGTGAACAGAGCAGGTGCTGTGGGACAACAGTTTAAGCTGCCACTTAAGTTGCCTGTGTCTCTTATGGGAGTGCCATTTTAAGTTATGGCTGCTCTGCTTCTAAGCCAACTTCCTGCTAATGTGCCTGGGAAAGATGATGGCTTCACAACTTGGATCTCCTGCAGGAGACTAAGATGGAGTTGCTGGCTCCTGGGTTCAACCTAGCTACACCCTAGTTGTTATAGATATTATGGAAGTGGACCACCAGATGGAAGATTGATCTCTGTGTGTGTGTGTCTGTCTCTCTCCCTCCCTCTCTCTTCCTCTTTCTCTTTTACTCTGCCTTTCAAATAAAAAAATCTTTTAAAAAAACAAATATTTTTGCCAAATTATATCTATTTACAAATAGTGACTATTGAATGGAAATTAGATAAACTCAAAACACAATATGAAGCTTTGCTTGGTGAGGTAGATTATAACACAAGAAATTGACTTTGTTGTAATCCAAAAATTTTCAAATACAGACAATTTCATTCAATTCCATGTAATTTTTAACTCAGTTAAGGTAGAACTTGGCTGTGACCTTGCATGGCACTCAGGTGGGCGCTTAATGAAAGCTGTTCCAAAGTAAACGTCAGGGTTGGCCACAGCCTGGAGAGCCCCATAGAGCACAACGGGCTACAAAGATTTCCATTCACAGGCTGCAGTGGAGGGGGGTCTTCAAAGTAGTTACAAATTCTTTGCTAACCATGTGCTTCATATTTGGGTGCAAAATATAAATAGGCTGAAAAATATTTGTTTGTTATTTTAGGAAGTTTAGAACTTGAGAGAAATGCCAAATGTGACAGCCCCAGAGACTGAAGCCCTTTATCCATTCACCTGACTGTGTGTAAAGTTTGGGGGCTACCACTGCTAACTTCCTCCATGGCCTGGCCTCTCTGGAGAGTTTGAATTCTAAATGAAAGGACCACTTCCCACCGGAAAGGAATCCACTGCTCTCAGGATGATTCGGTTTGTGGCTTATGGACTGAGAAGTATGATTGATGTCAAGTCTATTGGTCCCTTGTCTGTGATCACAGTGTGTTAGTCACTGAAGAGTCAGGATATGGCCATTCCCAACTCACTGAGCACTAAGTGGTTCAGAAGTTACTAACCAGTAGGAAACTATAAATCAGAGATTTTTTTAAAAAAATTATTTATTTGAAAGAAAGACGGAGACAGAAAGAGAAAGACAGAGAGCTCCCATCTACTGTCTCATTCCCCAAATGCTGCAGTAACAGGAGCTGGGCCAGGCCAAAGCCTGGAACACAATCCAGGTCTCCCACATAGGTGGCAGGGACCTAAGTACTTGAGCCATCACTACTGCCTCCCAGAGTTTGCAAGGACGGGAAGTTGGAGTCAGGAGCCAGGGCCAGGCTCAAACCCTGGCACTCTGATGTGGTATCTTAACATGCCAGCATCTTAACTACTAAACACCCATCCCAACCAGAAAAACTATTAAGTATGGTTCACAGTGGCAACTAGCAGAAAAAAAGTCTCATGGTCTTCCTGCAAGCCAAGGACCCACACTAATCAGTGCATATTGTCTTTTGGAGTGCTCTGGAACCTATCACCATGAAACACACCCTCTCCTAGATGTGCTTTCTAAACCAGGATAGATACAGCCCTGGTCTGACTGTGCAGAATTGGAAGTAAAACTCCTGCAGTATCCTAGGAAAAATCCTCCCTAGGGAATTAGAAACACCTGGTAACTAAGACAAACTATGTGAGAGTTGGACATTTCAGACATTTCTCAGAGACTCTAGTCACACTACCTGTGGCTCAGGAGCAATGGAGCTTCCAAGAATTCAAGAATCTTCACTTGAGCAGGCCTTTTGCTGGACATCCTGAGGAGAAAGAACAATATTTGATGCCATTCCAAGGTACATTGTGTGTTATTAATAAGCCTAGTCTCCATCAGACTTTCCATACCTTAGGTGTCATGAAAGGGAGAAAATGAAGAAAGACAATAATCCAGATGTTGCAGCTCAGGAAGCCCCAAGCCAAGGCTTGAGAAGAAACTACACATCTGGTGCGACTCGTTTCCAGCAGAGAGGTAGCTCTCATCTGCTCCTTGTGTTGGTTTTTAAAAAATAATACATTAAGAAGCATTGGTCCCACAGATCAAATCCCAGAAAATTTATAAATATTGAAATCGTACCATGTAACTTCAGACCACAAAAGAATAAAACTAGAAATCAAGAAGAAGAAATACAATAGAACACTCATAAATACTTGGAAATAAGAAAATGAAAAACTTTCTTGAAATAAATGCAAATTAAACACAAAAATATTAAATCCTGTGGGACACAGCAAAAGCAGTATTAAGAGGGAAGTGTATAACATTAAGTGCTTACATTAAAAAAAAAGTCTAAAATTAAAAATCTAATGATGCATCCTAAAGAAATAGAAAAACATGAATAAACCAAACCCCAAATCTGCAGGAGATGAGAAATAATAAGGACCAGAGCAGAAAAAAGTGAAAATGAAACAAAAAAATACAAAAGTTAAAACAATATAAAAGGTTGATTTTTTTGAGAAGATAAACAAAATAAACTTAGAACCAGACTAACAAAGAAAAAAAGAGAGAAAAACCTTCAAATAAATAAAATTAGAGATAAAAAGGAGACATTATAACTGACATCACTAAATATAAGGGAGCATAAGAAACTACTATGAAGATTATATGCTAATAAGCATATATTATATTATTATTATATATTATTATATCATATTATTACCTCATATAATATATTATTACCTCAAAGTAATGAATAAATTCCTGTATTCATATAAATTACTAAGATTTAATCCAGAAGATATAGACAACTTAAACAGATCCATTACAAGCAATGAAATTCAGGCAGTAATAAAAAGTCTTCGATCAAGGAAAACTCCAGGAACTGATGGCTTTACCACTGAATTCTACAAAACATTCAAAGAGGAAGTAACTCCAATACTCTTCAAACTATTCCAAAATATTAAACAGGATAGAACTTTGCTAAACTCTTTTTATGAGGTAAGCATTACTTTGATACCAGAACCAAAGACACAACATGAAAAGAAGAGACCTAGTTCCTTAAAGAACATAGATGCAAAGATTTTCAACAAAATGCTAGCAAATCAAATCCAAAAGCACATCAAAAGATTATACATCATGATCAAGAGGGATTTATCACAGAAATACAAGGGTGTTTCAACATTCACAAAATCAATAAACATTATAAATCACATCAATAGAATAAAAAACAAAAACCATATGGCCATCTTAATAGATGCAGAAAAAGCATTTGATAATATTAAACATCACTTCATGATTAATAAAAACCCTCCACAAATTAGTCATGGAAGGAACATTCCTCAAAATTGTAAAGGCTATCTATAACAAACCAACAGCCAATATCATACTTTATGGGAAAAATTGAAAGCATTTCACCTCAGATCTGGGACAAGACAAGAATGTACACTTTTGCCACTTTTATCTAATAAATTATTAAAAGTTTTAGAAAGGGTAATTAGGGAGGAGAAAGAAAGAAAGGGCATAAAAATTGAAAAAAAGGAAGTCAACTTATCTATGTTTGCAGATGAAAAAAACCTAAGCACTCTACCAAAAAGCTTTGGAATTGATAAATCAATTTTTACTTAACTTTTACTTAAGTAAAGTTTCAGGTTACAAAATAAGCAGACAAAAATGAGTAGTTTTTTTTTGTATACTAGTCATGCACCCACAGAAGAGAAATCAAGGGAAAAAATCCCACACACAATAGACACAAAATATCAAATATTTAGGAATCAATTTAACCAAAGGAGTGAAAGATCTCTACAACCTCAATTATTAAACACTGATGAAAGAAATCATTGAGGACACAAAAAATTGAAAGAGACTCCTTGCTCATGGATTGGAAGAATCAATATTATTAAAATGTCTATACTACCTGAAGTAATTTACAGATTCAATGCAATCTTTATCAAAATACCAGTAACATTCTTTGCAGAATTAGAAAACAATCCTAAAATTCATATGGAATCACCAAAGACCCAGAATAGCCAGAGATCCTGAACGAGAAAAATCAAGCTGGAGGCATCACAATACCTAACTTCAAAGCCTACTACAAGGCTATAGTACTTAGAACAGCATGGTGCTGGCATAAAAACCAATACAGAGATCAATGGAACACACAGAATGAAATTCAGCTATTCAGTTATGCAAAAGAATGATATTCTACCACTTGTAGCAAAATGGACACAAGTGAAGGACGTCGTGTTGAGTGACATAAACTGGATCCAGCAAGATGAATACTGAATGTTTTCCCTTATATGTGGGAGCTAAAATTTAAATACAAACAAAAAAAGAAAAAAAAAGAAATGTCTGGTTGTATCAGAGTTACTGCAAATATAGTTTTATAAAATTTTGTTTTATACCTTTGTCAAACCAAAGAATAAGAATGGTGTACTACTATAGTTTTAATGATCTGTGATTCATTTAAAATTTATTATGTATGGGTAAAATGGTCTTTTTTCATTGTTATTGTTTATAGCCTAAACTAGAGTCTTTTTGCTTTTTACTTGTTAAACTTCTTATCAGTGAAGTATTAAGCCTTTTATTGAAATGTAAATTTAAAATAAGTTAGCTCAAAAACTATAGAAGAGATAAATGGAAAAGGAATGAGGGAGGGAAGGAGAAAGCTGGAGGGAGAGAGGGAGGAAGGAAATGCCATTATATTCTTAGAACTGCATCTACAAATCACATTGCGTCTGTTGAAAACTAAATAAAAATTAAAATAATCTTTTTTTTTTCAAAAAGTTAGTTTCATACATGTAAATTAAAGCTAAAACACTGTCCACAACCACTAGGCGGAGGGAATAAAATTGTTCTCCACCTGTTTGCCTTCTTCATAACCTTTTGCTGTGAATCTCCTACCACAGTATCCTTGCCTCTCAGTACAGCTGGAAGCTGCTGTCCCAACTCACATCAGGACAGAGGTGTGAGAGATGTAGCTGAGCATATTGAATCCTGGGCCCCAGCGTCCCCACGATTTCATTGCCTCATAACTGCAAATGGCTCGCCCCATCAAAGCCAGTCCCTTCCACTCTATAACACCCTGACTCACTTCTCCCTGCCTGACCTGTGTTTTCTACTGATGCTAGTCATCATTTTTATTACTGAGTTCAAAAGACCCACGAGCTCCCAGTAACTCCATGTAGAGACCTCATCTTTCATCAAATTACACACTTGCCATCTTCATTTTCATTAAATGGGAGCAGGGCATGGCAGGGAAATGTAACGCAAACTGCATGGTGTGACATAGTCTTGAATCAAAACCCCAGGGAAAAGAATTCTTGTCCTCCTTGCATATCAGCTCTTTCTGAGGGTTTCCATCACTCGGTCATTCATACAGCTGTCCTCAAACCCACTCCTTCCTAAGGGCCCTCTTGTGGCTTTAACCAAAATGCAACTTAATGGCCCACTTGCCCACTTCCATATTCTCATTATAGCTCATTCAATCAAGAATGCTGTTTCCAAAGAACCCCTGTGCACTCAGATATGTCCCCGTCCAAATCCATGGAACCAATGAATGTCACCTGTTTTAGAAAAGTGATCTTTGTTGATATAGTGACATTGAGGCCCTGAAGATGAGGTCATCTTAAATAATTACCCAGGAGTATGTAAGTCCTGTTGTGTGTCCTTGGAAGAAACAAGAAATAAAGACACACCAAGAAGCTGATAGAAAGACAGGGAGAAGACTAGAGTGATGGAGCCACAGGGCAAGGAAGCCAAGGATTGCTGATAGTCATGAGAAAGGGAACAGATGGAGTGTGGCCCTGCTGCCACCTTGACTTCTGTCCTCCAGAACTGTGTAAACATGGACTTGTTGTTTTTAAGCTACCCAGTTTGTGGCAATTTGTAATGGAAAACCTAGGAGATGAACGTATCCGCTCTTTCAAAGAATTTTTGGAAGTGAACCTCTTCAATAATTCCATCCCAAATAAGAGAAAATCCAGTGTGATTTATAATGTGATATGAAACATGTTTTCTATAAAGAAGAATCGTGTCTGAGTAATTCATTCAACAAATATTTAGCCATTCAACAAATATTTATTGGATGAGCACTCCCTGCCAGGCCCTGTAATAAATGCTGGAGATGATTCCTTTCCCTAGGGGATCTAATGTTCTAATCTTACTAGAGCTCTTTGATGAGGGCAAGAGGTGTTTATAAATAAGCAATTAAACACAGGACAGCTGGTGGCCCTAGTGTGGTTGGATTTTAAAATTTCCTGCAAAAATTCTGTGCAAGAAAGACATTCAAAATGCAGGAAGTTTGGTGTCAGAGCAATGCTTTGTCAAGGGCTAAAATCAGCTCAAAGGAAACAAAGAAGAGAAACAAACAAGCTCTTTTCACTGTGGAGAATTATCAAGTAGTTCTCTGACAAAATTTTTCTTATTTTAGAATAATTTCTAATGATGATTATGCAAGGAAGTTTCCAAAATTTCATGGAAAATGTATACTATTAAAAAACTATCCATGGATTTCAGTTTCTTTGTATTAAAATAAACTGATCTTTTAATTCATTTTCTGTGAACTTTAAAGTACCCTCAAATAGACATTTCCAAGAAGCAGCTAACAATAAAGTAGCAAGATGCAACATTGATACTAATGAAGGCCCAGGAATGGGCAGAAAAATGGCAATGAACTTAGTGTAAGCAAAGACAAGGTAGTTCCTACAGATGGCAGAAAATCAGCAAACTCTACTTCCAGTGATGTGTTTTCCATTCCCCTAACCCTACACCAGGACCATCCAGAGACAATTCAGTTCTGTTATCTGAAGTTCATTCTAATCTAACCCACCTCTACCTCCCAAAATTATGTTTTAGATTTAAGACATAATTAATAGAGTCATTGGAAACAAAAACAGAAACTATTGTCAAACCATTATGCAACCCTGTTGTACTTGTGCTGGCCTATTGGGCTTAGATTTGCTTCTGCATGGTCCAGAAAAGGTTCGCTGAGGAAAGTATCCAGAGCCACAGAACTGCCTTTGAAGAGCAGAGTGCATAAAAGGAATTACTTACGGAAATAGAAACAACCCATCTAGATTAGCAAAAGCTCCACAAACTTGAAGGGTACTGGTGTTGATTATCACTGATCATTCTTTTCTACAACATGTTTTATTATTTTACAAATATTTATTCATTTAGATTTAACAGTTTTTAACATTTTGCCATATTCACTTCATATGTAAATGTTACATACATATACATACATACTATTTTTCTTGAAAGTGGGGATATTAATAACACATAAAATGAGATTCATGACAAGGATCATAAGAAAGTGGGGAAAGAAGCATACATTATTCCATAGAGGATATAACTCAATGAATACAACATTTATAAATATCTGTAGACTGAGTAATACAGCATCCACACATTTTTTATACTCTATGTATATTAACTTCCACATATGAGAGAAAACATGTGGAATTTGTCTTTCTGTGTCTGGCTTATTTCACTCTCAACACTGATTAGTCTCTGAAATCTTAGAATTAAAAGTCTTCCTTTGAAGTGTTTTTAAGAGCGTGTGTTTAAATACTATTTAATACTAGACATGTAAGATATGTTTATTGGTTTTTGATTAACTGAAAAAATTACCACAAAACCAACAAAAGACACTCTGGTTCAGCAAGCTGGTAGCAAATGCAAAGAGAAGTTATTAACCATAGCTTCTATCTAGATTGACTACAAAAACAGGCTCAAAAGGGGTTTCATTGAAATTATCAATATAAATTATTGTAGGAAGCAGTTTGCTGGGACGGGAGAAATAGGAGTTTCCAAGTGATAGGGAACGAGAAAAGCTGATGCATACCAAACCAGCACCTGATAGCTGAAATTTGAGGATTTAACCCTTAAAAATATTTTAGAACCAAAAAGAGCACTAAAGTCAAGAGATCCATGGTCTGACCCAGAAAGAATTTTTTCTTTTCAGTTTCTTTTTCTTAAAGCCATTATTTAAATTGTAAAATATAAACTCCTTTTGAATAAATTTTAAAATTGTACATAGTTCTATAAATTAATAAGGTACACGCTCATTTAAAAATCAAGAACCCACATACTTACTTTTATCTTCTACAAGAAGAATAAATCAGGTTATTTTGCATCTTGCTCTGTACTTTGCTGATTTTCCCTTGAAAATCTTTCTGTATTTGTACACAAAGAATTTCCTCACACCTCTTAAAAGCTGTGTAGTACTCCATTGAATAACGTAGCATAATTTACTCAATAGGACTCTAAAGATGAACATTAGGTTATGCCAAACTTTTCATTTTTACAAACAATGATTCATTGAATAAATGTTCCTGTGTGAGCTCATCTGTAGGATGAAAATGCATTAAAGTTGAATTTCTGAATCAAAAAATAAGTAAAATTTTAATATTAATAAATGGCACCAAATTTCCTTCCAAACTGGTCTAACAATTTATCACAATGTAATGTTGCATAAAACATCCTGTTTCTAAACAAATATTTTACCACTTGGGCTAAGTACTGATACCACTAGCTTACTGTGCACCCCTGAAGGAAGGTGCCACTTCCCTCGACCTTGCTTGATAAGACTCCCAGCAGAGAGCTCTGGCACGTGTTGTGCTTCAGGAATGTTATCTCGTGTTGATGATAATGATAAATGGCATTTTAATTTACTGAAAGAGCCATGCAAGTTTCGGAAATCTGAGAGTCTCACTGAATATCTGACAACGCCTACCCTTACTACCCTATTCACAGGCAGCTGATATAAGTTCTTTTACTACAGCCATTGTGATTAAGTACTATGAACTTGATATTAGATATGTAATTCATAACCCTCAATTCTGACTGGGTCGAAAACACAGATTTGCATTTGATAAACTATATCATCCTGTTTCTTTTACTGTTTTTGAAACACAAAGTTGTCAATAAAACCTAACCTGTCTGTTAAAAAATAAAAATGAATAGGGTCCCCCCCAAAGCGATTTATCTCTATCACTTGCACACTAATATGTCATGTGCTCTGATGCTGGCAGCCACAGATACCAGGATCTTACTGCTCAGGATGGCTTCTGACATACAGAGCAGTCCATGGGCGCCTTTCAGTGGAATTGTACATCAGGTCCTAATAACTCCAGTAATCATGAAAGCATTTTCTTCTAAGATCCCATAAGTTCAGTCTGGGCTGCAGGGAAGGCTGCTTATACGTTTAAAGTTCTCCTTTCTGGAAGCTTGCCTTGTTGTCAAAGTCAGTACAGGTCATGTACTCACACACATCGTAAACACATATAGCTGTGCATAAAACAAATTGCTGAAAATTGGGAGAAATTTAACATTATAGTACTTGCACGTGTGGAAATAAATGGTAGATACCCAACTTGAGTAACCATGGCTTACCTACCAAAATGAGAATACGCACGTTTACTTTTGTCGGGAGTGTGGTTTATTCACCACTCCCTCAGTCCAGGACACATGCAGTAAGATCGCGCTCTACAGTAGGAGGTCTACAGAGATTTCTTTATGCATCTCTTTCAAAGAATCCAAACTGAACGAGAGAGATAAGCTCAATTTGACTCGGAATATCTCTAACAGAAGCAAGAGGTCAAAAAAGGCAAATACATTGGAGAGAAGCTACGATGGGGAAGAAAGCAAAGAAATAGATAGGAAATGCAATGCTCAGGAGAGAGTGTTGGGGTGGGGGCTAATGTTAAGGAAACACCATAGGTTGCAGGATAGAAAGTATAGCATATTTAGACAAGGATAAAGCGTCTAAGTTTTAAAAGCTATTTTAAAGAGGACCGGGCTAGAGGTGTGTGTGCTTAGATGAACATCTATATCCCAGGGAATTGCATCAACAAGTAAATTAAAATTAATGAGGAAATTCTAGGGATTCAAACAAGAGAACTGGAGTTTTCTAGACTCATAACTAAAAGAAAATCCTCATATCCATTATTTTTCCTTAATGAAATGAAACTGATGGAATGACTTGTGAGAAGTACATTATTGTATGCACCTCAGCTGACAATGAAACCCAGAAGACTGGAAATAAGTTAATTGTAAGGAGCAATGGAATCGTTGGCTGATAGTTGACAATAATCCTGCCATGGGTCAAATGGTATAATCATCATGGGCTGTCAGGTGGTGTTCTGGCTGGAAGCAGATAGTATGCTAAAAGAAAACTGAGAAAAGTTGAAACATAAGTGAATTGGGAAAGGTCTTCAAGAGATTTGAAGAAGCGATGTTTAGCCTAGTGGTTAAGATGCCCTTCTTCTACGTAGAAATGCCTGGTTTTGATTCTCAGCTCCAGCTCCTGACTCCAGCATCCCTGAAAGGCAGCAGTGATGGCTCAAGTAATTGGGCTCCCTGCCACCCACATGGGAGACCTGGATTGAGTCCCCTATTCTTGGCTCCCATCGTAGGCACTTGAGGAACGAACTCTCTCTCTCCTTTATCTTTCTAATTCAAAATTATAGAAAATGGAATTACATGATTAATTTATTTTGGAGCACAAGATTTTTGAATCCATTCACAAGAGGAGTCTTCAAAAACTTCATGGAATATGCACATTATGGAAAAACTATGCATGGAATCCAAAAAAAAAAATTGCACCAAAGTAAACTTGTGTTTTCATTTCATGTTTCCATGAACTATTTGCCTTTGTATTTATAAAGGTGTGGTAAGATTAAAGAGAAAAAACAAAGGAACATGAAGCATGTTGGGGTGGCCCTGGTGGGGAGACGGTTCCACACCTGGTTATTAGGGGCAAAGTGAGAACATGGTTACCTAAATCCAACAGGAGGAGCATGACCTCAAGGGACAACAGCAGTTACCAAGGTCAATCCTGCGAAAGGGGAGATGAGGACTCAGGACAGAAAGTCACTCTCTGCTCTGCTTCTGCTACCCTGCCAGCTGTCCCCATGGAGCAAAACAAAGAGAGCCAAAGAGCAATGGAGCCCCAAGGGCAAGATCGTGAAGCCTGCATTCCCAGTGTGGAGACAAGGCTCATGTTGAGAGGAGCTGAACAAGTACATGGGAAACAGCACAATGTCCAAATGTATGTTGGAGAGCGAAGGGACATGTCCTAGAAATGGCTGCATCATTTATAAAGTAAGCAAAAAAAAAAAAAAAAAAAGTAGACATTTGTGTCAGCAGCAGTCCCACCTGGCAGCACTTAGCCTGAGGCCACCACGTTAAAACTTCGGCAGGGAGGTAAATGTTGGTACTGTTTCCCCACAGGAAGTGGGAGAGAGAGAAGGAGGATGGAGGGCTACAAATCTGCAATTGTTCTCCTGGAAGACATCAACTTGAAGCTTTCATCTTCACAATGGTCATTAGTACCACTGACTCACTGATTGGGAGTGATTTTAAAATTGCAGTACACAAGACTGGAAAGCAGGGATGATCTCCCCAAATTATGTAATTAATTGCTAGGATTGGCATGTGTGTTTTTGAAATGTGATTGGAAATACAGAAGGTAAACTTTGCAAACTGACCCTCACTCGCCTTATCTTACCTTACCTTGCAGCAGCATTCAATCGGTTCTTGATGTCTCCTCTCTCCATGGGTCTATGCCTCATACATCTGTTTTTCTCCTCTCTCGTCAATGGCACCCCACAAGACTCTTTCTCTGAGGCTTCCCCTATCCTCCTTCCCCCAATCTTATCTAAGTGCTGGCTCCTCTTTCATAATGCAGAACCCACACACAAGACTCGCCATCATCAACACATGTTCCTGAAGATTATTGTAATTACAGCTCCCATCAACAGGGTCTATGAGTATGGTTGTCCAGGTTGTGCACTGAATAATTTTATATGTCAAACTATCAACCTTTCCACATTCTACAAGAAAGCTCAGCTGTAACAAAGCCCTCCTTTTTCTGTGCTTCCAGTAAGAATTTTGCCCCTTCCTAAGGTTACCAAATACACAGCTCAGTGCTGCAGAAATTAACAGTCTAAAGCCACCATATATTTGGCTGAAATCCATACCTGAGTAAATGTTGCATAATTCTTTCACTTTCCACGTGTGTGTTTGGTGGTAAAACAATTCACCTTTTAAACTTTATTGTTCACTTAGGAATGACACACAGAATTGCAGCTAGATACTTAAAGGTGCTCACTTTGCAAACTCAAATTTAACAAATAGCATCCAATGAAGTCTGACATTCAGGAATTAAGGGATGAGGAGAGGAGTAGATCATTAGTGCAAAAGGAGACCAGAGAAGGAGCATGCCAGTGGAATTCATGGTGCTGGGGCAGGTTCCACAGAGAAGACGAGACTCGGGGTGAGTGTGAGGAACGCCTAGCGCTTGGCAACATTAAATGAGACTGCAGAAATTCAAGTGACTTGAAATCGGATCTAGGCACATGTGTGAAAAAGAGAACGGACATATATTGGTTCTCGATATATCACAACCTTATGGATAGTCAGTGACTTGGAAAAAAAAATCCTCAAATCCATGACCCCTATTTCCAGGAAGGTTATTATCCTTCCCAAACTATCCCTATTCCTGAATGTAGCATAGTCAGTGGTGCAGCATGTTTTCAACAAAGATCTACTGAATTAATTCTAGTCTGTTTTATCATACTTATGTAAGTCATATATTATTTATTTACCTAATTATTTACTTAAATATATTATCCATTTACCTAATTAATTACCTACAGGCATAGGATAACAAGGGTAACAGCTGGAAATATAAAAAAAATTAAAAACAGTATCTTGATTATGTTACACATTAAAAAATTAGAAATCTATATTAAAATCCAAGCTCTGATTGATTTAATGGTATTTTCAGCAGTTGCAGTCTTGCTATCCAAATGTCATTCTTCTAAACCTTGTTATTCAGGGCCCACAGGTCCACAGATATTTCAAAGGCACCATGTGAGATCTATAGCCTGGGAGAAAGGTTTGGGGAGAGTTTGGGGAACTGATCACAGGAAAAGGTGCCTAGGTTCCTTCCTTGGGCTTTGCAGCCTCCTTAGGGGAGAAGGCTAAGTCACACCAAGCTCATAGCAAAGGATTCCAGACACTGAATCCACTAGAGCTAAGCAGGATGAAGCGAGCTATCTGTCCTAAAGGAATTTAGATAACAAAGAAGTAAATAGCAGCCAGAGAAACTGGGGAAGGTTTTGTGGAGAAAGTATGACCTAATTTTAGTAGGGGGATTATGAAGGATTTGGATAATTAGAAAGTAAGTTGGAAGACTTTGCAGCTGTGAGGCAAAATGCACTTGGAGGCCGAGGGGCTGGAACGAGAGTGGTTTGTGAAGGACAGTAAGGCAACTTGTGGAGTGGAGTGGAGGATGCCACAGAGAGCAGCGGAATCCCATGGCGATTTCAGAGTTGAATCATTTTCTTAATGAACTCATGCCACTTAATTTGACCAGCGAAATGATGGAGGAACTCTACTGGGAAATACATCCTATTTTCAATTCCCTGCATGTCCACTGAAAAAATGAAAGAATAAATAAATGACTGTTGTGCTCTTCAAGTTAGTCGTTGAAGGAGGCAGAACACACACACTTACATGCACACGTGAGTACGTCAAAAATTCCTGGGAAAATGGAATTAAAAGATAAGTTTACTTTGCTGCAAAAAATTTTTGAAATCCATGCATAAATTTTGCACAGCAAAAATTTCCTACGTAGTTTCTGAAAACTCATCTGCATAGTTTTCAAAAAGTTTTTGTGCAAATGTAATCTTTCAGTTTCATTTTCCATGAACTCGTTGCAGAACTGCCACATATTCCAAATATGCCATTATTTGTCAAACATTCTGAAATCTATTTTTCAGTAACAACATTCTTTTCATTATGTTCTACTGTTGTGTCATATGTTTTAGCTTCTTGGGATGGGCTTGGAATTGATTTAAAAAAATTAAGCAATTCATAGTCAAATGGAATAAAGAGCAGATGAACTGGGGCCAATGTTGTGGCGCAGTAGTTTAAGCTGCCCCGTGGGATGCCAGTATTCCATGAGTTTCTGTTAGAGTCCTGGATGCTCGACTTCTAACCCAGCCCCCTGCTAATGCTCTTAGAAATGCAGTGGAAGAAGGCTCAAGTACTTGGGCCCCTGCCACCCACACTGGATTCCCGGCTCCTGGCTTCAGCCTGGCCCAACACTGGCCATTGCATTCATTTAGGGGAAGAACCAGCAAATGAAAGCCCTCCCCCAAATCTGTCTCTCCCACCTCCCACCCAACTCTGTCTTGTAAATAGGCAAATATACACAAAATAGGAGCAGATAAGCAGAACAATATAGATTTGAATCATCAAAAAGCAAAATGGGGTGAATCTCCACGTGGCATTGAAGAGAACTCTTCGGGAAGAGACCTGACAACGAGGAATGTTTTGGTCTCAGTTCAAATCCTTCCTACTCACAAGCTTCCAAATTCAGAAACTCCTTGAGGGTATAAGATGGCTTCAAAAATTCATGGAAAATGGGATGAAAGATAAGTTTAGGGATTGGTGTTGTGGCACAAGAGGATGAAGTGTGGCTTGAAATGCCTGTATCCCATTTTGGAGTGCCTATCATCAAGTTCTGTCTATACTGGTCCAACACGCTGCTCATGTACCAAGAGGCAGTAGATGCTGGCCCATTTACGTGGGTCCTGTCACCCATGTGAGGGACCTGAAGGAAGTTCCTAGTTTGGGACTTACCCAGCCTCAGCTATGGTGGATGGGTATTTGGAGAGGGACTCTGGATGGACAATCTCTCTCTTTCTGTCTGTCACCTCTGCCTTTCAAATAAATAAATAAAACTTTAAAACAAAAAGGAAATAGGTTTATTTTTATTTCCAAAAATTTAAAATCCAGGTAAATGAGGAGCTTTCAAAAATTTCTGGGCAACATGGATTATGAATAAGCAATAAGCAACTACGCATGAATTTCAAATTTTCACCAAAATAAACTTATTTTTAATTCTGTTTTCTGTGAGCATTTCGAACCCTCTTCACGCTTAAATTCACTTAATCTGAACAACAAATACAAAATCTGGACCATAAAAATAAGTTCCTGGATTCTAATTACTAGATAGGACATAGGGAAACTTATTTAAGTTCCTAAATTTCAGTTTGCAAAACAAATATTCAAGTTAAGTAGTTCTGTAACTCTATTACTTATTAGATTTTTTCAGCTGAAAGAAATCCCTAATATAAAGTTTTCCATCCTCTACTTACAGTTCATACTATTTTAAGATTTGTAGTAATTCATTTTTGTGTGGTCAAATGTCATTCTCATTGGAAGGTGTCTATGTTTTTAATTTCACCTTCTTTCCTGGACTTAGGACCAGGGTATAAAAAAACAATGAAAACTTTGTTGAAGTTTTTTTTTTTTTTATTTATATGCCATTCGTTTAAGAAATAAAACATACATTTCATGTTAACATTTGTTTGATACAGATTGTTGTTACATATAACTCCTATTTTCTATAATTTTGTATATGTTTGGAATGTTTTTCAGTTACAAATGAAAATACTGAATATAGTACATTTAAATGTGTTTGAAAATCCTTTGAAAAAATAGTTCAGACAAGTTTTTATAAGAAAAAGAAATGGACTAATGATTCTCTACATACTAATGCATTATAGAATCACTCGTAAAAAGACCTATTGACAGATAAATTTACAGACTCTCTGCTCTGTTGATTCACTGGGTCAGTCATTTCTTTGTAGGTGAAAATAAAAATAAAATTAAGTCTTCAGAATAAGCAGAAAGCTGTTAAGTCCCATCTTTGAATCCTCCTCCCCACACCACACCTGTAAGGTTTCATCAATGCAAATTCATAATGCTTTTAAAAATAATATCTCAATTCACCAAAGAATATAAGCATGTTCTCTTAGATACTAAAAGCTACGTTTAGATGACTGTTGAACCTGTTTGGATCCTTTCACTAGGAAACTGATTTCCTTCCTTACCTATGCCAATATTTTTTCTAGTCATTTGTCATTTACATAACACTGAGGAACCAGTCCTGGGAACCTCCTAAACAACAAAAAACCCTCTATAACAATTTTTGACACAGGGAACTTCATGGAGAAGTTCGTATATTCATCAGCGGCAGATTCATTGCACTTTCTGTTTAGCTAGCCATTTCCTAGTAGAACAGTGATGTTTTATTTGGCTAGCAATAGCTACTGGAACAAGAGAGCAGTTGTATTCAGGAAACCAACTATTGGAAAGAATTTCCTAGCTTATTTTTTTCCCTCTGTATGTGTGTTTGTGCTTGTACATGTGTGTGTGTTTTTATTCAAGATCTTGGGTGCAAGAACCACCTTACTTTGAAATTTGAAAATATGTCTGTTCATAGTTTGTGATTCATCCACATCCACTTATTAATTTTTAATTATAAAATATATTTAAATATATTATTTTATCAAATAATATATATAATTATCAAATATATCAAATATAAATTGTCGAGCATATTTTAATTATCAAATATATTTAAATGTATTAAACATATTTTAATTATCAAATATATTTTTTAATTATCAAATACGTATTTTGTTGACAGTGCTTGCTGTATCAATTGGCATGACATGGCTATTTTCACCCTCCACCATCACATTCTTCAAAAGGAGAAAAAAATGATGATGATATTTTTAAAGACAAAAATAGAAAGTGTGGGAGGAAGAACCTAGTTAAAATAACACAATTGCTCCAATCAAGTGCCATTTACTGAAAGACATTAGGTGATAATCTCAGCCCTAACAGAGAATAGTCTGTTTTCATATTTCATGTCTTTTTCAGGTCAGCTCACCAGTCATAATAAAATAAAACACAAGTTAGCATTTTATTGATAGTGGGCTTTTCACAGATGAATCTTGCAAGCAAACATTAACTTCTGCCCTTTGAAATCACTTTCTCTTTCTCTGACTCACACTCTTGTCTCTTAAGCTATATTTAATTATCTCCATAGAAGAGATAATGATTATAATAAAAGGGAACAATTCCCCCTTTTGAAATTTCATTCATTTTTCTCCTCTCTTTCAAGAAAGTTGCAATATTGGGAGTAATATGGTTTATAAAGCTATCTCTCATAATTTTGCTCCCTTTTTAACTGCACACAGAGATTAGAATGCTTTGATTTATTTTGACAAGGGATGGTAAAGTTTTTTTAAGAACAATAGTCTGCCACAAATATTTTAAGAGCCTTTTGCTATGCTAAAAGGATAAACCATGTCAGGTGTTTCATGGGATTGAAAGATGATCTGCAATCCCTTTTTATTCTTGTTTATCCTAATGTTTTTGAATAATCCTTAAGATAATCAAGAAGTTATTAACTCTGCTATTTAAATACAGTGCACGAGAGTGACATTCAAATATAAAAGCTACTTTGAAAGAATCACAAGGCACAAAGTGACCTTGGTTTGCTTTTAATCCAAGTCAGGGAGCATTTAAACTCTGCCAGAATAGTTTAACCTCATTCTTAAGATCTCTAGGAAATAGAATGGTTCAGTTTCCCAGAGAAACCTATTCAAACGTGTCATACCTTCCCTTAGGGAGCCAAGATGTCCAAATTAAACCCTCCTACAATAACTGAATGTCTTTCAGTGACAATCTCATGTACCATCTTTTGAAATCAATATAGCTGGCCGGGAAACTGAGGCACGCTCCTGGGCAGTTCTCTGAACAAGTGTCACTTCCTTCACTGAGGTCAAAGGAACACTCTTCCAGAACTACTATCCTTGCTTGAACAAGACATGAGTAGGGAAATGGACAGAAAGATCATTCACAAGCTATCTGAGTGAATTACCAACCCATAAAAGCTGTAATTCATATTAAAATCTCTTTATTGCTTTGAGAGACAGTCATCATATTATTCTGATCAGTTATTGGCAGCTGTTGCATTTTTTATATAAAAAGCACAGACTGAAAGCTAAGTCTGCTGATATAAAATTCAGTCTGATATTTTTAAAACTGTACTGTGTGTGTCATATTAACTTGACATATTGCTAAATGTAATTATTTTCTATAGGAAGTGACTAAGATGTTTTATTCAAGAAGCTATACTGATTCTTCAGAAACATTCAGGTCTTGTAATGGTCCCTCTCAAAAATTATTAGGACATCTTAATAATAATTAAAACTGTGAAGCAAATAAGCTATGAAAAGATGTTCAAAAGTACGTATCATTAAAGAATTACAAATTAAAATAATAATGACCTAGCCACCACTAACTAACCTTGTTAAAATGGTTAAATGTTTAAATACTGACAACATCGAATGCCAGTAAGGATATGGAATACCAAAAGCCTTCATTCATTGTGGGTGAAAATGCAAAATGAAACCACCACTTAGGAAGACTGGCAATTTCTTAAAAAGCTAAGCACACTCTTGCCATGTGATCTGCCAGTCGTATTCTTAGTATTTTTCCAAATCAGGTAAACACATAAGTCCACACAAAAATCTACATATAAGTGTTTGCGGAAACTTTATTCATAACTGCCAAAAATTAAAAGCAACCAAGTTGTCCTTCAGGAAGTGAATGTATAAGGTATTGTACATTCATACAAAGGAATATTTATTATTCAGTGCCAAACAACAACGAGGCACAAAGTCATCATGAAAAGACATGAAGGGCTTAAATATGCATTACTAATTGAAAAAAGCCACCTGAAAAGGTTGCATACCAATAAGTGCAACTATAAGCGCTCCTTGAAGAGGCAGGACTACAGAGTTGGTAAGATCAGTGATTTCCAAGGGTTCAGAGGCAAAGCAAGAGGAATGAGTAGGTGGATCACACTGGGTTGTAGGACTGTAAAACTATCCTGCATGATTCCATAATGATAGATACAGGTCCCTATGCTTGTGTTAAGACACAAAGATCTATACAACACAAGAAGTAAGACTTAATGTAACCTATGGACTTAAATCAATAATATACATCAATATTGCTTTATCAGTTGGGACAAATGTTCCACACCATGCATGATGTTATAGTAAAGCAAATTAAAGTTTGTAGGAAGGGGTAGTATCTGGGAACTCTTCACTCTCTAGACCTAGAACTGCTCTGAAAAAATATACCAAATTTTAAAATAAACAAAATAAATATTGAGAGAAAAGAAAAAAACCTATTGTGTAATGGTTACATGTCTGAAAATAACCAGTTATTCATAAGGCAAGGATTTCATATTGGTGTGTTTTTATTTTTTTTTACTTTATTTTATTTATTTATTTTTTAACAGGCAGAGTGGACAGTGAGAGAGAGAGAGAGACAGAGAGAAAGGTTTTCCTTTTTTTCTGTTGGTTCACCCCCCAGTGGCCACTGCGGCCAGTGCACCGCGCTGATCTGAAGCCAGGAGCCAGGTGTTTCGTCCTGGTCTCCCATGCAGGTGCAGGGCCCAAGCACTTGGACCATCCTCCACTGCACTCCTAGGCCGCAGCAGAGAGCTGGCCTGGAAGAGGGGCAACCGGGACAGAATCGGTGCCCAGAACAGGACTAGAACCAGGTGTGCCGGCGCCACAGGTGGAGGATTAGCCTATTGAGTCATGGCATTGGCCATTGGTATGTTTTTAACAATACATCTACATTCCTCTCGCCAAGGTTCCAAGGCTTTGTGGATAGGGACCCCATTTAAGCCATTATTGTGTGCTGATAACATCCTAAAAGAAAGAAATTACAAAGAATTATCTGGCATCATCTTGGAAGAGTTCTGAACAGACTGCCCGACACAACTCCGTACTTTCAAGTACTCATTATTCATCATGAATTTTTAATTCTTTGACCAACATAAATACGTCTGCCATGTTATTAAGGGTGAATGTTTCAATAGTTAGCATGCAATCCAAGGTGGTAAGAAATTACTGAAGCCAGGAGCCAGGTGCTTCTCCTGGTCTCCCATGCGGGTGCAGGGCCCAAGGACTTGGGCCATCCTCCACTGCACTCCCTGGCCACAGCAGAGAGCTGGCCTGGAAGAGGGGCAACCGGAACAGAATCCGGCGCCCCAACCAGGACTAGAACCAGGTGTGCCGGCGCCGCAAGGCGGAGGATTAGCCTATTGAGCCACAGTGCCAGCCAGGTTCAAACATTTTTGAAATATAGTCCTATCATTTGGAAAAAAAAGTCCTTCTACACATAAAGGAAGATGGAAAATTACACGGTACAGAAATGTGTATTCTTCTGACCTTAATCATTGCACACAATAACCACATGTTAAAAAGATTGGGGAGGCTGGCACCGTGGCTCACTTGGCTAATCCTCCGCCTGCGGCACTGGCACCCCAGGTTCTAGTCCCGGTTGGGGCGCCGGATTCTGTCCCGGTTGCTCCTCTTCCAGTCCAGCTCTCTGCTGTGGTCCAGGAAGGCAGTAGAGGATGGCCCAGGTCCTTGGGCCCTGCACCCACATGGGAGACCAGGAAGAAGCACCTGGCTCCTGGCTTTAGATTGGCGCAGCACACCAGCCACAGCGCGCCGGCCATGGCGGCCATTTAGGGAGTGAACCAACGGAAGGAAGATCTTCTCTTTGTCTCTCTCTCTCTCTCTCTGTCTAACTCTGCCTGTCAAAAAAAATTGGGGAGCATTGATGTAATGATCAGATATTAAAATGTCTGTCCTTCCCATATGATGAAAAAAGCCAACTTCCAGGAATTTAGGAACTTACCTGTGGGAGAGCAGCTTCAGCAAATGGCAGAATAAGGGATCAGAGCCTCCCATCCTTCTGCAAAGAGCAACAATTTCACAACTATCCACACATTTCCCAGGACAACACTACTAATCACAGAGAGAGAATCTCCCTGTTCACCTGTCCTCCTTGCCGGAAGACAGAGAGGAGGGTGAGCCATCAGCTTGCTGAGCCTTTTGGAGCATTGCCCAGACAACGAGCTTCATCTCACCCAACCTTGATCTGCAGAGATTGGCATAGCTGAGATACTGGAGACAGCTGGGAATAAAGAGATGGGTACTGTTAGCACCAGCCATCTGGCAGGAATCACGGCAGTCCCCAGGTCCTTGCTCTGTACATGACTATAGCAGACTTCACTAGGACTTCAGTAGTTCCCGGCGACCGTCTACTGCCCACAGATGCAGTGGACGGTGTTTGCAGCCGTGGACCCTAGCAGTTTGCTCCACAAAGGGCAGCAGCAGCTGTTAACTGCTGAGAAAAACAAAAGCCAACAGCATGCAAAAGACCCTGTGCAGCTTCCACCTCCACGGGCCTGCAAAACTTTCACCTTCATGGTCTCCAGGTGCCTAAGATGTCACCAGTCTCCCTCCCCACTCCTGAAAGTCACCTCACCTCCCACAGCTGCAAGTATGCCAGCCCACACAGACCACCATACTTGGACCCACAGCTCTCTCCTGTAGCTACAAGAGCACAAGCACTTCTGGCTTGGGCTCTCAGCTGCCCTCAAAGACACAACTGACCCTGCAATTGGCAGGTGCATGCTATCAGTATCAACCACCTCAGGTGTTCTACTGCCTCTGGCCATGGCTTTCTGCTTGATACTCAAGCTTGTGGCTGACTCTGCCACCATGCAGGCAATTGTAGCTGAGATGTGCATACCTTAGCTTTGCACACCATATGCAAATATAATAGCTTTGCATACCATATGTGCATACCAGTAGCTTTGGCCTTCACTATTGACTGTTCTCACCTCTTGCTGTGGACCCAGAAATGCTGATGAGAGCTCACAAATGCTGGGAGCCATCACAGACCTTCCAGGTTCTTACCACCAAAGATTGTAGAGTGCCAGTATCATTGATCCAGATAACTAAGTCAATGAGACACTGCATCTTTTCCGAAACCTGGAATTCGGATAAAGCTCTTTCCTTATTAAATTGGTTCCATTAGGTCTGCAAGTGGTAAAGTATTCTTCAACTGCACAGACAGCTTCGCAAGGATCATGATAAACTATAGAAGGGCTGGCACTGTGGTGTGGTGGGCTAAGGCTCCTCCTTAGGCGCCAGCATCCTATATGGGCACCTGTTTGTGTCCTGGCTTCTCTACTTCCAATCCAGCTCTCTGCTATGGCCTGGGAAAGCAGTGGAAGATGGCCCAAGTGTTTGGGCCTCTGTACTCTTGTGGGAGACCCAGAAGAAGTTCCTGACTCCTGGCTTCAAATCAGCTCAGCTCCAAACATTGTGGCCATTTGGGGAGTGAACCAGTGGGTGGAAGACCTTTTTGTCTCTCCCTTGCTCTGTCTGTAACTCTACCTCTCAAGTAAATAAATATTTTTTTAAAATGTAGAAATATGACACAACCAAAGGAGCATAATGAATTTCTGGTAAAAAGCCTCAAAGAATTAGAGATTCACTAACTGCCAAGTAAAGGATTCCAAATAATTGTTTTGAAGGAGCTCATAAAACTACATTAAATACAGATAAGGAATTTTAAAACATCAGAAAAAACTACAAGAAAAAAATGACAACTCAACAAAAAGGTTAAAAAATGAAAAAGAACCAAACAGAAGATTTGGGGCTGAGTAATGTAATAAATGAAGTAAAAAAGACAATTAAGAGCTTCAACCACAGACAAGATCTGGCAGACAAAAGAATGAGTAAATTTGAAAATATCTTATTGGAAATCATACAGTCAGACCAGAAAAAGAAAAATAAGAGTGGAAAGGGCAGGTGCTGTGGCTTAGCGGGTAAAGCCTATGCCTGCAGTGCCAGCATCACATATGGGCGCCAGTTCGAGATCCAGTCGCTCCACTTCCTATCCAGCTCTCTGCTATGACCTGGGAAAACAGCGGAGGATGGTCCAAGTCCTTGGGCCCCTGTACCCACTTAGGAGTCCCAAAAGAAGCTCCTGGCTCCTGACTTTAGGGATTGAACCAGCAGATAGAAGTCTCTCTCTCTCTCCCTCCCCCACTTCTGTGTGTGTGTGTGTGGGGGGGGGGTCTATGTGTGTAACTCTGCCTTTCAAACAAAATCTTTTTAAAAATAATTTTTAAAAACTTAAAAATGAATGTGCTCAGCATTTTGTGCAAAGGGTTAAGCCACCACTTTTTCTTTCTTTCTTTCTTTCTTTCTTTGTTTCTTTCTTTTTTTTTTTTTGTTTGTTTGTTTTTGGACAGGCAGAGTTAGTCAGTGAGAGAGAGAGAGAGACAGAGAGAAAGGTCTTCCTTTTCCGTTGGTTCACCCTCCAATGGCCACTGCTGCCCCTGCCCTGAGGCTGGTGAACTGTGCTGATCAGCTAATTCGAAGCCAGGAGCCAGGTGCTTCTCCTGGTCTCCCATGGGGTGCAGGGCCCAAGGACTTGGGCCATCCTCCACTGCCTTCCCGGGCCACAGCAGAGAGCTGGACTGGAAGAGGAGCAACCGGGACAGAATCTGGCGCCCCAACTGGGACTAGAACCTGGTGTGCCAGCGCCAGAGGTGGAGGATTAGCCTATCGAGCTGTGGCGCCAGCCTAAGCCACCACTTTTAACACCAGCATCTCATATCAGACTGCCAGTTCTGCTCCCAATCCAACCTCCTTTTAATGTACCTAAGAAGACAGCAGTTAATGTCCCAAGTACCTGGACCTCTATCACACAAGTGGGAGACCCAGACCCAGTTCCTGGCACGTGGCTGTGGATCTGCTCAGCCCTGGCTGTTGCAGTCATTTGGGGAGTAGACCAATGGATGGAATTTCTCTCTCTCTTTCAAATAATAAATAAACAAATACTTTAAAAAGGGAAGAATGGCTAAAAACAACCTCAAATTGGGGAAATGGTTAACATACAGGTCCACAAACTCCAAAGGTCACCAATTAAATTCAATTAAACATTTCACTGAGAAACATTAGGATGAAACTGACAAAAATGAAAGACCACCTTGCGGCACCGGCACACTGGGTTCTAGTCCCGGTTGGGGTGCTGGATTCTATCCTGGTTGCCCCTCTTCCAGGCCAGCTCTCTGCTATGGCCCGGGAAGGCAGTGGAGGATGGCCCAAGTCCTTGGACCCTACACCCGCATGGGAGACCAGGAGAAGCACCTGGCTCCTGGCTTCGGATCAGCGAGATGCGCCTGCCACAGTGGCCATTGGAGGGTGAACCAACGGCAAAATGGAAGACCTTTCTCTCTGTCTCTCTCTCTCTCTCTCTCACTATCCACTCTGCCTGTCAAAAAAAAAAAAAAAAAGAAAGAAAGAAACAGAATTTTGAAAGCATCAGGAAAAAAGAAGTATATCATATACCAGGTCATGAATGATTTTATTAGTGGCTCTCTTAGTAGAACTCTTTTAAGCCAGGAAATAGTGGGCTGGAAATGAGTCCTTCTGTAATGGGCAAAAGACAATGATTTTCCTGGGGGGAGGGGAAGCTGCGTGCAGACATCTATCAGCCCTGCCTAACAAGAAAAGCTAAAGACAGATCTTCAAGCTGAAACGAAAGGCCACTAATTAGTACCATGGAAACATACAAAAGTATAAAATTCACTGATGACTATGAACACATAGTCAAATTCAGAACAGCCTAACATTGTGATGGGGGTGTATAAATCAATTATAACTCTAGGGTAAAGATCAAAAGACAAAAGTGTAAAAAATAACAAACTGCAATATTTCACTAGGGAATATACACAATATAAGAAGTTGTAAATTGTGACAAAAATTACATTAAATTTGGGTAGTTGTGAGTACAAGCGAAGAGCTTTTCTATGTAACTTAGGTTAAGATGCTCCAAGTTTTAAATAGATTGAAAAAACTACAAGATTTTTGACCTAAGCCTTATGACAACCAAAAATCAAAATCCTGGCCGGCGCCGTGGCTCAACAGGCTAATCCTCCGCCTTGCGGCGCCGGCACACCGGGTTCTAATCCCGGTCGGGGCACCGATCCTGTCCCGGTTGCCCCTCTTCCAGGCCAGCTCTCTGCTGTGGCCAGGGAGTGCAGTGGAGGATGGCCCAAGTGCTTGGGCCCTGCACCCCATGGGAGACCAGGAGAAGCACCTGGCTCCTGCCATCGGAACAGCGCGGTGCGCCGGCCGCAGCGCGCTACCGCGGCGGCCATTGGAGGGTGAACCAACTGCAAAAGGAAGACCTTTCTCTCTATCTCTCTCTCACTGTCCACTCTGCCTGTCAAAAAAAAAAAAAAAATCAAAATCCTATAGCAAATACACAAAAGGCAAAGGAATCAAATCATATCACTACAGAAAACCACCAAGTTACAAAGGAAAATAGGAGGTGAAAAAAGGAACACAGAACCAACAAAATAACCAATTACAATTAGTAAAATGGTAATTGTGAGTTCTCACCTATCAAATATTGCCTTATAAATAATCTATTTCATCAGTCTAGATATGCAGGCTGATTGAATAGCTAGAAAGCAGGACCTAACTATACACTGCCTGGAAGAGAATCATTCAAGTTTTAAAGATACACAGTGACTAAAAATTAAGAAATAGAAAAACATATTTCATGAAAAAGCAGAACTATCTATACCTACATCAGACAAAACAGGCTTTAAGTCAAAAATTTAAATAAAAAAAGGACAGAGAACAGCATTATATAATAACAAAGCTAATTCATCAAGAAGACATAACAATTGTAAATATATATGCACCAAACACTGGCGCACCTAAATATATATATAAAGCAATTATTAAATGGACTTGTGAGAGAGATAGACTACAAAGCAGTAATTATAGAGAACTATCCCTTTTTCATCAATGGATAGATCATACAGACAGAAAATCAATAAGGAAACATGAATTTGAGTTTGACTTTAGACCAAATGAACTTGTAGACATATACAGAACATTCCACCCGGAAGTAGCAAAATATACATTTTCATCAAGTACACACAGAATATTCACAATAAAAGGTCAATTGTAAGGTCACAAGAAATGTTTAACAAATTTAAGAAGTGTGAAATTGTATCAATTTTTTCTGATTACAATTGTAGGAAACTACAAATTATTATTAAGAAGTATTTAGGAAAACTCACAAGTGGAAGGAAATTAAACAACAAACTGCAGGATGAACAATGGATCAAAGAATAACAAAATTTAAATTAAAAAAAGAGATAAGTTTAAAAAACTTCAGACTAAAAAATGAAAACACAGCATACCAAAAGGCATGGAATGCCACAAAAGCAGTTCTGAGAAATTTATAATCACAAATTCCCACATTTAAAACGAAGAAAAATCTCAAGTTAACCTCAAGTTAAGAGATAAGGAGGTGCCAGAGCTGTGGCATAGCAGTTAAAGCCACCTCCTGCAGTGCCGGCATCCCATATGGGCGCCGGTTCTAGTCCCGGCTGCTCCACTTCCAATCCAGCTCTCTGCTATGGCCTGGGAAAGCAGTGGAAGATGGCCCAATTGCTTGGGTCCCTTTACCCACGTGGGAGACCAGGAAGAAGCTCCTGGCTTCAGATTGACTCAGCCGGTTGCCACCATTTGGGGAGTGAATCGGTGGATGAAAGACTTTTCTCCTTGTCTCTTTCTCTGTAACCCTGCCTCTCAAATAAATAAAATAAATAACAAAAAAAAAATTTTGGACAAAAAATTCAAAATGCATGTATAGGTGTTTCACAATAAATAATGTAATAAAATTTTTAGTAAATCCTCATATGCATGGACTTCAAAGTATTTTTCTACCAAAATAAATTTATATTTTAATTTCCTTTACTATAAATATTTTGAAGTATCCTTGTATAAAAGGATGTTTCCTGAACATAATAAAGGCTACCTGTAAAAAAAAATAAAATACCCCAGTCGCTCCTCTTCCAGGCCAGCTCTCTGCTGTGGCCCAGGAGTGCAGTGGAGGATGGCCCAAGTGCTTGGGCCCTGCACCTGCATGGGAGACCAGGAGGAAGCACCTGGTTCCTGGTTTCGGATCGGCGCAGCACACCGCCTGTAGGAGCCATTTGGGGGTGAACCAATGGAAAAGGAAGACCTTTCTCTCTGTCTCTCTCACTGTCTAACTCTGCCTGTCCAAAAAAAAAAAAAAAAAATAGTCTAATCAAATACTCGGTATACTGCGGGAGTTGTCATTCTTTTGTTCAACTGGAGGTGCTAGCAAGATCAATCAGACCAGAAAAGTAAATTAAAAAAAATCAAAACAGAACTGAAGAAGTAAAATTATCTCTTTTTACTGATCCCATAAGAATTACATGTAGGAAACACTAAAGACTCCTCTCCCCACACAAAAGGAAAATTGTTAATCGTAAAACAAATTTAGTAAGTTTGCTGGATATGTAATTAACATACAAAAAATCAGCTGTATATCTTTGCACCTATTATGACCTATCAAAAAGTCAACAAATCAATTCCATTCATGACAGCCCCTAAGGGAGAAAACATTGAAAATGAGATGTGCAAGGTACATACACTGAAAATATTAACACATTGATTTAAGAAACTGAAGAAGACAAAAACAAGTGGAAAAATATTCCATGTCGATGAATTGGAAGAATTGGCATTGTTTAAATGCCCATAAAACACAAAGGGATTTATAGATTCAAAGCAATCTCTATCAGAATTCAAGTGACATT
The DNA here is from genome assembly GCF_033115175.1 of Lepus europaeus. Classification (NCBI taxonomy): domain Eukaryota; kingdom Metazoa; phylum Chordata; class Mammalia; order Lagomorpha; family Leporidae; genus Lepus; species Lepus europaeus. The sequence goes on from NC_084839.1 coordinate 93,022,724, forward strand.
TTCCACAGTAATCAAAAAAGCAAATCCAAAGTTTATATGGAACTCCAAAAGGCTCTAGCCAGCAAAAAAGCAATCCACAGGGAAGAAAAATAGAGGCCGGTGCCGTGGCTCTGCTGGTAAAACTGGTGCCACAGGTATCCCATATGGTTGCTGGTAGAAGTCCCGGCTGCTCCATCTCAAATCCGGCTCCTTGCTAATGTACTCAGGAAAGCAACAGAGGATGGCTTGGGCCCCTGCACCCATGTGGGAGACCCAGATAAAACTCCTGGCTCCTGGCTTTGGATGGGGCCAGCTCCGGCCACTGAGGCCATTTGGGAAGTGAACCAGTGGATGGAAGATCTCTCTGTCTCCCCCCTTCATGTTAGTAACTCTGTATTTCAAATAAATAAATAAATAAATCTTTATGAAAACAGAAAAAAATAAAGAAAAATAAAGTTGGTGGTATCATACTCCTTGATTTGAAATTATACTACAAGTACCCAAACATTTGATGCTAAATGTTTCTAACACTGCCGAGTTGCTTTTTTCTTTTTCCTTATGAAAGCTGCTTATTTCACCTGTAATAACCATATTATACCACAATAAAATCTATAAAGATAAGCATAAAAACAGAAAACAAAACAAACTAAAAACAGAGAGTCATTATTATTCACAACCAAAGGCTGAGGATGAAATAACATATTAATGAGATAGAAAGAGGATCTTGAGAATTTTTTAACCTGCCTCTACCTCTAATAACATTTTGCTGTAACTCTTGAATGGATAAGCAGTACTTTTACAGCCAATTTTGTGTTAAGATTATCTAAAATTTTCTGCACATTTCCATTACTTGACACAATATTATTAACTATAGTCAATATCCTGTGTTTTCCATCTGCAGATATGTTCTGTGTGTACCTGCAATTCTGTAACTTTTAACTGACTTCTTACTCCTGCCTCTGGTAACCACTGTTCTCTATTTCTAGATATTTGATTTCTTTCTTTCTTTTCTTCTCTTTTAGATTCTACATATGAGTGAGATCATACTGTTTGTGTATTCTGTGCCTGGGTTATGTCACTCAGTGTACCATCCTCCAGGTTCATCCTCATTGTTACAAATAGCAGCATCTCCTTTAGTAAGGCTGAAAACTCAGAATTTCTTATCCAGTCTTTATCCACTCACTGGTGGGCATCTAGGTTATTTCCGTATCTTGTTTGTTGTGAATAATGCTGCAATGAAGCTGGGAAGGTAACAAGACACTTCTCTCTTTCTTTCGGTATAAACACAATGGAGGGATTGCACGATTATACAATTGATGGCTAAGTGTATGGACCCTGCTACCCATTTGAGACACCTGGATGGAGTTCTTGGCTCTTGGCTCTTGGCCCAGCCCTGGGGTGCTTAGGGAGAGTAAACAAGTAGTTGTAAGATCTGTGTGTGTGTGTGTGTGGAGTAGATAAAAATAAATAAGTATACTTCATAAAATTAAGAAGTGTCCAAAGAATGTGGATTAGAAATGTGTGCATTAGGGGCTGGCAATGCTGGTTCGAGTCCTGGCTGCTCCATTATTGATCCACCTCCCTCCTAATGGCCTGATAAAATCAGTGGAAGATGGCCCAAGTGTTTGGCACCTGCCACCCATGTCGGAGACCTGGAAAAAGTTCATGGCTCTGACTTCAGCTTGGCCCTTATGGCCATTTGGGGAGTGAACTAGCATGCAGAAGATCTCTCTCTCTCTCTCTCTCTCTCTCTCTCTGTAACTCAGACTTCAAATAAATAAATAAATAAATCTTGAAAAAGTAAGAAATGTGTGCATTGAGGTGGGCATTGTGGTGCACCACATCAAGTAAAACCACTTGGGACACCAACATTCCTTGTGGGAGAGTGGTTTAGAGTCCTGTCTGCTCTTCTCTCAATTCAGCTCCCTGCTACTGTGCCTGGGAGGGCAGCAGAAAGAACTATTATGACCCTTGCTACCCATGTAAGAAACTGGGATCAAGTTCCTGGCTCTTAGCTTTGATCTGGAGCAGCCCCCATCTTTGCGGGCTTTTTGGGGAGTGAACTACAAATGGAAGATCTCTTCTCTCTCTTTCTCTCTCTCTGTGTCCCTCCCTCTGAATAAACAAATAAATCTTAAAAATAAGAACTGTGTGCATAGGTGTTTTATGTTCTACAGGAGAAATTTAACTTTTTATTTTTAATTTTCTTAGAATCTGAGAAGTAAGGAACATCCCCACCAGCTCTTCTTTCACTCATGTATCATTTATCTTAGTGGTAACCGATTTCATCACAAGTGTGTCATCATTCCAGACTAATGTGAAGGACATACTGATTGCCCAAGTCAGTTATGTTGTAAGGGCATCTACCACCTGCCTGGATGGCAGTAGCAGAATTTTCATTTTCCTTACACTTACAAGTTAAAATGAGCATGATGGCCATGGGCACATATACACTTGCACATAAAGAAAAATGTGGAAAGTAACAGATCCTTCCCGGTAGCTTTCACTAGCACATGGAAGCCAATTGTCTTCATTGTGCCCCTGGAAGGGTGGCATCAGAGAGTAGAACAGGAAACAAAGGGAAGTGCAGTGACCCTCGCTGGCCTGAGCCTCAGGAGCCAGTACACACAGAATTCCCTTTTATTCAGAGCTTTTTTTGCAATGGGCCCTCGGCCATCTCTTCACAGGGCAGCTCTGTTTTCTGGAAAAAAAATATAAACATGTTGAAATGTAAACATAAAATAGCCCTATTTATTGTATATTACCATGTTACTTTGAGTTACAGGCATAACAATTGGAAGATAGCATATACATAGTTTCAGAAGCAAATCTGAAACAGAGTCCAAGCAGGTCATGCGATTTCCTTTGGGTTTTATTACTGATAAAAGAACAAGATCTTCACCCAGGTCTCCTTGAAAGAAAGTTATAAAACACAGCTTTCATCCTAGCCTATAATTTTCTGAGTAATGGAGGTACTTCTTTTGTCACATATCAGAAACAATACACAGAAAAGAAACATCACGGGCCCAGCTGTCTCATGATGTCATACAAGAAAAGCTTGACCTTGTCACCTAGCTCCATTTTTATTCCATTCCAGAAATTTCTCTACTAACACTGATAAATGGTTTGACTGTCATCCTATGTCTGTCCCTAAAATTATATGTATATGAACATATTATAAAGCTGGACTATTAACCTATATTGCACAAACTTCCAAATGATCAAGCATCATAGCTTTGTAAAAATATTTTGTGTGTTCTGTGTTTCTGTCAAGATATTTCCTGATTTTTTTAGAATTCCCAGATTTGGTAATGATTTCATTTTAGGCAGAAATACATGCATAATTGCATATAGTTTTACTTATAGCAAAAATTAGATTGGCTTTTTTAAAATAGAGAGTTGAGGAAAAAGCTCAGATTAAATTAGTGTGTGTACATTTAATGAAAAGGAAGAAAGGTTGAAGAGCCCAGCTGCACGGAAATAGTTAAGTGAGCTATCAGATAGTGTTTCACCTCAATTTTTCTTCTATTTGTAGGCTTTGAATTTGGTCATAGAATAAGTAGTTCAAAGACAAAAGACCTGATATCACCGTAGGACTTTAAACAAAACCTCAGGTTTCTTATTCCAGCCATGACAGAGAATCAGCTATGGGAATAGTTTCACATTATAAACAACTCTAACACTGGACACAGTATATAAAAGAATTGTTTTCAGATTTTAGAAGCACAGATAGTGAGTCCCAAAAGCAGGGTCCATGAAAAAAATAATTGATAAGATAGATTGGTTCACATATTGAGCATGCCAGAATCAAGAAGTGTATGGGTGTCTATCAACAATTGCCATTTTGATGATGACCAAAATGTTTACTATCTGATCTTTTCTGGGACAATTCCTAGTTTATACAATTAACTTTTTCTCAACAAATGAGTCTTTGACTAAATAACAACAAAATGTTTATTTCAGTTTTTGTTCTTATTTTATATAAGGCAAAATTTTTAATTTCTTTGGATATGTTCATTCAAACAAATAAATAGATGAAATGGTGCAATTTGCAAAAAAAAAGTTTCCTCTTGTTGGATTATTTGTTATGTAGTATATCAATCTGTATCATGAAATTGTCATTACGTAAAAAGACTACTGAAAGGAATGATTTAGAACAAATAACTTAAACTGAAATTTATAGATTTCCTCATGCTTTTAATGCTATGGACTTCTGAAGAGGAATGCAGCATGCAGGCTATGAAATCTCCACATGGAACCCCAATTATCATAGTATTCACTATCCTATCTTCATGCTTACTGGTAATGGGAACTTGGGCCAATTATTTTGCCTTCATAAACATTTGTTCTACCTATAAAATAGAGATGCCAATATCGCATATTTCTTAGGACTGTTTTGTAGGTTAAATGACAAAAATCTATGCAAAACATACGTTTGAAAAAAGAGCTCCTTTTCCTTTCTTCTGTTGTCCACCTGCCCATTCTACCCCTGCACCAAGAAGAAAAGAGCAAAGGATGATTCTACACTTTGCCTCCCAGTGACTAACTTTAAAAAGTTAACCCTTTAGGTAACGTAGAAAGACCTCTCTTTCCCCCTATCCAGGAGTATTATTAAGGTTTTTAAGTTATATGCCACGTTTACACAGAGCAGGACTTCTATTTTGGAGTTCAGCTTCTAGAAAGTCAAATTAAATTTCTTGATTTAGAACTCTTATGTACAGGGCCCATTGCTTTGATGAGGAAGAGCAGTCTGATACAGGTCTTCTTGAAAGTAAATGCTTTAGCAGCGAATCAGTGCAGTTTTAATTCTGTAGAATAAAGTAGTCAAAGTAGGAGTTCTTAGAAAACAATGGGGTTATTTAAATTCCACCTTGAAAACTGAGTGACAGTTTGCCTAGGAAACTATTGTGACCCAAATTCCATCTCAAGACAAGCCCTGCCTTCCCACAGGCTACTGAAAAGCCTTTTTTTTTTTTTTTTTGTTTTGTCATCTTCTTCTAAAGAATCCTTTAAAACCTTCTCAAAAAACTGGGGTTTTCTACCCTGAAAAACAAAGGTTAAGTTTTAAAGAAAAGGAAAATATCACATCCCTCAAATTAAGCTTCATGACAATGAACATTCTAGTAATCCCCCAGCAGATTTCAGAGACTAAATACCTTTTAAAATTTTGTCTCTTACCTAATCATTTCAATAAGTTTAATCTTCCCTTCTTCATTGCCTAGCTAGTCCACAGAATAACTCCTTAATTCTACATTGTGAAAGTAGACATTTCTCACTAATAAAATCAATGGCATGCTGTGAAACTTGCCTAAGAGCCTGTGTGAAAAGACCACCCACTTAAACTGAATTTTCTAAACATTCATATAATTTGCAGAATAATTATATTTTTGGAAGGCAGCCTCAGAGATTATCTCCCTAACAAAAACATTAACATTTTAGAAAGACAGTTATACAATAATGAAATTTACACACACATACACATTTATAAAGCTATTTAGTATTTTCATTAAAAAATTTTATATCCCAGAAAGGTTGCTCTTATGATCTATAAAACACTCTAAAACCAACACTAAGAACTTAAGAGTGTTTGTGTTCTGCAAGCCATCCAAAGATAACTCCTTTCCCAAAGTCACCTCAAAGGAGAAATGTGAGCTATGCACATTTTCACATGGTTCTGGTTTGCTGTCTAGGCCCTAGGAACAGGAATGCTACCAGTTTACAATGGAGAATTCAGAATGAACTTCTGTCCTCTTGGGTATCCTCCTTGCCTACCAAGAAGATATCTTTCCTCCTACCAATTCCTCCAATGAAGAGCAGCTTTGATATCGGAAATGACCCCCTAAAAACTATACAAAAATGTGGCCCCTTGGAATTCCCCAGAAGTGCCATCTGGGGTGCCACATATGTTACCGGAATTTGGGTTGCTGTACTATATTACCATATGCTTATTAATAAATCCCCAATATTAATAAGCCTGAGAGGGTTCTTGTCTAATATTTAGAGAATAATTCTAAATACCGGCATAATAAACGAGGTTGCATGGTACATTTTAGGCTTTTATTTAGTATGAAAGATGCATAAGAAAGTGAGAGCTTTATCTAAGAGAGAGAGAGGGGTAAATCTGGGTTCATACCGAGCACCAGAAACCAGCCACATGGAGGAGCATCTAGGCCTGAAGACTAGGGTGGTAGTCTAAAGGCCATGTGCCCTGGGGCCAGGGCAAAGAAGAGAAGGGTGGGGACACACAGTGTCCCAGGCTTTTAACCCACTTCCAAAGAGGAACCTGATTGGCTGGTGGGCACCCAGGTGTGGCCAGGTAGGGGCATGAGGTCACTCAGGGGCGTAGCAAAGGTATCAGGTAGGGAGTGAGGTCACACAGGGACGTGGCAAAGGAGTGGTCTTCCAGCTCACAAACCTAATCGTTTTTAACCCATATGCCTGCCTACTTCATCTCCTTCTAAAAATGTTATAGAAAATGACTTATGACTTGATCATGGCAGCCGACCTTTCCAGGTCTAAGAATCCCCCTACAAACCACATAAGCCAATTGTACCACTAGGTTGAAGGAAATTTCCAGAACAGTGGCTGACACAAGGAGAACTGAGTGTCAGGAGCTCTGACAAGTGACATAACCCTGCCTTCTACCAGTATTGGATACCAAAATAGTGACCAACCAAGTGGGAGAAGCCAATCGTGTCTGCAAGCTGAGGCTAATGTATTTGATGATGATGAGTATAACTGGGGCAAAGTCTCCAAGCCTTGTGTATACAGAAAGTGCTAAGATAATCGTGTACTCCCTTCCAGAAAGACAGAACTTTTCCATGAAGAAAATCCAAATGGAGGGAAACGAAAATGAGCAGGGATGAGACATGGGGTTGGACACCTAGAGGCAGTAATGCCTGGATGGTGACAGGAGAAGCTGCAGTGTTGTATGTCAGGATGCATGCAATTCTTTCATAATATGCATTTTCCACAAAATTTTTGAAGGCTTCTCATATACTGCATAGACGATACTTTGACAGGAGACAAGATATTTGAATTATAACCACACATGGAATAATCATGAAATTGTACTATATATTAATGCCTACATGAAGCCTTAAGAAGTTAATAAGAAATAATACAAATCACACTTTGTTTTCTCTTATTCTTATTTATTTTCATTTTATTTGAAAGGCAGAGAGACAGAGAGATCTGCCATCTGCTGGTCTACTCTCCAAATACTGGAAACAGCCAGGCCTCAAGCCAGGCTGAATCTAGAAAATGGGAACTAAAATAGTCTCCCTTTTGAGTAGCAGATATCCAAGTACTTGAGACGTCATCTATGCCTCCCAAGGTGTGCATTAGCATGAAGCCAGATGAGAAGCAGAGGAACCAGTACTCAAACCAGGAAATCTGACGTGGGATGTGAACATCCCAACTAGAAACATAATCACGGCACCAAATGCACCAGATTCTACATAATAAAACAAGAAAATAGTAAAGTGAGAAGAGGCCTCAGATGAAACTAACAAAATGTTCCTCCAATAACTTATAGGTCAAAAGGAAAACACAAAATGAAAAGATAGGATGTCTAGAAATAATGATAATAAAAATATGTGGGCTATGTTAGATATTACATCATAATCCTTAGAGTATTCTGCTAGTATAAAATAAATCCATCAATAAAAATAAAAATAAAAGAATCAAATGCCCAAATCAATACAATTTATAAAGACTATTGAAGAAGCTTAAGAGTTAGAGTAATAAATTCACGAAGCTGGCATTGCAAAGTATCTGGTTAAGCCACCTACTGCATTGCCAGCATCCCATATGGGTACCGGTTTGTATTCTGTCTGTTCCACTTTCATTCCAGCTACCTGCTAGTGCGCTTGGGAAAGAAAAGGAAGATAGCCCAAGTGCTTAGGTTCTTGCCACACACATGGGGAGACCCTGATGAAGCACCTGGCTCCTGGTTTCAGAATGGCCCAACCCTGGCCATTGTGACTATTTGGGGAATGAACCAGCAGATGAAGATCTTTTTTTGTCTCTCCCTATCTCTCTATAACTCTGCCTTTCAAATATAATAAATAAATGTTTTTAAAAAGAACAATAAATTCAAATGCACTTTGAATTAAAAAGTCCTGCTGGTTAACCTAAAAGCTGTTTTAAAAAGGAGAGAGAACGCAAACACATGAAACTAAAAGAACAGAAAGAAATAATTGACTCAGAGATAATTGCTGATAAGAATAGTACTCAAAGGCTATCATAAACTTTTCAAGACAGAATGAAAAAATGTGGATGAAATAAGTAGGTCTTTAGGAAAACATTATTTACTGAATCTGGATCCAATTGGGACAGAAAGGGTAAGTAAACTCACTAAAATGGAAGAATATAAAAATGTATTTAAAATGTCCCCTAAAAACAGAAACAGAAAAGAAACAACAAAAACTCAAACCATCACACATGAATTCAGAGATGTTTTACTAAACCTCTAAAGATCAATTGTTTCCCAAATTTCTTAAAATGGTTCTAAGCATATAAAAAGAAAAGAAGGAAATTTAACACAATCTTACATTGAAGTAAATATAAATAAAATATCATGTATGGAGAATCTTCAGTGTATCCTCTATACTTGAACACAACCTAGGAGGCATTCAGTAACCTGTGATTGAGTTCATTAAGAATTAAGGGCCAGCACTGTGGCCCTATAGGTTAAGCCACTGAGTGGGATGACCACATCCCATGTTGGAGTGCTTGTTCTGTGTCCCAGCCACTCAACTCCTGATTTAGAACCCTGCTGCTACTCCTGGGAGGCAGCAGATGATGGCTTAATTACTTGGGTCCTTGCAACCAATGTGGGAGACCCAGATGGAGTTTCTGGCTGCTGACTTTGGGCTTGTCCCGCCCTAGGTGAGGCAGCCATTTAGGGAGTGAATCAGCAGGTGGAGGATCTTTCAGTGTCTGTCTTTCATCCGCCATTCAATAAATAAATTAATAGATTTTCAAAAATAATAAAAATAAATTCATAGGAATTGTAAAGAAAGGTATTCTACTATTTCTGTTTGCATGTAAGATTATTTATTAGAAAAATAATAATAATAGAAGGAAACCCCAATATAAAAATAAATAAATAAAGAAATTCAGCAAAGTAGCTTTTAAAATCAGCACATAAAAATGAAGATACTAAAATAGCCTCATGGCTATAGTATATAATCAATTAGAAGGTATCTTAGATGGGAATTCATATTAATAGCATCAGAAAAATAAAATAGTCAAAAATAATCTTGTAAAGAGATGAATATATTCAAATGAAGACAATATTAAAATGTTTCTGAAAAACAAAGTAGAATTAAACAAATGTCAAGATCTAATTTAATTTTGGATTGGAAGTCTCATATACTGAAAACCTCAACTTTGTTGTTTACGTAAACTCATTGTGGTGATCCCAACACAATACCAATAACTGGAGTGTTTGAGTTTTAGCTAGGAAAACAAGTTACAATATTCATAAGGAAAAATTAAACCAATGATAATAACCAGAAAATCCTTTAAAAAAAGAAACAACAATACGGCATTGCTTAATGTGCAGGAAAACAGGCCAGTAAAAGCAGTTATCTGACTAAAAGTCAAGTTAGTGATGTAATTCAGAAAAAGGATTATTCCAATTGACTATGGAACACAATATGTTAATTTCACACAAATACATCAGAACATGTTCTAAGAACAGAGGTATAAGACTGTCTTTATTCAGTAGTCTCTATTTTGGTGGCAATAATATATTATATTTAGAAATTGTATGTGTGTATATGTGTGTGTAGTTCTGCACATTATAGATATCTTCATAAACTCATGGTTTGTTTAAAAAACAAATGGCGGGGTCGGCACTGTGGCATAGCCAGTAAAGCTTGCTCCTGCAGTGCCAGCATCCCATTTGGGCATTGGTTCAAATTCTGGCTGTTCCTCTTCTATTCAGCTCTCTGGTATGGCCTAGGAAAGCAGTGGAAAATGCTCCAAGTCCTTGGGCCCCTGCACCCGTGTGGGAGATCCAGAAGAATCTCCTGGCTCCTGGCTTTAGATTGGCTCAGCTCTAGATGTTGAGACCAATTGGTGAGTGAGCCAGTGGATCGAAGACTTTTCTCTCTCTCTCTCTCTCTCTGTCTCTCTGACTCTCTGTAACTCTGCCTTTCAAATAAATAAATAAATCTTTTTTAAAAAATCGGCTAGTTCCATCCTTAAAAATGCCCAGAATCAATGAAAACCCAACAGTAATGAGCATTGCGTAGGCCCAGATGTTCTCTCCAAATCCCATTATCCACTAAAATGAGTCAAGACTCTTTAGAGTATGGCTGGTTCCGGATGTAAAGCAAGAAATACACAGGACGAGATTAGAATGTCTTGTGCCAGAAAACTGATCTAGGACAGAAGGTAGAGCATGAAGGACAAAGAAGGCAACATGTAAATAATCCATCAGCCAATGATGATAAAATCTTAGGATCAAAAATAATAACTTATTTAAATACATTGAATATGTAGAAAACCTGAATGTTCACAATTAATTTACTGGGGAGAGAGATAGAGAATGTGTGTGTATGTGTGTGTGTGCCCATGAGTCCTCTCTTACATCTAGAGCATCAATTCCTCACACTGAGAACGGAAAAATGTAGATTAAAGGAAAACAAGTAAAATTTATTCTGGTCCTTATATGCACTATAATGCTATACAGAAGAGATGTTGCTGGGCAGGTGCTGTGGCTCACTTGGTTAATCCTTCACCTGCGGCGCCGGAATCCCATGTGGGTGCCGGTTCTAGTCCCGGTTGCTCCTCTTCCAGGCCAGCTCTCTGCTGTGGCCCAGGAGTGCAGTGGAGGATGGCCCAAGTCCTTGGGCCCTGCACCCGCATGGGAGACCAGGAGAAGCACCTGGCTCCTGGCTTCAGATTGGTGTAGCTCGGGATGTAGCAGCCATTTGAGGGGTGAACCAACAGAAGGAAGACCTTTCTCTCTGTCTCTCTCTCTGTCTATGACTCTACCTGTCAAATAAATTTTAAAAAAGGAAAATCTATTTAAAAAAATAAAGAGAAAATCAGTACTTTGCAGCCCCAACAAATTAATTGAAGTGGTGAATGTTTCTCAGTGGAGTAAGAGATTTAGGAAAAGTTTACCAAGGAAGAGGTTAGTTTCAGCACTTGAGGATGGTCAGTCTTGGCCTCTCCAAAAGTAGGGCAGCCAGACTTGGAAACACAAAGCTATTGCTTATGATGGCTTGAGGGGATAGGATTTGAAGGTGGAGTTCAGCCTAAACACATATAAGCATTTACAGCCTAAAGGAATTTTATTTTTAATAAACAAACCTAATGGTAGATGGCAGAGGGAAAAGCTAAATTACAACAAAAGAAAGGAAAATGACAAATGACCAGTTGGGACAGGCTAAAGGACTACCATCCATTTTCTGCAGTGAGTCAATGACACCAAATCCACAAACAAAAAAGAAGAGAGGAAGGGAGGGCACTGCCCCAGATTTGTAAGGTCTGGGGCATCGGGACAGTAAATATGACATACGTACTCTTTGCATCCTGATTTAAACAAAAAAAATTGCAGATGTCTTTAAGATCTCTTATACCAAAAGTTATTGTTAAGTTGTCCAGCATGACAAGTTAGTATTGTTATATGAGAATAAAATTATTTTAAAATATTTAACAAAATATAGATAGGGGTAGAAAGACACGTTGCTTCAGTTTTCTTTCAAAATACTAAAACCAAGGAAAAGAAAAAGGAGTAAATGTATGTATGTATATATAAAGAAAATAAAAAAATAAATAAATAGATGAGACAAAAGAGACAAAACGTTGATAAATGTTAACTTTGATTGATGAATACATGGCATTCACTATGCTGCTTTTTCTGCTTATGTGTTTATTTGAAAATATTTTTTCCTAAAATATTTTTTAAGAATTGTTGGAAAGAAGAAGCCCAGTATCTCAAAAAAATAAGTTTTGAAATCAAACAGCCTTGAATTCAAGTCTAACTCTACTATTTACTCTTTTATTTGGAAAAAGTTATTTATTTCCATTAGATAATTTCTATTAGCTGCTGTCACTACATCTATAAAAGAAGTAGATTTGCTAAGCCAGTAATGAAAAAAAGATTCTCCTTTTAACAATACCTGGGGAGGAGTGATAAAGTTCCTCACTATTTGCTCCATGTCTAAATTACCTCTTATCTCAAAGGAGCTACTATGCCTCCTTACTCTAGGAAGACTTTATAAAATATACCACTCCTATGCCTTGCTAGCCTAATCATCATTAACTATGAGCTCTCCTACAGAGGATTTCATAGAAATAGTGCTGTTATTAAAGAAACTAACATTATTATTGTGATATATTAACAAAATTGTGGTGGGTAATTACTTTACCATATCAACAGTGGCTACAGTGGATTGCAAGCCATTCAGGCAGGCATGCCTACAGGTCCAGGAAGAATTAAAATTAAGAAAATGTGTAAAGCATGAGAAACTTTAGAAAAATTGGATCAAGCATGGCTTTTGGAGAAATGTAATGATCTTCTGTAAAATTATATATGGTAATTGCAAGCAGCATAGCTGTAGAGTAGGACAAAGGATAAAATAAGTTACAAATAATAGAACAGTTGATTCAGATCTCTAAATTACAGCTCTCTGAGCAAAATGTGTAGGACTAGTCAACAAACAGTCTCTTAGAATGTTATAGAACAATATTTATCGGCAAGATTGGCTGAAGTGAAAGTTATAAATATTTCAGCTCTGAAGGAACCACTTCAAAGAAATTCTTGAGAATTAGTTAGCCAAGAGCAATGGAAAAAGCTACAAGAGACAATAGTATGAGGTCTTCTTAAAAAGACAAAAAAAAAAAAAAAGGCAAATAGCCAGAAGTTTCTTAATAAAAATTGTCCTAATTTAGGAAATCAGATATCTCATCCTAAAATACACATGGGGATACTTCAAAAGGTTCATGGAAATGGAAATAAGAGATAAGTGCAAAAGATAAGTGGTGTGAAAGATGTTTGAAATCCATGCATAGGTTTTTCATTATATGTATTTTCCATGAATCTTTTCTTTTTTAATTAATTAATTAAAAAATTGAAAGGTAGAGTGACAGAGAGGGAAAGAGAGAGAGGTCTTCCATCTCCTGGTTAACTTCCCAAATACCCACAACAACCAAGGCTGGACAGGCTGCAGCCAGGCGCCAGGAACTCCCTCAGGGCCTCTCACATGGGTGCAGGTGTCCAAGCACTTGGGCCATCATCTGTTGCTTTCCCAGGTGCATTAGCAGGAAGCTGGATCTGAAATGGAGGACGTGGGACTCGAACTGGCCTTCTGATACTGATTGCCAATGTCGTACATGGCATCTTAACAGGCTGCATCACAATGTCTACTCCTTTCCATGAATTTTTGGAAGACATCTTGTATGCATGGATTTCAAAATGTTTTTATAATAAACTAAACTTTTAATTTCATTTTCCATGATCTTCTTGAAGATCCCTCATTTATGTATTATGGTCTCTAAGCTTCAAAAAAAAAAAAAAAAAAGCAGAGTCCAGTTTTGGGAGGAGTAGCAATGTATTAAAAGAAACGGAAAAAAGCAACATATATTTAAAATATACTGTGATAATGATTAGGGAGGAAACTCTATGGAAAGGGGAACTAAAAAAGCAGTCTCTGATGGTCAAGTGTGCCCACAGCAGGTGCCTTGTCTGAGCTGAGCCTTGATGGGTGATGGACATCAGAGGACTTAATCATGACAGAGAAATGTATGCTGAAAAGGAAGCCTCCAAAAACCTCAGCAGTTTGTATTCATGGAAGATGAGTACTTCTTGGTATTTAAATGTTGGATCATGACAATCAAGATAGAGACCTTTCCCCACCTGGAAAGTTTCCCTTCTCACCTCCAGGCCATCTGCATTCAAATCTTGTTCTCTTCAATCACAGTTTGAAAATACCTACTGTTGTGCTTTCTTTCATTCCTAGAATTCCATACAAATGCAAGCATACTGAAGGTGACTTATTTCACTCGAGATTATATTAAGATTCATGTTGTTCTTTCACATATTAATTTCTTTTTTAAAATATTTTTTAAAATTTATTTATTTGAGAGTTAAAGACAGTGAGAGAGAGAGACAGAGAGAAAGGTCTTCCTTCCATTGTTCACTCCTCAAATGGCCGCAATGGCCAGAGCTGTGCCAATCCAAAGCCAGAAGCCAGGTGCCTCTTCCTGGTCTCCCATGCTCCAAGGACTTGGGCCATCTTCTAATGCTTTCCCAGGCCACAGCAGAGAGCTGGATTGGAAGAAGAGCAGTTGGAACTAGAACAGGGACCCATATGGGATGCTGGCGCCACAGGTGGAGGATTAACCTACTGCACCACAACGCTGGCTCCTCACATATTATTTTCTTTCATACCTGTTTAGTGCTGAGTAGTATTCTGAGGTAAAGCTGTATCACAATTTTTTATTCACTTCTGGATTTGGGGCTACTGGAAATAATGCAATATAGAAATATTCACATACACTTTTTTGTAATTTTAGGTTTATGATATTCTTGGGGAAATACCTAGGAAAAGATTTAGGTAAAAATATTTTAACTCTGGTTAAATTTTTTTTTGTTTTTCAAAGTAGTTTTATAAGTTCTAGTGGCTTTATTTCCTTATCCACACCTGGTATTGTCTTGCCTTTTAATGTTAGCTTTCTAGTAGGCATAAAGTGACCAGTCATCGTGACCTTAATGTACAATTAAAGATAATTTACATATCCTCTTTTGAGAAATGTCTATTCAAGTATTTTCCCCCATTTTAAGGGGCACTTTTCCTTGTAAAATCCCCTGTCCCCCAGTCTAAAGTCCATCCTTTGGCAGCTTCACTTTCCTGATTCTACAGGAAGAAAGACTGGCATTCCCCATGTGTGCCCTCTGCTGCTGCCACTCACGTCCTGCCAGCAATGCTTAGTCTCAGACAAGCCGGGAACACAGGAACTTGCTTGAGCTCTCCATCTCCCCTCTTCCAAATGTGAATTTCTCACCAGAGTCTGTCTGCTTCTAATCACTGCCAATCCCTTTAGATGTTGCTTTTTTGGATTATGTCCAGGTGCTCTGCAGCAGGAGGTCATTCACAGGGGTCTGAGACCCTCGTATGAGGAAGTTTGATATATTGGATTTTCATTTTCATTGTCATTAAACCTAAAATATTTTCTGAATTTCTTTGTTTACTTTTCATATACTTGAGACTCTCTAGATACAGTATGTTAACTGTTTTCTAATTGAATTCCGCTGTGGTAACAGATTAGACTCTGCACCATGCAATTCTTGAAAGGGCATGGAGTTTTATTTTATGACTACCATAGTGAATGTCCGTGTGTGTGATACAGGCATGAGCATTCTGAAGCTGTTGGGAATAGTGTATGATAAATATTAGCTGGCTTCAGATATCTTTTGTATCATTATTGACTTTACATGTACTTTATCTACTTTGCCAGTTTTGTCTATTGGTAGGTGCTACGTGTGAGAGGGCTGATTTGGTAAGAGCTTTCTAAGTTATATGAAATTTATTTTCAATCATTTTTTGGTATTTTTCTACTTCTTGGAAGGTTTGTTTTTTAACCAAATTGAAGATTTGTATTAGTTTTTTTCTAAAATTTCCCAAGCTAAATACTACGGAAGAACATAAGAAAAATAGGTTAAATTGGAAGTTTTCAATCTCCCGCTCACTTGACTATAAGACCTTTCTCTCATACCATCCTTAACATCATATGTAACAGACATTAATGGATTCCTTATATACAGCATCCCAAAAACGTATATGTACCTCACTACTTTTTATGGTGGTACGTTCTCCATATGGCATGTGTTTGCATTCCGGCCTACATTTCTTTCAGAATCTAATAGAAGCTATGTTGAATCAATACAAACCCTTATCCACTGGTAGTCACATACACTTCCACAAAACTAAAGGGTAAGAGGCTTTTGTATTTCAAAGGTACATTTCACAATAATACCTCATCTTTGGAGGGGGAGGCAGAGCTTATAAGTAGTTGAGTTTTCCTCAAGTTTCTGGTGTTATTCTCTTCCTTTTACATTTCTTTTGCAGACTACCCAGTTCTCTTCCAGACTCATCTCCTTCCTTTACTATCTTGCCAAAGATCACTAATAGAAATCAAAACTTATGATTAGCATTCATTTTCTAATTTTGCCCCTTGAATACTAACTTGTTACAAAATCTAAAAGCTGCCTCCCATGTATTGTGATTATTCACTATCTTTGAAGCATGCCATGTTAGTTTATTTAAAACTCACCACATTGTTGGGATCTAATGCCAGATAGTTTAGAATTTTGTGGAACCCAATGTTCGGCACCAATTTAATGTTGTTTTATGGCTCACTTCTTATTCTCTACCCATCTGAAAATCTGTGCAGGGTTGTCTCACCCATCTTTAGAATTGTGTTTAATTTTGATCTATAGATTGCTCTATAGGATTTTCTGTTCATATGGAAGATATTTTATATATATATACTCAAATATCTTCTAGTACTTGCACCACCATCTGTTGCCTCCCTGACACATTATCAAGAACCTGGACCAGAGGCAGAGATGAGACTAAGTCACAAAGGATGCAGGCATCCCAAGTGGCAGCCTAACCAACCTTGCCACAATGCCCAGCCCTCATGACCTTTTTGAAGTACCTTGGTATAAGATTGAAATATAAATGAATTTCATGGATACACATGGATCCCATCCCTAGCTATCTCATTACTTATATATGAACATTTAAAACGCAGAAGAAGAGATATCTAAAATCTGAACTCTTTTTGATCCCAAGCATTTTCATATAGGGAGACTATATGTGAGTTCAGTTTTAAATAGGTAGTCTATGCTGATGTTCATTTATCCATAGACTTCATGTTCCAG
Source organism: Lepus europaeus (assembly GCF_033115175.1). Taxonomy (NCBI): domain Eukaryota; kingdom Metazoa; phylum Chordata; class Mammalia; order Lagomorpha; family Leporidae; genus Lepus; species Lepus europaeus. Next base: position 93,039,612 of record NC_084839.1, read on the forward strand.
GGGAAGGTCTGGGTTCAAATTTGATAATTCTCCAATTTGAGGATGTCTGGTGGCCTAACATGGATAATCTACTCAAACTCTTCACAATGACTCTATTATGCTGCCATATCTGGTTGTTTTTTTTTTTTTTTTTTTTTTTTGTGTGTGTGTGTGTGTGTGATGATTCTTTAGCTACTTCCCTTTCGTATGGTGTTACACATCATTCTTCCAGTTCTGCAAACAGGCCAGCCTCATCTCCCCTCCATGTACTTCTCTTCTCCTTTCCAAATACTCTCTCTGCTTGCACTTTCCTTTAAAAAATTTATTTATTTATTTAGTTAGTTAGTTAGTTAGTTAGTTAGTTAGTTGAAAGTAAGAGTTACAGAGAGAGAGAGAGAGAGAGAGAGAGAGAGAGAGAATATCTTCCATTTGCTGGTTCACTGCCCAGATGGCCTGGAACTTCATCCCAGTCTCCTACATGGGTGGCAAGGGCCCAAGCACTTGGGGCACTTTCCCTTGCTTTTCATTAGAAGAGAGCTGGATTGGAAGCAGAGCAGCCAGGACACAAAACTGGCACCCACATGGGAAAGCGGCATCACAGGCAGCAACTTTACCAGCTATACCACATCACTGGCCACCGCTGCTTTCTCTTTTCAAAGGGTCTCATCTTCTAATTCTCAGTTCTAAGTGCAAAAAAAAAAAAAAATCATTTCATCCATAAGTCTGTCTTCACTGCTCTTTCTAAAGGAGTCACTCTAAAGGAGTGCTTTTTGCTTTGGTTTTTATTGTTTTAATTTCCCTGGTCATCAATGTGGGAACCTACATTTAAGTAGGTTAGGACATCTTTGCAGCAGCAGACAGATTAACAGTGTAGATTCAGCCTTCAACATGGAATACATGCAAGGCTTTTAGGTGAGGGCAGTATTTGTACAACCATCCTAGCTGGTCCTGGTTAACCTTCACTCTCCATTATCCTGCACTGAATTGGTTCTCTTCTCTCCTCCTCTCCCTCTCTCTGGTGATGTGCCTGTTACCCAACACAGGAAAGTGAGAAACAGAGATTCTCCTAGCCTTAGGGGTTGATATGGGATGACAGGGAGGGCCTTCCCTAGAGTATTCTATTTTTAAAAAGTTTATTTATTTTAAAGGTAGATTCAGAGAGAGAGAGAGAAAGACAGAGAATTTTCCATGGGCTGGTTCACTTCCCAAATGGTCACAATGGCTAAGGCTGGGCCAGACAGAAACCAGGAACCAGGAGCTTCACCAGGGCCTCCTATGTGGGTAGCAGGTGCCTAAGCACTTGGACCATGCTTTCCTAGGCACATCAGCAGGAAACTGAATCAGAAGTGGAGCACCTTGGGCCCGAACCAGCACTTGTATGGGATGCTGGTATCATCCTAGAAAATCAGCTCTCTCTGCTCACAAGTCACAGGGAAAGTGGAGGGGGGAGCCAGCTTTGAAGTTCATCAGTAGAAGAGAATTAAATATGATGCAAAAGTCCAAAAACGAAAAACAGAAACATGAGCATGATATTGCTTCAGCCCTAGGTTTCCAGACTGCTGACCAGCCTGAGGTCAAAGCTTAACCTAGAATTTTCATTTATAGGAACCAATCATCATCTACTTTGATCAACTTAGTATAAGTGGGGTCAGATATGGGGACAGATTCCGGCATTAGAGGATAATTTTTTCACAGTCACTAGCCACCAAGGAGAGCAAAGCCAACAAATTACAAACACAGACAAAACAACAAATTAAAAGAAAGGAGGGAGAAGAAAATATGGGGTGGTGGGAGGAGGAAGAGAGAATCTCTCCTTGAGCCTAAACAAATACCTGGATGTCAATGAGGCACTCATGACCCAGTGAAATGTGAGTTCAAAGAAATCATTTCTAGGGACTGGCACTGTGGCATAGTAGGTGAAGCCGCAGCCTGCAATGCCAGCATCCAATATGGCTGCTCCACTTCCAATCCAGCTCCCTGCTATGGCCTGAGAAAGCAGTGGAAGATGGCCCAAGTCCTTTGGCCCCTGCGCCCACATGGGAAACTGGAAGAAGCTTCAGGCTCCTGGCTTCGGATTGGCCCAGCTCTGGCTGTTGTGTACATTTGGGGAGTGAACTAGTGGGTGGAAGATACCCCCTCTCTCTCTCTCTTCTCTCTTATTTGCCTCTCTGTAACTCTGCCTTTCAAATAAATAAGAAACCACTTCTTATCTATGAAGGGGTTTACTCCTTCTATTTAGGAAGACAGTTGTTAACCTTTAAATGTATGATATGAAAATACATAGTTAAGAGTTAATACTTGCTCTGGCATTTTAGTAATAAAGAGAGCAGCTTAAATATGTAAGTTTCTGACATCTCTCTGTCATCTGAGTCTTGATCACTGAGCCATAAATGTCATGGGCCACACTTGGTCAGCTCCCCAAAGACTCAGACAGAAATTACCTACCATTTGGCACCTGCAAGTCCAATTTATTATATGAAGAGCAAACATCCTACTCCTTGACAAAACTGTACTTTGTAGTCTTCTTTTTCTTTTAATTGAGTAAGACTCTTCTACCCCTCTCTATATATATGTGTATCAATAGATAGATAAACTTCAAACAGCTGGTGAAAAATAAATAAGAAAACCTCCATGGATTTCAAAAGTTTTGTACACCAAAACAAACTTGCCTTTTCATTTCATTTCCCATGATCTTTTTTGAAGTGTCTTTGTGTTGTGTACATACACCCTCTTCATATACTGTGTCTCACTGTTGGCCTTCCATGAATACATTAGAAGGTCAGTGGCTATTGGACTCAGGCTTGCTTTTGTGTGTGGTTATGAGATTAGTTTCTTTACATTCAAGCAGCATTTCCTGGAAGCAGGATTCATTTCTGGACCTCGTATTCACAGAAGAGTCAGCACGTCTTTGCTGACTACTCAAACACATGATTGTCTGGAGGTATTGGTAAAAAGGAGTCGCTCTCCTTGCCAAGTCCCAGGAACCAAAGTGCATCCCACCTCCTGGCAATACAGATCTTTGACACAGCTTGTTGATCTGCAAGCTTTCCTTGCAAACACGAAATCATTTTTAACCTCTCTGGCCAGAACAGTCATGTTACTCCGTGGGAAGATGAGGAAGTGTTCAGTAAGATCCCTGCAAGGAAAACTTTCCAAAAAAAAAAAAAAAAGCTATGTATTTTACAGATACCCAAAAGGGAGAAATAAATAACTTGCTACTATGTTCTGAGCCCCTTTAATAATATGTGAGGTCCTTCCATCCATTTCTGCAATAGGAAACAACCGATACTCCAGGGTGAAGGAATTGAAGGGCCACATCTTTGATACAAGTAAGGCATACATTGCACAATTTTCATGGAAATATTTTCCTGCAGGCAGATGGCCAGCCAATCAAGTGGCTGTGATAACACTGGCAATTGTTCCCATTCTCAACCTGTGAGGTGATCATGTGAGGAATAAGCTGCTTAGGTTGGTGTTCAACTGCAGAATTCAGGTGTTCCTACCTCCCTTCAAGGAGACAGTTCTGGATTTCCTCTGATTGTTATCTCATCCTGAGTGGCTCTGTCAACCACCATGATTTCAGCCCAAACAGAGAAAAAAAATGCTGAATGGGAGACAGCCTGTCTGCATTCTGATGGTCACTGCCCACCTGTTTTAGGAAATATGTAGCACTTCCTCAACACAGGTCTTGGTGACATACTGCCACATTCCCTGTGGCAATCAAAAAAGCTAAACTCCCAATCTTCTAGAACTTGATTTAAACATTATGAATGCAAAGTCTTTGAAGTGACAAAATAAATCAGGCTGCAAACAGTAAGATAAAAGTGGAGATGGTACAGGTCTGACATAATTTTCTCTACCTCCCAAGCGAGCTGCCACAAACTAGCCCAGCAGGCTCAGCAGAAAAAATAAATAAAAATTAGCTTTAAAAGGGGGAAGGAATGGAGCAAACATGGCAGGCAGAATAAAAAAGGACAAAGAGAGGTGGAAGCAATGCGGTCATGAACTATCACCTTGCTGTATTTTGCAACCCAGTAGCACAAGAGAACAACCTGGGATCTTTGAAAATTCCTCTGCCTGGGACTTGCACTGTGGTGTAGCAGCTAAAGCCACTGCCTACAGTGCTGGAATCCCATATGTGTGCCAGTTTTGAGACCCAGCTGGTCCACTTCTTATCTTTCTGCAATGACCTGGGACAGCAGTAGAAGATGGTCCAAGTCCTTGGGCCTCTGCACCTGCGTGGGAGACCCAGAAGAAGCTCCTATCTCCCAGCTTTGGACTGACCAAGCTCTGGCATTTCAGCCATTTGGGGAGTGAACCAGTGGATGGAAGAACTCTCTCTCCCTCTGCCTCTGCCTTTGCCTCTGCCTCTGCCTCTGCCTCTCTGTACCTCTGCCTTTCAAATAAATAAATCAATCTTAAAAAAAAAAAAATTCCTATGCCCAATCCCCACCAGGCCAACTGGATGGATCAAATCCTTGGAAGTGGATGGTGATTGGGTATGTAGATTTAATGTCCACTTAGGTGATTCTGCTGGATAGCACCAGCAAGTTGGTCGTATTTGACTTAACTCTTCAAATGAATGTATGTGTGTGTGTGTCTGTGTGGATGTGCATACATGTGTGTGTATGTTACTCAGGGAAGTGCTTGTGTGGCCCAGTGAAGTTCCTGTGCCCTACACAATCTAACCTTGTTTCTCTTTAAGAAGAAGTTGCCTTCATTCAACTGCATGAGAAACTTCGATGTCACATATACTGAGATTTTAATGGCATACAATTATATAAAATTTAACCGTATATTTTTTCTGACTGTTGAACATGAACTCCTTTGAAGCCCAGGGCTTCACTTAGCTTGGCTAAGTGTTCAACTGTCCGGTTACAGACTGCTCTCATGGTTTACTTATTCTTCCAGATAAAAACATATTTCGAAGGACTTTTTATTTTAACTCCATGATTTTATCCCCCTTGGGGGTGACAGGAAAGAAATGAAGAATCAATGACAGAGAGATCTCTTACAGTCTGTGCACACATGGAAAGCTATTAAATACCCTCTTTACTTATTTAGTCAGACTCCAACGAGCATTTGTCAAAATCCTTACCTCATGGTAACACTGCAGAATTTTAGTCATTGAAGGACTTTAACACTGCATTTCTCTAATTCTCCCTAGAGGTTCTGCACTTGAAATTATGGCATTTCATAGTATAGTAAGGTAGAAAAGATATATGTTTATGATAGTACGTCTTATTTGAATGTCCAAATCTGATGACTGTCTGCACAGGATTTCCTTGTTAATATTTTTATGGGTCGGGGTTTCGTATGTAGCAGAGCAGCTCCCTCACTGCGATGTATTGAAAGTCAGCCCTCGACACAAGGGTTTGTAAAAAAATAAATAAATAAAAGAATGTAAATGTAAGAATTCTAAAAAGAAACAACAAAAAATAATATTTTTATGGGGATTTATGCAATAACAATAAATGATGTAGCATGTGAGTCTGAGCTAAGAAGCACGGTAGGAGGGCAGCCTTTGAATATAGTTAAGCATGAATGCAATTAGAGAACACTATTATTGTGCCGAAGTAACCAGATTAGGAACACTTGTTTTCTACATGCAGAATCTAAGTTAAACCAAGGAATGGGCATGTGGCCTCACCGTTACGAGACCCACATCCCACATCTGACTGCCTGCATCCGGTTCTCAGCTCCACTCCTGACTCCACCGTCCTGCCAGTGTAGACACTGGGAGCCCGCAGTGCTGTTCCGCCTGAGTGATTAGATTCCTGCCACTTATGTGGGAGAACCGCATTGAGTTCCTTCCTCTGGGTTTTGGCCTGGCCCACTCGCAGCCGTTGTGGGCGTTTGAAGAGGGAGCCAGTGGCTAGGAACTCGATCTCTCTCTCTTTGCCTCTCAAAAAATAAGCTTTTCAGAAATAAAATGAAATAGCATGAACTTAATACTTTTTTTTTTTTTTTTTTTTTTTTTTTTTTTTTACAGGTAGAGTGGATAGTGAGAGAGAGAGACAGAGAGAAAGGTCTTCCTTTTTGCCGCTGGTTCACCCTCCAATGGCCGCTGCAGCCGGTGCATCTCGCTGATCCGAAGCCAGGAGCCAGGTGCTTCTCCTGGTCTCCCATGCGGGTACAGGGCCCAAGCACTTGGGCCATCCTCCACTGCCTTCCCGGGCCATAGCAGAGAGCTGGCCTGGAAGAGGGGCAACCGGGATAGAATCCGGCGCCCCAACCGGGACTAGAACCCTGGGTGTCGGCACCGCAAGGCGGAAGATTAGTCTGTTAAGCCACGGCGCTGGCCTATGAACTTAATACTTTTCTATCAAAATTCATAAATGCACATGCATATACTGCCATTTCTTTAAAAGGAAAAGGTTATATGCTAGTAATTAATAAAAACAAAATATAACAGAATATGCATCAAAACACCATTTCAATTTGTGAAAACATATGACTGTTTCCTTCCCTATGTTTTCTCAATATTCTGCTGTTCATATATTATTTTATAATTAAAAACAAAATAAGTATACAAAAGGTATTCAAAAATCCATGGAAGATGCATATCAAAAAAAAACTATGCATGCATTCCTAAACTTCTTCACACACACACATAAGCCCCTTTTCTTTTAATCCTAGTTTTCCATGAACTAAGTAACCGCGTACATTTTAAATCTTAGAATTTGGCATTATCACATGTTTTTCTTCAGTACAACTGTGAAAGGAGAATTATCTTCGTCCTGAGGAAGCTGATAAATGAAAGGCATTGTATTTCTTTGATACTTTAAGGACTTATATTTTTAACCACATTGCAAGAAGTAGAAGTTAGGAAGTTTAGAAATGTCATGTTTTGGGCTAGGGAGGTGGCACAGTAGATGAAGCTGCCACCTACAATGCCGACATCACCTATGGGCACCAATTGGAGTCCCAGCTGCTCCACTTCTGATCCAGTTCCTTGCTAATGTGCCTGAGAAAGCAGTGAAAGATGGCCCTTTTCCATTCTCTCCTAGATTTACTATTTGTTATGTTCATCACACGTATATTTTCACTAACTGTAGTAGCTGAATAAAAAATTTGGGGGGAGCCGGCACTGTGGCATAGAGAGTTAAGCCTGCATGCCATACAAGTGCCAGTTTGAGTCCCAGCTGCTCCACTTCCCATCCAGCCCCCTGGTAAATCACCTGGGAAAGCTGCAGAAAATGGCCCAAGGGGACCTGGAGGAAGCTCTTGGCTCCTGAGAAGGAAGCCCCTGGCTCCTGGCTTCAGCCTGGCCCAGCCCCAGCCATTGTAGCCATTTTGGGAGTGAACCAGTAGATGGAAGAGTCTCCCTCTCTCCCTCTGTCTCCTTCTCTCTCTGCATCTCTGCCTTTCAATTTTTTTAAAAAAAATTGAGGTGGTCATCTGGCCTAGGAGTAAACCAGTTAAGATGTCCCTGACCACATCTGAGTACCCAGTTTCAATACTTAGTTCCAGCTTCAGATTCCGGTTTAGTAATTGAATTCCTGCCATCCATGAGGGAGACCTAGATAGAGCTCCTGGATCTTGGTTTTGTCCCCCTGCCCAGTCTCAGCTGTTATGGGCATTTGGGGAGTGGACCAGAGTGTAGGATCGATCTCGCTCCTTCTTCTCTCTCTCTCTCTCTCTTTTTTTTTTTTTTTTTTTGGACAGGCACTGTTAGTGAGAGAGAGACAGAGAGAAAGGTCTTCCTTTTTCTGTTGGTTCACCCCCCAAGTGGCCGCTATGGCCGGTGTGTTGTGGCCAGTGCGCTGCGCCGATCTGAAGCCAGGAGCCAGGTGCTTCCTCCCGGTCTCCCATGGGGTGTAGGGCCCAAGCACTTGGGCCATCCTCCACTGCCTTCCTGGGCCATAGCAGATAGCTGGACTGGAAGAGGGGCAACCGGAACAGAATCCGGCGCCCCGACCGGGACTAGAACTCCGGGGTGCTGGCGCCGCAGGCAGAAGATTAGCCAAGTGAGCTGCGGCACCGGCCCCCACTCCCTCTTCCCTCTTTCTCAAATAAATTTTTTAAATCTCGAATCAATTCAATGTCTGTCGCATCTCAAGATCAGTCTCCGTTGCTAATTTTTTTCTCATGAGGAAGGCTCACATCTTCTTATTTCTTTGCATGACTTATGGAGACATCTTTCAACGTTAAGTATTGTTTAAATTCTGAGTTCTACTATATTCTTCCAGAGAGTATTGATACTTTGCTAAGCAGGCTATTTCTTAGCTGAGCTGAAAGTCTGTGGTGCTGGAAGCAGAAATATTCCGTTCGTCTTGTCTGCACAGTTTGCCGTCCACCCCACGCACACGCATCCCGAAGTCCAGCCAGAGAATTGAAGGACGTTTAGACAGACTTCTGTGGTTGTCTAGCACTCCCTCCGTCCTTCACCTTACTGCCACGGCTATCGCCATACACCTTGCCTCTGGGTTCATCCAGGCGGTAAGACTGAATGTGTCTCTCCAGATTAGGTGAGCTGCAGATTCAAGACTGAGACTTGCCCTGAGGTCGAGTGCTGTAGCATTGGGGAACTCAGCCACTCTTCCAAGTGTAGCTGCTGCCTCACTCTCCGCCTAGGTGGGTTACTAGGCAGTTTATCTTGCCCAGTAAAGCAGTGTTTGAAGAGGTATTTGACTATGGCACCAAGCAGAACTGTGTTAAAGCGAACTTTTGGCTTCTCTTTATTTAATGCATATTTTAATCCTTAAGATACTAGAGGTATATTGTGTGGCTGCTGTTAGCAGAAATAGAACATTCAGGTTCAAATATAGGTTCCTCCACTAACTAGTTGTGCATGTTTATTTCTCATTAAAACACACAATCAATGACAATAATACCAACTCCGTAGGGGAATTTTTTTCTACACTAAATGAGATGATATTTGCAAAGTGGCTAGGATTATGGCTGGCATATATAATAGACATTTTAGCTATTAACTTTTGATAATATAATTAGCATTCTTTTTTTAAATTGCAGATTGCATAATCTCTACTTCTGAAACTCAAGCCACTGAAATTCACAAAGATTTTTCATTGGCTGTCTTTAAAATCAACTTTTGTATCACTCTCAACTTGCAATCTTTCTTTGATAGCTTAAAGAAAACAGGTAAACCTATAAATGTCCTTAGGGACCCCTGCTTTTGGGAAATGATTAATAGAAATCAATTACTAGAATTCCACAAAGTTCTCTGTCTCTGGCCAATTATTTTACGTGGCTGACTGAGTTGTTCATTTGCTCTTCAGTTGACTAGACAGGCAATGTGAACAATGAGTCAGATCCTTGTTTATTTAGCAAAAGGAGTTATGCAGCCTTTGATAAAAAGAGCAAGTGGCTTTTTTTTTTTTTTAAATCTGGCTGTGTGATTTTAGACCATCCAATTCTCACTTCCAAAAGTCAATGTTATAACTAGCAGTGGACTATTAAAAAATACTTGAAAATAATTTCATAGCTTTGAAGATCACTTTTCCAACTGAAAAAAAATAATAAATTAAAAGCCAAGCAACCAAAGAATCCCCTCTTTCTGTTTATTTAGATCACTTTTAACAGTCAATTTGTAGGGGTCTATTTTTGTAGGTACGTTAATAGAAAACACCAAGTGGAGAGCAGAAAGTACGTCTGCTTGCTTTTTTCATCTTTGCAGCTGCTGCCTCTAGCTGCAGATCCAGAGCTTTTAAAATTTAGGGGTATTATGGAAATTACAGAACTTGTGAAGGGATGCCTCAGGAAAAAAAAGTTATAAACTTCACAAGACTCATGAATCATAGGCAAAAATTTATTCAGAGTAGGAACTTCCATGATTTTCAGACATCACATCAACAGGGCTCCCGTAGCAGTGACACTGTCGTCTGAAATCCTTACCGTTGCTGGGACTATACGATGTGTCCATAGTTTTCTTGCATTGTGTTAGTTTAAATTATATTTTGTCCTTTAGGCAAGGATCAAACAGGGTTTTTTGAATGTTGGTAAAGATGTTTTTACGTGTTGTTATTTTATAAGCAGAAATTAATAGCAATAATAATGCTGTGTTTCAAATCAGATATTTACAGTAAGGCATTAGACACAATTTAACAGGAACTGTTGGGATTTAAAATGAAGCAATGATTAGCAAATATTACAAAAGCCCCCAGTGCCTCGTGCTACAATATTTTATTCAGTTCCATAAGTTTGAAAGCTGTTTTTCTCCAAAAGAACTGGAAAGTGCTATTGAGTCACTTCACTCCATTTCTGTTGTGTGTTTATCTATTTGTGAGAACTAACCAGCAACATCTTCCTTCATTTGTAACAGAATATTTATACTCAATGTTTTTCATGTTTTCCTTTCCAATAATTGAAGATTGAACTAAATTAAAAAGCAGGGTGCCGATAGTTTATATATTATAATTGCAATTATGTGAAAATATGACTGCATATGAATAAAGGACTGGAAGGGGAATATACAAAAATTATTTTAGTTGTATGAAAGCGATGGAAATTGCAGGAATTTTCCACTCCCTCCCCACACACAGACCATTTACATTCTGTGTCAAATTCTGCTATTGTTTTTATAACAGTCAGGCTTTCATTTAAAAACAATTTCTCCCATTGAAAAATGAAGTCTGTCAGCTTGAAAATAAAGTAATGCTTAAGTGAAATCATTTTTATGCATTTCAGAATCCCTTGCTCCTAGATTTCTTATTCCTAGCCATTGCTTTCATAATAAATTGATTCCCTCATCCATGGAACTGGAACTTTTAGAGCACCTCATGTATACCGACTGGTGTGAGTGTGGTTCCACCATGGAGGGTCATGTCAACTGATTTCTGCTGAAATCCTTGGCCTCAACTGACAGCTGCTGAGCCCCTCACTCATTCCTCTCCTTCTAATGGTCCTTCTAGTCCTTCCAGTCACTACCAAATTGCCCACTGGACCATCTTCAGAACAGGTTAATGTAACCAAACCCTCTAACCTGCCCCTGTCTTTCCCTTCCTTTGACAACCACACAATGCTATTCTCTTTTCTTCCCCAGAACACCTGCTCTCCAAGCATGGTGAGATTTTCTCATTTCCCAGCACCTTTGGTTTCAGAGGAGCTCTTCACAGATGCAACCAACTGCTTCTTCTAAGCCTCTTCTCTGCCACTTTTCTTTCCACACAAAACCTACTCCTCTCCTCTCATCTGAGTGCAGAAAACTCACTTCTTTATCCCCTTCTCCTTTTCCTTACTCATCCCCAACTTTTGAATATTCTACTCTGTAAATTTTTTTTTCATTCTCTCTACCTTTCCTCATATGTGTGACAATGATTACAATAACTGTTATATAGGTAATTCAATGTGACAGCCATAAAGTACACATATATAAATGTATTATATGTGCCTTCCATTATAATAGTGCATGTAGTATTGTAATATATGCATTGTATGTATATATGTATTATATGTATCTTCCATTATAATTATAATAGTATAATATTTATATAATAAATATATCATATATTTATATAGTATATTATTAATATATGTATATTATAAATATATTAAATTATAATGTTATATATCTTCCATTATAATAGATAAATTTTGAGGGATTACTACATGCCAAATTCTATATTATTAAGTACAGACTTTGATTTCATCATTTCATTTCATTTTTATAGCAACAAAAAAAAGACACAAATCCTTTCTTTTTAAATTTTCATTTATTTTTTTGAGAAACAGATGGAAAAACAGAGCTGTTATCTGCTGATTCATTCCCCAAATCCCTGCAACATACCCAAGCGAGGGCCAAAACCAGGAGCCATAAGCTCAATCTAGGACCCCCAAGCCATCATTACTACCTCCCAGGGTTTGCATCTGTGGGAAGCTGGGGTCAGAAGAGCCAGCTGTAGAACCAGAGTCACTGACATGGGGAGTGGTATCCTAACTGCTAAGCCAATGTCTGTCTCCTCTATTCTTTTTTTTTTTTTTTAACAAAGACAACCTGTGAGTTTTGGAAAGGTAAGACAATTTCCTAAGATAGCCCTGTTGTGAGTAGATCAGTGGGCTCCAACCTCACAAGTATCTGAGGCAGAGTCCACCAGTGCACAGCTGTGCTCTGCCCACCCAGCATCCCTCTACGAATCCAAGTCTAACCTGGCCTTTCTAGCACATTCTTTCCCCGTCACTCCCCTCTGATACAAATATCTGCTGGACCTTTCCACAAAAATGACACACCAAGACCATCAACACAACATTTAAGATGACAAATGCTCATTGCCTAAAATATTCCCTTCTGCAATGTCTCATTTCAATGTCATTGTCACTTTTATGCACATCCAAAACATCACTCTTCACCTCAGGCTTTTCTTTCCTCTCTGTTGCCCACATCTACAAAGTTACCAAGCCCCACTACCTGTTTTTTCAACGTCTGTGAATGTGCAAGAAAGAACATACACACACTTATAAAAACAAAAAGCACCTATCAAAGGACATGTTAAGATAAAGAATTAAAAGGCAATACACAGAAAACAGATGAAAACTAAATCCTTCATATCAATAAAGATGGAGCAAACTTAGGAATGGAAAAGAAAAAAAAAATTTCAAAAAATGTGTTGGAGCTGGCTACTCCCCAACTCTGACCTGGCTCCCTGCTAATGCTCCTGGAAAAGCAGAGGATGACGGTCCAAGTACACAGGCTTCTGCCACCCATGTAGAAGACCAGGATGGAGTTCTCGGCTCCTGGCTTCAGCCTGACCCAGTCCTGACTATTGAGACCATTTGGGGAGGGAACCAGCTGTCTCTCCTTCTCTTTCTCTGTCACTCTGCCTTTCCAATAAAATTTAGAATAAATCTTTTAAAAAGAGGTGTGTATATCTCTCTGATATAAGAGCTCTGTCAAAAATAAACTTTCTTAGACTAAAAGTAAAAGCATATGAGAAAACATCAGACAGGCCATTGCCACAGCTCAATAGGCTAATCCTTCACCTGTGATGCCAGCACACCGGGTTCTAGTCCCGGTCGGGGCGCCGGATTCTGTCCCGGTTGCCCCTCTTCCAGGCCAGCTCTCTGCTGTGCTCGGGAGTGCAGTGGAGGATGGCCCAGGTCCTTGGGCCCTGCACCAGCATGGGAGACCAGGAGAAGCAGCTGGCTCCTGGCTTTGGATCAGCACAGTGCACCGGCCGCAGCGCACTGGCCTCAGCGGCCATTGAGGGGGTGAACCAACGGAAAAAGGAAGACCTTTCTCTCTGTCTCTCTCTCTCTCACTGTCCACTCTGCCTGTCAAAAATAAATAAATAAATAAAAGAAAAAAACATCAGACAAACAAAAATGAAAATGAATCAGAAACTGTTCAAGGCAAAAACATGAAATACGACAAAAAGTCCACATTATAATGAGAATGCATGACAGTACATCAAAATGTTCTTGGCAAACAGAATTAAAAGAAAGTTAATTTTAGTGCAAAAACTCAAAATTCATACATCCTAGGGGTCTTCAAAATGTTGAAGGAAATATCATGCATTGACTCCTAAAATTTTTTTGCACTAAGTCTATGCTTTAATTCCATTTTCATGAACTTCCTGAAGACTTGTGTGACTCACAGTGACAGTGATAAAATGTGTAACCTCTCCTACCTGGGCCCCACCTCACATGGATTTGTGCTGTTTCATTAGGTATTTTAACTGTCCAGACTTGACCAGTATGGCCTGCTGTAGGCAGACCCCTCAATGCTCTGCACCTCTAGCTTCCCTGTGCAAGGTAATGCAACACAACGGCTTCAAGGACAGGCTCTCAAGTCAGACGCCTCAGTTGAAACAGCAGCTTTTCTAGGTAGCGTCTCCATAACCTGAGCAAAGTTATTTAATTTCTCTGTGCCTCCGTTTCCCACAGGTACAGTGTGGCTTGTTGTTAAGCCCAACTTTCAAAAGTCTTAGAAAACTTAAATACAATAGAGGCTGGCACTGTGCAGCCACAATTACGCTGCCTGCCCTGCATTCCATATCAGAGTTCTGGTTTGGGTCCTGACTTCTCCACTTCTGATCCAGCTCTATACTAATGTGGCTAGGAACACAGACGCAGATGGCCCAAGTACTTGCAACCCTGCCACCCACATGGGAGATCTGAAGAGTTCCACACTTCTAGCTTCAGCTGGCCCAGCTCTGGTAGTTGTGTCCATCTGGAGAAGGAACCAGTGGGTGGAATATTTCATTTTTTCTCTTTCTGTCTCTCCTTTTCTTTCTCTGTTACTCTGCCTTTCAAATAAATAAAATGAATCTTGTAAAAAATTAAATAGATTGCTACATATAATGTTAGAGTAGTATAGTTGTCATTGTTAAATAAATCTGTACACTTCTCTGGTTAAAAACGTCTGTGGCTGTGAAATAAAATACTAGTTCATCAATCTGAAATATAAGTCCTCCACTTTTCAGAAGATGATCTTTCTAGCATGCTTCCCATCTCTTCTCCCTCACTCTAACTGCTGCTAAACCCAGTGACTGGGTCACTTCCTTTTTCCTGCCCTCCTGCACCTCCTCAGACTGAAATTCCATGCCGCTGTCTCAGCCTCAGACATCCTTTAAGCTCCAGTTCAAGTGCAACTTCTTTCTGAAAGGCAGTGTGGATGATCTAGCCCTCCTTGTAAAAATCTTTGTTATCACCCTATGGGACTTAGGGACCAAGTGATGAGAATGTCATATTTTTGCTTGCATAGAAATTTTAAGTTCAATTTGTATGGAATCATGCCGATTATTGCAAATTCACTGTGTCTGGTACATGTTTTTTAATTACTTGGAATCCAAAGAATAGGTCAAATCAATTAAGAAAAATAGTTTTACATTTACTGAAACAGAAAATGTACAGTTTTATGCCAAATAAATTTCTAAGCACTGGTCAAATAACACAGTTCAGTGTTCAGTCAGTGTTTAATCTTCATAGACCTTGTTCTGCCACTCTTTTATTTCACTTGTTTCACACGGTTTTTATCTTACCTAAGGGCTGATTCATCTTCTCTTATTAGCAGTAGACTTATAGGGCTAGTGCTGCATCTGCTTTCACTTTGCATCCCTTATTAACCAATTTTCCTATAACCCTTCTGTCTTTCACTGAAGTCCCACTCCTGTCCTCTCTCTTTCACTCCTTAGTTTTCTCTCTCCCCATTCACTACCTTAGCCTGCTTTTATTCAGAATAGTGGCCCTGATCAATCAACCAGATCTCTTACTCACATTTTCAATCTCCATAGAGGGTCTTCTTTATGAGAGTGGCTTTGTCTCAAACCTTCCAGTTTTAACCAAGATGAGTTAAGATTATTCTGCTTTAAGAATTAAGAATATCTGTATTATTGACTCATAATAATTTCCACTTTTATATATCTATGGAACAGTTTCCTTATTTCTCTGTAACTTCATTTGAATGCTTGGTTTCCTCACATTTACTAGGGTTGGTGGAGGTGGGGATGCATGCTAGGAAGATTTGGGGCTTTGGACTCAAGTAGCCCTGGGTCAAATCAGAGCTGTGCTCTTTTCTGACTTGATCTTTTCAGCCTTACATTGTTGGGGATCCATATAATGAAACAACTCATCTGCCCACTAAGGATGAAAGTAACCACCTCAAGGGGCTGGGAGCATCAGAGGTAGCCAAGGAATAGCACTCAATCCCACTGCAAGCACAATTGAGGGAACTCAGTCATGGGGGTGTTCCCAACACTATCCTCTGCCAGGCAGCACGGAGCTAAAATAAGCAGCAGCCATCTCACTTGCAAAGTAAATCACCTTTAACAATTTTATTTCCATGGGAAAACACATTTTGAGTTGTAAACAACTAATTTACAAACATGTGTTGGAAACACAATTAAAATATCAGCTGCTGGAGTGTAGACAGGCCTAATCTGTGGGTTGTGTGCAAATAATATATGCAATATAAAATAAACTGCTAACTTTCTTATTATTTTGCTTAATTTTAGGGGTAATTTCAGTATTTGAAGCAGCTGTAGGAATAAAGTTGGTTATTGAAGTAAAAAGATTAAATTTTTACTTAGCTTTCCCTAAGGAAAATAGGAGAGCTATTCTTGGTAAACATTTACTAATGGGCCTTTGGACTCAAGAGTGTGAAGATACATTAAATTACTCAGGGCTTATCCTTTAGCAAGGAGAAAAAATCTGAGATGTTGATTTTCAACACCCAGAAGACTGGGGAGGCATTTTCTTTCTTTTCTTTCTTTCTTTTCTTTCTTTCTTTCTTCTTCTTCTTCTTTTTCTTTTCTTTTTTTTTCTTTTCTTTTTTTTTTTTTTTTTTTTGGTAGTAGAAGTCATCTTGTCCAAATGACTTTTCACAGACATTTTTTATTTTACCCAAAAAATTGACATTTACATTCATGGGCTTAAGCAACAAAGAGATGGTTATGCCTATGCACTGATAGGAAGACAAATTTGAAAGTGATTAAGTCACAAGCAAAGAAATCTGCAAGCAAGATAATCTTGATAAGTTGCAATGCAGCATCAATTGAATCAGTCTTGAATACAAGATAACTTTACTGGACACCAACTGAGTGGCCATGCACTGCATTGGGCACTCAGAATCCTGTAAGCAAAATGGGTACATTTCCTGTCCTCTAGAGGTTTCAAAACTTAAGGAAAGGCAGATAAATAAGCACATAGTTGAGATACAGCAGTTAAATTCTAGGCAGAGAAATTGTTCTGCTTCCATAAGAAAGGCCAATCAGCCTAAAACTCAAAAGATCATTAAGGGCTGACACGGTAAGTAATTGAACACTCATATAGAGGAGATCCAAAATGGTTTTTGCCAAAACTTGGATGGAAAACCAATTGTGTCTAAATCCATTCCTGACATCTGCCTTTCATCTTTGGCCAATGCCAGTAGGCACAACAGCACAGCATCCAAACTTCCCCTGCAAATGTTTTGTCAATAATCACCTAGAGCCCTTCCACCTAATATTGTAAAAGACAAAAAAAAAATTGGTAATGGAATTACTAATTTCTCAGGGTGGTTGATATTTTCACTGAACAAAATCTATAAATTAGGATGAAATAAGTGTGCAATTTTACTGCATTTCTGGTTAGGACAAGACGCAGTAATGGTCCATGTTAGTGGATGCTGATTACTCTTCAGTGGGATACTATTTATAGGTGAAAAAAATCCAACTTCATTTCCACATGCAGAAGCTTGAAGCAAGACCCCTGCCTTTCACCTTACACAAAAATTCACTCAACATGGATTAAAGACTTAAATCTACGACCCGAAACCATCAAATTATTAGAGAGCATTGGAGAAACCCTGCAAGATATAGGTACAGGCAAAGACTTCTTGGAAAAGACCCCAGAAGCACAGGCAGTCAAAACCAAAATTAACATTTGGGATTGCATCAGATTGAGAAGTTTCTGTACTTCAAAAGAAACAGTCAGGAAAGTGAAGAGGCAACCGACAGAATGGGAAAAAATATTTGCAAACTATACTACAGATAAAGGGTTGATAACCAGAATCTACAAAGAAATCAAGAAAATCCACAACAACAGAACAAACAACCCACTTAAGAGATGGGGCAAGGACCTCAAGAGACATTTTTTGAAAGAGGAAATCCAAATGGCCAACAGACACATGAAAAAATGTTCAAGATCACTAGCAATCAGAGAAATAAAAATCAAAACCACAATGAGGTTTCACCTCACCCCGGTGAGAATGGCCCACATTCAGAAATCTACCAACAACAGATGCTGGAGAGGATGTGGGGAAAAAGGGACACAAACCCACTGTTTGTGGGAATGCAAACTGGTTAAGCTACTATGGAAGTCAGTCTGGAGATTCCTCAGAAACCTGAACATAACCCCACCATACAACCCAGCCATCCCACTCCTTGGAATTTACCCAAAGGAAATTAATTTGGCAAATAAAAAAGCCATCTGCACATTAATGTTTATTGCAGCTCAATTCATAATAGCTAAGACCTGGAACCAACCCAAATGCCCATCAACAGTAGACTGGATAAAGAAATTATGGGACATGTACTCCATAGAATACTATACAGCAGTAAGAAACAATGAAACCCGGGCATTAGCAACAGGATGGAGGAATCTGGAAAACATCATGCTGAGTGAATGAAGCCAGTCCCAAAGAGACAAATATCATTTGTTTTCCCTGATTGGTGACAACTGAGCACCAAAGGGGAAACCTGTTGAAGTGAAATGGACACTATAAGAAACAATGACCTGATCAGCTCTTGTCCTGACTCTAGATGTACAATGTAATACTTTATCCTTTTTAGTATTTGTTATTGTTGTTGTTCTAGTACTAGTGGTTGAACTCTGTAATTAACACAATTATTCTTAGGTGTTTAAATTTTAACTGAAAAGTGATCCCTGTTAAATATAAAAGTGGAAAAAGAGAGGGAGGAGATGTACAATTTGGGACATGCTCAATCGGACTTGCCCCATATGGTGGAGTTAGAAATGTGCCAGGGGATTCCAACACAATTCCATCAAGGTGGCATGTACCAATGCCATCTCACTAGTCCAAGTGATCAATTTCAGTTCACAATTGATGGCTCTGATAGGTCTAAGAGTCAAAGGGATCACACAAACAAGACAAGTGTCTGCTAATACTAACTGATAGAATCAAAAAGGGAGAGAAGGATCCAGCATGGGAAGCGGGATACACAGCAGACTCATAGAATGGCAGATGTCCTAAACTACACTCTGGCCTCAGAATCAGCCCTTAAGGCATTCGGATCTGGCTGAAGAGCCCATGAGAGTATAGTAGGCATGGAAAGCCAAGATACCATGGAAAAGAAAAAAAAGAAGACCTAAATGAAAGATCTCTGTGAGTGAGATCCCAGTGAAAGAACAGGGCCATCAAAGAAGGAGGTACCTTTCTCTGAAGGGAGGAGAGAACTTCCACTTTGACTATGACCCTCTCAGAATAAGACCAAAGTCAGTGAACTCTAAAGGCTTCCATAGCCCTGGCAACTCATGACTAGAGCCTAGGGAGATTACTGACGCCATGAACAGGAGTGTCAAATTGTTAAGTCAGCAACAGGAGTCACTGTGTACTTACATCCCAGGTGGGAACTGTCCTTAATGTGTTGTCTAATGTGCAGTGATGCTATAACTAGTACTGAAACAGTATTTTTACACTTTGTGTTTCTGTGTGGGTACAAACTGATGTGATCTTTACTAATTATATACTGAATCGATCTTCTGTATATAAAGAGAATTGGAAATAAAAAAAAAAAAACCTGGTGTTAAATTGGAAATGGCATAGAAAATTAATTAATTTTTTAAAAAAAATTATGTAGGATCTCTGTGTTTAATGTGCTGTACAATGTTATTTAATGCTATAACTAGTACTCCAACAGTATTATTTTCATTTTGTGTTGTTATATAGGGGCAAACTGTTTAAATCTTTACCTAATATATACTAAACTGATCTTCTGTATATAAAGAGAACTGAAAATGAATCTTGATGTGATTGGAAGGGGAGAGGGAGCGGGAAAGGGGAGGGTTGCGGGTGGGAGGGAAGTTATGGGAGGGGGAAGCCATTGTAACCCATAAGCCATACTTTGGAAATTTATATTCATTAAATAAAAGTTTAATAAATGAAAAAAAATTTAAAAAAAGAAAAAGAAAAAATCCAACTTCAATAATTAGATGCAACTTCCTGTGACTACAATATTTTTCTTCAACATAAAAAGGAAATAGATTCAGGTGTGAAAGGTCACATTTCTTGGCTAATTAGTATCATTGTAAGTATAAAATATTTGGCTTCTTGAGTAGAAAGTATGAGCTTCTTAAGTAGAAACAACCATTGACTTGGAAAATTAGAAAACTGTCCCATCTATAGTAAGAGTGTCCAAGGTCAATTTCCTAATCTGCTTTCACTCCCTTCCCATTTCTCCTTTTCATAATCCTGCTTCTCCCAGGAATTCATGCAGGGTGGTAATTTACCTCAACCCCACCTCTGAGAGGAGTCCTCTTCCTCCTTACAAAAGATGAGCAATTCCAAGACATACATGGCACAGATCAGCGAGGACAAATCCTTTTGTGCCTATTTTAATACTGGGTTTTTAACTTGGTGATTGATTATTCCAGGTGATCAATAATGAATGCAGCTGAATTTGAATTCCACTTTAACTTGTTCTAAGACCATGCCTAACTTTCAGTGGCACAGCATTCTAAAATTCTAAGTTTTGATAAAAACTAATCAGTATGACTCATAGTGGTGCAGAATGGCAATTATTCTTATCGTATTGCCTTGAAGGAAGTTTGCACTGCTTGGTTGGACCCAAACATGCAGTTGAATAAGGGATTCTTAAAATAGTTAATTATATAGGCAAGTGTGAATATAATGTAGGCCAGAGTGAATATAATATAGGCCAGTTACTAGAATTGCTCAAATTATAGACAAGAAACAATTTAGGTAAAGATATAGTGAGCTCAACAGAGTAATAGAAGTGATTATCCTTAAAAATATTTAATCTCCAGAATGTTGTTTGTAGTTAACAAGATCTATGCCTACTCTCTGGGACCTTACATGTAAAGGCAGTGAAATGAACTAATCCATAGGTTCACATTCATTAAAACCAGGCAGTGTCGTGCAATTACAAGTTAAATTGCTGCATCTGGAAAGAGGAATACTGGGATTTACAGGTTTTTGTGATTTTTTTTTCTTTATCATGAAATAATGGAAATTGTGGTTCTGATTTTTATTTGATTAAAGGAATGATTTCACAATTCTAATTGGAAAGGTATGGAGAGCTTATGGAATGTGGATCCATGGATCAACTTTGCTAATGGTGTCTGTTAATCAGGTATTGTTAACCGTTTGCACTTTCCTCCAGTGTACATATTTTCAGTTAGTCAGAATGCATTTAGTTGAGCGATTTTTCTTTAATTTCCACTTTTTCTCCCCAGAGGGCTTTTTATTTTTTAAGTATGTTGAAAATTTTTATGGCTTTTATGTCCACCTGAATTTTCTCAAATATTCCAGTTTTTATAAGCTATTCGGGCAAAGACATTTTAGAATCCCTCCAGAATAGTGTAGTTTAGAAAATATCCTATAGTCATGATTTGCTGGAGGCAAGCTAGCATTGCAGATTAAGTCTACCCAAAACAATAGGCAAAAATCATAGTTCCCTCAGATCAAAAAGGAAAGATATTTTTAATTTTTTTTCACTGAACCTAAGTGACATATGAGGATACTTAAAAAAGTTAGTGGAAAATGGAATTGAAGTATTTTGGTTCAAAATATTTTGAAACTCATGTGCAAGAGGGGACTTCTAAATATTCATAGAGATACACGTTATGACAAAAATCTATGCATTAATTTCCAAAATTTTTGTACCAAAATAAATGTCTTTTGGCTTAACTTTTCCAAGAACTTGTTGAAGTACCCTCATATTTATTTTTCACTAATTTTTAGTTTTAGTTTCTTTAGTGTGAACAGATTCAGTATAGTTCATAGATAGAATTGTAAGAGTATGATACTCCCTTCCTTGCTTTCTCCCTCTCTTCTTCCCATCCTCCCACCTTCTCCCTCTCTCCTTTTCTTTCTTTCTCTCTTTGATTTTTGAGATAATACTTTAAACTTACATTGCATTCAAGGGCTTAATGTTCCACTTAATAGAGAGTTCAATATGTAAGAAGCAAAAAGACCCTAGTTCAAAATAAACCTAGGCAAGGGCTATATTTAAAAAGTTTGCTGAAAATGAAAACATACCATCACAAGTCTAGCAAAATACCACTCTCCACCCATTTACTCTATCATCCATTTGCATGGAGGTCCCAGGTATGTGCCAGGAAAGTACAGAAGTCCCTTCCACTGTCGATTGACTGATTTATTCTAAGTGACTAAAGTGGAGATCCAGTAAAATGAGGAATGAAACAAAACAAAGCAAATGCATCTTCAAATAAGCAGGTAGCAAACTCTGATTGGTTGGAAAATATTTCCTAATACCTGCCTTCTAAAGCCTATTTCCTGCTCATTTATAAATAATCATAGAGAAAGAGAAACTCAATGCTGTCAAAAATAAACAAGTACATTCAGAAACTCTCCCATAATTTCTGCAGGAAAAGTTTTATGAGTTGCAAAACTTGATTTTTGTGGCATCTTCTGCTATTTCAGCTGAGCCAATAGAGACACCATATCAGATTCATATTTGATTTGATTGATCTAAACCACAGTGAAGTCATTTGATTCACTTGCATTCAAACAAGCAACAACAAAAATATTTTATTTGCTTTCTGGTTGGAAACATCTCTTATTTTTTCTGTATTGTTACAGAGGCTAGATTTTGAATGTAATCCTGTAACAGATATTCATTTTTTTTTGTTTTGTACAGATATTGTCATTCACGTTAATAAAAAAAAATGAAATGATTATAAATTAGGGATCCACACTCATGTGGAAGTATCTTGTCCATCCAGAAGAAATACTTAATTTCCCCTTTGGAGTTCTTCACTTGGGTAGAATAAAAGACAAAATAAACAGGTACTCTCAAATCAAATTAATTGGAAATTGAGTAAAGTACTTAGGAGCAAATTAAAGCATTTTTGGATCTTGTACAATGTATTCATAATTGGACAATGTTACTGATCCAACACTGGAAAACAAATGAACACTGTTGGAATGAGGTTACTAACAACTGCCTTCATGCTTGTAGTTCGGAGAAGATTGTAGTCGGAAGGGGCAGGGAATCAGCTGTCTCTGTAGAAACTAAATTCCAATTGCACCTGAACTTCAAAGAACATGACCCTTGACCTCTGCCCAGGGCTGCCTATAGGACTCTAAGAGGAATGCAAAATGGGGAAATGGGTGCAAGACTGTTGGAGATGTTACCAACTCCAGATTCTTTGACTCACTTGCAATAGAAACTGTCAAGAAGTCAAATATTTCACCTGCACAAGGTATATTAAGGTCTGAGCTCAAGCACAAGGAGACAGCATGGTAGAAAGAGTTCTCCAGACCAGCCCTTCAAAGAAAGCTGAGCAGGAAATACTTTTTATCAGGTTGGTTTCTGGCTTGTCCCTCCTCAGCACACAGCACATCAGTTTGATCTAGTTCAGTGATCTACACAGGTGCTGTTGGCTCCTCTTGCACACCACTTCCCCAGAAAGTAATATATCAATTATACTGGGCAACTCTGGGCATACATACACTTTGGAAAGGTTCCCAATAGGGCAGAAGAGGATCTTGTTCCCAACTGGTTGGAAGTTAAGCAGAGTGGCCTATGATTGTACTCAGGTTAGGTTGGGAGGGGCCTGCTTGTTTGAATGAAGTCCTGTTTTTGTCTTGACTCAAAGGTAGCATGTATCAAATATATGTACAGAATATTAGTTCAGAGGCTCCTTGGCCAAAGACACTGGGCAATTTTCTAGTGATCGTGAGCACAGTTAAAGGTCTGAGATGTCAAGCTTTAAAAAGGCTGCTAAATGTTAACTACCCTGCTATGTATCAAACATATATGATTAAGGAACTGCCCCTTACTTAGCACCAATAGACAGCACCCAGAACTAGCACCCCACACAACTCTCTCTGGAAAAGGTGTATCAGAAGAATACCACTGAATCCAGTTACTCAGTTGTTATCTTTGGTAAGACAAGAACTATTAAGAGTGGCCATTAGGGCCTTGTCCACAAAGCTGAAGGTACTTGTTTGACAAGAGATTGAAGGTCTGGTGGCACTATGCAAAAGAGGCACCCTGTCCCTTGAATGACAAAAAGCCCAAATGACAATCAAAAGGTAAGTTCTTCTATGCACCATCTGCTGTTACCTACTTATGGAGGCTTCATTCAGTAACAAATGCAAAATGCACAGCATTTATGACATGTCAGATCTTGAGTTTGGGGTTGAGACTGTAGAATTGAGAATAGTATACACAGGTGCCTATACCTACCTATAACTCATCCTGATGGAAATATCAGAATTCTTTAATATTAAAAAAATCCATAAAGTGCATCTATGATCTTCCCTTTTTATATTTATTTAAGAGAGAAAGAGAGAGAGAGAGAGAGAGAGAGAAAGAGAGAGAGAGAGAGATCTTCCATTCACTGGTTCACTGCCCAAATGCCTGCAACAGTCAGGGTTAGCCCAAGCCAAAGGCAGGAGCCAGCAATTCCATTTGGGTCTCTTAAGTGGGAAGTACCGAAGTCCTCATCTACTTCTTCCCGAAGTCTATGTTAGCAGGAAGTTGGATTCGAAGCAGAGGTGGGACTTGCTTCCAGGCACCATGAAATGGGGTGAAGGAGTCCTAAGCAGTGATTTAACCCACTGTGCCACCCACTTGCCCCAAACCTCTCATTTTAGAAATGAGATCCAGAGTCTATGTCAATTCCCTGATAGCAAATAATACAAAAATCACAATTTACAATTTCTTACTCTTGGTCATGTCTCTTTCTATAGTAAGCCTATTTGATTGACCCTTAAAAATAGTGTATATTGCTTTGATCAAAAAAAGGAAAAAAATCTGTAGTGAGACACCTTCTCAAACCCTTAATTGTCACAGTATTCATGGAACAACTGAACAGAAGTGATCACAGTAATTTTCCATCATGAGTCTTGAAATAAGGCTCTCAAAGAGCTGCCGCATAATCAAGGGGAAGTTTCTTCAAACAGCATTAAAATCTACCAACTGGGGCCGGCGCCGTGGCTCACTTGGTTAATCCTCCACCTTCAGCACCAGCATCCCATGTGTGCTCCTCTAGTCCCAGTTGCTCCTCTTCCAGTCCAGATCTCTGCTGTGGCCCCGGAAGGCAGTGGAGAATGGCCCAAGTGCTTGGGCCCCTGCACCCACATAGGAGACCAGGAGGAAGTACCTGGCTCCTGGTTTTGGATTGGCACAGTGCTGGCCGTAGCAGCCATTTGGGGGGTGAACCAATGGAAAGAAGACCTTTCTCTCCTGTCTCTTTCTCACTAACTCTATCTGCCAAATTAAAAAAAAAAATTACCAACTAAAATATTAATGACACAGGGCCAACGCTGTGGCTTAGCTGGTAAAGCCACCGCCTGTAGTGCTGGCATCCCATATGGGCTCCAGTTCGAGTCACAGCTACTCCACTTCCAATCCAGCTCTCTGCTACAGCCTGGGAAAGCAGTAGAAGATGGCCCAAGTCCATGGGCCCATGCACCCCCATGGGAGACACAGAAAAAGTTCATGGCTCCTGGCTTCAAATCAGTGCAGCTCTGGCCGTTGTAGCCATCTGGGGAGTGAACCAGCGGATAGAAGACCTCTCTCTCTCTCTTTCTTTCTCTGCCTCTGCTTCTCTGTAACTCTGCCTTTCAAATAAATAAATAAAAGTTTAAAAATATTAATAACACTTACTATTAGTTGAGTGCTTGCTTTGTGATAGGTACTGTGCCCTGCCTTTTATTCTTTGAGTCACTGCATAACCGATACTTTACAGAAGGAGAAACTGAGGCACAGAGCAGTCAAGAGCCTTACTGAGGGTCTCATTCAGTATGAAGTAGAACTGGGATCTACACCCAGTTCCGTCAGACTTGGAAGTCATGATTTGAACCACAATCTTACAGGCTCCTCAAGGATACACCTAGGAGGGCAATAGTTTATAATTGCAAACATATAGAAAATGACTTCTCTAGATCATCCACAAGGAGATAGGGCAGTGTGGTTCAACTGTCAGGAAACAGAGATCAGAGGGACTAGAAATAACTTGGGGGAAAGGGAGACTAGAATGCATGCTGTTCAAATGCAAAGAGTAAGTCACTGGGCATAGCAAGTAAAGCCACTGCCTCTGGCACCTACATCCCATATGGGCACTGGTTCTTGTCTCGACTGCTCCATTTCCAATCCAGCTCTCTGCTAATGACCTTGGAAAGCAGCGGAAAATGTTCAAGTGCTTGGGCCCCTGCACTCACATGGGAGACCCAAAAGAAGCTCCTGGCTCCTGGCTCCTGGCTTCAAATCAGCTAAGCTCTGGCCATTGAGGCCATTTGGGGAGTGAACCAGCATATGGAAGACCTGTTTCTCTCTCCCCCTTCTCTCTCTCTGTATCTCTGCCTCTCAAATAAATAAATAAATCTTTAAAAAAAGCAAAAGAGAAGAAAAAAGACTAGATCATATTTACCCTGTCCCCAGCCCAGGCTAGGGAGTCGCCAAGGGACCCTCAGCAAATAGTAAGTGGTTGTGAAATGTGAGCCAGGCACAAAACAGAGATTTGTGACTCTATGAAAAAACCAAGAAACATATTCCTTAGTAATTTAAAAATACCTGATTTCAGTGTTGAATACTTTTTAGACTATAACTGAAACTAAAAACTGAAAATTCACTTCTTTGGGATTTTGACTTAATTACAAGGTGATTGGATTTAGGTTCTCCTTACTTTAGGAACAAAATAATCTAAATCTTTCTTGTTATGGGGATTCTGGGTGCTCACATACATTAGCACTCAATTGTCAGGCATTTCAACATGATTCAAACAATATTTTTTTCACAAAGAAAGTGATAAAAAGGAAAGTTCCCTTTCATGCTGAGATTTTCGGTCCTAACTACCTATTTAACAAGGTGAAAAATACTTTAGGCAGAGCCATGATTGCCAGAGTGATCCATGCACTCAGGAAAGTTGTCTCAAGGTACCCATTTCTCCTCCAGGGGTTGAGCTGGGACAATCTGGGATTTGAGGAGTACCCAAAGGTACTCTTCTAATTCATTTTTACTTTTTCTTATTAAGAAATTTTAGTGCACAGAAAGAAATAGTACATATTGATGAGGAACCATGTGATATTTTGGTACCTGTATACTTTGTTTAAAGTCCAATCCAATTAAATACATCTATTTCTTAAAACATTTAGCATTTCTTTATGGTGAAAACGTACAAAGTCCTACCTTCTTGAGGTTTTTTTTTTTTTAATTGAGAGATGTACTGCACATTAAAATTATCTAAAGCCTCCCTACTATGTATGTGATACTGACCTGATTTGATGTAAAGATATCTTTCCATTGTGGCCAATGTTAGTCATTAATGAAAGGATTACAGGTGCTCTTATTTGCTCTCTGTCAGAGACTATTAAAGCTCCAATCTCCTGAATTCACCAGGAGACACTGCCCAACCAATGCCCAGCTGGGCCATGATGAGAACTAGTGAGCACATGGAGGGAAATTTTCAATATCTGGCACTGGAATGTGTTGAGAACCCATTATTTTTTGCTCTTAAAAAACACAAAACTCGGGGCTGGCACCGTGGCTCACTAGATTAATTCTCTGCCTACGACACCGGCATCTCATATGAGCGCTGGGTTCTAGTGTCTGTTGCTCCTCTTCCAGTCCAGCTCTCTGCTGTGGCCCGGGAAGGCAGTGGAGGATGGCCCAAGTCCTTGGGCCCTGCACCCGCATGGGAGACCGGGAAGAAGCACCTGGCTCCTGGCTTTGGATCAGTGTAGCTCCTGCCATTGCAGCCTTTTGGAGAGTGAACCAACAGGAGGAAGACCTTTATCTGTCTCTCTCTCTCTCTCACTGTCTGTAAACTCTACCTGTCAAATAAAACAACAACAACAACAACAACAACAAAAAAAAAAAAACCCACAAAACTTTGCAGTCTTAGAATGAGAAGTGTGCCATCTAACTTCAGCAGCAAGTTAAGTGCTAGTCAGTCACTGCAAATGCTGCCCATGTGATCACAAATCCCACTATCACCCAGGCAGCTCCAGTTGCCAATGGAAATACCAATAAGAATGACATGAGTCAACATAAAAAGAAGTATGAACAGAAACACAAATCCAGACATTAATGTAAAATGTAAAGAGCCCTTGGAGCCAGCACAGGAGTGCAGTGGGTTAAGCTTCCACCTGCAGTGCATATGACACAGTTGGGAATTTTTCTGATTAACCTTAACGTATATTTTCTTGCATTTCCAAAAGGACAGAAATTGGTTTTACCATTATGTAGCTGTTAATTCTACTCTTTCCTTATTTCATAGTTCATCTAACTCTTTTTCTCCTTTCCCTCTTGTTTTATTCTATGGTACTCCAAAGATTTCTTGAGATAAAGAGTTAATTTGTTTATTTTCTGTTTTATCAATATAGCAAGGATCATACCTGTTCAAGTCATTATTAATTTAATAGTCAGAATATTGTGGCAAAAATATTTTATGAATTAATTAACGGAAATGTAGCAGCACAAATTTCTTTCTATGTTTGAAAATTTCCACAATTAAATTTGGTGATGTGTCATTCTCAATTCCACTTGTTTTCCAAATAATCTAGGATTATAGGTTGATTACTTATTTACCTTAAAGAAATTTGAGCATTATTTCACAGTAGATAATCTGTAATTATCTTGAGTAGTATAAATTAGCTTTATAAATTAAATTTAGTAATTAATGATTATTAGGGCATTATAAATTTCAATGTGGAATGATTATTTTAATCTTGTTGACATTTTTCTCAGAGAATGTCATGGGTATACCTTCTAGTTTCATAGTTTATTTTGATTACTTTGTTGCTCAGCAAATAATCAATTTTTTAATGGTTCATAGTTGAGGAAAAACAGAATTGCATAGTCTTTATATATTTCTCCCAAGATATTTCTTAGCAACAAAGGGAAAAATAGGAACTTTGTAGTTGGAGAAACTTAACAGATACCACTTTAGCTCATTGATTTGTTTCAGCTGGGGAATGTGGAAAGTAGAGGCATGGACAAGATGAAAATGGAGAGAAAAGCAATGATTTCTGGTTGTGCTTTAATTTCATCATTCCCATCTGTAAGACTGGACTCCCTAAAGTTTACTTAAACACCCAAAGTTGCTTTAGTTGAAAAATGGGGATAATAGCTGAGCGCCTGCCTCAGAAGGCTTATTCAGAGTTTAAGCAAATTATTCTCTGCATAAGTACTTAAAATTTTAGCAACCCTTAATAGTGCATGACACAAAAGGCATAATTCACAGAAAATGTTGCCTCATTTGGACAAAACTCACACATAAGTCATGTAAAATATGTGCATGGTTACCTTTGGTATAGTAACAGTGGTTTTAAAACATGTTGAGCATTATAACTGTAATTATTGCTCAGGTATAGTAAATTAATAGAGGGTGTGATATCATAGGTAATAATCCAAAGATTTAATCCAAAAAGGACTATTCCATATGGACATAAAAAGTGTCAAGGAATCTAAGGAGGGGAGGAACACAGGAGGGGTGCATTTGAAAACCTCATACCATTCAAAAATTGTTGACTCTAGTTGCTTGGTTGCTGGACCAAACAATATAGCAAACTGGGGTATGTGGTGGTTTATGGCAAAGGAAATCAAGGGAACTGCTGCACTAGGCAGCAGCCTCAAAATGATGATGATAAAGAGAAGAAAGCTGTCAAAGGCAAGACTAGAGCAACACTTGGGCCCCACCCAAAAGAGAGCCTCCAGCCTCATTCCAGAGAGTTCTATGTCTCTATGAACTAAGAACATCATCTTCACCCAGTGCTTGCTGGAAACACACAGTGTCCAGCTGCACTTCACATCTATTCATTGAGGATCTGCTTTCCACAAGGCCCCCTTGACTTGTGCACTTACGCACGCTGGATATGAGAATCTCTGCTCTAGAATGATCTCTTGATTTCAGGTCTACTGAAGGTGATATTTACATGATGATGAGTACAAGTTAACACCACGTTTTGATAGAACTCGATGTTTTTCACATGCATTTCTCACATGAGTCTCATAAAAAACCATGACCAAATAGCTTGGAGGGTTTAATGGTAGCCACACATACTTTGGCCAATATCTTTCAATCCCCCAGTGAGAGAAACTGGAAAGAATTTAAGTAAGCAAAGGATGATAACTAGAGTTAATGAGAAATATTCTGAGATAATAAGTATGTGAGGTGATGCATTTATGAGCTAGCTATATTTAAGCTTTCCACAATGTATATATACTTCAAAACATGTTGTACAAGATAAACATTTAAACTTTCATCTGTCAGCTTATAAAAATAAAATTGAGAAAATGGGTTTAATTTCCTGACAAAAATAGTTCGAGAAAAACTGACTGCAGGGATGATTACAATGTTCATTTTCTGGTAATAGTTTATTGAAGTTAATGCTCTTGTCCTCTTCATAAAATCCCATGAGAGCTTGCTTATTTCTCTATCACAGTAATTAGCACAATTTGCCTTATGTCAAAGCTATTTATGAGTGTTGGTTAGGATCTCCTGAAGGTTCTGGCATTTCCTCAAGGCACCTAAAACTTGGCTAGGTCATTAACAGGTAGCCTAAAAGCTTTGAATTGAATGGAAATATATCTATACCATTCAAAAACACTATTATTCCAGAATTACCTAGTGGCAGGTGTTTCGTGCAGCAGTTAAGATGCAGCTTGGGAGGTGCACATCCTCTACAGGAATTCCAGCTCTGCTCCTGATTCAAGCTTCCCACAGGTGCACCCACTTGCAGGAAGCAGATGATGAGCTCACATGCTTGGGTCCCTGCCAACCACATGGAAGCCACTGATTAAGTTTCTCCCTCCTGGTTTTGGCCTAGCCCGGCCTCAGCATTTTCAGGCATTTGGAAAATGAACCATTAGATGGAAGGTCAATATCTCTCTTACTCTCTCTCTCTCCAGCCATTCAACTAAAATGAAAATAAATATTTTAAATTATTTACTCATACATCACTGATGGGACTATAAAATTATTCTGCACTTTGGAAAATAATTTGACAGTTTCTTAAAAATTCACTCATACACTTATGTTATGACTCAGCAATCCCCCTCCCAAAAAGGTAAAAATATCTTTACATAAATGTAAGCATGAAATGTTCATGACACTTTGCTTTTATAAACCAAATACTGGAATTAACCCAAATTTCCATCTTCTGCTGGACAAATGAACAAACTGGGATAAATTCATCAATAGAATACTATTCAGAGTGAAAAAGGAAAGAACTACTGCTATGCATCAATGCAGATGATTTTCCAATGCCTTATGCTAAGCAAAAGAAGACAGATACAAAAGACCATATGCTCTATGATCTCATTTGTATGATATCCTAGAAAGAGCAAAACTACAGTAACAGAAAGCAGATCATCTCCAGGGGACAGGAGAAGGGAAGAGACCAAATGCAAATGAGCACAAAGGAAATGGTACATGTTTTTCCACGAGGAGAAGGTTGTATTTCTTGGCGATTGTGAAGCTTTCACAGCACTCTGTAGTTGTCAGAAGTCATCAAATTGTTAACACTTAAAATGGGTACATTTTATTATGTGTAAATCATAAGTCGATAGATAAGACTGATTTTAAAATTATAGCCATAAACTTCCATTGGGAGGAGTCAAATGGAGCAGTTTCCAGGTTAAGATAATTTTATACCTTTTTGATAAAAAGCTCTTATTATCCCAAGTTGTCTTTGCTTTCCCTGTATGCTCCCGAATGAGGTAATTTTGGGAAACATTGCAAGGAATCTTCTCATCTGAGAAGGAGCCACTGTTTTTGCTTAAAGGACTTCTACTGAGGTCAAATCATGAAGCTTTTGGTTGTTTCTAGGAGAGAGACGACAGAGAGACAGACATGTGCAATGGTAATCAATTACAAAGTGCATTGGAAGTCAAAAGGAAAGAAGAAAGATGTGCCATATATACTATGAAGAGGGTCAAGAAATACTGAAGATTCCTAGGCCACTTCTGATTTGACCACCCACGCCCGCAGGAGCTGCTAAGTGAAAATCCGTTTTGCCTCTTACCAAGTTGGGAGTTGCTTCTCTCTCTTCTCTGCTACAGAGAGTGACCTTACCTAATACCACTTTTTGATAATATTACCTATCTCAATCAGTCTGGCCACTTCAATTCTTTTCCTGAATATCAATGAATCTATTTTAAAGAGCCGATGAATCTATAGTAGCTAACAGTGTTCACCAAGGCATTTGGTCTACATTCAGTGTATGTGTTGGTAGAAATCAAATACTTTAATGTAATGTGATTAATTTAATCTTTGCAAGGATCCACCAAAAAGAGAACCACTATGATCCTCATTTTCTGAAGAAAGAGACTCATGAAGAATGAGAATCATTACTTGCTCACGGTAAGTCTTGCTCTCTGTTAGCACTCAGGAATTCATGCTCAGGTTGTGTGACGCTAGAGCTGAACATGTATCCACCCTACTACAGTCTCCAGCCTCTCTTGAGGGTGCTGAAGTTTGCCTTCAAGGAGATCCTTTTTACTTTATTGATCTCTCTAACTGGGCTGTAAGAGCTTCTAAGCTACTTGGTCCATAGAAATTACATGTTACCCAAGTCTTAGCACATAGGTGTTTTGGAGAACATTTTATTTCCAAAAATGCAATACTCCTAGAAAGGACTAAAAACTAAGTTGTTTCCTTTGACATGTCATTTCTTTAAGCAGTCTTCTTAACTGGCTGCTCTTCTGACCCCTTTAGTAGCAGATACAATTCATTTCTTATGCAGACTGACAAAAAAGATGCACGGTATATGGCACTGCATATCTTGACTTCATTATTTCCTCATAGCAAAGACTTGAAACTGTAATGTGTGAGAAGGAAAAGGTGCCAACATGACATTTACTACTGCTAATATGAATCTGATTAATTCTGCAACAAGAAACATCATCTTAACTCTTTGTGTTCTACAAGGAGTGAGACAAGTTGGAAGCAAACAGGACATCTTTACCTAATTATGCAGATCATGGAATCCTTTGGGGATAAAATAATGATTTCTGTCCTTGGGAAGATGTATCTGCAAATTCTCTGTTTAGAAAATTATCTTTTTCTGCAAGAAAAAAAGAAAGCACTCAAGTGAGGCAGAAGCACCTTTCAGTTCCAAGCTCAGTTCTGACCGAGTCCTTCAGCTTCAAGGGGAGTCCTGCTCACAGATGAGAAAACAGGGCAAGGTGAGGGTTGAGGCCACGAAGAGCAATCTTATTACTTTCCAAGAATGGTAGTGCTGGTTTTATTTTTATTTTATTGACTACCTTCAAATGTTCTTCATTGCCCCATGGCCTCAGGGTGTGTGTTCAAAAATGATTCTACATTTCAGCAATCCTGTTCTTGAAATTGCTATTAAAAAGAAAATGCCAGAAGATTACTCACACTTTTCACTGAAGAGCTGCTAGACCAAGAAAATGCACTCGAAAGCAAGACCTTGATATTAATTTAAAGCAAACAAACAAATGAGCAAAACTTTAAGTAATTGTGTAAGATGAGTAGTTCATAAGGAAAAGAATAAAAAATGACAGCTTGTTCTAGAACTGTTTGCTACAGAATATTTCTCATTATGGAAGCTTGGATTTCTTCTACATTTTTTTCTATTTCATTTCCTCTACTGTTTTTCTCTTCACAGCATCCACATCTCAAAAATATTGATACATATTTAAAAATTATTTTTATTATCTGTCATGAACTATTGGTATTAAATCTTTGAGTTGCTAAAATTATCATCCTACCCAAAATCTTACCTTTTCTTATTTAAAAAAAATCCTTCATTAATCTCCTCTCTTGAAAGCTAAATATTGTAGTTCTTCAATTTGATTCCCCTCTGACAGATTTGGCTAAAATGTCAAACATGTAGAAGCTGTGAAAAATACCATAGAATGTGTTGAATAATATATTGCAAGAAAAATGTTTTGCATTAACACACACACATATACACATACACAACGAAATGGGGAAAAAGAAAAAAGAAAAAAAAAACTGGCTCTGAGATTAAAAAGATGCATTTGATCATGTCTGCATAATCTTTTCCTTATGTATAGAGCATGTATGTACCTGGAGAGCGTGACAGATTCAAAGAACAACTATTTTGGGAGGTAGGCTAAAAAATTCTTTCCAAAACGTTGTCTTTTAAATAAAAGTAAAAAAGTAGCTATTCTGTAGCTTTACTAATAGCATTCATATTGGGATGTTATCCGTCTTATCATCTAGGGTGGAGGGATGATAATTAAATGTTCATGGCAGCATTGCATGGTGGAAAAAGCTAGAGCGACCCACGCAAGTAATATCAGTGAGCTTCAAAAAGTTCATTGAAAAGTGGAATGGAGTTTATCTGGGGGCAAAAACAATTTTGGGATTCACACATTGCTTTTTCATTATATGTATTTTCCATGTCCTTTTTGAAAACCCCTCCCCCCCAAATCAAGGGAAGAGGAAAGAAGGAATTTGAAGATGAGGGGAAAGTGTCCTGTGGAAGGAAGTGGCAGTCATCCAGCGAGGTGCTGGGGGCAGCTACCCCACTAATCCCAAGGACACAACAACTCAGAATGCAGGCAAATGACGCTGGGGGTGGGGTTGTTAATGGGAACAAATGCTCCAGAGCAACCCACGCAGGAATAAAAATGGCTCCTGTTTGGTTAGTCTAGACACTGAAAGAAGCTTTTGTGTGTAAAGACAGAGGGGGGATGCCAGGGCTTCAGCCCAGCCTGGTGGCATGCAGGTCACTGTGTCTGTCCCAGGAGCCAGCGCTGAGCCTTTCACCTGGCACTGGCTTTTGTAGTCTTCATTGGCTTTTGCCAGGATGATTAAGAAAAAGACTCCTTTGTGCCCCTCTTTGGAGGTCTTCGATAGTGAGACCAGGAGGCTGGAAAGAGGTGTTACTTGACTATTGATGCTCACACAAATTCAAGAGCAACTCTGTTTCCAAATCACAAAACTCCCCCTCATTGAACACTGTCCAGAAATCTGCTGGTTCCATTTCTTCGCCCCATCTGTTTCCCTCTCCCTGGCTCTATTCGTTAATATGTCCTCAAGCAGCAGGCTGTATTGCCCTCACTATACTCAACGGAAGGGCATAGATTGATCATTTTTGCGGGATGGGGAAATGCTGACTTTGGGCAGGAGAACCGTGCTTGTACTTGCATCCTGTCCACAGTCAGAGACAAAACTTCTTCAAGGAAAAAAACCGACAGAGGTTGTTTGGGTATTAGAGAGTGGGGGTGGGGTAGGGAGAACCCGTGATGTCAGGGGAACCATAAGCCAGCCTATCTGTCTTTCTCCGTTGGCACGTGAAAGCTCCCAGCTCAGCACACCGTGTGTCAAATCTATCATTTCGCATGTCAGCAACCATTATTCCCTCTTTTGTCACCAGTTTTGACCAAAGGATGAAAAATTGCTGTCTTACTCAGACAAAATTATTGCTGGGAGGAAAAAAAAAAAAAAAAAAAAAGGGCAACTCCGGTAAAGAGGAGTAGGCCAAGGTGAAACACAGGGGGACGCGTCTCAGATTAGGTCTGGGTTAAGAGAATATTGATCTGTGTGCTAAAAACTGTTGATCTCTCTGAGCACGGATGACAAATGGTGGCAAACAAACAAACAAACAAACAAAAAACCTGAGTGTCTCCAAGGACATTTGAGCTGCTCTGAGTTTTCCGTTCGTATTGGTTGGGTTTGTGGGTTTCTGCACTGGGGATTTCAACAAAAAATAAGCAAATATTAAACAGAAATGAAGCAGCCACAAAAATGATACAGAGGAAAACCTTGGGGAAGAAGACCAACCCAGAAACTGGGCAAGGTACACACATTCAATAGCAGGGACTTTAAAAATACCAAGTACCGCTTGTCTCTGTTCATGGGTTCTCTTATTTTATTTTTAGGGAGTATGTTTAGTGCTGAATTGCTACAAGTAGGAGAGAATTGTTTTTTTTGTGCAAAGTACGTATCTTTAATTACGACAGGTTAGGCAATTAAAAAAATCAAACCACATATAAAGTGTGATGCTGACGTTCATAAACCCACAAATGAAAGGAAATATAGAGGCTTGCATTCATTAAGCAAATACAGTATGACAAGGCATAAATTCAAATTGTTTGGTGGTTTGAGCTATTTTTCCCAACTGTAGACAGTGAACTCCAAGTATGAAGAGGGACTAGAAGGGCATAAAATAATAATAACATGAAATAACTACTTGCTTTGCACACAGAAAAAATGGGAGAAAAAGTGGGCAGCTAAGTACAGGGTCATGGATGCTGTAAATCCTGGATATTGTTCTATTCCTTCAATGCCCGTATGTGATTTTGGTGAGATGTTTTAATTTTTAAGGATTTATTCGAAAGGCAGAGAAACACAGAGACAGAGGCAGACAGACACAGAGAGCTTCAGTTCACTGCTTCACTTTCACAATGGCCCTCTACAGCCAGGTTGGGCCCAGGCCAAAGCGAGGAGCCAGGAATTTAATCCTGGTCTCCTGCTGCCTCCCAGGGTTTGCCTGAGCATAAAGTCAGAATCTACAGCCAAGGCTGAGTATTGAACCCGGGCATTCTGATATGAGAACAATGCCTTCACCACTAGGCCAAATGCCCACCCTTCAGTGGGGAATTTTTAATTTTTGAAAGGCTTAGCATCTTCTTTGAAAATTTGATAACTTTCCTATCTCACAGTGCTGGTAAAAATGAGCAGAACACTTCAGACATGTTGGCATAAAGTATGCACAGAATGGCACACTTATTTCTTTCACATTTAATATTTTCTTTCTGAGGGGTAGAACTACAGACAGAGAGAGCAAGATACAGAGAGAAAAGTCTTCCATCCTCTGGTTCACTCTCCAAATGACCACAATGGCTGGAACTAAGGCAACCTGAATCCAGGGAGCCAAGAACTTCTTCTAGGTCTCCTATGTGGGTGCAGGGGGCCAAGCAGGGGCCATTTTCTACTGCTTTCTCAGGCCATAGCAGAGAGCTGGATCAGAAGAGGTGCTGCAGAGGTATGAACCAGTGCTCATATGGGATGCCAGTGCCACAGGCCAAAGCTTAGCCTACTGTGCCAAAGCCACGGCCCCCACATTTAATATTTTTTAAAGAAAATCTCTTTCTTCCAATCAAACCTGGCATCAAGCTTGCTCCTGGTGTATTCTGCTGCTTGCTCATAAAACCAGTGTTTCAGTCTCCCCACTCCATTGTTCACTTAGCCAGCTCTTACAGATTTTCAGTTTATAGCTCAATTTAAAAAAAAAAAAATTTGTATAAGGTGAACAGATTCTTTGTATTTTTAACTACACAGATTTAGGGGCATAGTGATACTTTCCTCCCTGCTACCCACGCTCCCACCCTCCCTCAGCCTTCCTTTATTTTTTTCTTTTAATTTTGAAAATGACACATTTTCAGTTTATTTTATAATCATAACCTAATTCTCCACTAAGTAAAGAATTCAACAAATAATAATAAGAAAAAAAAAACTATTCCTCAACAGTAGAGACAAGGGCTTTAAAAATAATCAGTTCTCAAAATGTCAATTTCACTGATATATATATTACATTTTTTGAACTCTTTAAGTTACCATAGAGAAGGGAAAAGAAATGATATTTGTCTTTTTGAAACTGGCTTATTTCACTAAGCATAATGGTTTCTACTTGTATCCGTTTTATTGAAAAAGACAGGATTTCATTATTTTTTATAGCTTAGTAGTATTCCATGGTGTATATATACCACAATTTCTTTATCCAGTCATCAACTGATAGGCATTTGGGTTGATTCCAGATCTTAAATATTCTGAATTGAGCTGCAATAAACATGGGGGTACAGATAACTCTTTCATATGTTGATTTCATTTTATTTGGGTAAATTCACAGGAATGGGCTGGCTCTGTAAGATGCTAGATCTAATTCCAGCTCTCTGTGGTATCCCCATATTATCTTCCCCGATTTCTGTACTACTTTACATTCCCATCAACAGTGCATTAGGGTACCTTTTTCCCTATATCCTCACCAGCATTTATTGTTTGTTCATTTTGTATGAGAGCCGTTCTAACTGGAGTGAGATGAAACTTCATGGTGGTTTTGATTTGCATTTCCTCAATGTCTAGTGATCCTGAACATCTTTTAATGTGTCTGTTGGCATTTTAATTTTATCCTTTGAAAAATGTCTGTTTAGGTCTTTGACCATTTCTTAACTAGATTGTTTGTTTTGTTGTTGCTGAGTTTCTTGAGCTTTTTATATATTCTAGATATTAATCCTTTATCAGTTACACAGTTTGCAAATATTTTCTTCCATTCTATCAGTTGCCTCTTCACTTTGCTGAGTGTTTCCTTTGCAGTGTCAAAGCTTCCTAGCTTGACGTATTCCCATTTGCCTATTTTTGCTTTAATTTCCTGTGCTTCTAGGGTCCTTCCAAGAAGTCTTTGCCTATGCCAATGTCTTGCAGTTTCCTCAATGTTCTCCTCTAGTAATTTGATGGTATCAGGTTGTAGATTCAGCTTGTTGACCATTTCAAGTTGATTTTTTGCATAAGGTGTTAAAGGAGGCATCTTGTTTCATACTTTTGAACCAAGAGACCCAATTTTCCCACCACCATTTGTTGAAGAGACCGTCCTTTCCTCAGGGAGTGATTTTAGCTCCCTTGTCAAATGTTAACGGCTGTAGATTTGTGGCTTGATTTCTGGGTTTTCTATTCTCTTCCATTGGTCTACATGTCTGTTCTTGTGCCAGTGCCAGGCTGTTTTGATTACAACTGCCTCTGGAGTATGTCCTGAAATCTAGAGTGGTGATGCCTCTGGCTTTGTTTTTGTTGTTTAATATCGCTTTAGTTATTTGGGGTCTCTTACGTTTCCATATAAATTTTAGCATTGTTGTTTCCAGATCTGAGAGAATGTTGTTGGTATTTTGATTGGGATCGCATTGAATCTATAAATTGTGTAGCTCAACTTTACATCCACAGAGGATTCTGAGTCAACCCATCCCTTACCAAGACATTATTAGAAAGTTCTTATTACTTTCTTTCATGGCTCCTTATACTGTGTTTTAGTTGTCAGTTTACTACAGTTTCTCCATACCTGTTGCTGAATACATTTATGCACTGAAAATCTTCTTATAGGTATCCTACCATAGGCATGGAGCTTAATTGGACTGAAGTGCTACCATGTAAAGAGTGTGTCTGTTCTGATGATGTTATACCCAGTCCCCTCCTCATCTGGGGCATTAGTCTTCCCAAAGAAGATGACAAGTGGATTGTTGTTACTGAATGAATCAAAGGATAAATAAATAACTATCTCTAGCTGTAGGCACGCCAGTGTCCCTGTTTGAGAGCAGACCCAGGAGTAGAGGACAGCGGTCCCAGTCTTGCCTTTGCTGCGTGACCCTGAGAAAGAAACCACCTCTCTCAACACTCAGGCTCATGGCATATGGAAGCATCGTGTTGCACAGGAGGCGCTGAGGTTGCAGGCACCTTCTCAGCATTCTCCTCTAGGATTCTGGAAGCCACTCCCAACTTCTGTTGGAAATCTATACACACTTTCTAGAGATTCTGTTCCAAATGTTTTGAAATTTTTAGTGGTGTTGGATGATAGGTTTAGACACAATAATAACTGATAGCTACTGACTAAAAGTGGTGTTTAAATGACTATATCTGCTGCTGTATAGTCAGATAAAACGCCTAACACATGAAAAAATATATGGTAAAATATAGCATTCAAAAACTGCTGAATGGGGGCTGGTGCTGTGGCTCACTGGGTTAAAGTCCTGGCCTGCAGCACCAGCATCCCATGTGGGCACCGGTTCGAGTCTTGGCTGTTCCATTTCTGATCCAGCTCTCTGTTATAGCCTGGGAAAGCAGTAAAAGATGGCCTAAGTGCTTGGGCCACTGTACCTGAGTGGGAGTCCCAGGGGAAGCTCCTGGCTCCTGGCTCCTGGCTTCAGATCAGCTTAGCTCTGGCCATTGCAGCCATTTGGGGAGTGGACCAGCGGATGGATGATCTCTCTCTCTCTCTCTCTCTCTCTCTCTCTCTCTTAGGCTCTACCTCTCTATGTAACTCTTGTCTTTCAAATAAATTAAATGAATCTTTTAAAAAAATTGCTGAATGAATGAAAGAACCATGTTAAAGGTTTGTTAGTAAATCATTATTTAAATTAGAGTGGAAAGATTGTCTAGAATAGACTTCCATTAAAGCTGACTTTCCCAGTCCTATTTTAACTCTCACACTGCTTGTATAAAAATTAACTGTTTTCCTCAAATTAGAACAACATATCTCCATGCTCTTTCACAAAGCGGGAGTTGGATCAGATTAAATAAATGACCACAGTTCAAAATCTTGGAAGAAAAGGATGTCATTTTTAAATTGTGTTCCCACAAATACAGTTTTCAAAATTAAATACATTGACACTGAAAGATAATGCAAACCAGGGACACATGCTCAAGTGAATTCTTTCTTGTTCCTCTGAGGGTGAGTGTTAGTCTCAGCATCTTCTCACCCCCTTCCTTCAGGATTCTATTGACTGTTCTACTTGAGATGTTTTCAAGAGAAGGCTTAGTTCATTTACAACATAGCATTTTTCAATTCCCAACTAAAAATTTAGTCACAGTATAAAAAGAAGCCTTCACAGAAACTACTTTTTAAGTTTCATTTTATGTTTCACTGCATACTTCTGAATTAATTGCCCCCGAAAAGTAAATGCTAATAATAACTAGTGGTATAATTCAAAGAGCACAGAATTTACAGTTGGGAAGACCCATATTCCAGTCTCTGGGCCATGATTTCTGCCCTTGTGGTCTCTGCCTATGTGATTTTTGGCAAGTAATTTAGTCTCTCTGCATCTCATTTACTCATCTATAAACTTACAATTCTGACATGACAGATTCAAATTTAAATTAAGTAATATGTATTAAGTGCCTACTTACATAATTAGCATGTGTTAAAAGACACATCAATTGATCGCTGTAGCTTGTTACTTGTGTTTGCCTTTCAGTACTTGATAATTTTGCAAAAATGCAATGTAAGCACTCAAAACAACCTGCAGTTTCAAGATCCTTTTAACCAAGAGCAAGTTTTCTTCATATTTATTGCAAAAGCTAAAGAATGGCCTATGATATGATTTTTCCCTTCATTAAGATGTATCTAAGATAATGCAAATGAAAATATGAGATCTCATCAATGCAGAAATATGGAACTTGCACAGTTGTTTTGTCCTAATAAGAAATGTTTACTCTTAATCTACTTGAGAATTCTGTGTCTAACACATTGTCAGGATGCCATGATAGTTATTAATGATAACTAAAATTATTAGCTCTAAAGTTAAATTCTGAAACAAAATGAGCTAACTTCAAAATATTATTAGCACAGGAGGAATAAATTCAATTTAAGTTAGAAATTTGTTCTTTGCTATTTACATTATCATCAAAGTACACACGTATGTCCGATTTTCTTTTCTTCTCAAATTTATTTATTTATTTTAATTTGAAAGAGAGAGATCATCCATTGACTGATTCATTCTTCAAATGCCTGCAAAGGCTGAAACCAGCAGCCAAGAGTTCAGTCCAGATCTCCAACATGTGTGGCGGGGACCCAACCATTTGAACCATCAACCTGCTGTTTCCCACAATCTGCATTAGCAGGAAGCTGGAGTGGGGAGTGAAATCAGGAATCAAAACAAGGAACTCAAAATGGGATGCAGGAGCCTCAGGTGCCATTTAAAGTGTGGTGCCAAATACCTACTTTGTCCCTTT
The DNA here is from genome assembly GCF_033115175.1 of Lepus europaeus. NCBI lineage: Eukaryota > Metazoa > Chordata > Mammalia > Lagomorpha > Leporidae > Lepus > Lepus europaeus. The sequence goes on from NC_084839.1 coordinate 93,080,919, forward strand.
TTCTCAATTTGTTCTTTCTCCCACTTTGTTTTTCTCTCCTTCACTCTGATTCTCTCTCATTCATTCCCTCCCTGTTTTCTTCCTTCACTTCTTCCAAAAAACTTTTGCACCTTGTTCCAAAAGGGTATGGAATATACCCCAGCAGGAAATAGGTGACACAGTAAATTTGGATGCTTGGAGAGTTTAACAAAAAGACTATATGAAAGTACTGGTGAGGAAGAAGAGAACTACAAGACCTTGGGACAGTGGCCCAGGGCTGCTACAAGACAGCTTCCTAAGCTTCTATCTGAACAGGCCAAAGCAGCGAGGTGTGGTGGGGAACAGGGGAGCATGTGTGGGCAGGTAAGGCGGCTATAACAGAAAAGGTTGTGTGGAAAAGCCAGACGGATATGAGATGAAGCCCTTGATCAGGCAAGAGGTAAGCCCAAGGGGTCCCCCAATACAAGGAAATGATGGAAGATGCAACTCAGGTTCACTATCAGCATTCCTGCCATCACTGCTGGAGCACCCCATTGCCAGGAACTGTTCATCTACACAGACAGGTTGGCCTCCCTGGGCACAGAGCAGATGGAAGAAAGTAGAGAGTGAGTTGGAAGGGTAAGTAGAAGCTAGTCAACTAGTAGTTCTAACCACAAACACAGACACGGGCAAAGATATACACATACACAGTGTTAACTCTATAACATGAATTTTAAATAACTATGAAAAGTGATTCAGTATTCTAAGACTAGGGCAGGAAATATATAAGATAAGCCTAGAACAACTTACACTATCAGAGAGTAAGAAAATGATCAACAAACTGGAACAAACATAATATGTTATCACTAAAATTAAAAAAGAGAAAAAGAAAAGAAAGAGGAGGGAGGAGAAAGAAGGAGGAAGGAGAGAGGTATCATTCTTAGAATTGTATCTAAGAACTATTTGAAATCTGTTCTTTTTATATTAATAAAAGTAACTTTAAAGGCCCTATATAAAACTTTAAATCTCCCATAATGATGAAGGTAAGTCAAAAGGACATAGGAGCCAATAAAAAAAATCTCAATGACCACAACTAGAACAATTTGAGCCATTAAATAGAGGAGTGTTAAATTATCCCCTGAAGTGTAAAATAAATATCTGTGAGTCCATGCATGTACAAGCAAATGCGTGAATGAATAAAGGAAAAAGACAAATATACCTTGTAGAAAAATTAGAAAAAACTCACGTTCTTCACTCTCAAAATGGTGACCCTTAAGTCTTCACTCCTTGAGGATTGGCTGGGCTTGGTGACCTTCTTCCAAAGAGCAAAACTTGGAAGGGCAAGCATAGGAAGTATGTGGGGTGGTTAGAGGGTAACTTAATAATGGATAAATCTGACAATGGCTACTTCAGCCAGGTGACTAAGGTCAACATCCACAGTGATAATTGATATTTCTAGTAAGCTCACTTTGATATGACAAAAGTGATGTAGGAACTCTGTATTCTTCCTCTCCAAGCTACTGGGAATGTGGAATCCTAGATGGAATCTTGGGGAAGAAAAAGAATAGTAAGTCAAAGTTAAAGAAATGGCAATAAACTATGGACTATACATAACAGTAACATATCAAAATAGGTTCATGAAATGTAACAAAAGTATCATCATAATCTATTAGAGGAATCTGTGTGTGAGTATCCAGGAACTCTCCATGCTAACCTTGCAATTTTTCTGTAAATCTAAAACCACTCCAAAAAGAAAGTTTAGAAAAATTAAGTTTGTGAAATTGAAGAGATATGGGATGCTCCAGCAGTGATGGCGGGGATGCTGACAGTGAGCCTGGTCTTATGCAAGATGCACAAGTCCAAGAGGAAGGTTGATGCCTACAATGAGCACCGAAAGTGTCAAGGTGATACAGGTTCTACTCATTCATAGCATTGTAAAACGTAGTCACCCATTAAGAGTCGCACAGGCTGTCACTCTAGTTGCTATAAAAAAGGATCATGTCTTTGAGTCCATCTGTATCCTACAATGAGAATTTGAAAGTATTAGCCAAGAATCCTGTCCTCACAGGCTTGTTTTCCCTCCCACACTCACCCAAGCACAGCACTTATGCAGTCACACTCTAAGCCAACACAAACACAACAACTCTGTCGAGAGAAGCTAGAACTGAAGTTCTCTGCTGCAGCTATCCCCATGACTCTGGATAAACCTTTCAACATGCTTCTGACTCGTATTTTACTGGTAAAATTGCAAGTTAAGATTACTTTCTGTCAGGAAAGACAAAGACCATATGTTTTCCCTGATCCGTGCTAATTAATACAGTATGAAAAATGTAATATATATCAGCAAAATTGACAGCTTGTAAATTGATTATTGTTTACAGCCCTTGTTTCTACTGTTTTGGACCAGTGTTTTCTTTTTTCCTTAATTTTGTTGAGTCATTAAGGAAAAGATTACTCTCTGCCCTTTCCACCTCTAAAAATTGTTTTCCCAAAAGTAGCTGAATGGTTTATTGGAATGAGCAAAGAAGCCCTTGCTCAAAGATCCTTTCAGCAATTAAGAGCCAAACATACAAGGTCAATCTCTCACTAACATCTCATTGCTTTGGGACTAACACAGTATAATGACTCAGTAAGGACAGCTCCAACTGTGTCCTCCTCTAGGACTTCCAGTATCTAGGAGGCACTTCAAAATGCTCATAGAAAAGTAAAAGTAAAGGATAAATTAGCTAATTTTGTGAAGATTTTTTTAAAACCTGTGAACCATTTTCTGATAACAGCTATTTCCCATGAACTTCGTGAAGATCTCCCCCATGCATGCATTTCAAAATAAACTTCTTAAAGTCCACGTTCCATGAACTCTTTGAAGTGCTTTGTATGTTCTGAGAGTGTGCATTTGTTAGATTCAGCATTTGTAGAAATGGCCAGAAAATCAAAAGATTCAAGTGCTCAACATTTGTATCAGTTTCTTTTGCACAGCTTCTTGGTTGCCTAACTAGTTGGTTCTAAAAAATAACAAAAAACAGTTTAATTTTCAGTTCTTTCTGTATGCAAGTGTCATATAAGTGGTTTTTTTAAATTTTAATTGTTTTACTTTTATTTTTGACAGGCAGATTTAGACAGTGAGAGAGAGACAGAGAGAAAGGTCTTCCTTCTGTTGGTTCACCCCTCAAATGGTCACTACGGCCGGCGCGCTGCACTGATCCGAAGCCAGGAGCCAGGTGCTTCTCCTGGTCTCCCATGCGGGTGCAGGGCTCAAGCACTTGGGCCATACTCCAATGCCTTCCGGGTCCACAGCAGAGAGCTGGACTGCAAGAGGAGCAACTGGGACATAATCCTGCACTGCAACCGGGACTAGAACCCGGGGTGCCGGAGCCCCAGGCGGAGGATTAGCCTAGTGAGCCGCGGCGCTGGCCAATATAAGGTTTTAAAAGGTAAGATCTAATGCTCTTTTCTCTCCATCAAAATTGATCTATGAAACTCTTCGGAATATGTTAATAACATTTATTCATTTATTTATGGGGGGTGGGGAGGGAACAGAAAAAAAGAGAGACAGAGAAAGAGAAAAAAAATTCTCCCAACTGCTGAACTGCTGGTTCACTTCCCAAAAACCTGTGATAGCCAGAGCTGAGCCAGGCCAACCAGGAGGCAGGCACTCAATCCACGTCTCTCATGTAGGTTCCAGAAACTTGCTGAGCCATCACTTGCTGCCTCTCAGGATGCAAATTAGCAGGAAACTGGAACTGGGAGTCAAGCAAAGATTCAAGAAGGCACAACCCAACATACGATGCAGGTGTCCCAAGTGGCATCTTAGCCATTATGCCAAATGCGTGCCTGATCTTAATGTCTTTAAATCTAAAACAAACAATTGAATCATGCGTAATTTCTTCCACTTCTCTGCATGTCAGCTACCCCCAAGAAATTAAAACTGAATAATTTATAGGAATAATTAAAAGGTCAGTGGACCTTTGACTATTGAATCCCTTGCATAAGTTTGCTACTAATGGGTAACTATTGTTTCTAGCATTGAAAAATTTAATCATTGATTTAAGTATTATATTTTGTGGATTAAGTGTTATATATGGTTTATAAAATACCAAGATCCATAAAAATGAAGAGGTACTCACTAATTTTAAAATTCATTTATATATTTTTCCAACAGAGGAGATTTTATTACTGATTATTATTTTACTCTTAAAAATGTTTGCCTCCATTATGGCACTGGAATTAAGTAGGAATCTTAGAAAGAAGTTAAAAAAATTGGAGCTTGTGTATTCTTTGGAGAATCTGATGAAAGCTATGGGATATTTTTTAAAGTAGTTTACTTGTATGTAAATACACTATAAACACACACGGACTGTCTCCCTAAGGCCCACCTCTGTACCCAGAGTACTTACGACTCAGTTTAAGAAGTGCTGATCTAAAGGCTGAAACTCATTGAACCAGAGAAAGCATTAGAATGTAAGTTTTCCCACATCTATTCTAGAGCCTCTTAAGGGATTCAGGCTATGCACCAATTACTTAAAAGTTTATTGACTAAATACAGTTGGCCTTCCATATCTGTAGGCTATGCATCCATGGATTCAACTGACTGTGGATGGAAAATATTGGGGGAAAAGCAGGTGGGCCTACAATGGTTGCATCTGTATTAAACATATCCAGAATTTTATTATCCTTACTCCCTGAATAATACAGGATAATTACTTACGTAGCATTTACAGTGTACTCAGTATTTTAAATAAAACAGAAGGGGTTTAAAGTATACAGGAGGATCATATTGATTAAACACTTGGCCATTTTATATAAGGAACATGAGCAGCCACAGATTTTGATATCCGTGGAGGCCCTGGACCCAGACATTTGCAGATGCTATGGGATCACTACATTGAAAAGAGAGTCTGAAAAGAGAGATGCAGAAAACATATGGCACACATACTTGAGATACATAAGTAATTTGCAATCATTGTGTCTATCAATGCTTTGAAATATACTGAATGCCCAGACCTGTGGCGTAGTAGGTTAGGCCTCTACCTGCAGTGCCAGCACCCCATTTTGTCACTGGTTTGTGTCCCAGCTACTCCTCTTCCAATCCAGCTCCCTGTTAACAGCCTGGGAGCATAGTGGAGGATGGCCCAGGTGCATGGGGCCCCTATACCCACATGAGAGAGCTGGAGGAGGCTCCTGGCTCCTGGCTCCTGGCTCGTGTCTACACATTTGCTCAGCTCCAGCCGTTGCAGCTATTTGGGTAGTAACCCATCAGATGGAAGACCTTTCTCTCTGTCTGTCCCTTTCTCTCTCTGTAACTCTACCTGTCAAATAAATAAATAAATTTTTAAAAAAGAGAAAAGAAAATATACTACGAGGAACAATACCAAAGTCAAAATAGCAGTTGTTCTTTATGAAGGAGAGCATAATGATTCATGGAAAGTAAACTATATGCTATATTTCTGAACTAGAAGTACAGTAGGGTTTGATACATGGTCAGCAACGGATACACCAAAAAGGTTGGCATATAAATATAATTTGACAATGCTTTGTACTTTTCTGAGACATCTTTTAAATCTCCCACATAGTTCCCAATGCCCAGTGTAGTATACTTTTGTGTGGCCATTTGGTGACTAGTTCTCTGCTCTTGCCAAAGGATAATATTGTGAATTGAGAGTGGGAAACTGTGAAGTGGTTGTGTGGGGCAGAAGGAGGTTGTTAATGGCCACTGCTATAGGCGTGAGAGGGTGCAGGCAAAGACGAAATCTATCATAAACACTTACCAAGGGGCTCATGCATCATAATCTGGTGGTGAATCAGGAGAATTCATTTCTATACTAGTACTTGATGTGGCTTGCCATCTTGAACTCTGGGCCAAATCATCCTCAAATCCCCTTGCCAGCTCCCTGGGATAAAGCAATGCGTCTTGACCTTGATGCAATCAGAAATTAAATGTGTTCTCTTAGAATAATTGATTGCCTAAAGAAAAATTAGCTCTTCCTACTACAGTGTTTAGTATATTTGCATGTTTTATAAGCTAAAATTCTCATTTACATCAAACCTTAAAGCACTAGAAATTTAGTTTCTGATTGAAATAAAATGCTGAGTAAATTCTGGGAATATAACTAATATAAACCATCCAAATTCTTCCATGTTCACCAGTTAAATAATCTTTCTTTCTGATATGCCCTGTACATTAAAATCAGCTCTGAATAAATATTTTTGAAATGCAGTAAGTGATTTTAAAACATTGATGATGGTTATATAATATATACTTTTGAATCAGCTTTTGTTGTTGATTAAGAATTTAAATGCCAAATTGAGTGAAGCTAATTTCATTAAAAATGTATATTGAGTACCTACCATGTGGCAATTACTGGACTAGCTGCTGGAACAGAATTAGCCAACCTGGAGAAATATATAAAATTATTTTTTCCAGAAGCCTCTGATTAACGATAAAACTAACTTTCTCTTCCAGAGTTAGATCAGATCTGATTTAAAATATGCTGTTTTAAGATGAATTATAAACTGTCAGAATTCATGGTTATGAAAAGGGATTTCCAGATATATCTAATGACTTAGAATTTGGGTTTAATCTAACAAACCACACTGACTATTGAATTTGTGTGTCTGTGAATATAAAGATTTATTGTCCCTGGAGGTAATTATTGACCTCAACATCTTATCAGTCAATATTTACCTCTTGGGCCAATAAATCTTGATATAACCTCATGAAAGTCAATATCTGTTTAATAGTATACATGGAAATCTGTAATAGTTTGATTACAGGCTTCAATGTCATTCTGACTAGTGCACCCCTTCACATCTAAGGGACATTGAATCATTCTTTCTTTTCAACATAAGCAGAACACTTTGGTTGCTGTGATCCACTCATTCTCAATCTAACACTGGATTGAAATTTTCATATCATTCTTTAATTCTAGTTTGCATACAAGTCTTGCCTCTTCAATCAACTTGTAAGCCCCTGTGAAGCCTGAGACTAATTTAATGCTTTTGCGGTTTCACTCTTTGCTCCTAGCACAACTCTTCATCATTATAAATAAAACAGATCCTGTGGACAGACAAGTCTTCCAGCACACAGCCCCCTAGAGGTTCCTAAGTAAGTTAGTGCCCCTGCAGCATGCACATCTCAAAATATCTCCCCGACTCAGGAATCATTCAGTACTGTAAGATTTCAAAACAGCAGAAGTGAGTACAGAATAACGAATGCATCTGTCCCTTATTCTGAGAAGTCAGAATGTTGAGGCCCATCAGTTGGTACAGGGCTCAAATGCAATGCCATGTATAATCATGCCATGATTATATACAACTAATTTACATACAAGAAACAACAGTTGTTTGTTGTCCAACAAATATCTGTAGGCATGCTCCTTGTCAAATACTGATGTCATTTTTGTTGTTTCACGTGTAGGTTCCAAAACTTTGAAAACAGTGCAGGGTCACTCATTCAAGTACTGATCAAGTCCCACCGTGCTTGGCTTCTGAGATCAGAGGAGACTGGATATTTCAGGCTGGTGTGACTGTAAACAGCCAAGAAATTAACCCATATGCCTGGAGCCAATTGATTTTTGCCAAAGATGCTAAGAATATACGATAGAGACAGGAAAGAATTTTCATTAAATGGTGCTGGAAAAACTGGACATACATATGTAGAAAAATTAACTAGATCCCTCACAATCTACAAAAACCAGCTCAAGATGGATCAAAGACCTAATTGTAAGACCTGAAGCTGAAATTGCTAGAAGAAAACCTAGGGGCAACATTTTAAGATGCTGGTTTAGGCAATGATTTCTTGGCTAAGACCCCACATGCACAGCAACAAAAGCAAAAGTAGACAAATGGGATTACATTAAACTCAGAAGCTTCTGCACAGCAAAGGAAATGATCAATAGGGTAAAGGGATCTGACAGAATGGATGAAAATGTTTTCAAGCTAGGTGTTTTACAAGGATTAATATCTAGAATATACAAGGAACTCTAAAAGCTCAACAACAACAACAAAATAACCAAATCCACTTAAGAAATGGGTAAAGGATCTGAACAGATAATTCCAAAAAGAAAAAATACAGTGGTTAAGAAATATATGGAGAAATTCTCAATGCTACTAGCCATTTCAGGGAAATGAAACTCAAAACCACAATGTAATATCACCTTATGCCTTCAGAATGGTTATTACTTTTTTTAAATTAGCAAACAACAATAAAAAAAAAAAAACCAGAAAGTAGCAAATGCTAACAAGAATGTCAACAAAGGGGAAATCTCATATATTGTTGGTTGGAATTTACATTAGTACAGTCATTGTGGGAAACAACAAGGAGATTCATTTGAGAATGAGAAATAGAACTATTATATGATCCAGCAACACCACTAATGGATATATGTCCAAATCACATGAAATAATTGTATCAAAGAGATACCTGATCTGCCATGTTTACGGTAGCACTGTTCACAATAGCATGTATACACTACATATACCTCCTAAATGTAGTATAAATACATAATGGAATACTATTCAACCATAAAAAGAATGAAATCCAGTCATTTGAAACAAAATGAATGAAACTGGAAGACATCATGTTGAGTAAAATCAGACACAGAAAGACAAATATCACATAATCTATCCCTTTTGCAGGAGATAAGAAAAACAAGACAAAACCTCAAAATGAACAGAAATTATTGATTACTAGTGGCTGGGAGGGTTAGGAGAGATATAAGTTTAGATTTGAAAAATAGAGAGAGAAAGCTGGGTGTGGTACATTGTGACAAATACACTACTATGAAATGCTAATAATAGAGACTGCTAAATAGGATGTGGTTGATTGTGACAAATATGCTAAGATAAGATGCATTAACTCCTATGGCAATTGGTAGAGGGTTTGAGCATGAGAAGGAAGAACTGGGGTTCAAATATTGCATGGAACTAGGATTGACTATCATTAAGCATTGGATTGGACCGAGTTTGCACATAGATGCCAAAGAGGCCAACTCACGGATCAGTCTTATGTCCTGTGTCCTAAAGGATGTCCTAAGCATCACATTCCACCCAAGCTTTACCATTTCAACACGTTCACCTACAGCTAAAAACAACTAGATAGCTTCACCTTGCAAAGACAATAGCCATTTGTGGGAACATAGCTGAGACATACATTATCCAATGAACAAAGCATCATAAGCCAGCATCTCCAACCTTTTGCAAGTATTGCCTTTAAATCTTTCCCAGTGAGTAGGGAACCTGTTTCATCATGAAGAAAAGAAAATCCTTTTTATAGTTTAGGATTCAGTCATGAGATAGTATTGTCAACATGTTATTGTCTATTTAGCCTTTGGCAGAGTGTACCTCAAGATATCCTAGTTATTTGAGGAAGTCAGATTTGTATTAAAAAATATTCTTTGCTACTATGTTGACTCAGATCCTTCTCTGCTCTGGACACTGGGGTAACCAAGGGACAGCTGAGAAAAGGGAGAAAAAATACCCTGCAGCCATGGGTATTTTCTAGATTTGTGTAATTTTAGGCAAATGGTCCCTCTGTTACACTAATTTGTAATAAGTACTGAATTGCCTCTGATTTTGGCTACTTCATGCTTCAGTGTGTCTTTTACTAGGTGATGGTTAAGGCTTCTGTGTCCCACAGAGGACAGCCCAGAGCTTTATGGCTTGAGCAGGAAGAGCCATTGTCTAATGAAATAATGTCCGTGTCCTGTTTCTTGAGTTTTTTCCAGCAATTTCCACAGTTGAACATTGAAAATCTTTGCCTTAATTGTGAGGTCTGCTGTGCGAATTCCAGGGTTTACAAAGGTGGTCACTTCACAGTCCCAGCGGCCATTCCTCTGGAGGATGCTTTACTATCTGAATCTCACAAGGACAGAGGACATCTACGGGGTTCCTCCCATCCTGCTCCCCTGATGGTATGCACCCTCCTAAATCTTCCTTCAGTCTATACATTTTTGGTTTGGCTGTACCCCTATATCATGCAAAGGGCTGTTCATGCATTCTATTTCTTCCTTCTTTGCTTATTCCATCAATGGTACTTGCTTAGTGCTCCCCTGATTAGAATCCTACCCTTCCAAGTTGTCTCCTATCAAGACCTGTAATATCAGCAAAAAAACCTGCTTCTTGTTTAGGATTTCATGAATTTTATTCTCCACAACTGTATGTGACTAGGCTTGCCAATGGCAAATAACACTGCTTCAATGTAACACCTCCATCCAGGATAGATCTCTGTTATCTGTGGCCTTTTGAAATGCTTCCAAGTAGTCCTGATGGGCAGAATTCCAGCACTAACTGCCATGAGACTGGGCACATGGTTTAATGGCACCATTCCAAACCTCCTATGTACACTGGGCAAAGTTCTCAAAGTAGGACCAGTAGCAAATAAACAAGTCACCAGAATTCATTCATTCTAAAAAATCCCCCAGAAATCTTTCAGAGCCAGACTTGGACTGTGGTACATTTAAGCTTGACATCACTCCCATGGTGAGATCATGGGCTGAGGTCCAAACGCAGGATTGATTGCTTCAAGGCCCAGGCCATACTCAGTTTCCACAGAGGTTTCCACAGAGCCAACTCCTTCATGGAAGACCATACTACAGGGATAATTCTTGTATGTTTCTCATGCATTATACTTCTGAGAATAACCCCAAATACTATGTTGTTTAGCAATTCCTAGTGGACTATTTCAATGAGTACTCTTGATATTTGAGAAAGAGAACTTAAAACAGTTTTTATAAAAATAATATCCTTAAATTAATTTATTCACTTTTCTTTCATTAAAATATTTTTTAATTTTTATTTAATAAATATAAATTTCCAAAGTACAGCTTTTGGATTACACTGGCTTTTTCCACCCATAATCTCCCTCCCACCCACAACTCTCTCTCCCTCTCCCATCCCATTCACATCAAGATTCATTTTCAATTATTCTTATATACAGAAGATCAATTTAGTATATACTAAGTAAAGATTTCAACAGTTTGCACCCACACAGAAGCACAAAGTGTAAAGTATTGTTTGAGTACTGGTTATACCGTTAATTCACATAGTACAACACATTAAGGACAGAGATCCTACGTGGGGAGTAAGTGCACAGTGACTCCTGTTGTTGATTTAACAATTGACACTCTTGTTTATGGTGTCAGTAATCACCCGAGGCTCTTGTCATGAGTTGCCAAGGCTATGGAAGTCTTTTGAATTCGTCAACTCTGATCTTATTTAGACAAGGTCATAGTCAAAGTGTAAGTTCTTTCCTTCCTTTAGAGAAAGGTACCTCCTTCTTTGATGGCCCATTCTTCCGCTGGGATCTCACTCACAGAGATCTTTCATTTAGGTCATTTTTTTTTGCCAGAGTGTCTTGCTTTCCATGCCTGAAATATATAACAGTTAAAATACATTCCTAAGTTGATCACTTAAAAGTGCACCAATATGGGACAGGCATTGTGATACAGTGGGTTAAGCCACTGCTTGGGATACCCATATCCCATTTGGGAATGCTGGATCAAGTCTTAGCTATTCTACTTCCAATTCAACTTGTTGCTAATGAGCCTAGAGGGCAGCAGATCATGATCCAAGTGCTTGGGTGCCAGACACCCACATGGAAATTCTGGGCTCCTGGCTTCACATTGGCCCAGCCCTAGCTTTTGTAGAAACTTAGGAAATGAACCAGTACATAGACGATTGATCTCTCTCTTGCTCTCTTCTCTCTCTCTCTTCAAATAAAGAAATCAATGAAAATAAGTGCCTTTAAAATTCATCATTACAAATTTTAATCTCAAAAGTTTTACCACATAAGTTTTAGTTAAACACCAAAATGTACTGAGATTAGATAAAACAATGAATTTAATGATGAACCCAAACCATAAAAACATAAAAATATATGTTACATGGTGTGTAGACTTAAGTGTCTAATATATGTTGAGATATCTGGATACATTCAGTATACTAAGTTATGATTACCAGCACCCCAGTCCAAGCCATTCAAGCCTCTCCAAACTTTGCCACTGACGTCAGACCCTTCCTGGTCCATTTTTTAGACACTCCAATCAGGAAAATCCTTTCAGATGACAAGGCTGATCATGTCAATCACCACTTGCCTGACTCTACTCCAACTTAAATGTTTCAGAGTCTGATACGGGAGTTGGGAGTGCAGAGAGCCACACCACCCATCTCACAACATATGTTCTTCACTCTTCATTTTTTTTAATTCTCCCTCCTGTCCCAATACTATTATCCTTCAGGTTTTCCCTGTCTGAAACTCTTCTTTCTGGCTGCTCCTCACTATTGAGTCCATTATCATGCCTTTGGGAAGGTCTCTTTTGTATTGCTTTATCAATTGATTATCATTGCACCCTGTTCTTCTGCTCAAGAATCACTGCAAACTATGTCATCTGTTATGTCATTATTTAGCTGCCATTTTTCTTTCCTGCCAGTCTATAAAATCCTGGGAGATAAAGTCCGTGCTCATTCTTTGGTCTCCAGCACCAAACACAGAGCAGGCACTTGGGTTGAGAATATGAAGAGATCACTGCAGGCTGGATTTTCATAGGAGATTGCAAGAGATAAGAGGTATTTGGAGAGAGACGGATTTTGAATGGCAGGCATGGGTTGGGAAGAGCACTCTAGTTGGGGGGAGAACCCTATAGAAATATGATACCTGTTAAGAAGTGAGTCAATAGGCATAATAGAAATCAGTGGACAGAATGTTGACAAGACAAGTTTGGCAAGTTGTATTTTCTAGAGATAGGTCCAAATGTGTTCTGGTATTATTTTGTAATGTCTACTGTGGTTATCTTATGAATGTTGTCATCATTGTTTGTAAGGGAGTCAAGGACAAATAGCATCTCAATAAACTTGATGTTTGGATCATACATATCCATCCTATAGTATCAACATATCCATCTTACATTGCAATGTAGGATGCAATCACCACATCCTAGAGTCCATGTCCTCTCCTGGGGAACTTAAATGGATCTCTGTGATGACTTTATCAACAATCTATAGTAGAGATGAGGTTATCACCACAATGCATACCACAAACTACCAAAAATCAAATCCATTACGTCCAAAAATTTCCTCCTGCCTTCTTATTTATTACTGTCATGATTTTTGTGATAAAACCATTCAACATTAAGATCTTCCCCATCAGAAAATTTGTATACTTCATAGCAAAACAATGTAGTTCACGTGGACATGATGCTACACAGTAGATCTCTAGGACTTATTATTTATCTGTTATAACCAAAATGTTATACCTTTTGACTAGTATCTCTCCTCATTTTCCCTCTACTCTGCCCTTGGCGACCCCCTTCTGCTCTTCTCTTATGAGTGTGACTATTTTAGATTTATTATATAATAATACTATTTAGTGCTGTCATAGCCTGCATTATCTCACAAGTCCTCAGCCTCTGTATCTTATGTTACTTAGCATAAGGTCCTCCAGGTTCAGCCACATTGTTGTAAATGTAGGGTAACTATACAATGGAATATTACCCAAACTTAACAATAAAAAATTCCAAGAGCATTTATTCCACAACAAAGCTTAAGGATCTCATGCTTACAAAGAAGCAGACACACTCCAGAGCATAAGTCTAGTAACTAATAACAATAGTCAGTCAACTAATAATAATAGTCAACTCTATGAAGTGATCGCAGAGTTACAAAAGTCATTGAGGGTTTTTGGCCATGTGCTTTAGAAACAGTGATGTGGGTTGCCTTGGAACAGAGAAATTGTGAACAAGGATTCCAGTGAAGTTATTTTAATAACAGAAGGACAAGGTGACAAGGGACTGGAAAATGAAGATTTGGTCTTTGTTGCATTCCAATCTGGAGTCTCTAGAGGAAAATCTATTTCCTTGCCCTTTGTGGCCCCTTCCTCTATCTTAAAAGTCCCCAGTGTAATATCTTCAATTCTTATACTGACTCAAATTTTCCTTCCTCCTTCTTTACTTTATGAGAATCTCTGTGACTCCATTGGACCCGTCTAGATAAGATATCCTTCATTTTGCAAAATACCTTGTTTAAACACATTTGCAAAAGTGCCTTATGCTATATAAGGTGGAATATTCATAGATTCTTGAAATTAGGACATGAATTTATTTTGGAGACACTATCCTGTCTACTATACCATCCCCCTCTCTTCTGAGGAAAGGCTGGATAGAATGAGGATGTAAAGGAGCTAGGGTCTTTATTGGTTGGTTTCCATTCCTCACAGGCTGCAGGTTTCCTGGGGGCCACTACACCTCAAATACTTCCTGACTTTCCCATCTCTAGACTGTGAGCAAGCCCCCAAGACACAAGAAAATGTCATCAGGCAGATAAGCAAAGATAATTGAGTGTTGAGGTAGGAGGCTATCCTGAAGGCTGGTAACTGCACATGTAGGTTGCAGATAGTTCAGTGGTGCACTACTGGTTATAAAGCAATGCAAAAGCAATATCTACTACAGGCCACAGTCATCATTCTTCCAAAATCCAAAGCATAATATTACCAGGTTTAGTAATCCTTAGGCTAATTTTTCTACTCCTTCTTTTTCTATTTCTCTCACTGTGAACCTATTTTTAATTTCCAGTTGAGGAGTATAAGAAATTCTACTTCATCTATGAAATATCCTGAAAAGTATTATCCTCCTGTACTTTTGCACAGGATTTTTTTTTTTCTTATTTTTTGCCAAGCAGAGTTAGACAGCGAGAGAGAGACACAGAGAAAGTTATAGACAGTGAGAGAGAGATGGAGAGAAAGGTCTTCCTTCCGTTGGTTCACTCCCCTAATTGCCACTAAGGCTGGCGCTGCGCTGATCCGAAGCCAGGAGCCAGGTACTTCCTCCCGGCCTCCAATGTGGGTGCAGGGACCCAAGCACTTGGGCCACCCTCCACTGCCCTCCTGGGCCACAGCAGAGAGCTGGACTGGAAGAGGAGCAACCAGGACTAGTACCCTGTGCCCCAACCAGGACTAGAACCTGCGGTGCCGGTGCCGCAGGCAGAGGATTAGCCAAGTGAGCCACAACGCTGGTCTCTTCCACAGGATTTTGTCTATGACATTCTCTATGATCTTACATCAACTGCCTTTATTCATTTGGCTCAAGGGTTAAGGCTATGGCATTGGTTTACCCAACCAGTTACCAGTGCTTTTTCAACATTGCAAGGTTCTTTGTGGTTGGTTTGAGAATTATGGAATGGGTTTCAGTTGATATCTTCTTTCACAGCTTCCTCTAGGTTTTTTTGTCCTGTACCAAAACTTCAACTTCTTTTAAGATTTATTTTATTTGTTTGAAAGGCATAGTGACAGAGAGGGAGTGGGAAAGACAAAGGAAGAGATATTTCACCCACAGGTTTACTACCCAATTGTTTCCAATGGTCAGGGCTGGGCCAGGTCAAAGATGGAGCCAGGAAGTCCACCCTTGTCTTTCACATGGTTGACAGGGGCCCAAGGACTTGAGTCACCTTCCACTGGTTTCTCAGGAACATTAGCAGGGAGCTGGATTGGAAGTAGGTCACCCAGGACCCAAACCACTGCTTCAATATAGGATGCCAGTGTTGCAAGCAGCTTAACCCACTGCACCAAATACCTGCCCCCAAAAACCTAAACTTTGGTTGAAAGAAAAAGTCATGATTTGTAAATCAAAGATCCCATGTGGTTTAAGCACTAAGGATAACTGAACCTGAAAGTATGCCCAAAATTTAACCACAAGAGAGAGTTACCTTAACCACTGCATTGCTTAGGGCCCTATCCACCCCAAGACACTCTAACCTCAGCTGGATTTTTATACTTTAAGCCATGTCCTGGTCTACATCAGTGTGCCCACTGGAGAAACACTGTGAACCAGAGCATTAGAGGAAAGTGGAAAGAAGACCACAGCACAGACTTCTCAGCCTATAATCATTTGCAAGAGGTGAAACAAACCCTTCATTTTAAAGAGCAAATGAATGTGTCAGCAAAATGATGGACTTTAGGAAATGCATTAACTCCATTTTAAGCAAGGATGGCACAATTTTGATGTCAGCAAGTTGACTGCTTTTACTTATAAAGGCATTATTATAATGATTTCACATCTCATTATCTACTTATTTTTAAAAACGCACACTCACGATTTTATTGTTCATGAGAATTGCAAAACAGTTACCAAGAGTTTCACCATTTAAATGCCATGCATATTGGTTTTTGTTTAATGAATTTAATAGTGTTCCAATGGGTTTAAATGAGATACGGATATAATTTACAGAAGGTGAGCCTCCTCATTTTATTTTTAAATCATTTCTCTTGTATTCTCCATGTCAACAATATACTAGAATGAAAAAATATTGTAGAGAATTGGGAAAATTGATGATATGATTTGCTTTAAGACCAGACTGAAGATGAGCTGACTCTCCACGGCCATTTCCGTAGATCATCTTTGCTTTAGTTCTTGTCAGGTATCAAGGTCTGTGAAGGAGACACAGAGGCAGTCCTTCCTTATTCATTCATTTCTTTGATCCCATTCAAGAAACATTTATTAATGTCTACTTGTCTATTTTAAGCACTGTCATAGCATTTGAATATGCAAAAAGATGATACTTCTTATTACTGGATGGAAAATTATCACTACCACAAGGATATAATGAAAAGGAATATAAATACTATATTATGCCACATTTTATTTAATGTGTTTCTTACAAAGTCCAACATGCTTACCTAATTCTTACATGAGAGTTGAATCATAGTGTAAGTGCAACTAGACAGCATTTGTTGGTACTTGGTCTCAGGAAACTAGTCATCACATCAATCAAACACCACCTTTCTGCTGATTAGAGAAATGACCTTATTGTTGGGTTATAACATCTGCTTTTATTATTGATACCAATTCATCACTTTACCTGTTTATCCCACACACAGTGCAGGACATATCTAATAATCCTTTATGCTAAGGGATTTTACCTATACTCTGATATATAATGCATGTTACTGATAGTGTTATTTCAGGTCCCATGTATAAGATAATAACTCCCTCACTGTTTTTTTTTTTTAAAAAATTAATGGCAGTTGTCACTGTTTTCCCGTCAACCAGAATAGACACTTCAGAATTATCTTTGATTCTTTTCCCTATCTCATCTCACATATTCAGTCAAGCCCTGCAGAGGTTGAGATCAAGCCCAGTGAGACAGCAAGACAACAGATAGACCACTAATTTTACAGTTTGGGCCTTAGTATTAATTGCTTTCAACTGTGCTGGAATAAACTGAAATCACACTTAACGCAATACTGGAGAGAGCAGTTTAGTGTGAACATTGACGCTGAAAGACAGAATACAAATTAATACACTTCTAAAGTATTTACTCAATTGTGTGCATGCATGTGTTTGCGTTTTAATTTCTTAACATAGAGTTTACTTATGAAAGAAACTTATCCTTCAGAAATTTATTTTTCAAAGTTTGCCAGTGGCTCCGCCACCATGCCAGCACATACAGAACACACATCTCATCATCCCCATCTTGCCCTGACATGGTTCAGCTATCTAACACCACTACACTAACCAGCATTCCCGGACTCTGCTTGCAACTATCACCACTCCAAAGTCCCCCAGGTTCTCAGCAAACAAGGATCTGCTCAGCCTACAAAGCAGAGTCTTTCAGAATCTGGCCTCAGCTAAACTCCCAGCTGAAACTCAACGTCCATTCCCCCGTCTGTGGTAGTTGACAGCCTGGTCTCTACATACCATTTGTCTATTTTGACTCTCATGCCTCTGCTCACAGTGCTCATCCCTAACCAGCCAATCCCAACTACCCTGCATCTACAACTTTCCAGAAACTCCCATTGAGCAAAATCCACAGCAAGCATTCTTGCTTCTAAATCCCTGTAGTGATTATTTTCTTCCCAAACAGGGACACTCATATGCTGTCCTGCACAAACACTCTTCAGAACATTCCCAGAAAATGGAATTAAAAGATATATCAATTGTGGCCAGTGTTGTGGCACAGTGGGTTAAGTAACTGCCTGAGAAAGCCATTATTATAGCACCAGTTTGAGTCCAGGCTGTTCCACTTCTGATACAGCATCCTGCTTCTGTGCTTGGGGAGCAGCAGGAGATGGCCCAAGTATGTGAGCTTCTGGCACCCATGTGGGAGACCCAGATGGATTTCCAGGCTCCTGGCCGGGCCAGACCATTATAACAATTTGGGGAGTGAACCAGAAGATGGATGGGAAATATATCTCTCTCTGCCTCTCAAATAAATAAAGAAATAAAAAAAACTTAACATTTATTTTGGTACAGAAATGTTTGAAATGTATGCATAGTTATTTCATAATACTCATGTTCTATGAATGTTTCAAATACCTCTAGTATTATAGGCTTTCTTTCATGTGAGTTTACAAAAATCTCATCAAGCTGAGCATATCCTTGAAAGTGAGATTTGGAGCAGCCAGTGTACCCAACATAGAATCTTATACATGATTTTTGTACTTCAGATGAATTACCACTTCAATGAACTGATATGGCACAAAATATGCAAAATCACTCAGGATTTTGCTCTCCAATATCTCTTTATATGTAAGTGGTTTTTATCATCCTTAGTTGGTCTGAACAAATCATTCTATCTTCCAACACAATCTAGGAAGAGTTCTTCAAAATCAAAAGAATCATAGCTGCCCTACCTATAGGCACTATGGCCCCAACCTTGACCCCTAGCTACCTCCCCATGCTGCCAATGCATCCCCTGGATATATTAGGAATGTACCCCTGCCTGTGCAAAGGGGTGACACTCTGGGAGTCCTGGGGGTGTGGGTACTAAAAGCAGTGTGTTATCAAAAACTGAACACTGAAACACCTGTAGCTGAGCTGCTGAACAGGGAGTGTAGGTCTCTTCAAAGCTGATGTATTTCCACATGGTTGTCTTCCAAGAGTCAGAGGACGAAGGGTTGGTGGTCTATTCCCCTTAGCCACAGCCTCTGCCAACAGAAAGCTCCAAGAACAGGGAGTCAGACAGAGCCATGGGTTTGTTCACACCACCATGGTTTTATTTGAGAAACCATTTTTATGAGAATTTATATGAGAAACACATCCTTCATGGAGGCTAAAAGACTTAAAATGATTTCCTAACAAGTGCAAACATCATCAAAGTGGGTGGCCTAGGAGTGTCTTGTGTGTTGAAGAAGACCCATTGTGACAAGGTGAGCATATGAACTGGCACATCCTGCCAAACCTTTGGTCTGTAGGAGGTTATGTCTGCACGGGAAATGGCCACCCTGAAACATGCTTTCAATGCAAAAAACATGAATTCTTTAGTTTTTCAGATTACTGGAGTAGAGCTGCTGCCGATGCCAAGAGATTGTAAAAGAACTTATGAGAATAATCCTGAGCAAAAAGCCCAATGAAAGAGCTCCCATGAAGTGCATCTCAAGTATAACTTTTACAAGCAGAAAATCTCCTTGTTCCTGGAGCCCACAAGTGCAAAAACCTCCCAATCACCTTAAATAATTGTGACTCCAGATACAAGCTTATTGCCACAGTGGTTTCCAGAATGTCAGATTCAAAGGACAAGTGTTATGGTGCAATGGGTTAAGCTGTCACTTGGGATGTCCCCATCTTACATTGGGGTGCAGATGTGATTCCCAGATACTCCACTTGTGATCCAACTCCCAGATAATGTGGGAAGCAGCGGATGATGGATGATGATTCAAACACTTGAGTTCCTGTCACCCACCTGGGGTCTCTGATGGAGTTTCTGGCTCCTGTTTTTTGCCTGGCCTAAACCTGGCTGTTGTGGGCATTTGGGAAGTGAACCAGCAGATGGAAACATTCTCTCTCTCTCTCTTTCTTTCTCTCTCTCTCTCTCCCTCATTCTCTTTCTTCCTCTCCCTCCCTCCCCCTGTCACTCTGCCATTCCAATATATAAACCAATAATCATTTAAAAATAGAGAGAATCAAATCATGATGTAATCCACTCCAACCACACTCTTCAGAGTGTTCTAAAACACATGTAATTGTTAAAGACAAATGTTTGTCCCAGAAGAAATCCATGATCATTGGGCTCTTGAAGTCAACATCCAATCTGAAAGGCCACATCTGCAAAGGAGACTTGAGCAATACTGCAGAGTCACTCGCTGCAGTCAGAAGTCATTATTGATGTCTTTCCTGCAGGGAACTCAGTGAGTGACAGTGTAGTTGAGGGTAATCAACCAAGACACTAAAATGCCTCTAATGAGCTAGAGGGTGAATGCAATATTTCTCAAATGAAAGAGAAGAGGCAGCAGGCTGAAATGAGATCTGGTGCTCAACCTGAAAAGCCAGTAGCCACAAGGCCCCCTGACAATATCGTTGTGGAATGGAATGAACAGAATGGAAGCCAAAAGACCAGGTTGAGTTGCTGAGGAATAAAGGAAAGGAAGAAAAGACAGAATCCACCCAGGTTTACTCCCCTAGTTGCACAGATCTCCTTCTGAACCCTTCTACTCTCCACAGTGACAGCAGAAAAAAGCAAACAAGACTTAGGCATGATAGGAGGAAAGAGACAATTCCCAGAGGCATCCCATCACCTTTTGCTTTCTCTCTCTCTCTCTCTCTTTTTTTTTTTTTTTTGCTTTTTTAAAGATTTATTTATTTATTTGAAAGGCAGAGTTACAGAAATGTGGAGGTGGAGGCAGAGAAAGAGAGAGAGAGAGAGAGACAGTGAGAGAAAGAGAGAGAGGGAAAGAGAGAGGGAGCTTGATATCTTCCTTCCATCCACTGGTTCAATCCCCAAATGGGCACAGTGGCCAGAGATGGGTTCATCCATATCAAGAAGCCTGGAGCTTCTTCCAGGTCCCCCATATGGGTGCAGGGGCCCAAGGATTTGGATCATTCCTCACTGCTTTCCCAGGCACATTAGCGGGGAGCTGGATTGGAAGTGGAACAGTCTGGACTCAAACCAGTGCCCTTATGGATGCCAGCACAGCAGGTGGCAACCTTACCTGCTATGCCACAGTGCTGGCCCCCTATTTGTTTTCTGATCCCACTGTTGAAGGGGTGAATACCATCTTAACACAAAAGGATGCTGAAAGCCAAAAGTGACCACTGGGTCTGTGAGCAGTGCAAAGAGCAGTGGGAAGTGTTCATCAAAGGATTGACCAATATCAGCCTAAGAGGAGGCAAGTAAGGTTGTCGGGGAGGAGATGTTCCTCTGGGAGCTTCAGTGAGGCTAGCTTCTCTGAGTGCAGCAGGAAACTGCAGAAGGGAGGCCATCCCAGCCCTGCCCAACAGTCCCCCTAGCTGCAGCAGCACTCCAGAAAGAACTCAATATGGCATGTGAGAATGACGTCAGTTCTTCTACAAGTTCAGCTGACAAAACAGTTCTGGAACATTAATTCTTTTCCCATTTCAGCAATGTCTCAGTAAAGTCCAGGTCCTTTTAGTTATATTATATATATATATATATATATATATATATATATATATATATATATATAAGACGTCTGTCTTCTATCTTCATATATATGAAGATAGTTGGTTTTGTTTTCCCCAAATGTGTATTTGCATAGCATTTTTAAAATATTTTATTAGCTATTTAATAAGAAATAATTCCCATCTTGGAAATAGTTTTTATAAAACAATTTTTTAAAAAAAGAATCAAGCTCTGTAATTTGACATAACATTGAGTTAGTAAGGCTGGTTGGTGATCTCTTTATTTGAAAATAAGTTGTGTACTTCTGTCTTATTCACAAAATAGTATATATTATGTCTTAACCACTTGAAAGCTGGAACATTGAAAATCAAGGTCATGATCGTGAAGAACAATGGTTCAGTGGTTGAGGCATGTTGCTTCATGGAAAGACCTGCCCTGGGGGATTGAACCAGGGTCCCATGGACAACCGAGTGAAAAGGAGCATGCAAGAGCAAACTATGATGTACCCTACTAAAAACAAGCTGCTTACAAAGCCTGAGACTCCTTCACACCCACAGACAGATATTTGGCTGGTGAGAGTTTCTGGTAAGGCATCCTGTCACAAGAAGCCCCTGGTTCAGAAAACATTTTTTCCCTAGAGATTGAGATCGCTTTCTCCTACCTAGAGACAAAAACAGCTGGACTGGCTGGCAAGAGGTTCCCAACACAGCAAATTACTCAGCATGGGAAGCTCCATCATCTCAAAGGAGATAAAACATACATAGAACTGATTGAAAATGGAACCATAACATGAAAATATATGCGATGTAGTTAAAACTGTGCTAATAGGGAAACTGATACCTAATAGTAGACAACAGGAAAGGTCACGAGTCAATAATCACAGTGACAGAGACTCCAGGGACCTGTGAAAAGGAAATGAAGAAACATGCATAACAAAACCCTTGAGGAACCCTGAGGGAGGGGGAAGGGAGAAACATACAAATGTAGTTTTCAGATGTCTGTTGCATCTGCCAAACATCCTGCCCACCATGGACCTATTTGAGCATACTCCGGAATTTCTTATGTAATATGAGCTCCATGTTGGGTTACTGCAGATTAGTCTCTGAACAAACCAATCACATTCAGTCTTTGACAACTTCCTGATTGGTTTATGTAGAATACCTCATTACCATACACCTCAAGCAATCAGGTGAAATATTCCTTGGAAAAATACTAAAATTGATAAAATTTCAACAAAATTTCTAAAGATAAAAAAGACATAGTTGCCACCAATATTAGGTACTAAATAATGAATATCACTTCAAATCCTGCAGTCATAAAAATAATAATCAGAGAATGTAAACAGCTATATATATATTCAAAAATTTAGCAACTAGAAACTAAAGGAAATGGATCAATTCCTCAAAAACTCAACAAAGATGAAGATTTCTTGAATAGTCATGTAACTATTAAAGAAATTTATTTTATAAATTAAAAGTTTCCCAAAGGAAATATCCAAGAAAAAATGGGGTCACTGCAAAAGTATATGAAAATGGGGTCACTGGAAAAGTATATGAAACAGCTAAAACCTTAAAACTGTTTCACATATAATCTTTCCCCCTCAAAAAAATCATTAGAGAGCACTTCCTAATCCATTTTACAAGGCAGTATTACACTGATGATAAACCTAGAAAAAGATAGTAAAACAGAATTCAGACCAGTACCTCTCATAAAATTAGGCACAAAAATCCTCTATGTAACTTCAGCAGGTAAAATCCAACAAGATATAATGGCTAAATGGGATTTATTCCATGCATCTCATGGTTCCACATTTAAAATAAATGTAGTTCACCAAATCAATAGGCTAGAAAACAAAAATGTATGTGATCATATCAACTGATGTTGAAAAACCACTTGACAAAACCCAACACCAATTTATGATAAAACTCTTCTCAAGTTAGGATAGAGGAAATTACTCCAATTTTATGAATGACATGTATAAGATATCTATAGTCAGTCATATACTTAATCATAAGTGCTATCCACCCAAAATGAGGAATAGACAAGAATGTCTACTCTCACCATTCTTATTCAACCCAGAATTAGAATTTCTTTTTTTTTTTAATTTTTTATTTTTTTATTTTTTGACAGGCAGAGTGGACAGTGAGAGAGAGACAGAGAGAAAGGTCTTCCTTTTGCCGTTGGTTCACCCTCCAATGGCCGCCGCGGTAGCGTGCTGCGGCCGGCGCACCGCACTGTTCCGATGGCAGGAGCCAGGTGCTTCTCCTGGTCTCCCATGGGGTGCAGGGCCCAAGCACTTGGGCCATCCTCCACTGCACTCCCTGGCCACAGCAGAGAGCTGGCCTGGAAGAGGGGCAACCAGGACAGGATCGGTGCCCCGACCGGGACTAGAACCCGGTGTGCCGGCGCCGCAAGGCGGAGGATTAGCCTGTTGAGCCACGGCGCCGGCCCAGAATTAGAATTTCTATCTACTTTAATAAATCAAAATAATAAAGAAAGACATATATTATTATAAAGAAGATATATTACCACCCACATTTGCAGATGACATCATGATATACTTAAAATATACAAAAGCATTAGAACTAATAAGTTCAGTGAAGCCTCAGGTTACAAGTTCAATAGTAAAAATTAATTGCCTTCTATAAATAGATGGTTCACTATTTACAAACATTCAACTTTAAGATTTTCAGCTTTGCGATGGTACCAAAGCATACTGATTCATCCATCCTACTTTTTACACTCATGGCACTATTCAATACAGTGATATTCAAAAACTTATTTTAATAGGTTTTGCATTAGATTATTTTGCTCTATTGTAGGTTGATGTAAATTTTCTGTACATATTTAAGGTGAGGTAGGCTAAGTGATGATGTTTGGTAAGTCCAAAGAGTCTATCAAGTCATCGTCATAGTAACAATGAACACATCAAAGCTGAGATTTGTAAAAAATACAACTTAAAATCATTCCAAATGAAACGTGTAGATGTAAATTTCAGAAAGTATGCCCAGGCCCGCGCTACTGCTCACTAGGCTAATCTTCCGCCTGCAGCGCTGGCACCCCAGGGTTCTAGTTCCATTTGGGGTGCCGGATTCTGTCCATGTTGCTCCTCTTCCAGTCCAGCTCTCTGCTGTGGCCCTGGAGTACGGTGGAGGATGTCCCAGGTCCTTGGGCCCTGCACCCGCATGGGAGACCAGGAGGAAGCACCTGGCTCCTGGCTTCAGATCAACGCAGTGTGCTGGCCGCAACATGCCGGCCGTGGCAGCCACTTGGGGGTTGAACCAATGGAAAAAGGAAGATCTCTCTCTCTCTCTCTCTCTCTCTCTCTAACTCTGCCTGTCAAAAAAAAAAAAAAAAAAAGTATGCCCAGAGCTTTTATGTTCAAAGTTCCAAAATCCTGATGAAAGAAATCAAAGAAGACATAAATGAATGAAAGTTCTGTGTTCATAGACTGGAAGACTTGAAAAAGTAAAGATTTCTATTTTCCCAAGTTGATTTATGGTTCTAGTGTAACTTCTATCAAAATCTCAGGATAGGGCCTGGCCTTGTAGCAGAGTGGGTTTAGCCATGGTTTTCAAGCCATCATTCTGTATCGGGCAGCTGATTTGAGTCCCAGCTACTCTGCTTCTATTTCAGCTTTTTCATGTCATTCATTTTTCTACTAGTGCACCTGGGACGGCAGTAGCTACCAGGGTCCCTGCCACCCCCAGGTGACCCAGATGTAGGTTCTGGCTCCAGACTTTGGCCTAGCCAACCCCATGGCTCTTGTAGGCATTTGAGGAGTCTCTCTCTCTCTCTCGCTCTCTCTCTCTCTCTCTCTCGTTCTCTTTCTCTCTCTCTCTCTCTGTCTCTCTCCCTTCACTCTTTGTCTCTCTTGCTCTCCCCACTCTGCTTCCTCTCTTCCCCCTTGTCACTGTGCCTTTTGAATAAATAAATAAATAAATTTGAAAAATCCAAAGAGTTTTCTTGTTGTTTGTTGTTGAATTTGACAAATTTACTTTAAAATTTATGAAAAGACACAAATGCAGAGAAACTTACATGATCTTGAAAAACAAAAATAAAGTAGGTGGAATCATTGTATTCAATATTAAGACTAACAACATAACCATAGGAATAAAAACCATGTGGTATTAATGCAAATGGAAATGCATATATTGATGAACAATAAAGACACACAAATATACCAAACCAGTCCCAAATAAATAGGCTACAGTAATGAAAGTAACCCATTGTGCACTCTAGGATCACATGCTCTATTATAATTACCTCCTCCAGCATGGAACATAGTCACTAGTACGTCAATGGATGAAAGATAGTCTTTTGGACAAATAATACTAGAGTCATTGGACACTCTAGCATCTTACACTTTATACAAAAATGTACTCAAAATGGATAAGAAACATAAATGTAGAACATAATGTTGTTAACTTTTGTTAAAAATTATGAGAATGTCTGAAGGACCTAGGGCTAGGCAAATGATTTTTAGATTTGACACCAACAGCATGATTTAAAAGGAAAAATGAT
Organism: Lepus europaeus; assembly: GCF_033115175.1. Classification (NCBI taxonomy): domain Eukaryota; kingdom Metazoa; phylum Chordata; class Mammalia; order Lagomorpha; family Leporidae; genus Lepus; species Lepus europaeus. The sequence goes on from NC_084839.1 coordinate 93,106,743, forward strand.
AAAGTAGAAGCATCAAAATTGAAGAATGAAAATACAAGTTGCTTAGAGAAAATGAATACAAACTATGTATTTGGTAAAGGAATAGTATCTAGAATGTATAAAGAACTGTTAAAATACATCAGTAAAAATAAATCCTATTAGAAAATGGACAAAGGACAGGTTAAAAGATATCACAAAAAAGAATATACTTTCGCCATACTAAAATTTTTCTGTATATCAATGGAAAAAACAGAATAAACAGGACACCTGTAGACTGAGAGAAAATGTTTTAAAACCATACAGCTAATAAGTAGCTAATATCCAAAACATGTAAGGAACTCAAACAACTCAATAGTTACAAAGCCAACAATATAAGTCTTTAATGGGCAAAAATAAACTGGATAAAAATTTTCCAAAAACAAATATACAAACGGCCAGCATATATATGAGAAAATGTTCAACATTGCTAATCATCAGGGAAAGAAAAATTAAAATCACAATAAGGTATAACTTCACACCTGCTAGAAAGACTGGTATAAAAATGAAAGAAAATAGCAATTCAAAATTATTAAAAGAATAGGCTTAAATGTTCTCACCTCAAAAAAGTGTGAGAGGTAGTATATATACTAATTAGTGTGATTTAGTCATTACACAGTGTATTTGGAGTGATTAAATGATTAAACATTTCAAAATATCACATTACACTCCCTAAATGTATTCAATTGTCTCTCAATTAAAAGTGACATAAAATAAAAGCAAAAAAGAATAAAATAATAAACAAAAAGTCTATATAGATGGCAAATCATCATTATTGACTATTAGGGAACTGCCAAACAAGTCACAATGAGATATAAATATACAATTATCAGAATGGCTAAAATAAAAACTAGTACCAACACCAACTATTAGCAAGATTATAGAGAGACAGACTCATTCTCACATTGTTTGTCAGAATTTTCAATGATATAGGCACTCTGGCAACTACTGGGAAGTTTCTGATACAACCAAATCAAACATTCAATTACCTTACAGTCCAAACATCAAATTCTTGGAAGAAATGGGATTTGAGTTCACACAAAACTTATACACAAATACTCATGCATGTACTGCCACATATCATTCAATTAAGCAAACTATGGAGTATCTATATGATGAAATAGCGTTCTGTAAACAGATCTAAGTAATAGAATGGAATTTCATAGCTATAACTACAGACAACTCTAGTGAATTATGCTGAGTGGAACAAAAAGCCAGTTCAAGTGATTACATATTCTATGATTTTTAAAATTTATTTATTTCCTTATTTGAAAGGCAGAAAACCCTGTATGTTTTCTGGAGCAACACCATGAGGAGGAAAAGGAATGACATGGGGGAAAGCTGCTATTACAACCAATCCTGTTGCTTTCTCTAGCATCTCCTTATATTCCTGAAGTTCACTACTTTTTATTTACCAGGATATCTTGGATTTTTCATTGACTTTTTTCTCCTACTCCTAAATTCGCAGAGGGTGGGGAGAATCTTGACAGATGAGTTTTTTTAGTATCACTAATTTTATTTGCTCCCACAATTGATTCAATGTGAGAGCCAATGGATTAAAGAAATTGCTAAGAAGCCCATTGTTCACATCATACATTATCTTGAACACCTCCTATCCTTGCCCTTGGGCAATTCCAACTCTCTTAAGAAGGCTGGGGATTGGAAATGAGATGAGGGCGAGGTTACATCTGTGTCAGCCAAGACCCTTTAATAAAACGTCACCAGTCCCAGAGGAATAAGCAGAAACTGTTCCATCCTTAGTGGCTGGGGACATAGAAACCATGTAGTAAGTGCTATCTTTTCTACTTTAGTTCTCCGTTTTCCTCCTCCCCCACACTTTCTCACTTGGAAGCAGACAGAAGTCTATTATTTCACTCTGAGCCTGATAGTATAACTTGTCAGAATATTTCAAATTTGTCTCAGGTTCTTTTTATCTTCCTGCAGGTGGTGTGCCTGGGAGGAAGATCATTACTTGTATTTACCTAAGAAAAGCTGGGTGAATAAAGGGTTAGACAACACAGATGCTACCCTCTAGGAAAGGATAGGAGGCAATAGTACTTTTCCTAGTAAAACTCCTCCAGTGAAACTGTATTTTTTCTATTTGTAAACACACTGTTTCTTGAGCAGTACTCTCATGGGCCTCAATGCATTAGGAGGCAAGGACTTTTGTATCTATAATCAGCCCTACTGATTTCTATCTTCGTTTTTGATTCTCACCATATTCTGTTCTATGTGTATAGCTCTCAAAAATCACCTGAACAACCTTCAAAATATATCATTAGCCTTTGTATCCAGGGAGTCTACATCCAAAGGTTCAGTTAGACATCAATAGAAAATACTTAATTGCATTTGTACTGAACACATGTTGGTTTTTATTCCCTAAATAATAAAATGCAGTTATTTATATAACATTTGGATTATGTTGGGTGTATGAGTAATCTAGAGAAGATTTAAAGAATTTAAGAGGATGTGCATAGATTGTATGCAAATATAACACCTAAGAGACTTCAGCGTCCATGGACTTGGGTGACTGTGTGGGGCCTTGGAACCCATTCCCCATGGACATCTAGAGACTACCACGCAGGTACTCTGGATCCGTGGAGAGAGGTTTTGTGCCGTTGTCTGAGGTGGGTTCCAAGAAAGAGGTTATCTGAAAGTCCCTGAATGTTCTGTACCAGGGACTCATAATCCATCGTCTCAAGAGAACAATCTGCCTCAAAAGCAGCCTGACCCCTTCTCACAAATACGTAACCCGCGCAGTGCCATCTCAGCATCTCCCGCATTTGTGACCTGGGATGCAGGATCTCCCTTGTTCATAGCCTGGGATATGGGACAGACTCATTTCTTGGGATGAGACATGAAGATTACCTATTCTGGAGCCATTAAATCTGAGGCAGGAATAATTGTTTAAAAGCTTTCCAGATAACCCTAGTGCCCAGCATGGCTCAGAACCACTGGTAGTAGAAACTAAAATCTAAAACTACATTAATATGGCTTTCAAGACTTCTCACTCCCACTTCATGAACTGTGTTTGTCCTTTTCCCAATGGCTGCCTGGTGTGCAGATCTTTTTCCTACCCTAGGAAATGGACTGCGTTTCTCTGAAGGAGAGCCCTCTCTTCCCTCCCTTATCGCCTAGCTATCTTGCTGCTGGGTCTCTCTCTTTTGCAACCTCCTCTTCTTCTAGAAAAGGACTAAATAAAACTTTTGGTCACAGTGTGAAATTTAATATTTTCTCTATATTTGTATTTTCCTGTTTTCATTGTATTTAAGACAAAGACAAAGAGAGAGAAGGGAAAAAGAGAACTTCCCTCCACTGGTTTACTCCCCCAACATGCCAACAACTGCCAGAGCTGGGCTAGGCTGAAACCAAGACAAGGGGACTCAACCCAGGTTTCCTACATAAGTGAGAGGGCCCCAAGTGCTTGACCATCACCTGCTATCTCCAAGGATGCACATGAGCAGGAAGCTAGACTTGGGGTGGAGGAGGAATTCTAAACCAAACACGATAACCTGGGGTGTGGACATCCCACATAACAGTGTACTAATACTGCACCAAGTACCTGCCCCTAAAAACAGGTATATTTTCACAGCTTCAGGTTTTATTTACTCTCTGATGGAATGACCCTTTTCTCTGAACCTTTGCCAATGTTTAAACTCCTGCTTCTCATTTAAAATTCAACTCATTTCTCTTCCTCTTTTCTGTAAAGTAGGGAGTAGTCAGGCATTCCCTCCCGTATGTATTCACAGAAGAAGCCTTATTGCAGAGTCAATTACGAACGATCCCTTGTTTACATTTCTATGTCCATGCAATAGGCAGTGAAATCCGTAAGGAGAAGTTGATAGAAGACGATTTATCAAATACGGTGACTGCCAAAATGAATACTTTTGAGTGAACGATTTAACAAATATTACCTTGGGCCCACTGTGTGAAGGGGCATACAGAACATTGAAGAGTTTGGTCATGTTACCTAATTTGTTCTGCTGTTGCTATAGAAAAGCGATCCTGTTTTTTCAGATATTTTAAGAAAGAGCAATAATAATACTGACTACCAAATTTTTCTAGACATTTAAAACTAGCAAGAGAAATTGGTTATGATATATGTTTATATTCTTAGACATGTCCTGTGAGAAAAACCAAAATCATAAATTGACAGGAGACGCAAACAGAACTAATCTAGGTGGGGAAGGGGTATGAAATATTAAGTATCAGAATAATCCTGATGTGTTCAAAATAGAAGTCTCAATCTTTGTTGCTGGAAGTGTAACTGTTTCAAACAATTGTGAGCATTCTTTGGGGTTTATTTAGTCAATATTAAAAACAAAAATGTCATTTGATTATCAGAGAGGTCTAAGAATCACAGCTTCAACTCATCTATTAAATTTTAAAACCCAGAGATATGAGACAGCATTCCACTAAATATTGCTTCAAGAAATGAAGTGCTCTGCAGGATTATGGGTTTAAAGACTATAAGAAACAAGTGCTGGCATTTAGGGAAATAAAGTTGTAGCAAGCATAAATAATAATGACAAAAGCCATCAGAGACTATTGCAGAATCCTAAAGAATCATACTGAGACTCTCTTTCACCAATCCGAGCATGATGTTGTAGAAATTCCTATAGAATAGCAACTATAAGCACAGCAACAATAACAATTACTACTTTATCACAGCGGAAAAGAAAGGTATACAGATTTACAAGAGCAAAAAATCAGAGACCATAAACAAAACAAGAAAAGACAAAAACAACAAGGAGTTTAAATATCTAGATTTTTTCCAGTTTTATACATCAGCTGTATAAAATAATGAAGGGTCTCCTTTCTTCACCCAGAAAACATTCTTGTTTGTTTATTAATTGCAATATCCTGCACTAGGAGTTTTAAGTACTTAAAACTAATAAATATCATTCCTGCCTTCAAGGAGTGTGAGGCATTAGCAAATAATATGCAAGGTGTTTGAACACAAACAAAATGATGCAGGCATTCAGAGACAGCACAACTGTTTCCAACAAAAGAACTCCTAAGGTCAGCACAATTTGGACAGGGAATGTGAGTACATTAATATCCAAACTATTTAAAGAACTCAAACAACTCAATTGCAAGAAAACAAACAAAGCACATTTTAAACACAATTATTCTTAGGTGTTTAAATTTAACTGAAAAATGATCCCTGTTAAATAATGAGTGGGAATAAGAGAGAAAGGAGATGTACAGTTCAGCACATGCTCAATCGGTCTTGCCCCAAACAGTAGAGTTAGAAACATGCCAGGGGATTCCAATTCAATCCCATCAAGGTGGCATGTACCAATGCCATCTCACTAGTCAAAGTGATCAGTTTCAGTTCATAATTGATCATAATGATAGATTTAAGAGTCAAAGGGATCACATAAAGAAGACTAGTGTCTGCTAATATTAACTGATAGAATTAAAAAGGAGAGAATGATCCAACATGGGAAGGGGGGTACACAGCAGACTCATAGAATGGCAGATGTCCTAAACAGCACTCTGGCCTCAGAATCAGCCCTTAAGGCATTCAGATCCAGCTAAAAAGCCCACGAGAGTATTTTAGGCATGGAAAGCCAAGACACCCTGGCAAAAAAAAAAAAAAAAAAAAAACCTAAATGAAAGATCTTTGTGAGTGAGATCCCAGTGGAAAGAACGGGCCATCAAAGAAGGAGGTACCTTTCTCTGAAGGGAGGAGAGAATTTTCACTTTGACTATGGCCTTGTCTAAATATGATCGGAGTTGGCGAACTCAAGAGGCTTCCACAGCCTTGGCAACTCATGACAAGAGCCTAGGGTGATTACTGACACCATAAACAAGAGTGTCAATTGTTAAATCAACAACAGGAGTCACTGTGCACTTACTCCCCATGTAGGATCTCTGTCCTTAATGTGTTGTACTATGTGAATTAATGGTATAACCAGTACTCAAACATTACTTTATACTTTGTGTGTCTGTGTGGGTGCAAACTGTTGAAATCTTTACTTAGTATATACTAAATTGATCTTCTGTATATAAAGATAATTGAAAATGAATCTTGATGTGAATGGGATGGGAGAGGGATCGGGAGGTGGGAAGGTTGCGGGTGGGAGGGAGCTTATTGAGGGGGGAAGCCAGTGTAATCCAAAAGCTGTACTTTGGAAATTTATATTTATTAAATAAAAGTTAAAAAAATAGACAAAGTTCTTGAGCAGATATTTCCAAAAGGGAAATATATAACTGGACAAGAGGTACATGGAAAATGTGCAAAATCACTATCTATCAGGAAAGTTTAAGTTAAAATGACAATGAGATATTACCTCACTCCAGTTTGAATATTTATCATCAAAAACACAAATGATAACAAGTATTATCAAGGATGTGCACAAAAGGAATCCAGTAAACTGTTGGAGGAAATGTAAATTAGTGTAGCCATTATGGAAAACAGCAAAGAAGTGCCTCAAAAAATTAAAAAATAGAATTACCAAATAATCTAACAACTCCATTTTTGCATATTTATCCAAAGAAATTGGAATCAATATGTCAAACAGATAGATTTACTTCCATGTTCATTGCAGCTTTATTCACAGCAGCCAAGCTATTAACCCAGGTGTCCCTTGACAGATGAATGGATAGATAAATTGTGGTAGGTATATACACAAGAATACCATTCAGCCGTATAAAAGAGGAGATTCCATCACTTGCAACAACAGAGGTGAAACTGAAGAATATTAAATAAATAGATAGATAAATAACTAAATAAGCCCAGCACAGAAGACAAATATTGAATGTTTTCATTTATATGTGGAATCTAAAACGTCTAACTCACAAAAGCAGAGTAGACTGATGGTTACCAAAGGCATGAGAGGATATGACCAATAGGGAGTTGTTGGTCAGAATACAAAGTTTCAGTTAAGATGAGTAAGTTTTAGAGATTTATTGCACAGCATGATACAGTTCATAATATTTATATGTATATTTGACAATTATTAAGAGAATGGATTATAAATGGGTTCACAACAATGATGAGGTAATGAATATGTTAATTAGTTTACTTTAACCATTTCACAGTGTATGCATATAGCAACACATCATATTTGCACCATAAATACAGCATATATAATGTATATGTGTCAACTGTGCCTTAACAATAACATAAGAGAGACAGAGGAGGAAGCAGGGAGTGAAAGGAATGTCAAGAAATGGGAGGTGTGCGCTGTGTTTGAGGTTGGGGAATTGCCAAGTGTGACTGCCGAGGAGGAGATAAATCCTTCAAAAAGCATGCACTCTGTGAATAGTAGCATCATGGGGAATCAGTACAGGGTTCCGCTCAGAACAACAGAGTCAGATATGTGAATGTCTAATCTGACAGCTGTGTAAAGAATGAATCAAAACAGGCAGCTATGGGTCTCTAATAGACCCAGAAAGCAACCTGTGATAATGGTATAGATGTTACTGAACTGAAACCTGGATTAATAATGACAATATGGGTCAGAGTCAAGAGATACCATCCAGGTAGGTGAGAAGAGAAGGAGGAATGAGACAGGAGTTTTGAGTTTGGAATCTTAGGGAAGGGTGAGTCACTTTCTTGAGTCTGTTGAGGGGGGAAGGGTCATTGAGGGAAGATGTTTAGATTTGACTTTAAACATGGTGGTAGAAGTTGGCCTTCTACCAGGTAGAGGGGAGGGAGCAGATAGAAAATAGTAAAATATCAAGAAAGGAATTGAGAAAAATAACACAACAGAGAGAGAGGAAGAAAGAAGATGAAAATCCATGTGGAGGGCACAGATTTGGATGAAGGGAAGATCTTCCTACTTCAACACAGAAGGGAGGCAGGGAAGAATGCACCAAGACAGATCATAGGCATTTCAGTGATTGAAATTTAATGAAATAATTGAGGTTTTCTGGATAGCAATAGATTTTTAGGATCAAAAAGCAAGGATGAAAGGGAATAGAATTTCTAATTTAAAAAAGGAAAACTAACCCCTCATCTTATGCAGTTTCCTTTGTATATTGTGCAAACTTTAAACACACACTGAAGGACATTCTGCAAAAACAAAACATCAGTGCCAGTGTGGGACAGAGGGAGGCAAAAGAGGAAAGTTTTCTTAAAACAGACTCCAGGATCCACAGCAGACAGATATGAAAACGTAAAATGACAAAATTTCCCGGTGTTGAACTAATTGCAATTTTGAGAGCGAGAACAAAGCCAAGTCGTAAGAAAAGATACGTGTCTATTTCTTTCCATCTTTAAATTTATCTTCATATTTCAAACAGGCTGAATATGTTAACCAATAGGACAACAGTGAAAAATAGAGCATAGGATCTTAGATTCAATATACTCAGCGGTAATTTACTTTCTCGGTGAAGAATCTCTCCACTATTACTGGCACAGTTGCCGAGCCGCTGAGGGATTTCCAACATGATCATCTTGCTGTGTTTCCAGACACATCACTCAACATGGAGGTAGATGTTTCCTTTTTTCCACGTATCTGAAATCTGCTCACCACCTCTGGAGTTACAGAGAATGAACAGCACTCAGCCAATTAATGAGGAAGATAATTATATCCCATCCCCCAGATTTCTAATCCTCAAACTAAATATTTTTCCATTTCATCTTTGTATCAGGTGAACACTCACTGATCCAGCTATTTGCCCTGGGGAGCGCAAGTCGGTTCCCCTACAGCTGCAGGGTACAGCTTGTTTCACCTCTTTCATCGGTCTCAATTTCTACTACTTCAGCCTTCCATTTTAATTTGCCACATTTTTGATTAATCCAATATGATCCACTCTCCAAATAATATACATGTTCCCTTGCATATTACTCACTCTTTGTAGGTAGGTTGGGATCTGCATCTAGTTTTGGTTTAAGGGATTCTGAAAAACAAGTGACAAGTGATGATGTCACTTCCTGGCTGGATCAGCTAAGCCACTGTGCATGCTTCCTCCCTCTCTTCCACTTCTGTGGCTACCTTGACGATCTACAAAATGGAAAGAAAAAAATGGACCACTAACTTACCTAAGAAGCTAATGATGTTTGGAGGAATGATTTATTTATATATATTCAGATTATTTATGTTTTTTTCTGCAGTGCACCTCCTATCCTGAAAGCTACCAAGCAATAACCCTATCATTTTTCACGTGAACTTTTAAGCTCGATCCTCCTCCTTTTTATGTTTGAATTTGATTAACATGTTATCCCACGCTTGAGAAAGTAACTAAGGATATATTTCAAGTTTTCTCTGTGATGGAAAAATAATCTTAAAAAAATATTTATTTTGTTTGCTTGGAAGGCAGAGTTATGAGAGAGAGAGAGAGAGAGAGAGAGAGAGAAGAGATCTCCCATCTATTTGTTCACTCCCCAAATAGCCACAACAGCTAGGCCTGGGCCAGACCAAAGCTAGAAGTCAGGAGCTTCTTCTGGCTCTCCTGTGTGAGTGCAGGGGCCTAAGCACTTGGGCCATCCTCTGCAGCTTTCCCAGGAGCCATTAGCAGGGAGTTGGATTGGAAGGACTTGAACCTAAGTCCATATGGTATGGTGGTACTGCAGGCAGAGACTTAACCCATTACCCCACAATTCTGGCTCCAAAAATAAATTTTTAATAACTGTTAGCTAAGATTTATTAAGGTAACACTACTATGCTAAATAGTGGTGAATCCAAAATTAAGTCTAAGATGTTTAAAATATTTCAAAAATACTGTTTTTGGTATTTATCTTATTTTATTTATATAATTTATTTTTATTTTTATTTTTATTTACAAGACAGAAAGAGCTCCCATTTGCTGTTTCGTTCCCTAAGTGCATACGTGGTTAGGCTGGGCCAGGAGTGAAGCCAGGAGCCAGGAATGTGTGAGCAGCGGACACCCAAATACGTAAGCCTTCACTGCTGCCTCCCAGGGCCTGATTTAATAGGAAGCCGGAGTCAGGAGCCAGAGCTGGCATTTAAGTCAGCTACTCTGGTGTAGAACACAAGTGTTGTAACCACTAGGCTAAGCACCTGCTCCACAGTGCCTGATTTTCAGTGTTGAGAAATTACTTTGTAAAGAAGCAAGCATTCTAAGTTCTTTATATGGGCCATTTCACATTTAGGCTGTAAACTAAACAATCTCCAGAGATAATCCAGGAAATGCTGATAAAATAATTCAATATTTGTCCTTTAGCTTTATTTTACTTTCTGTAGTCCTAGTACACATTCCCCTACCCCAGCCATGGTTTCATTTTCCACAGTTTCAGTTGTCTATGGTCAACTATAATCCTGAAACACTAAATAGAAAGTCACAGAAATAAACAACTCATAAATTCTAAATTGCATACAATTCTCGGTATCATGATGGAATTGTGGGGCTTATTGCTCCATCCCATCTTGGGTCTGGAGTCCTTCCGTTGTCCAGTACATGTAAGCTCTATATGCTACTTACAGTCTGTCTCTTGGTAATCGTCAGGATTATCAGCTTAATTGTTGGGATATGTCAGTCTTGTGGTAAAATAACCTTCACATTGTAAGCTCAGTAGTAGCCCAAAACTGCATCACAATGCCTATGTATTCACCTCATTTCATCGCATCATCCAAGTATTGTATCATCTCACTTGATCACAACAAGCATGAGAACAGTACAACAGGATTTTTTGACAGAGACCATAATCATATAACTTTTATTATACTATATTGTTATAACTAATATTTTGTTATTGCTAATCTCTGTGTTCAGCTTATAATTAAGTTGTATCATGCATACATACATACTGCATATGTTTGTATGTACACACACACACACACACACATATATATATATATGATTTTATAGAGTTGGGTTCTATCTGTGGTTTCACTGAGGGTCTTGGACCATCTTTCCCTATGAGGGAGACAATTGTATTAGGAGTGGTGAGCTGTAAATAATTCATTAGGGAAAGAGCTACGTCATATTTTTCATGCTGGTTAAGTCACAGACACTCAATGATCAAATAATCCCATGAAAGAGCTGCAGCTTCACATTGAAATGGATGTTATCCCAGTTCTAATACTCAGTGGCTGTGTGGTCTAAGTCATGTAGCATTTCTGGGCTCCAATCTTGTCATTTGCATGCTTCAATAGACTAATCCTTGCTTCACAAAGTTTCTAGTCCACGCCTCTCCCCTTAGTCAGAATCCCTAAGTGGAGCTTCCTTTTGACACCTCCAATGGAATGTCTAAACACCGTTTCCAGTGGAGCTCTTGGTTAGCCACTTCTGGAAACCTGCTCTCTTGTAGTGGTTATTATCTCAGTAACTGACACAACTACAGATCTTCAAGTTTCCTTCCTTTCCTCTCTTCTGTTAGGCCTATCTCTAATCCATCAAGTAGCCATGTTTTTTCACCTCCCAGTTATTTCTCCGCTCCATTGATGTCCCTTTTCCAAAACTGCATCCTCACATTGTTTCCTAGCTGAGTCCTCTTATTCCCAGGCTCACCCTTTCCTAAGCAGTCTCCTCAAAGGTACCAGCGTAACCATCTAGCAAACATAAATCAACAGATCCTGCTAGAACTCATCAATGGCCTATACAGACGTTTTGAAGAGGAGGTGAAGAGGAGAGAGGGAAGAGTCCTAAAATAAAATGAGAAGTATCTCATCTGTCTTTCCAACACAGAAGACAGGAGAAGTGCTGTGGTCATTTTCAGTAAGAATGTGTGTGCTGAGAGGTACATGATAGACCAGAAAGTGACAACAGTAATCCAAGTAAGAAAAATTAATGGTGCTGAAACAGAAGAATTGATGATGAAACTGGAGAAATACAGTGAATCTAAGAAAGGCAGTTAGAAAAAGAGCAGTAGTGAAATTTGATGAGAGGCTAGTGGGTAGTATCTCTCCTTAAAGGAGCCCAGGATGGACGATGACAATCTACGTGAGGGTTCTGATTTACTCATTACTGCCTGCAGACCCTGATAATGCTTAATAACCAGTTTAGCTATCCAAGATACTAACACATGCCTAGCAAGAATTTTTTTTGAAAAGTTAGATTTTTCTATTCATCTTTTGTGTTCTTAAGGAATTTGACTATAACATATTTATAAACAGTCTTATTTCAAAAATATTTAAGAAACAAAGTAACTCCACTGATCCTGCCTCCAATTTTCTATGGGAGTTCATGAGTTATTAATATCTCTTTGTAAAAAAGTACATAAAATACATTTTTTGAAAAATGGTATGATGGGTAATCTTAACCTTTTGATCCTTTAATAGCTAAGTAGTCAGAAATCTTGTAAAAATTGCTTCATAAAAACTTGATACATTGTCAAATTGGATATGGTTAATTGGTGTTAAACTTGAGCCTTGTGTTAAATCTTATTTCACTCTGTTATTGGTACCTCCCAGCTTTCCAGTGGGTTCATGTCTGACTTGGATTGTGAATTAATTCAGGACTGCTTTCCTTATATCGTCAATGTTGCATCTCCATTTTTCGGCATTGAAGACAGGACTACATCCAACCAAAAATTTGTTTTCCTGTAATTTTAATTCCACTAATTAGAAATAGTTTTGTACAGGCCCATCCATACATCTTCCTTTCTTCTTTATTCTACCTATTTCTTGTTATTCTTGGCTATAAAGCACAGAACTTGGTAGTTACCAAATATCCAATATAGTAAGATAATTTTAAAATTTTGTGGAAAAATTGATAGTTTATTTTCATGCAAAAAAAGGTTTGAAATCCATACACTTTTTTTATATTACGTAATTTCCCTTTTTGAAGACCCCTCTTATACATGAAGTTCAACAAAAATAAACTTATCTTCTAATTCTTTTCCCATGAACTTTTTTGAAATCTCTCAAATAGTAGTAGTAGTGGTAATTAATATTTCTTGAGGACTCTCATGTACATAGAACTTTTTATTAGCCTATGAAAGCAAGCTTCTGAATGAGGCAGGTCCAAGGTTAATAACTCATTTATGCAATAGTCTCAGGATTTTTTAGCTGTTTCTTTGGTTTTCCCTGCATGCTTTCAAGATGGCAAGAAGTCACCCAAGTGTTCCATCTTCAGAAAACAGGTGCAGAAACAAGGAGGAAAAGAGAGTGATTTTTTTTAGACACACTCATTTCTTTCTCAAGAATATGCCCTTGGCCAGCGCCGCGGATCACTAGGCTAATCCTCCGCCTGTGGCGCCGGCACCCCGGGTTCTAGTCCCAGTTAGGGTGCCGGATTCTGTCCCGGTTGCTCCTCTTCCAGTCCAGCTCTCTGCTGTGGCCCGGGAGTGCAGTGGAGGATGGCCCAAGTGCTTGGGCCCTGCACCCTCATGAGAGACCAGGAGAAGCACCTGGCTCCTGGCTTCAGATCCGCATGGTGCGCCGGCCACAGTGCACCTGCTGTAGAGGCCATTGGAGGGTGAACCCACGGAAAAAGGAAGACCTTTCTGTCTGTCTCTCTCTCTCACGGTCCACTCTGCCTGTCTATATATATATATATATATATATATATATATATATATATATACCCTTTTTCCCAGAAGACTCCAACAAATTTCTTCCAGGTCCCACCAGGCAAAATGAAATTGTGTCCTCATCTTTTAAAAAGCACCTGACAACGGGCAATGGGGCTGTGCTCATTGACTTGGTCATATCAAATAGTTAATTGATGTGGTCATTTCATATCACATCTGTTTCATCCCCTGATGTTGGGGGAGGAACTGGCCCACCCTGAGAAACTTAGTACTCAGTACTTGGAATGAATCTGATTGCCTTGACTAGGGATAAATAGATAGAAAAATCTCAGCAGAGTACTATCTGCCACAAGGAGGTTCTATTAGTATTCTTATGGGATAAGTGAGGAAACTGAGGATCAGTGGAGTTGAGCAACCAGCTCAAGATCATACAGCTAGCATATGGCAGAGACAGGACTTGAACACTGTCTTGTTCAAGTAACTTTAGAGCTCAGATCTCATCACCAAAAGTATGTGGTTCTCAATAAGCATGTGAGCTACCATGCAATATCCAGGGTATCTCAGCATTCTTTATGTCTTTTTTTTACCTTTTTTTTTTTTTGACAGGCAGAGTGGACAGTGAGAGAGAGACAGAGAGAAAGGTCTTCCTTTGCCGTCAGTTCACCCTCCAATGGCCGCCGCGGTAGGCGCGCTGCGGCAGGCGCACCATGCTGATCCTATGGCAGGAGCCAGGGGCTTCTCCTGGTCTCCCATGGGGTGCAGGGCCCAAGCACTTGGGCCATCCTCCACTGCACTCCCTGGCCACAGCAGAGAGCTGGCCTGGAAGAGGGGCAACCGGGACAGGATCGGTGCCCCGACCGGGACTAGAACCCGGTGTGCCGGCGCCGCAAGGCGGAGGATTAGCCTAGTGAGCCGCGGCGCTGGCTAGCATTCTTTATTTCTAATCCCCCATGAAAATATTCCAGGTTCGGGGACACTTGGTCTCAAAATTAAGATGCCACATGAGATGCCTGTATTCCATATCAAAGTGCTTGGGTGCGGTTCCCAGTTTTGACTCAATATTATAGTCTCCTACCAACACAGGCTGCAGAGGTTGCAGGCGATGGCTCGAGTACTCGGATTTCTCTCACCCGCATGGAGACTTCTGTTGAGTTCCTAGCTCCTGTTCTGGCTCCAGATCCAAATCTTCCAGATGCTTTGTCACTGATGGTGGAAAAGGGATGATACCCTGGGGAACTGCAGAAAGCAAGAAGCTGTGGCTCTAGGTCCTCCCATCATCGCTGGATAATGAGGGAAATGGCAGTGGGCAGAGCATGGAAATGAAGAGAGGAAGTTCTCTGTCATTTCCCAAGGAAGAAAGAACACCCAACCCAGGATCTGTGAAAGAAGGGCAGAGCCAAGGCCCGAGGAGCTCCTGCCCATGACTGCAGAAGCTACGAGATGAGGAGGGGAGTGAACCTAGCTTCATTTGGTCACTGTGCCTCCTGGCAGGCTTACACTCCAAGAAGGAGACACAGATATCTAAACTTAGCGTCAGTGGAGTCTCAGCACATCCTCACAGCCAAGCCTGGCAAGGTATCACATCTTTGGTGCCATTCATAACAGACATCAATTCCTGGAGAAGAAAACCCTTCAGATTACACCTGTAGAATTTATCTTATGGTTCTTTCCCAGTCATTCAAAGCCTTTTAGCAGGGGCCAGCATTGGGACGTAGCAGGTAAATTTTCCTGCATTGCTGGCATCCAATATAGGAACCATTCTATGTCCTGGGTGCTCCACTTCCCATCCAGCTCCCTGCTAATGGCCCATGAAAGTCAGTGAAAAATGGCCCAAGTGTCTGGGCCCCTGCCATCCACATGGGAGACCTGGATGAAGCTTCTGGCTTCAACCTGGCTCAGCCTTGGACATCTGGGGAGTAAATCATCAGATGGAAGATCTCTCTCTCTCTCTCTCTTTCTGTAACTCTTTCAAAATAAATAAATAATTTTTTTAAATGGAAAAAAAACCTTTTTACAAAATCATGCCTTTTGCAATACTTGTGTTGCACATCTGCTTATAAGAATTATTCATCCATAAGAAGATTGAAATCCTGACATTTGCATCAAAATAGGTGGAACTGGAGGACATCATGTTAAGAAGAATATGTCAGATGAAGAAAGAAAAGAGGGAGAGAGACAAAGAGAGGTTGGGTGACAGGTACCAAGAAGCAGAAGTAGCAAGTTCTGCTCCACAGCACAGTGAGACAACTCTAGTTAATAATAATGTTCCACATACTATAGAACCAGAACAGAGGATCTTCTGGCTCCAAACACATATAAAAGACAAGGAAATGAAAATGTGAATTATGGTAATAACCTGACTCGATCAATTTATGTTGTATTTAAGCAGAAGTACACCCAATAAACATATGCACATAATACAAACTCATCACAAACAAAAATAATTTAATGGGTCATTAGATGAGTTGGTCTGAATTTAGTTTACAAGCTACCTACTTACATGTGTGTTCTCCTTGGCTTTTTTTGGCTACATGCTGTCTCTGGCTGCATTAACTCCATATTTGAAAGTGTTAAAGAAATATTGCTGGTTCCATTGAGAACATGCAAATCCATATGCCCAAATACACATAGAAGTTAGACCTGTAGGATGCATCACACACCAAAATAAATCCCAAATGAATAAAATATTAAACATGAAAAGGTAACAGAGGCAAAACTTCTAGCATGAAATGAATACGAATTTTATATAATACTTTTTGGGAAAAACTTTAGTATTTACCAGCCAAAACAGAAACTATAAAAGGAAAAAATATAAAGAAAGATCAAATTAATTATGTGAAGAAAATCACTGTAGAAAGATGAAAAGTATCAGAAATTTAAAAATATTGTGATATCAAATGACTTTGTTTTAGTATATAAAATATTCTTGCAAATCTTTGAAAAGATTACCAGCAGTAAGGAAAATGAACAGAAAGTAATTGAATTTACAGTAAATAAATGGGAACAATATCAGATTTTTTTTTTTTGTATTTACAGAAGTTCAAGTTAAAGTTAGTTACTGGTTTTAAACCTCAAGCTGAAAAGTACACTCTCCAATCATACCCACGTTGGTGAGAGTTCAGGATAATGTGACTCAGAGAGTAATAAAATCATACACTGGTTCAGCTTTAGTAAGTGTGCAATTTGGTATTCTTTCCATTATATTAAAAGGTTTAAAATATAAATTTCTACATTCTTTTGATTTAATTATTTCATCTATACAAATTTGTCTTTATGTAATCATTAGTAAAAATTTGCCTGCAGTAATTTTTATGGCAACACTACTTGAGACAGGTAAATAAATAATCTAAATATTCATCAATAAATATTTAAATTATTTATGATATATAACACTAGTTGGAATGCAATACAACCACTTAAGTGGAAAATACTAAGTTTATTTAATTTTATAGGAAATGTTTATAAAATATAGTTATTAGCAAAATGGTGTTCAAAAATATATTTTAAAAATCTGAATGTTTGTATATAAACTGATGAAACCGAAGGGTCTTTTGCAAGTTTTTCCCCTTTCTCTAAATTTTCTATAATGAAAATGTATTACTTTTGTAATAAAACAAATTTATCTTTATTCCATCCGTTCCCATTTCCTCCTCACCTGTGCTCTTCATAAAATATTTTCTGATTTTCCCAAAGAGGGCATTCCTTCTATGAAGCTGGTAGTATTCGTTGTTATAAAATCTTTATGAAATCCCACTCAAGGTTGTAGTTTTTGTTGTTATGACTCTCTGTACACAGTTCATCCTCCCCATTAAATTGTCAGCTCCTAAAAGTCCAGAACTTGACATTTGTGCCTTCATATTCTCTATAAAATACTTAGTCAGCAATGTGTGTATCCAGGAAACAGAGCCATTATCACTGTAATGAGGTTTTATCTTTACATAAATATTTTTTAACGATTGCATGAAAAATAAGCCTACAAATCCAAGATGAACAACAGTGATGGTATCTTTTTACCTGGGTGGAAAATTGAAACTCTAGTCTCGGAAATACATCTGGTTTGCATCAGAGCTGGACGGAACCCAGATGCGTAAACCTATAGACATCATCTTTCCCTGCTGTGTCACAAATAGCAACTGCATTGCACGCCCTGGGGATTTTTATAATAATGGAAGCATGATTCAAATCTCAGTACCCTCCTCTGTGTAATTCCTCCCACACTGATTCAGGAACAGGCCATGTGACTTGTCTTAGCCAATGGAACTTTGCTAATGGAAGACTAGCAAAGATTGGCAAGTGCTTTTATTTTAAGAATTTCTTTTGTGGGTCACTGCCACCATGATTCTTCAGGCACTTCAGGTTATCCAGCTGAAGAGGCCATGAGAAGAAAGGAGCTCCTGTTGATAGCTTCAGCTAACTGTCAGGCAAGGGAGCCAGGCCACGTTAGATTACCCAGCTCTGGAAAAGCCACCAACTGAAAGTAGTAGATTAAGTAATCCCAGGCCAAGATCAGAACTGCCAATCAAGCCCAAACCAAAATACAGAATCACAAGTGAACAAGCAGGGATTATTTTAAGCCATTATGTCTTTGGAGAAGAACATGATAATTTACACACATAGCTATCATGGTCTCACACTCAACCCTGCTGTCCCAATCCTGAGACTGTTTACAGTATCACAGCATACTTTCACACTGACTTCAGGGTCCTCCACGAGGTCACTGGTCTGCCCTCCCTCTCAGAAGATCTGCCATTTACCTCGAAACTCTTTGCAAACCATGAATGAGGTGGTAATTTCTCTTGTCTGATGGTGTACATGAGATAGACAATGTTTGAAAAGAAGAGTTACACCTATGCGTTAGATCAAAAATTTAATCTGAAGTAGATTTTTTTGTTACAATCAAGAAAGACCTGCTGTTAATTCATTCGTTTTCAGTCCCAATATAAAATTGGTAGCAGGGGCCGGCGCTGCAGCTCAATAGGCTAATCCTCTGCCTTGTGGCGCCGGCACACCGGGTTCTAGTCCCGGTCGGAGCTCTGGATTCTGTCCTGATTGCCCCTCTTCCAGGCCAGCTCTCTGCTGTGGCCCAGGAGTGCAGTGGAGGATGGCCCAAGTGCTTGGGCCCTGCACCCACATAGGAGACCAGGAGAAGTACCTGGCTCCTGCCTTCGGATCAGCGCGATGCACCAGCCACGGCGGCCATTGGAGGGTGAACCAACGGCAAAAAGGAAGACCTTTCTCTCTGTCTCTCTCTCTCACTGTCCACTCTGCCTGTCAAAAAAAAAAAAATTGGTAGCAGAATGTTTCACATTACCTCTGTAGGGCTGAGTGGGCAAATGATAGTCCACTGTCTAGTTCTGCAGAGTGAGCAAGCAAGATGGTAAGTGAGTGATAATTACCATTTGCTCTACTAGTATATTTTCCACCTCCATCCTCCTGCATAAAAATATACCATTAAAATCATAAATGTTTTAATAAAAGTATTCTGGCTCAACTTTACCAAAGACAAACCTGACCTGCTGAGCCTCACTTTCCTCTCCTGTAAATTGAAGTCTTTGACATCTGTCTCTTGCAGGCATATTCTAGTAAAAAGAGAGCACACATGAAAACATGTTCTTCAGAGGAATGTAACTGTGATCACCATAATCTAAGAGAACACAGAAATCAACTTGTGTTAACCAAACGGTGGTTCATATTATAATTTGTTGTCAATTGAATTCCTCCTAGGTATGTGAATTTTTGTTTTGTCATCAATGATTTCAATGAAATCCTAATTTAGCCATCTTCATAACAGTGCAGATGATCTATCTTGAGTAATTTTAGTTTAGATACAATCCTATTCTGATAAATTGCATGTGTAGGGAAACTCCTTTTGGAGTCTTTCTTAGAGAAATCATTTTGTTTTATATCCAAAAAGGAAAAAAAAAATCATTGAAATCTACAAAATTTTCAAACACCATATCTTTAGTGATAAATTTTGAAAGGAATCTTATCGAAAACTAACACATTTGTTTTGTTCTTAGTCATTTAATAAATCTTTTAATTTCTGAATTACTAGAAATTTGAGTATAGAGTTATCTATTTTGAACACTAGAAATTTTGGTATATAGATATCTAACCAATCATTTGAGAAGAATTAACTGTGTCCCCCCATGTTTATTGCAGCTTAATTCACAATAGCTAAGATATGGAATCAACCCAGATGTCCATCTACTGATGACTGGATAAAATAATTGTGGCATATACACATCATAGAGTACTATACAGCCATAAAAAAGAATGAAATCTGAGGCCTATGCTATGGTGTGGCAGATAAAGCTGCCCCTTGAAGTGCTAGCATCCCATATTGGCGCCAGTTCTAGTTCCAGCTGCTTCATTTCTGATCCAGCTCTCTGCTATGGCCTGGGAAAGCAATGGAAGATGGCTCAAGTCCTTGGGCCCCTGCCCCCACGTGGGAAACTCAGAAGCTCCTGGCTCCTGGCTTCGGATTGGCACAGCTTCAGCCATTATGACCATCTAGGGAGTGAACAAGCGGATGGAAGACTTTCTCTCTCTACCTCTGCCTCTCGGTAACTCTGCCTTTCAAATAAATGAATAAATCTTTAAAAATAAAAAAAAAAATGAAATCCTGTCTTTTGCAACTGGATACCATTAATCTGAGTAAGGGAAGCCAGTCTCAAAATCACAAATATATGTTTTCTCTGATATGTGACAGTTAATAGAGAATACATAAAATGTATAGGAATTAAATGGTCATTTTGTGTTATGATTGTTATCTTTAGCCCTTGTTTATACTCTTGTGGAACTGTGGTCTTCCTCCTTTTTACTTGTTGAATGTTATAGTTAGTGGCGGATTAAACCTGTGTGTATAAAGCAGACTAAAATATGTCTTTGCAAAAAGTTATGAAGAGAGGGAAGGGAAGGAGGGAGATTGGAGGGAAGAAGAATGAGGAAAGTGTGGTTGTCTTCTCGGAACTGTACCTATGGAATGCATGAAATCTGTTCCCTTTATATTAATACAAAATATTAATGAGATGAAAAAAGAGAAATCTCTAATGTGTTCCTCAAGAGAGAAATAAGAAAAAACTCGCGTGTCACTTATCATCCTAAATGTTCAGTTTAATTCATAAACTCAATACAATAAAATAAAGAGTTGAAGTGGGAGCCTGGTACTCCATCCAGGTTTCCCACATAGTGGAAGGGACCCAAGGGCCTCAGCCATCATCTGCTGCCTTCTCAGGTGCATTAGCAAGGAGCTGGATTGGAAGTCCAGCAACCAGGAGTGGAATCAGCACTCTGATTTGAGTCACAGATGTCACAAGTAGAGACTTAACCTGCTGCACCACAACAGTAGCTGTCTTCATTATTCTTCAAACTTTTGTGTTAAACTTCAATAAACTTTAAGTTTTCATTTCTGTTTAAATCATCTAAGTATAGACTCCAAAGCACAACTTCTAAAATCCAACCTGGATACCAGTAGTTTCACAGCATTCTTTCTTTTTAATTTGTTTTGCCTCTTTCGTCTCACTCAGTTATCCTCTAATGCCATGAGCAAAATTGAGTCAATATTAATATTACTCACCCATTAGTGATGGCGCACTGTAAGCCTAGAGAGATGACTCTGATTGAATGCAAGTCAACAGAACTAAACACAGCTTTCTGGATTTGTAGCCTTGGCATGCCTGGGCATAGTCAGCCATATTTAGAAACAAACACCAAGTAACAGAAACAGAGAGGGAGGTTCTCCAAGATGATGTGGTCAGCATCACTGGGCCTTGTGGGCACTGTAATGTGCAGCACCAGCCCAGCCACAGAACAACATCCTCTGGGGTCAGGACCAGTAGCTGTGCTCTGGGAGCCACTACACCTGGGAAATATCTTTCTTGTGGTTTATTGTGTCAAAGTTCATGGATCAAACTTTGTTTCCCATAAGTTATTCTCTGAAAGGTGTACAAGGCTCGCATTATCTCCACAATCTGAATGACTGAATTGCAAAGCCACCTTTGTGGGAGAGCTTCTGAAAGTGGCTGCTCATGTTCCCCACCTGACGGCTGAAGCCAGAGCACAGACCGTCTTGAACTTCGTCCCATTTGTACTGGTGTGCCGTTATAACATCTCTAAGGCACAAGGGTCTTTCTGTGAGAACTAAGCAAGTAGAATAATTTGAAATGAATAAGCTCCCTTAAAGGGAGGAAGAAGGTATTTTGTAACAGTGGCTGTTCTTCTTGGTCCTGGATTTAACTAGAGTAGACCTAGTTTTGTCCTGGATTTGACCAAATTTGACCCCTAGGAAGTGAGGGGTGTGGAATGTAGGAGGGGAGTTACAAAGGAAATCTAGCAGAAAGTATTCTTAGAAGATACCAAGGGCTGGGTGGGACAAATATCAAGCAGCCCATCTCCTGGTATCCAGGAAATGAACTCTTGTGCGGAAGAAGGGACAGTCCTAATACCCACATTACAGCTGGCCTGAGACCCTCCTGATGACTCCAAATTCATCATTACCCTCTGAGACACAGAACCTTAGCCTGGAGCTTCCCAAGCCTAAACCTATAGCATTCAACCCCATTTAAATTAGTTATCCATATCCGTAGTGTTCATCTAAACTAAGATCCAGCTACAAGTGTCCCAGTTTTAAGTATTCTTGCTAAATTTCTAACACGAACAGAGCTCGGTGTCTGGTTGGGAAGAGGAAGTGATATTATCAGATGAAGGTATTGGTTCTTAGAAAGCTGTTGGTCGGGGCCAGTGCTGTGGCGTAGCGGGTAAAGCTGCCGCCTGCAGCGTCAGCATCCCATATGGGCACCGGTTCAAGACCCAGCTGCTCCACTTGCCATCCAGCTCTATGCTATGGCCTGGGAAAGCTGTAGAAGATGGCCCAAGTCCTTGGGCCCCTGCACCCATGAAGGAGATCCAGAAGAAGCTCCTGGCTCCTGGCTTCGGATTGGCTCAGCTCCAGCCATTGCAGCCAAATGGGGAGTAAACCACTGGATGGAAAACCTCTCTATCTGTCTGTCTTCCTCTCCTTCTCTCTCTGTGTAACTCTTTCAAATAAATAAATAAATCTTTAAAAATAATAAAAGAGAAGCCAGCACTGTGGTGCAGTGGATTAAAGCCCTGGCCTGAAGTGCTGGCATCCCATATGGGCACCAGTTCCTGTCTCGGCTGCTCCTCTTCTGATCTGGCTCTCTGCTATGGCCTGGGAAAGCAGTTGAAGATGCCTGAAGACCTTGGGCCCCTGCACCTGTGTTGGAGACCCGGAAGAGGCTCCTGGCTCCTGGCTTCAGATCGGCACAGCCCTAGCCGTTGTGGCCAACTGGGGAGTGAACCAGTGGATGGTTCACTCTCTCTCTCTGCCTCTCCTTCTCTCTCTGTGTAACTCTTATTTTTAAATAAATAAATATTTTTTTAAAAAAAGAAAGAATAGCTGTTAGTCAACAGACAATGTTGAATGCTTGTTTCTGCACCCATTATTTAGTTTATGAATGTCATGTTGTGAGCACATAGAGAGCCAGAAGAAAGAAATCATATAATTACCAATGATCATACCAAAAATACGATGTTCAATTTCTCATATGAAAATTACCCCATGGGTGAAGTGGGAGGAGATAGGTATATATGAGAGTTAGTCAACCAAAATGGGTAAAGGAGAAAACTTTTTTCAATGAAAAATAATTACAGTAAATGCAAGTGTTCACCAAAAATAGGTAATTCTCTCAGGCTCTGCTTGTAAAAATCATCATAGCACAATGTAGGATTAGAAAGTGACCTTGGGGCCGGCGCTGTGGTGCAGCAGATTAACGCCCTGGCCTGAAGCACCAGCATTCCATATGGGCACAGGTTCGAGTCCCGGCTTCTCCACTTCCAATCCAGTTCTCTGCTATGGCCTGGGAGAGCAGTGGATTGGGCCTCTGCACCCACGTGGGAGACCTGGAGGAAGCTCCTGATTCATGGCTTCAGATCAGCGCAGCTCCAGCCTTTGCAGCAAATTGGGGAGTGAACCAGTGGATGGAAGACATCTCTCTCTCTCTCTCTCTCTCTCTCTCTCTCTCTGCCTCTCTTCTCTCTGCGGAACTCTTTCAAATAAATAAATCTTTAAAAAAAAGTGACCTTTATCATGCTGTATACTGAACATAGGCTTGCACCTGGGTGTGATACCTTGCAGCAGGATAATTTATTAAGGTTGAGAAGCCAAAGATTAGCACAGGGGTTGGACCATCTGATGTATTTGAAGGAATTTAATCTCATGTCATCAAGCTTTGAGGCCTCCCCAATAAAATGAAAACATAGTCGAATGAATAAGTTCAAACTAAAGTCATATTTGCTATTCTAAAAATTTGTGATAGAGAAAGGAATCCAGCATTATAAATAAAGAAATTATTTCTGGATAGCCCAAGTTAAGCAAGGACTTAACTTGGATCTTCAGACAGAATCTGTAAAATCACCTTTCATCTCAGACAAACTAGATCAACTAGCAAAGTCTCATTATATAGGAACTCCAAAGGGATGTTACAGAGATCTTCAAAACAGTTTCCATTCCTTTCTACCAAAAAATACCAACAAACTACATCTGAGAATTATCCAGGCCCTTAGCCTGGTTCTACATTTTCCGAGGATTTTATAACAGAACCTGCTACAAATTTTCTTGCCCTATTTGCTTTCTCTCCCAATCCCATCAACAGCAAGATATCTTGCAAATAGATTTGGCTCTCATAAACTCTGCCTACAGCCTCTGACACTGAGTGTGCAAATGCTTCAAGGGTTAAAGATCTCAGGTTGCAGCACAATGTCAACCCATTCATCCTAATCTTACAACAGAGAACTTGCCCTGAGATTTCCTCAAATGCATTTCACAGGCAGCTTCAAGCATGATTTGCTTAAACTATAGGATAAACACCAGGCTCCTTGAGGGTTAGGGACTCCCTGGGTTAGAAATGGGACATGATTGTATGATTTTTTAATCTCTTCCTCAGATAGGTGTTTTGAGTCCTCCTTTCCTGACTCTCTGACTTTCTTATAATTTTTATATATTAAACTCTAGCCCAAACAAGTAGAGTTCAAAATTTTGAATGTGCCTTCCTGTTCAAAGCATTTCCATTCCCTACATATGTTTCATAAAAATCTAGACGTAACAGTTTCATGAACAGAGAGCTGGGAAGAAAATATTTCCCCCACCCCTTCTGAGTGTGTCTTTCTCCAGGATTTGATGATGAGGCATAAAAGAAAGATGTGGTGATGCCTAACAATTAGGCTATAAAAGGAGAAGGCTAAGATTCAGCTGCAGAACACGACACTTTGAGGGGACTGAACATTACTTCACATGGCAGGATCATAGGGTTGGTGTGCCAAATAGTTAAGTGAGAGAAACAATGAAATTTTGCATTAAAATGCTGAAATCTGGTTATATTTTTCTTCAAATGCCATCAAAATGAACATTTTTCATAAAACTAAAAATTGAAAGAAAAGGGAAATTGTGAGCACTAGGTGAAACTGAGCTCATGATTATACTACAGTCTTGTCATCGCTCCTTGACTGGTTCTAAATCTAACCACTTGTACATACTTTTCTGTTCATGTTGGTATTTGCAAAGCTTTTCATTGTTTGATGCACTTGAGTTTCTACTCATCTTCAGCTGATCAACATGTCAGCCTTGACTGAGGCTTATTTTTTCCTACTTCTATCATATGAATTTTTTTTTTAAAGTTCATGTTGCCGTATTTTTCCACTGATTTCTTTTTTTAAGACTTATTTTTATTTATCTGAAAGACAGACTTACAGGGAGAAGTAGAGAGAGAGAAAGAGAGAGGTATTCCATCCA
Source organism: Lepus europaeus (assembly GCF_033115175.1). NCBI lineage: Eukaryota > Metazoa > Chordata > Mammalia > Lagomorpha > Leporidae > Lepus > Lepus europaeus. The sequence goes on from NC_084839.1 coordinate 93,131,960, forward strand.
CTGGTTCACTCTCCAGATGACCACAATAGCCGGAGCTGTGCCAATCAGAAGCCAGGAGCCAGGAGCTTCTTCCAGGTCTCCCACATGGGTTCAGGGGCCCAGGGACTTGGGCTATCTTCTACTGCTTTCCCATGCCACAGCAGAGAGCTGGATTGGAAGTGGAGCAGCCGGGACTAAAACTGGCGCCCATATGGGATGCTGGCACTTCAAGCCAGGGCTTTAACCCACTGTGCCACAGCGCCAGCCCCTCCACAAGATTTCTAATGATTTACCAGGAGAGTTAAAATAAGGTTCTAATTTAAGCAGTGTAAGAAGCACCAGAATTTCTTATCATAATAATAATTCATGTGATATGAAAATACAATTAGAGAATGAAACATCTACAAACCCATGTCCTATCCATGAAAGTTCAGTAATACAAAACAATATTTTTAAAAGTGGGCCTTTATCCTAGCAGTTAAGATACTGGTAGGACTCCCATGTCCCTTATCCAGGTACCTGAGCTCCATACGCAGCTCTAGAACTGGATTCCAGCTTCCCACTAATGCAGACTCCGGGAAACAGCAGTGATGTGCAGGTGCTTAGTTCCTGCCACCCATGGAGGAAACCCAGATGGAATTCCTGGCTTCTGTCTTCAGTTCACCAGTACCAGCTGTGGAGGGCATTTACAGAATAAATGAGCAGATAGAAATGCTCTCTCTCTCTCTCTCTCAAGTAAATTAACTAATTAATTATTAATTTTGTAAAAAAAAATTTCAAGGAAAATTTTTAATTCTGAAGCAAAAAATTCATGGTGAACCCCAAAGTTTTAAAGAGACATATTTTTGCATTTTAATGATTACTTCTTAGGGTTATAAAAGTTATATACATAATTACCAGAAAAATTCTTCCCACAACAAAATAATCAATTAAGAAGAAGGACCATTTAAAACATAAGGAGCTTCCAAATAGAAAATAACTCTAATACTTTTCAGAAAATATGGAAAACAAAATGAAGCATTATAATTCTGGAGCCAGTGGTACTTTTTTGATATGATTATTGCTGACAAACTATTGTTTGCTCAACTAAGTTAGGATCAAACAAATAGACTTTGCTTGAAATTAATATCTGGATATTTTATTTCTTGTGAAAAAATATGATTAAGTTATCATAAGTGAATTTTATCTGTGTATATAGAAAGATTTTGTTTTATACATTTCCATGAAAGTTAAGGGACGAAAAAAAAATGTGAGTTCCTCAATAATTTCCAACAACAGTGTGTAAATTCAAAATCAAACTATTTGAGCAATAAAGATTTTTTTAATCTAAGCACCTTATAAATGAGATCAATATTTATACAATTCATACAATACACTAAGATTAGGCTGTCTAAGATGCAGAATCATCAAAGACTTTAATTAAAGAGAAACTCAAGTTTTGCCAATGCTGAAGAAATGATTGACAGCATAGAAGACAGCATCTTAAAGAGTACAAAACATATCCACCATAAATCAAAGCTAGTAATGTTAACATTGCAGGCAGGCCTGCATTAACGCTGGGTATTTGTGAAAATTTTAGTGGACTGTGACAAGCTATGAAGAGGAAGAGCCAAAAGTGTCTGTAGCAATGTGGTTTTCCTTACTATAGCAAAATACCTGACACATGCTAACTTTATAAATAAAAGAGGTAAGTTCATAGTTCTGGATATTTAAGGGAATGGTGTCAACATCAGCTCATCTCTGGTAAAGACCCCATGAAGATGGTGTCACAACAGTGGCAGTACATGTGGGAGGAAGAGACCATCTTGCCAAGCAGCAAGCTAGAGGAATTCAGGGATCATGCTTCTGTAACAACTCTCTTCCAAGGCTCAGGGGTTCCTTAATGCCTTTCAGGAGCAATGCTCTCAATGACCTAACCACCTCCCATGAGGCTCTGCCTCTTAAAGGTCTCACCCCATCTCAACACTGTCACATTGAGGAGCCCTTGGAGACACACTCAACCATACTCAAGCCAGTGTGATATCTATGCATGCATTCATTACACACTTCAAGTTGTCTAGTCATGTTGCATTACAAGAAAGTGCTTAGTGTTCTTTACACTAAAACATTCTCTCATTGCATTATTAATGAATACATGTGTACTGGGGGGTTGACAAATATTTTAAAGGAGAAAAGTTTACGCTGTAACATCTTCAAGCATAACACACTAAGCAGTATGTTATTCAGAATCATTAGCCTTGGAGCCAGCAATGTGGCACAGTGGGTTAATCCTCTGCCTGCAGCATCAGCATTCCATATGGCTGGTGGTTGTATTCTCAGCTGCTCCTCTTCCAATCCAGCTCTCTGCTGTGGCCTGGGAAAGCAGTGGAAGATGGCCCAAGTGCTTGGGCCCCTGACCCTGCTTGGGAGACCCGGAGGAAGCTCCTGGCTCCTGGCTTCCAATCAGCACAGTACCAGCCATTGTGGTCATTTGTGGAGCAAACTAGCAGATGAAAGATATTTCTGTCTCTCCTTCTCACTGTCTGTAACTCTACCTCTCAAATAAATAAATAAAATCTTAAAAAAAGAATCATTAGCCTTACTAATTTAATTGAGTTAACAGATTCTAGACAGTTAACGTATTCTAGACAGTTTATTTTTTTATTTCTTCTTTTATGTGCAAAAGGAGAAGCAATACACTGTGCAACATCTCATAAGAATAAAAAATAAGGGGGCTGGTGCTGTGGTGCAGCGGGTTAAGGCCCTGGCCTGCAAAGCCAGCATCCCATATGGGCACCGGTTCTAGTCCCGGCTGCTCTACTTCCGATCCAGCTCTCTGCTGTGGCCTGGGAAAGCAGTGGAGGATGGCCCAAGTCCGTAGGTCCCTGCATCCATGTGGGAGACCTGGAAGAAGCTCCTGGCTTCTAGTTTCGGATTGGCACAACTTCGGCCATTGCAGCCATCTGGGGAGTGAACCCGCGGATAGAAGACCTTTCTCTCGGTGTCTACCTCTCTCTGTAACTCTCTCTTTCAAATAAATAAAATAAATCTTAAAAAGAAAGAATAATAAATAAGGCAAAACCATTTGGGGTTAGGGCAACTATTTTATAACAAAAAAATAGCTCTGAATGTTTTAAAATTGAGACATTTCCCTTCTGAGGAAAATGAAGAGTTTAAAATAAAAATACAAAATGGTGATTTTTTTTAAGATTTTATTTATTTATTTGAGAGGTAGAGTTGTAGACAATGAGAGGGAAAGACAGAAAGCTCTTCCATCCGCTGGTTCACTCCCCATATGGCTTCAATAACTGGAGCTGAGCCAATCCGAAGCCAGGAGCCAAGAGCTTCTTCCAGGTCTCCCATGTGGGTGCAGGGGCCCAATCACTTGGGCCATCTTCCACTGCTTTCCCAGGACATATCAGAGAGCTGAATCAGAGGCAGATCAGCCGGGACTAGAGCTGGTGCCCATATGAGATGCCAGCACTGTAGGCGGAGGATTAACTTACTGTGGCACAGCGACGGCTCCCAAAATGGTGATTCCAATAGTGTGCATTTTACCTCCTACATCATCAGAAAAAGAGCAAAAAGCACAAAGACCTTTGCCAAAGACTGAAAGCCACGTGACCAAGCTGAACTACATGACTTTTAGAGAATGAACTCAACAAAAGGAAACAAATTTCAGGACTACTTTGCAAAACAAATAATAGAATAAACCATTAAATTACGCAGTGGCCCAAATAGCCAAGAAACATACAAGTCTGATACAAATCCCAGAATTCTAATTTCCTTGCGACCATGAAAAGCTCCACTTTGTCTGTGACAGTTGATCAGTTGTGCACTGAGTATGCCCTTCAGTTATTCTCCTTTTACCTCCAGGCTTCTAGATGTTGCACTGGCTCGGCCAACTAGGGTAATACGTTGTTTTGTTCTGTATATGTCATAAATATACAGGTAGGAGAAGAGAGACTCAATGACTGAACAAGGACAGGGATGGTAAATCAGCTTGGATGTGGGTGCATGGACACACACACACACACACATGCACACAACTCACTGAGGAAGTTTGAGGTTTGTGCAGCTTTCTGAATTGCCAGCTGCAACACCTTGCCACACTACCAATGGTCAGATAATGCTTCATTATTTTAATCTAATTTCAAAAAACGTTGCACCTCACTCAGTAGGCTTAAACATTTAAATTTCGTATGTTAATACAAGGCATCAAAGTGTTTTGAGTTGACCATAAAATTTCAGTTTTACAGGCATGGCTTGATGCATAATAACATGACATTTATTATGTATTATTGTGTTATTCCAAAATAATTACTATACAAAACACGGTACCTGATATTAGTTATGAAGCTTCTCACTTAATTTGTCCTACTAGAGAAATTGGCCACTGTGAGTGGACACAATATTCTCCCCTCCCAAACCTGAGTCCTGTACTGTTTAAGAACATAGTAAAATAAAAAAAAAAAAAAACACAGAACCAGACTTGTGAACAAGAATGTACTCTAGGAGTTTGTGCTGTTATTCAAATAGGAAATATATGCATGTCACATTATACTTATATGCATACACACACACACTCACAAACACACAGGATACTTCCAAAATTTCATGGAGGACAGAATTAAAATAAGTTTTTTTTGGAACAAACAAATGTTTAAATTCATGCATATAAGGTTTTCAAAAAGTTTGTGGAGGGGCTGGCACTGTGGCAGAGCAGGTGAAGCCGCCACCTGCAGTGCCAGCATCCCATATGGGTGCTGGTTCGTGTCCCAGCTGCTCCACTTTGATCCAGCTCTCTGCTGTGGCCTAGGAAAGCAGTGGAGGATGGCCCAAGTCCTTGGGCCCCTGCACCCGTGTGGGAGACCTGGAAGAGGTTCCTGACTCCTGACCAGATTGAGCCCAGATCTGGCCATTGAAGTCATTTGGGGAGTGAACCAGCAGATGGAAAACCTTTCTCTCTCTCTCTCTCTCTCTCTCTCTATATATATATATATATATATATAGACAGACACACACACACACACACACACACATATATATATATATATGCCTCTCTGTAACTCTACCTTTGAAATAAATTAATCTTAAAAAAAAGCTTGTAGAAAGTGTGTATTTTTATAAATTATGTTTAGATTTCAAATTTTGCACCAAACCAAACGTTTCTTTTAATTCCATTTTTCCACAGGATTTCTGAAGTACTTTTGTTTATCTTATCATTTGTTAAATTCTTTTGAAAGACAAAGAAAGTGCAAGGTAATTGTTACAGAAGCTTAGATCTCAAATTATACCTAAGACCAATTTTCTCATTTAATCATCATAGTAGGTACATGACGTACAATATATGAGAATGTGTTCCCTAAGTACTCTGAGAAAGCAGTAATAAAGAACTAGAACTGCATCAAACTCCCAATTTGTCAGTGACTTTGGTTTTCTTTTTGCCACATTATATTCCCAATACCCACACTATTGCCTGGTACCTAATGGGCTCTCAATGCATGTGTGTTACATGGCTGACGGGTATAGATAATTAACTTCTGGAATGGCTGAAGGAAGTACAGTCATTTCAGTTTCAACTGGAAATTTTAAGTAGAAAATGGACCATGGAATTTGGGATAATGAGGCTGACATTGTGGTGTAGCGGGTTAAGCTAATACATGTCACATTGCTATCCCATATGGGTAGTGGTTCCAGTCCCACCTGGTTCACTGCTCCACTTCCAATCCAGCTCCTTGTTAATGTGCCTTGGAAAGCAGCAGAAGATGATCCAGGTTCTTGGGCCCCTGTACCCACATGGGAGGCCTGAAAGAAGCTCCTAGTTCCTGGCTTCAGCCTGATCCACCCTGATGGTAGTTGAGGCCATCTGAAGAGTGAACCAATGGATGGAAAATCTGTCTCTCTTTCTCTCTCTCCCTGCCTCTCCTCGTCTCTCTGTAATTCTGGCTGTCAAATAAATAAATAAATCTTTAACACAAATGTTGGGAATCAATTTAGGCAGGAATAAAGTATTAGAAATCATAGAGGCAGTGACATTTAGCCTAGAGGTTAAGATGCCCACACCCATGTCAAAACATCTGGATTCCGTTGTGGGCCACAGCTACAGATTCCAGCTTACTACCTATGCAGACCCTGGAAGTCAGCAGAAATGGTTTGAATTACTGAGTTCCTGCCATGTGTATGGGCAGTCTGAATTGTGCTCTCGACTCCCACTTTCATGTAGCCCGGATTTAGTTATTGTGGGCATTTGGAGAGCGAATAAGCCAAAGACAGGTCTCTCTATCTCCCTGTGTCTCCTACATAAATAAGCAAATAAATAGCAGTAGAAATGGTATATGTGAGAAGGAAAAGTGTGGGGAAAGGGAAGATAAAGTGTGTGGGTAGATCCTCTGCCTGGAATGTTGAGAAATGGTCAATAATGTAAGAGAGGAATGAGGGAAAGGAGGACCAGAGAGCACAAAGAAAGCAATTTTAATTTTATTTCAAAGAAGGTTGAGTGTTACTGCAAGATTGAGGAAGGAAACAAGCGTGGTCTTATGAGCATTGAAAACGATGGTTCTTGGCCGGCGCCACGCCTCAATAGGCTAATCCTCTGCCTGCAGCACCGGCACACCGGGTTCTAGTCCCGGTCAGGTGCCGGATGCTGTCCCGGTTGCCCCTCTTCCAGTCCAGCTCTCTGCTGTGGCCTGGGGGTGCAGTGGAGGATGGCCCAGGACCTGCACCTGGACAGGAGACCAGAAGCACCTGGCTACTGGCTTCGGATCAGCGCAGTGCGCCAGCCGCAGCGGCCATTGAAGGGTGAACCAACAGTAAAGGAAGACCTTTCTCCCTGTCTCTCTCTCTCACTGCCCACTCTGCCTGTCAAAAAAAAAAAAAGAAAGAAAGAAAATGATGGTTCTTTTTGCAAGGAAATATGCTATACCAGTTTCACTGGTGCAAGCAAGAAAATGGTTTCAAATGGAGAGAGATTTTTCTAGAAAATTTTTTACAGAAAAAATACTCAGCCATAACTGCGTCTAGCATGGAATTGAAATATAAAGGAGGAACGAGTCAAAGATGTTCATTCATTCATTCGATAATATTTAATGAAAAGCTATAGAGTACTTTGAATAGGTTGATCACAGAAGGTCCCACCAAGATCACAGTGAAGATGTGAAAAAGTTCAAGAAGGATAGAGACACCATTGCAGAGGAAACAGAGGGCATAAAGGCTAAAGGGCAAGTAGAGGTCAAAATCTTTGTTTTAAAATTTAAATTTTATCTTCATAAAATTGAGCATACGTTCAAATGACCTGGAGAAAGTTTGTTGTTTTTATTTCTTCGTTCAACATTAGCAGAACAGGGGACTCATGATTTCCAATGTGTTTTCTGCTGGCTTCTTTTTAAAGTGTGTCAGGGGGCCGGCGCTGTGGCACAGTGAAATAAAGCCTTGGCCTGAAGCGCTGCATCCCATATGGGAGCCAGTTCTAGCCCCAGCTGCTCCTCTTCCAATCCAGCTCTCTTCTGTGGCCTGGGAAGGCAGTAGAAGATGGCCCAAGTCCTTGAATGCCTGGGCCCTGCACCCACGTGGGAGACCCAGAAGAAGCTCCTGGCTCCTGGCTCCGGATCGCCACAGCTCCAGCCATTGCAGCCATCTGGGGAGTGAACCAGAGGATGGAAGACCTCTCTATCTGTCTCTACCTCTCTCTGCAAGTCTGTCTTTCAGGTAAATAAAATAAATCTTTAAAAAAAATACAGTGATTCAGTTCTGTTCACCAAATGTCTTCACCAAATAGCTACTTTGCCAATGATAGGAATTGTAACTGTGAGTGAGCTTCAAACTGTGAACCCCTAGAAGAAGGACTAGAAGAGGTAAAGATTTATATAATTTGAATAGAATATGAATGCAATAATATAAAAAAAAATCACAGAAATGCAACACAAAGCATGGCCAGTTAGGAGGAATTCCAAATTGATACTGCAGGTGGCTGTCTCTGGCAGGTAAAATTTGAAATTCTGATATGGAAAGGAGGCTAGCAGCCGAGAAAAAGTCCAAGCTTATTTAGGGATGTATTTTGGCTGATGCACGAATAAAATATAAGAGCACACAAAAATAATTTTTACTCATGTGCTAATGTATGAAAAGTCATCCATTTGTTCCTTAGCTGGACTTTTTAAAAAAATTGAGAGAGTCAGAGAGAGAGAGCGAGCTCCCATCCACTTGTTCACTCCCTGAATACCCACAGTGGCTGGAATTGGGCCGGGGCCACAGCTGGGTATGGGAAGCACAGTTCAGGTCTGTCATGTGACTGGTAGAAAACCAGTTCCCTGAGCCATCTCCACGGCCTCCCAGGGTCAATGTTCATAGGAAGCTGGAGTCAGCAGCCAGAGCCAGTCACTGCCTTATGGGACATGGGCATCTTAACCAGGGTCTTAACTGCTAGGCTAAATATCTGCACCTGGCGAGGCTTTTGAAGCCTTTCCCACCTCCTACCTCCAGCTCTAACAGCTAAGTGACTCCAAAGCCTCTAGCTCCTCAACTGTGAAGCAAGGGGAGCCCCTTCGGTGAGGAATTCCTCGACCTGCAATGGAGAGCGTGGCTCTACCACTAATAGTTCAAGGGTTAACATCAGAGCAGAGAGCCATTCCCCAAGTCATCTGCCCTATATTCCCCGCTTCAGATTGTCTATGCCCTTGTTTAACGTCTTCTTACTTCACACTGACAACTGCTTTGACTTTTTTCCAGGGCTCTTCTCGAGCCTTCTCTGGCTGTGTAAGTGAAGTCCCTGTGTTCTCATTTATTTCATCTTTCTTTTGAGTGGATTTCTGGTTGTGCTACTGAAGCAAGGAGATTTGACCTAAATAAAGTGCCAATTTGGAAAAGACACACGAGGATAAAGGAGAAATGATGACAGTCACAAATGAGAGAGCAGTTGCCGTGGTGGCAGCAAACAGTTCTGTCTCGGCTTTAATTGAACTGCCTGCAACAAGAGGCCCCGTCACACTTTCCAATGCACCATTCCACAGCACAGCTGTGTGGGCAATTATTATTTTTTGATTTTTTTTATTTTCATGTTTAATTAGTTTTAACAGATTCAACGTGATTTGTAGGTAGAATTCTAAGAACATAATGATATTCTCTTCCTTATTGATTTTTTTAAGAAGAGGTTTTGAAATCAATGCTGTCTTAAACTTTGGCTTATGGTTTTGCAAAGGTATTTATTCATTTTCTTTTTCTGGAAAACTGACAGTTGTTTTTCCTTCACTAAATTGTCTGATTATGTATGGCAAGAAGCCATCACATACTAAGGTCACATTTTCTTTTTAACTCAAGGCCTGTGAATCACTCAGCATCAGAGCCCACAAGCTTTGCAAATTTCAGAGAGTCTCCAGGTTTACTCATAACTGTTACTTTAAAAATAAGGTGGTGCATGGTTAAGTTGCTGTTTGGGATACCCATATCCCAAAATAAAGTGCCTGTTTCAAGTACTGGCTCTGCTGATATGCAGCCTGGGAAGCAGCAGGTGACTCCTCAAGCAGCTGGATCCCTGCAAGTCATTTGGAGAATCCGAATGGAGTTCCAGGCTCTAACTTTGGCTTGGCCCAGCCCTGGCTAGTGCAGGCATCTAGGAAATGAACCAGTATATAGAAGAATCCTTTCTCTGTCAAATAAAATAAACATTAGTGAACAAAAATTAAAAAGGGTTAAAAGTTACTTTAAAAAATACTTTAGAGGCAGGTGTTATGGTGCAGCCAGTTAAGCCACTGCTTGGGATTCCCACATCCAATATCAGAGTGCTGGTTGGAATCTCAGTGGTTCTTCAGATCTGAACTTCCTGCCAATGCAGATGATGGCTGGTGCTACCCACTTGGGAGACCTAGATAGAAGTAAACAGTCCTGGGTCAGCCTGGCCAGCCCTGACTCTTATATACATTTGGGAAGTGAACCACCAAATGGAAGATATCTCTTTCTCCCTTTCTCCTCTCTCTCTCTCTCTCTCTCTCTCTCTCTCTCTCTCTCTCTCTCTCTCTCTCTCTCTTTAAAGTAGATAAAAACAAGCATTTTAAAAATAAAAAAATTAAAAATAAAAATATATATTTTTTCAAAAATTAAAAACAATGTGATTCAGCAATTCCATTCTGGGTACTTATACAAAAGAATGGAAAGCAGGATCTTGAAGAGATGTCCAAACAGCCATATTCACTGAAGAATTATTTACAATAGCCAAAAGGTGAAAACAACACAAGTGTCATTGACAAATGATTTGCTAAACCAAGGTGATACGGACATACAATGAAATATTTTTGAATATTTGAAAAGAAAGGAAACTCTGATCTACACAAAAACATGGATGGACACTGAAGTCATTAGGTTAAGTGAGATAACCCAGTTATAAAAGGGCAAATATTGTGTGATTCCACCTAAATGAAGAATCTATAGTGCTCAAAAGCATGGAAACAGAAAGGACAGTCTTCAAAAATGGCACTAGTGGCCACCAGGGGCTGAAGAGACTGGGGAATGAGGAGTTAGTACTTAACAGGCACGAGTTCCAGTTTTGCAACAGGAAAATTCTGGAGCTGGAGAGTAGTGATACTTGCACAACAAAACAAATATACGTACACTCGAAAAGGTGTCTAATAGCAAATTACTACTATATATTGTAATATATATTTATACATATGTATATATATTTGCACAACAAAAAATAATGGCAGGAGTGGGCACCTGGCACAATAGTGAAGACACAACTAGAGACACCACATCACAGATCTGAGTGCCAGGATTTGGATCCCAGCTCTGCATCTGATTCCAGCTTTCTGCTGACGTACATAATGGGAGACAGCAGGTGGTGCCTCAAATAATTTGGTCCATGACAGCCCATGTGGGAGATACAGAGTAAGTTTCTGGCTTTGGCCTGACCCAGCCCTACTTATTGCAGGTATTTGTGGCGTGAATCAGCAGACAGAAAATCTCTCTCTCAGGGCTCGCACCATGGCACGGTGGGGGAAGCCACTGCCTTTGACACCAGCATCCCATATTAGAGCACTGGTCGAGTCCCAGCTACCTTATACTCGTCCAGCTCCCTGCCAATGTGCCAAGGAAAGCAGCAGAAAGTGATCCAAGTACTTGGGCTCCTGCCACCCTGTGGGAGAAATGGATGGAGTTTCAGGCTCCTGGCTTTGGTCTATTCCCCAACTATTGTTGCCATTTGGGGAGTGAATCAGTGGATAAATGATCTCTCTCTCTCTCTCTCTTTCTCTCTCTCTTCTCTCTCTCTCTCAATCTCTTCTGTATGTGTGTCACTGTGACTTCCAAGTAAATAAAATATTTTCTAAAAATGGCAAATGGCTTTTTTTTCTATCTCTCCCTTTATCTGCCTTCAAAATAAATAAATTCATTAACTTGAATAATTTCAGAATACCACTAGGAATGAAAGTACAACTCTTTTTCCTAGGAGATGATAGTGCTGGTGAAATGCCAGTCCCTCCTCATGGGTGCCAGGTTATTTGGATTTTGTTTTTGGTTTTCCTTTTTTTTTAAGGTTTATTTTATTTATTTGAAAGTCAAAGTGTGTGTGTGTGTGTGTGTGTGTGAGAGAGAGAGAGAGAGAGAGAGAGGGGGAGAGGGAGACTACTCCAGGTCTCCTGCATGGGTGCAGGGCGCCCCATACCTGGGCCATCTTTCGCTGCTTTTCCCAGGCCATTAGCATGGAACTGAATCAGAAGTGGGGCAGCCAGGACTTGAACACCAGCATCCATAGGGGATGCCAGCATTGCAGACAGAGGCTTAATCGCTACACCACAACACCAGCCCAGGGTTGCTACACTGTGGTCAGAGTAGAGATTGGTTGAATCGCTTGTTGGACAGCATTGAGAGACAGCATGTCAGGTGAGGCACTCAAGTCCTACATCTCGCTGCTGAGAAGCCCTATCAGAATGTTTTGACTCATTACCCTGAGCCTTCATCAGCTGGTGAAACTAATTTTTTTCACTAGCTGATTAAGATTCAAGATAATGAGTCAAAACATGCCAGTAGTAATTCCCAACAGTGCTGGAGACAGGATGTTAACTTTTCCACACACATATATGCACGCAGACAGGAAAGGAACCAATACAGCCTCCTTGCGTATGGAAAAGTTCATTTCACTAATGAAAGGGACGTCAGTTACCATGTTCACCAAAAAAGGAGAAACAAACTATTGGTTGACCACACAACTAAATTGGCTACTAATAATTTTAATAAGGAGAGAGAGGGGCCGGCACCGTGGCTTAACAGGCTAATCCTCCGCCTTGCGGCGCCAGCACACCGGGTTCTAATCCAGGTCGGGGTGCCGGATTCTGTCTCTCTGCTATGGCCCGGGAAGGCAGTGGAGGATGGCCCAAGTGCTTAGGCCCTGCACCCGCATGGGAAACCAGGAGAAGCACCTGGCTCCTGGCTTCGGATCAGCGCGATCTGTCTGCAGCAGGCATTGGAGGGTGAACCAACGGCAAAAGGAAGACCTTTCTCTCTGTCTCTCTCTCTATCCACTCTGCCTGTCAAAAAAAAAAAAAAAAAAAAAAAGGAGAGAGAAACGGCATGAAATTAATTTATGGACAAACACAACTGGAGGAAGGAAATTCACACAGGAAATTGCCATGCACAAGTCCCAACGGATGCTAAGAAAACCGAAATTCCAAATGCTTTGTGCTTCCTCTTGAATCAACAAATGTACTTCAGAATGTTTTTGATGGCAACTGTATCTAGGCTTGAAGTTCCAGGAATTTTCCACAACTGTTCTGCATTCGGCAAGCCTTTTGCCTGACTACAGAATATTGAGTTTTAACAACAACAACAACAACAAAAAGCATTTGATTGAATACAGTAACCCTTAATATCAGATATATATGTATTTTGAATCCCATTAGATATCCATTGGGAAACTAGCTAATATTTGGAAAGCGTTCTTTAATGTGCTAACTGATCTTATTTTCACGTGGAGCTCACTGTCAGAGACACCAAAAGCACGCTGACAGTTATTGTTCTTGAAAGGATTCCGGGTTGGAGGTGAGCAGAATTGTTAATGCCCAGTAAATGAGGGGATTTCAGTGTTTCCTAAAGCAGGCAAATAGTTCAGCATTCCAGGAGCTGAGATAGATTGAACATAAAAACCTTCTACATATCTGCCTAGGTTTATCATCTTCAGTAGTTTGAGTAAATCAACTTACAGGATCTGTTATGAAAAAAGGTCCCTCTAAAAATATAATAAATGCTAAAGCATGATATGAAGTAGTCTCAGCGGTAAACAGAAAGCAAACAGTTTACACTGGCAACAAACAATAGCTGTGATCCTGATGTCTTTGAATTGCAACAACTGAGTATGGGATGCTTTTAAACGCAAGATTCAGAACAGCAAAGAGACTTTCTTTCCCACACAGGATTAAGGAAAACTTCTACCTACAGCAGCTGCCGGATCTGCAGACGCTATGAAAGATTTCCTACTGCAACACTTTGTTAGAATTTTGTCTAAGGTTTTAGGGGGAGGGAAAAGCATAGTGCTAAAAAGATGAAAACATTCTCTCTCTACTTTGCTGGCTTTTTTTTTTTTTCCTTTCTTCTTCTGACTGCTATTTCTGTACTGTAGCAGTGCCTGTCATTTCCAGAAGACACTATCACTCAGTTTATTAGGGAAGCATTGCTCCTTCCATTATTCAAATTTTCACTGTGCTACTTGGAGGAACCATTTCTTAGAGATCAATTCATGCACGTGTTCAGAGAGTCTTAATTGATGCACAATTTACTACATGAAGTCAAACTTTGCATGGATAGACTGAAATTCCATGCTGAGGAAGAGCCCTTTATATAGTTTTATGGGCCTGCCTTCTCATTGGGAGCATACACTTACTAACTGTATAATTGGTGGCACAGTGCTTCCATCATAAACATTGTTATCAGTTAATTAAACTTGAAATGCAGCTTTGTTCCGCAACATGTTTTGTCAGATTGTTTTCCTTATTTATTTATCATCATAAAATTTTACTTGGTGACTGGCAGCTTCTCAGCCCTCCAATAATAATATAAATCAAAACATAAGATTTTAGTCTTCATGCAATTTCCTTTTGGTCTGAAAATATGAAACCAGATGTTTTTGGCATGCTAAAGATGCTTTTCATCTTTTTTTAGATTCTTTCAGTGCAGTCAAAGTAAATGCATTTTTAAAACCAACTTATGAAAGTTAAATTCCCTTTGTTCATCTGTGTGTAGTCTGGTTTGCATTGATGCAGTGGCATTGGGAGACCTTTCAGATAACACACTGAATGTCTTGGAGAAATTACACATGTGGGGCTAAAAGCTCAAAAAGCAACAGAAATTGTATTAATAGCAGATCACTGGACCATGAACCGTGATTCACCAGAGGGTCTTACCAAGCAGCATGCCTAAAAGTGGAGGTTCTGGTTGGACAACAACCAATATGATCTTGACTATCTATCCATTATCTGGGTGATATGCCTAATTTGTTCACATAGTTATCACATACTTGTTCCAGCTTGGAAACGTGGGGCCGGTGAAAGCATGGCCATTGGAATTTCCCGTGACAGTGAATTTCATTTCAGTAGATTTCACCATCTATCTCAGCCTAAGGCTATCACTAAAACATCTAAACATTCCCAGATGGAATCTACTTCACTGATATTAAAGGGATTTGATGTTACTGGAGAGACTTGGGGTCAGTAAAAAGGAACAGGAATAGAGTGGCACACTGGCTAATCTCATTTGTACACAGCCTCAGATTGCCATTATGTCCCTAGGCTATTTTGTGGTTTGGACATTGGAACTCTTGGGATAGACTGAAATACTTTGGGATCTACATAGGGTGATGGATGGAATGATTTGTAATCAACTTTGCTATCTAAGCTTTGATGTGGTTTCTCCCATCCTCAGCCCCCAGGTTCATTGCATAAATTCCATGGGCCAGTGCACTTCTACCTCCTTGTCACCACTCTAACAATCTTGACAGTCTCTGCATTCATGAATTGCCCCGTCTCTTACTTGTTTTGATTGCCAAGCAAGTTTTCTCTGAGGCCAGCTTTTCCCACATGCACTGACTATATGGACTTCTCTATTACCCATTGCAATCAACTATCTATTCCCAGCATGCCAATGAATTGGTTATATCAAAAGCACCAGTGGGCCCTTCATGGACAAACACAATGTATCCTTCCAGTCTTCAACATCATTAACCTCTGTTCCCTTGGCCTCTTCCTTCTTCTGAAATTGATCCCTACTTAGCTCACTCAAAATAAATTCTTTTGGTTCTCTCATCTCTGACCTTCTTTCCCAATATTGTCCGCACATTCCTCTTCCTTTGCTTGACTGTAAACATTGGACTGTATAAGGTTCTGCCTTTGGTCCTTTCTCATTTTCTTTCTTTATAATTATCTAGATATGACACTGACTCCCATAACCACGTATGTGCTCTTTTTGACTATAACTCCCCTTCTCCTCTGCTAAAGAACTCTATATCCATTTACTTATTGGAAATGCACATGAAAAAGTCAAGCAGCCACCCCGAACTCAGCATAAAATATAAGCGCATTTTACCTCCAAAATATTTTTCCTAAATCATCAAGCCTTATTACCATCACTCAGACGCCCAAGCCAGAAATGTGTTGGCCATCACTGATTCTGTCACACGGATTTGCTTCACATCCATTTGTTAACCAGCTTTCAGATGTACTTTTAAATTATTGTTTAAATTTGTTCAATTCATTTTGCCAATATTCAAAGGGAAAAAAAAACACAATGTTTAAGGTATTCAGGGAATATTTAGTTCTCTGGAATTGGGTGAAAATTACATCCGGATGAAAATTCTTGCCACGTTAACTTCAAATGATGTCACCTAAATGAGCATTTCTCACAAGTCTAACGTGGAAGGACACACACCAGAAAAATGGAGACACAAGTTTTATAAATGGACAAAGGGAAATAGCAAAGGGAGAAGAGGCAGAAAAACAGAAAAGAGCATCAGCACAAACCAACTTTCTCTATTTTCTTATTTTGAAATAAGTTTTGTTTTCAGGTTTTTTTTTTTATTTCCTCCTTTGGCTCATCCTTCCAATTCAATTTTTAAGAAGTTAAGGTTTGGGGCCTGTGCCGTGGCTCACTTGGTCAATCCTCTGCCTGTGGCACTGGCATCCCTTATAGGCGCCGGGTTCTAGTCCTGGTTGCTCGTCTTCTAGTCCAGCTCTCTGCTGTGGCCCAGAAGGGCAGTGGAAGATGGCCCAAGTGCTTGGGCCCTGCACCCACATGGGAGAGCAGGAAGAAGCACCTGGCTCCTGGCTTCAGATTGGCACAATTCCAGCCATGGTGGCCATTTGCAGGGTGAACCAATGGCAGAAAGACCTTTCTCTCCGTCTCTCTCTCTCTCTGTCTATAACTCTACCTGTCAAATAAATAAAAAATTCTTTTAAAAAAAAGAAGTTATGGTTTGGGGCTGGCTCTGTGGAGCAGTGGATTAATGCCCTGGCCTGAAGCTCCGGCATCCCACATGGGCACCAATTCAAGACCTGGCTGCTCCACTTCCGATGTAGCTCTCTGCTATGACCTGGGAAAGCAGTAGAAGATGGCCCAAGTCCTTGGGCCCCTGCACCTGTGTGGGAGACCTGGATGCAGCTCCTGGCTCCTGGCTTCAGATCAGCGCAGCTCCGGCTGTTGAGGACAATTGGCAAGTGAACCATCGGATGGAAGATATCTCTCTCTCTCTCTCTCTCTCTCTCTCTCTCTCTCTCTCCTCTCTCTCTGTGTAACTCTGACTTTAAAATAAATAAAAAATGATAAATCTTTTTAAAAAAGAAGTTATGGTTTGGGGTCTGGCGTTGTGGTGTAGCAACCTAAACCCATATGGATGCCAGTTCATGTCCCTGCTGCTCCTCTTCCCATCCAGCTCCCTGCTAATGGCCTGAGAAAGCAGCGGAAAATGACCCAAGTGCTTGGGCTCCTGCACCCGCTTGAGACACTCAGAAGAAGCACCTGGCTCCTGGCTCTGGATTGTCTGAGCTCTGGCCATTGCAGCCACTGGGTAGTGAAACAGTGAATGGAAGATCTCTCTTTCTGTCTCTCCCTTTATCTGTGACTCTACCTCTCAAAAAATAAATACAATCTTTTTAAAAATGAAGTTATGGTTTCTACTAATCCATTGCTGCCATTATCCATCAAATCTTCTTACTGCTCTTGGATGCCTTTCTAAAAAAAAAAAAAAAAAAAAAAAAAAAAAAAAGCTGCATTTTAGCATCATTATGGTCAAGAAAAAATCTACTCTTCTTAGTTGAGCATAGCTCAATTAACAGTAATCCCCTGTCCCTTTTGGTACTCACTTTTGATCTCTTGAACATTTAGGTTTCATGAAGGAATTATGTTCTTAAAGTTCCACTCTGACTCCAACCTTATTTTTGCTAACATTTGGTTAATGACTATGTCTCCCTTTTCACTCTCCACCACTTTCCTGATGAGCTAAGGCCCATGACGTGGCTAACGCATCACTGTATCCAAGTTTCCCCTAAGGCCAGGGTAGAATAATTCATTCTTCATTTTTCCTTAGGCAATTTGAGCCATCTTCTATCGTTTACCATTTGTAGCACCATAGCATTTGTATAAGAAGGGTCTTCAAGAAGTTCATGGAAAAACTATGAATGGTATTATAAAATTTTGACAACAAAATTGCTATATTTTAAATCCATTTTTCTAAGAACTGTTCTTCATCCCTTTGTGCTTAGACCAGCACATCCCTTTGTGCTTAGACCAGACCCCTTAGACCAGAACTCCTGAAGTTCCAGAAAATACTCATGTATGTTTGTAGTTCTGTTTCCTAAGCAGAGCAGCACTTTTACTAGTAGACCAATGTATATAGTTCAGGGCCCTGACTAGCCATGAGCATGTCAGTCTGTGAAGCAAGTTCATAGTGCCCTGGTTACCAATCCCAGGGAGTTCTCCCAAGGAGGAAGACAATAAAATATCTCTATACCAACCACTAGAAACAGAAGTCCAAACATTTCCACCTACTGCATGTTGGACTGAAGTTTGTATGTCTGGCATGAACTGGTGAGGCAGATCACCCACAGGAGTTAAGCAAAGCAACTGCATTACTTGCAGATTGTCAACGAGAGGTAACAGAAATCTAGGGTTCTTGGTATGCATGTGAAAGTTGTCCAGAGAAGATAGATTCTCATAAATGCATGTCCCATTTGAGGGATCCTCACGGCATTTCAGTTTATTTTTTATACCTTGAGGCAAAGCTGAGGAACCCCAGAAGTTCTCCACTTTAGGTATTATTTTTAGGGCAATTTAGAATACTGAGAATTGAGGACAGCATTTGGGCTGTTTGGGATAGTCATTCCCTTCTCAGATGTTACATTACCAGCGTTTTCTACAAGTTATTCTGAGAACCACAAATAAGAAGAAGAGTTAAGTCAACAAGCATCCCATATGAGTCTGTATTACAGGCCTATCTACATTCCTTTCCTACTGGGTTCTGATCCCAGCTTCACCACTTATAGGTCAGTATAAACTTTCTATGTTTTTGTTGTATGTTCATTCAAATGATGACAATAATATGGCATGTCTCATAGCACTGATGAAAGGAAAAAAAAAAGAGCAATGGTGTATCAAATGCTTAACACAATGCCTTATATACAATGAATACTAACATGTTAGCTGTTATCAGCTTATGAATTATTTCTTATTAAATGAAGAAATGAGTAGGAAGAGTACAAGCGAATGTCAAGATTTATCAGCTCCATGAAACTAAAAATCATGCCTTACATTCTTCATTTATTTAGCACAATGTTAAAATTGAAATTAGAACACTCGATAGAAAACAATCATTTTAAATTCATGGAAGAGGATATTCCATCAACATAAAATGAAAGAAAACCAGAGGGCATGGTTGTGTTAGGGGCTGGTCAGAGAGGAAGGAAACCAGAGGATACCCAGGACAGTGCTGAAATAGTGGTGGGAGACAAAACTCAGCAAAGTGTCCTCACGTCAGTGATATGTGGCCTTGGAGCAGTCATTGACCTTGTGATGGATGGCAGAGAACAGAGGAATAATGCATTGACTGTGATGGTGGTAAGAGGGTTCTCACAGCTATCTTCTTTGTCGCTCTTCTTCATATCATTATTTGAATCATTTGTTTTCTCAAAATTTTATAATCATGAATCGTCATAACATGAATCGTCACTGCCTCTCTGTAGCTTTATTTAGAATCCTGTTGTTCCCTGATCTTGTTTAAATTATTTAGCAAACTGTATTATAAAACTACTTTGGATAGGAAAATAGAAGTGTATCTCTTGTTAAATATAAGACCTTCTTAAACTGTACTTATCAACTTGAGTCATGTTATAGGATCCCACTGGAAATCCCTGAGACCTTCTGATAATACCTTGCAGTATTTTGTTGTCTTCTTGTTGGAAGCAGACAAAGCAGCAAGCTCTGACTACCTTTTTTTGTTGATGTTAGCAAATAGGCTGGGATCAATTGATTGAGTAGGTGGTCTCCTTGCCTTCAGGTACTCCTGAGGCAGCCCAACCCTGCCCACTGTGGTCTAATGTGTACAAACTACACTTCTCAGAATCCCTGACCAGTAGAAGTACTGGTGAGCCATTACAGTGTGGGTAAAGGAAAGATCAAGCCATCGTTTTTCTTTTCCAGCAGCAGATTTGTCTCTGCTAGAAGTCTGTTTTCACCAGAGGCCAGCTTTTGGCACAGCCATTAAGACAGCATCTGAGATGCCCACATCCCATATTGGAATACGTGGGTTCAAGTCCCTGCTGTACTTCTGATTCCAAATTTCTAGTAAAGCTCATCCAGGGAGGCAGTAGGTGATGGTTAAAGTATCTGGGTCAATGCCACCCAAAGGGGTCATCTAGATGGAGTTCTTGCCTCCTGGCTTCAGACTGGCTCAGCCCTTGCTTTTGTCAGTCTTTGAGAAATGACTCAACATAAAGCAGATCTCTCTCTCTCCCTCTTTCTCTCTCTCTCTCTCTCTGTTTCTGTCTCTTTCTCTCTGTGTGTGTCTTTTAAATTTAAAAAAAAAAATTAAAAATAAGACTGCTCCTACCAAGAAGACCCATTCTCAAAGGCTCCATCCATGTATTTCTTCCCTCTTCCCCTTTAACTCTTGGGGTGGTAGCAGCTTCCTACCACCCGGACCTGAACTATTTTCCTGGCAGGCTCTGGTCAACATGGTTGACTTGTACCTCACAGTCTTTGAAACTCACAGCTGAGATATCTCCTGGACTTTCAGTTTGAAGATAAGGGGACCTGCTACATGCTCTTTAGAAACTGCCTCTTTTCTTGGAGGAGAAAGGCTTCAGGTGGGTTTTGAGCACTGGGGCACGGCAGACAGTGTTGCTTGGAAGGAACTGGTGATGTGCAGCCTGCTGGCACCCTGGCTTCTGATGGCTTTTTCTGGAAGGGTGTTTCTCAGTGATGAAGTGTTACTTTGAACGGAATACTTTTGGGGCAAATACTGTCATCATTGGTGTAAACTTTCCTCAGTGGCATACTGAGGGCTGTTCAGCACTTTTATCACTCACTGCACAATTTTCAGGAAGAAAAACAAGCTAGCCTCTAAAAAGAAAATACACACACACACACACACACACACATATACACAGACATGTTGGAAACTGCCAGCTATCAGTACCTAGACCACTGACAGGGGTAACTCTCAACTGGTTTCCCTTAGTGAATTATAAACGTTTTTTAAACAGTCAGTTGATTGCCTTGTCTTCAGTTCCACTTACACCCAGTAAATTTTCAGTGCTGCTGAAAGAGTGATCTTTCCAAAAACTGAGTGTGACCATGACACGTTCCAGCTTTCAAACCTCCATTGGATTTTCGTAGCTTTCTGGACAAAGATCAAATATTTTAGCATGACATAAGATCTGGTTTTTCAAATATTTGGTTCCTCCCTACCTCTGGAATCTCTTGCCTGCTACTTTTGGCTTCCCATTATTCCCTCTGATTGCTAGAAATGACCTAATTCTGCCATGCTTGTTCACATGTCAATCATTTCGCATTCGGTGATCTTCTGTCTGCTTTCCTTCTTTCCTTGACCAAGTATTTGTAGCCTTCTCAGGCTCAGCAGACATTCCACCTACTACATCCATGTCAGTCTTCCATCTCTTATCCTGTCTGGCTGAGGTACAACCCCTTGAGCTCCCATGGCATCTGCTGCATACCCTACCTTTACACAGTGCCATTGTCACCTACCAGTCTTCCCAGAAACTAGTCCTTTTCCTATGGAGCAACATCTTATGCTTCCTTATTTTTGTCAGCATCTAATATAGGGCTTGACACGCAAGAGCATTTAATATACGCTGCCACCATCAATGCATAAGAGCTCCAGGTGCTCCACATTCTTACCAGTTCTTAAATATTTTCAGTCTTCTTTAAATTTTAGTCATTCTAATAGATGTGTGTCATTTGATTGTAATTTTAATTTGCAGTTCCCTGAAAACTAATAATGTTGAATGTTTCTTCACATACTTATTAACTACGTATGTATCTTCTTTAATCAAGAATAGTTTGAAGTCTTTTACTCATCTTTTTCTTTTTTTCACTTATTTGAAAGGCACAGAGACAGAAGAGATCTTCCATCCACTGATTTACTTCTCAAATGCCCATAACAGCCAGAGCTGGGTCAGGTCAATCTCGAGAGCCTGGAGCTCAATCTGGATCTCTCTACTAGATGGCTGTGATCCAAGTACTTGAGCCGTCACTTGCTGACTCTGAGGGTGCACATTAGCAGGACGCTGGACTCAGAGTGGGACTAGAACTTAAACCACGTGCTCTGAAAGGGTATGTAGGGCCCAACCAACATCTGATATGGGATGTGGTATACCAGCCAACACCCTGTCTCTATTTTTTATTTCTTGTTATTGATTTCTAACAGTTCAAGCTACACAGCTTTGATAATTTCCGAAGTACCTATTGACAGAATTTTGTAGGACAACTTTTGTCAAAATGTTTCTGAAATTGATTTTTGCTTTTATGAAAAGAAACTATTCTTTTTACTATATGAATCATTACTTTAAAATTCCATTGCAAAATATCGTTTTGAATTTAGCACACATTTATAACATGCCCATGATGAAATTGTGAGGCTTATTTTCTTTAGAGAGGGCCTATATATATTAATATGTGAGAATCACAAAATAATGCACTTTTTCACAAAAAGGAATTTACTAACTGGAAATATTCTTGTCACATTTTGGCAAAATATACAGAGAAGAAACGTGACAATAACCATTTTCCATGAAAGGAATTTCAATCTAAATTATTTTTTATTGGAAATGGATATGTTTATCACAGATTCTGAACACACCATCCAGATAACAGAATTGATTCTTAATGTTTTGATCATTGCCAGAACAAACACATTTCCAGATTTATTTATTTTTTTACCAAAAGGTTGAGTAAGACATAACAAACACTTCCTGCCACAGGCAGGGCCTGGCGGTAGGTCGGATACCTGGGTTATATAAATCTTTATGCTGAGCGTTTATGACATTTCAACTTAGAAGTTCATTCCGTTTGATGATTGAGGCAGCAGGCAATTATGACATTAAACAGTTCACAGACCTTAACCCAAGGCCCAAATGGTTTAATTTTTTTAATGGCTGACTTTGCCTCTCCTGATGTGCACAAACCAATGCAGTTTAAAGCCCTCACCCATCTTAATTGCCCCTGCTTTGTTGCAAGCACCGCTGACTGCCTTCCAGTTCCAAATGTCTTCAGTTATTAAAAATTATCAATAGAAAGTAATAGAAAGTAATCCAGACTTACACTGGCGATACAATTGGCCACATATGCCCTAGTGGAGCATAAAATAAGAAAGATCGTTACTATTACTACTGAACTGTTGTATGGAAGAACCTACTTTAAAAGTGAATCACATTATGCCTGTTCAGTCAATTATTTCTACTTGCAAAGACAGGGAATTCTTCCTGGGGATGACTTTTCCTTTCTCAGTTGAAGACAACAGTCTTCTTTCAATGTATGCTTGAGTCAGGAGATGCTACTTACTCGAATCAGTTTGGAGGATTATACAATTTAAATAAAATCACTTTATTCAGTGATAAAAAAAATTTTCATCTGCTATTTCCCTTGCTCCTGCATTCACAGCAATTAGTAGATTGGCATCACATTACATTTCTACAAGTTCCACAATTTCCTAATACTGAATTGATTTTTCACAACTACTTAGTACATGTAATCACCATGAGTTGTGCACTCCGGATAGCCACTGTAGTCTTCTAGAAAGATCTCAAAGATACTTGTATTGATGCAGGAGGGGTTAGAGAATGTACAGTATCATAAGAAATGTCTGCTACAATCATTAAAATCCCTGAGATAGGGGCTTGAAATGTTTATTGTTGACCTGAGATAGGTCAATAAGCACATCAACTCTATTTGAGCTTTGAAATGGATTTTTCTAGTCACAGTTACAGAAAGGAACATTAAAGATACTTTGGTTAATTTATTCTTTGCTACCATCTGCAGCATAAAGTCACTTTCAAAAGATATATACAGAATACTTTTACTATAGATGTGATTTCCTTAAAGAATCTTGATGAAAGTATTTTGTCAATAGTATAATATAAGATTAGCTTGGGGGACATGTTTGGGGGCAGTGGTTAACAAGCCAGTTAAGAGGCTTAAATCCAGGGGCCAGCACTGTGCCAAAGCGGGTAAAGCTGCCGCCTGCAGTGCCAGCATCCCATATGGTCGCTGGTTTGAGTCCCGGCTGCTCCACTTCATATTCAGCTCTCTGCTATGGCCTGAGCAAGCAGTAGAATATCTTGGGCCCTGTACACACATGGGAGAACTGGAGGAAGCTCCTGGCTCCTGGCTTCAGATCATGCAACTCCAGTCATTGCCGCTAATTGGGGAGTGAACCAGCGGATGGAAGACCTCTCTCTCTCTCTGGCTCTCCCTCTCTCTCTGTGTAACTCTGACTTTCAAGTAAAATTAAATAAACCTTAAAAAAAAGGCTTAAATTCCATATTGGACTACCTGGGCTAGAGTCTCAACTCCAGCTCCAAGTCTAATTTCCTACTAATACAGAGTCAAATTGCTGAAACACTTGGGTCCTTGACATCCCTGTGGGAGACCTAGATTGAGTTCCAAGGCTTCAGCTTCAGCCTGGCCCAGCAACAGCTATTGTAGGGCATTGCATTTGGGGACTCAACCAGGAGATGTATATCCCCCCCACCTTCTCTCAAATAATCAAAATAATAACAATTTTTTTTTGACAGGCAGAGTGGACAGTGAGAGAGAGAGAGAGAGAGAGAGAGAAAGGGCTTCCTTTTTGCCGTTGGTTCACCCTCCAATGGCCGCCGCGGTAGGCGCACTGCGGCCGACACACCGCGCTGATCTGATGGCAGGAGCCAGGTGCTTCTCCTGGTCTCCCATGGGGTGCAGGGCCCAAGCACTTGGGCCATCCTCCACTGCACTCTCTGGCCACAGCAGAGAGCTGGTATGGAAGAAGGGCATCCGGGACAGAATCCGGTGCCCTTACCGGGACTAGAACCCGGTGTGCTGGTGCCGCAAGGCAGAGGATTAGCCTAGTGAGCCGCGGCAGTGGCCTAATTATAACAATTTTTAAGTAATATAATAAATTCAGGTTGTATTTCTCAAAATCATACTGTTTCATCCCTCCTAAGTCAAGGTTCACAGCACCAATAACTGCCTTAATAACTCGATTTTGAATCTTTCAGACAAAAACATGGTAATCTGTGTATCTTTGTCAACAGGGACTGATTTTATCTTCTTGGAAATCATTTGGTCACCCAAATAATCCTTTGCATTACTCAAGATCTTTTTTAAAGATTTATTTTATTTCTTTGGGAAAGCAGAGTGACAGAAAGAGGGAGAGACAAGGAGAAAGAGATCTTCCATCTGCTGGTTCACCCCACAAATGACTGCAGTGGGTGATGCCGGGCAAAACCAAAGCCAGGAGCCAGGAACTCCATTGAGGTCTCCACATGCTTTGGAGGAACCCAAGTAGTTGAGCCATCTTCTGCTACTTTCCCAAGCACAGACTGTAACAGATCAACCAGGACAGGAACTGGTGCTCCCTTATGGGATACCAACATCACAGCTATGACAACCTGCTGCATCTAATGCCACTAGAAGCTACTATTCATGATAGTAATCAGGAAATACATAATAGTTATTTTATCCAAACCCCTTTTTACATAATTCCTTGCTGGAGATCAGTCCTTTACCTCTTGAACCTTACGAATTCAGGAGATAGAAAGTTTCACATCACTATATCATTCAAAGCAAAATTATAATTGTTATCTGTGAATGGATTATAGATGATCAGTGGTTCCATTATCTTCCATGTGAAATTTTGTGATAACTGTAAACATAACTTCAAGGGAAATTGTTTACATTTTCTTCATCTTGCAGGAAGTGATCTCAAAGCTGTTGAGAAATTCTACTTTGCACAGTGTTCCCTGGGCATGCTCTGTCCTAGTCTCCCCAAATCTATGATACCATCTCCGAAGAGCATTGACAGAATAGAAGGGCATGGAATATACTGGTCAGGAATATTGGCCAACTCAACCTCACAAATGCGCCCATTTGCCTGGATTTCTTACGCTTTATTCTCCAATATATTTCTCATCGATGGTCCCCTGAAAACCAGTTCTCACCACTGTTTTAGTGTTTCCCACAGGTATGTTATTTTTATTTCTTTTCCTCTCTGTCTGTCAAGACTATGAGTGTCTCCATGTGTGCCTCTCAATCTGTAGACAAAAGTCTTGATATGTGAAAATGACTCAGTACATGTCTCAGGAGTGAGTGATGGAGGAACAGATAAATGAGCCTATGAATGAATGAATGCATGAATGAATGAATTGTTCAGAGATTATAAGACCAGCTCATTTTCCCTGAGGATCCTGAGTGAAACTGAGACTGATGGCACTGAGGAGAACAGCAACAGAAGATTGAACTTGAGTCGTTGCCAACAACTGTCTCATGGAGGAGTGGGTCTAGGGAACTTGCACAGTTACAGAAGACAGTTCATGTCCATAATCTGGTTCATCCAGAATCTCTGCCTGGAGAATTATACCTCATTCAAATATCCATCCCTCCTTGAAGGTGATGAAATCTGACCCTGCAGCTTTCTGCTTCCCTATCACTGCCACTCCGCATATCCTAGACCACCCATTGCACTCACACCAAGGTTTGTTTGCTGCCCACTCTCATGAACTGAGTTGTTTCTGTCCTGGGTTCTTCACCCTCCTTAAACATCCTTCTTTCAGATCTTGGTCTGCTACATAATATTGCTTTAATTGCATCATATAATGAGGGCTTACTATGTCTCAGGCATTATGCCAAGAGCTTTCACCAAATCACTATGTTAATTCTCATAACAACCTATGCTGAACTATTTTGATAAGCTATTTTCAAAGTTAAGGCATCTAAAGTTTCAAGAGATCCAAGGTCATTCTTCTTACTCATCTTTCTCAAGTGAACTAAGCTGATGTTTCTTTCAGGAAGCCTCCCATAACCTTGCAGGCCCAGGAAATAAAGATGTCACTCCCTGATTGTTATCCATTTATGCCTCAGAAGTCCCCATGACATCCTACATGCCTTAAGAATAGAATAATGGTTCATGAGCCATTATAACTCTGGGGCCAAGAACAATGGTACTTGGCAAGAACTCAATGATTAATTGCTTGGTTTGGGTTTTTATTATTTGTTTAAATAACTCTTAACTCATGACTGATAATTTTCTTCTGAGCTATGAGTGCTTCTGGACAATGCATTCAACACTAGGATCTCACCCCAGAAGTGCTTCACCTTTGAGAACCACCTGGTTCTAAATCACAATCAATCTTTGCCTTTCTCGCTTCTACTTTCAGATCACAAATGGTAAAAATAAAATGCCTTTCTTTACACCACTTATCTAGTCTAGATCTGAACACAAGCAAGCACTTGGCAGAATGGTTAACAGCACAGACTACAAACCACAATACTTAGGTTCACATCCCAGGCCAGCACTTACAGATCTGTGACATTGGAAAGTCATTAATATCTCTGTCTCCACATCCTCTTTGATGTAATGTGGATGATAGAAGGATCTACCTTGTAGGGATGATGTGAGGATTCAATGACCCATCAAATTAGCAATGTCTTACAGTTCATATACACTGATATGTATGCTTATGTATGCTCTTTCTGTGTGTGTGTGTGTACAGGTGATTCTCATGATTTGTGGTGGTAGTATTCTATAAAGTTACCAAAAACTCTGAATTAGCAAATCTGGAATTATACATAGTTATATTCCTGAGTCTCTGATCACAAATTTTTGTCAATGAATCAAGTTATACCCATGTGTATGTGTTTTTATGTTTAAATACACCTTACATAAAATATGTCATTGATTCATTTACATCCAACTAACATCTTAACACCACCGTAATTCACACAGGATGAGGTTCATCTAACACACATCTTGTCTCCATATGAGACATCATAGCCTTCTTGTTTATAGAAACCCCAGACAATGCTCCAGGACTACACTTAGGCATAATTTAGGACAGCAAAATTACAAACCAAAAGCCATAAAATTTTTAAAAATATGCCACTGATCTAAGGAAAAGGATACTTGTTTACAGAATAAGGGTAGAAACGCGAAGTCAAGGCATCGTCATGTTGAAACTCTCCTGAGAACATGCACACTGGACACCCAAGATTATTTCACAATTCTGTACATGCCTGCAAATGACCATAAAAGCACAAAGAGTATTGATTTGGAGGTTACAAGTCAGGTTGGTAAGTGAATTTTCAAATATAAAATTCACAAATAAAGACATTGGCTTATCCACATATGCACACACAATCAATGCATGCATGCACACACACATACACGCACACATTACCAGCTGCTTTCTGAGAGAAAGAAGTCCCTGCAATTCCGATTCTAACACAGTTTCTCTAGCTTTGCCTCCGTCTATTCTTGCATTATTGGTTCTGCTAGCCAGTCCCTTTTCTCTACTCTTCCATGATAAGCATGCATAAACCTCTCTCACATGAATAGAAGAAAGAAGAGTTTGTGCATGCATAGTCTTGGCTTTACATCCACTTCCAGAAAATAGACCCCATCTCTTCTCTCTTTGTTGGACTTTCTCAACAGACTAGTCTTCTCTTACTAACTCCAGGCTTCCTTCCTCCCTGTGCTCCCCACCCCACTGATGGGCTTGTGTGCAAACCATGCTATTGAAATACATTTCGGCCGGCGCCGCACCTCACTAGGCTAATCCTCCGCCTTGAGGCGCCGGCACACCGGTTCTAGTCCCGGTCAGGGCGCCGGATTCTGTTCCGGTTGCCCCTCTTCCAGTCCAGTTCTCTGCTGTGGCCAGGGAGTGCAGTGGAGAATGGCCCAAGTGCTTGGGCCCTGCACCCCATGGGAGACCAGGAGAAGCACCTGGCTCCTGGCTTTGGATCAGCGCGATGCGCCAGCTGTAGTGCGCCAGCCGCGGCGGCCATTGGAGGGTGAACCAACGGCAAAAGGAAGCCCTTTCTCTCTCCCTCTCTCTCTCTTTCTCTCTCTCTCACTGTCCACTCTGCCTGTCAAAAAAAATACATTTCACCTCCTAAGACTATCAGCCACCTCCTCGCCACCAAGTGCAGCAGCCTGTCTCTCACATTGGCCTTCCTGAACTACTTTCCTACATGGGACACTGCAGATCACTCTCCACAATACAGACTCCCCTATGCCATCACATTCCACCATACTGCAACCTCACACTGCTCAGGGAGTCCTTTGGCTGTCCCTCCCTGGAGTTCGCTCCTTTGCCCTCCCGCCCTTTAGATGCCATTTTGACCAGGCTTCTGACTTTGGCCTTCACCCTTTTGCATAAATATCCCCATAGTGTCCAATGTCTTGATGGAGCCCATATATTGCGTCCTGAGTTCAATTCCACATCTGATTTCTCATCACAACTTTATTTATATTCTGGTCCTTGCCCAGACTGTTTCCCCACCGAAACACCCTCTGAACCCACCCAATGTGTAAACACTTTTTTAAGTTTCATCTTAGCACTTTAAATGATTTCAAGATTATTTGATGGTAGACACAATACAACTCATGAAGATCAGAAACAGAACCTTTTGTTACCTTCAGTTCCAAACCAGAGCAGGTTTCTAGGCAAGGCCACAGAGGGTGTTATACCCAGGCACAAGGCATCAGCAAGTTGGAGCTGCTGGGATCAGCATGTATACGACATGTTGGGTGGGCTTAACTAGTTTTCAAGACTCCTGTGAATAAACTAATTTAAATTCCATCAGCCCTCTGTATCTGCAAGGTCTGCATACAAGGATTCAACAAACCACAGATCAAGAACTTTTTTTTAATTTATATCCTTACCGGACATGTGAAGATTTTTTTCTTTTTATTATTTCTTAGATAATAATGTAACAACCATTTACACAGCATTTACTTCATATTAAGGATTATAAGTATCTAGAGATGATTTAAGGTATACAAGAGCATATTATATGTAAATACTACACCATTTTATACAAGAGACTTGAACATCCTCTGATTCTCTTATCCATAGGGTGGTTCTTGTAACCAGTCCTCACAAATACCAAGGGAAAACTCCACTTTCTTGAGTTCCGAGGCACAGAGGCTGTCCCAGGTTTTCTGACACCTGGCCCCAGGAAGACTAAAGTGAGTACATGGCAGTGAGTGAGTGAGTGCAAGAGAGGTAATCAAGATACAAACTTAATCATCTGCTCAGCTCTGAGAATCTACCATCTCCTAGCCCATGCCACAATACTGGATCAAGACAGAATTTCAAAGAAAAAAGACATATAGGGAACAGCTTCTTGAATGGGACTGAGAACCACCCTACCATCCAGTGGCCCCATGTCCAAAGCATTGCATGACACTTATCCACTTAGGTTTGTCTCTCCTTTATTTGTTTAATAACTGTGATGGCAACAATGGCATTCTGTTTTGTCAATCATTGTACTCCAGGACCCAGCACACAGGGTGTTTAATAAATATTTTCTCAATGAATTAGTAAAATATAAAAATAAAGAATCAAATAGAGTAGCACCTGGATCTAAGGTGGGGGGAAGCACCTAGGTTCAAAAACCATATTTTTGGAAAAATTTCAGTGCACATAAAATAAAGACAAAAGTAAGGACTCTAAAGTAAAAATTGGTGTCTAACTAAACTAGGTATTAAGTTGCTATGGGAAAAATTAATTCATTTGAGGAAAGATGAGAAGGGTATAACAGAGACTAATTAAAATTTAGTTTATCAGATTTTTCTCAGGAGGTTGGCAATTTAGTCAGAGGAAAATCTTATTTAAGTGCATAAGTATATTTCAGCTTATAAGTGTGATGCATGATAAAATGAAAACAGAGGATACCAGTGTGTGTTAAGTAATTGCCATCTTAGAATTTGATATGCTTTAAAATTCTATGGCTAGAAAACAAAGAGTCTCAGGGCAGACGTTTGCAGCTATCTCAGGATGATGAATTTTTAAAACACCAATGTGTGAGGTTATCAGTGGCTTTCATGTCCCTGACACTGTTGGGCACCTTTGGTACTCATCTGATCTGTAATGACACATGGGGCTCCTCCACCCAGGGATTATTCTCTTCTCTTGGCTTCTTTATATCCCTCTCTCCCAAGTTTCCTCAGGTTCCCTGGATGATCCTTTTTTGGCTTCATTGTGGTCCCACCTCCTCTATCCCATCTTAAAGAACCTGTTCTTGGCCTGTGCCGCGGCTCACTAGGCTAATCCTCCGCCTTGCGGCGCCGGCACACCGGGTTCTAGTCCCGGTCGCGGCACCGATCCTGTCCCGGTTGCCCCTCTTCCAGGCCAGCTCTCTGCTGTGGCCAGGGAGTGCAGTGGAGGATGGCCCAAGTGCTTGGGCCCTGCACCCCATGGAAGCACCTGGCTCCTGGCTTTGGATCAGCGCGGTGCGCTGGTTGCAGCGCACCCGCCGCGGCGGCCATTGGAGGGTGAACCAACGGCAAAAGGAAGACCTTTCTCTCTGTCTCTCTCTCACTGTCCACTCTGCTTGTCAAAAAAAAAAAAAAAAAAAAAGAACCGGTTCTTTTCTTGTCCTCATTGACTCCTCAATCTACATCTCCTTGGAAGTGCCCTCCCCCCTCCCCCGTATCTCCTCTGGCTATAGCTCAAATCTCTAACAACTCCGAGTTTCATCTCTCATTCAAGATAATGAACATGACTTCCAGAGTCCAGACTCTCAAACAAGCCAAGTGCTTTAAAACCCTGGTGCTTCCACACCTGATTCAACATGCATATCTGTGAAGTGGGGTTAGAAATAATAACGTGAGAATGTTGTGAAAGTTCATCTTGGACTGGCCAGCACCTGCACAGAGTTCAGAGCTCAACAGTAGTTGGCTAACTGTGTCACTAACATATCTTGTGTGTCTCTGGATACCATGACAGATCCTGATCTCCACTGCGGCCAATTCTCTCTCCCCTTGACCTGGCCACAGTCCCTAGCTGGCTCTGTTTCTTCCCTCAGCCTCTCCCTTTTGCTCTTCAGTCAGCACTCTCCATAAAGTGGACAAAGCTGGGTTGACCAGAGCAAAGATCAGATTACTCAGCAGCCCAAAGCACCACCTCTGTTTGATCTTCCAGCATCTTTCATTTTCATCTTCGTGTTTTTTAGGTTTTTCCAACAATAACTGCCCACTCCTTCCTCTTGGAGGATGCTTCACACTTCAGACTCCTCATGCTAAGCGGTCTCCTGGATTTCTTGAATTCCACAACAACACTGTGACTGCGACTGGTGGTTCAGCAGTGAGCAAAGCAATCACAGTCCCCACATTCCTCTACTTCCCAGTGGAGAGGAGGATATCGCTTTTAAACACACATCTACTAATGCAGATGGGGTCTCAAGCCATAGTAATTGCCTTTAATGGAAAATAAGGACTTTTCAGGGCATTAAATATGGAATCCTGGTTTAGGTTTAGGATTTAGGGAGTGTCTCTCCTAAAAAAAAAAAAAATGCCTCAGTCCATTCTCTGTTACTATAACAAAATATCTGGGGCTTTAAAGAGAAGTGAGATTAGTTTAGTTGAAAGTTCTAAGATCAAGAAGCTACAGTTGTTGGCCACTGATGACAGCTTAATGAGAGATGGCATTACAGTGGGAATGTGACAAAGAAATCACGTGGCAAGATAGGAAACAAGGAGATTCAAAGATCAGGATCACTTTTTTTTTATAACAACCAACTCAAGGAAACTAATCCCAGGTCCCTCAAAAATCTATCACAATGCCTTCTCAGGGTAGCATGCTCAGTGATTTCACAGCCTCTTCAAGCTTTCACCACCTCAACAGCACCACACTGAGGACCAACTTTCCAGCACATGAAACTCTGAGGGGCACACTCAGACTCTACCCATGCCATAGAAGAGAATACCCAGAGCTGAGAATCAAAGGATCGGTTGGAGTTGACCATCAGCTAGACTGATACCAGAGCTTCAACACTGAGTGGCATGGAGACCCCATCCCTGAGATCTAATCTGAAACATTGAGAAGGCAGAGGAGTAAATGCTGTTAGGAGTGTGAGGAAACATAATGGAATAATCACCAAATCTAAGTACTCAAAATTATTCATGTCATTTTACTGAAGATTACAAAAAAATCTGATTTTCCCTTAAATTTAAACTCAAAACTTTGCACAGACAACAAAAGCAAAGGTATTATACCAAACTAAAAATAAATAAGTAAATAAACTTGGCCTAGCAAAGGAGACAATCAGCAAAGTGAAAAGACAACATATTAAATGGGACAAAGTTCTTGTAAACTATCCATCTCATAAAGGGGCTAATATTGAGAATATGTAAGGAATGCAAACAACTCAAATAGCCCAATCTAGTAAAAAGAATAACCCAAATAAGAAATGGGCAAAAGATCTGAATAGACATATCTTTAAAAGAAAACATATAAAGTGTCCAACAGGTATATGAAAAATGCTCAATATCACTAATCATCAAGGAAGTTCAAACTAAAACTACAGTGAGATATTATCTTATACCTATTAGAATTGCTATTATCAAAAAATAATAAAAATAATAAAAATAACAAGTATTGGTGCATATGTGGAGAAAATTTTTACACAGTATTGATGGGAATGTAAATAGAACCACAATTACAGAAAACACTATGGTAGTTCCTCAAAAAATTAAACATGAAACTACCAAATGGTCCAGCAACCCCATTACTGAGTATACACTCAAAGGAATTGAAATAAATATGGAAAAAGGAATGTTTGCACTCCCTTGTTCATTGTTGCATATTCACAATAGCCAAAATATGGAATCAAGCTAGGGGGCCATCAATGGATGAATGGGTATAGAAGGTGTGGTCTGTATACGCACAATGAAATACTATTCATTGTGTTAAAAAATTAGAAAAATCTCAACATTTCTGGTAACATGAATGAACTTGGAGGACATTATGTTAAAACAAGGCAATAACAGAAAGACAAATACAGCATAATCTCACTTACACATAGAATCTAAAGCTTAAACTTGTAGAGGTAGAGAGTACAGTGGGAGTCACCAAGGGCTGGATGGAGGACAGGGGGAAGGTGGGGAAGGTGTTTCTCAAAGGATGCAAAAGTTCAGTTAGTCAGCAGGAATAAGTTCAAGAGATCTGTTGTACAATAAGATGTCTACAGTTAACAACAATGTATTATATTCTGAAAATGCTGACAGCAGATTTTTAAAAATTTTTTCTAAATTTTATTTAAGAAATAAAAACCATGCATTTCATAAGACAGTAGATTTTAAGTGTTCTTACCACAAAAAAGTACATGACATAATACATATGTTCATTAATTCAATTTTGTCAACCCACAATATATACATGGTTCAAAATATCATGCTTTATACCATAAATATATTCATTTGTGTTTATCAATTTAAAAAAATCAAATCAAAACTCTAGGGAAATGGGAATCACACTTCAGAAAGAGAGCACACATCAACTTAGTCATAAGAGCGAACAGTGGGCTGAAGTCACCTGTCACCTGGGATCCAGGCCTGGCTGCCCCAGGGGTCTGATGCTTGTCTATAGAATTTTGAAGTGCAGCTTTGAGGACCAACACATAATAAAGGATCAACAAAGAGTAGCTATCCATAATAGTAGCTATGAAATCGTCAATTGAGTTAAAAGTTTCTCTGGTGACTAAAATTTCTGGGATCCCAGGATCACTCTGAGTGCCCAACCATGATCTTGGGTGATGATGACAATCTGAAGCTGAAGTTGATTGGAGGCAGTTTGCAGGTGTGCAATCCTATGGGAGACAAGGATGTGATGAGATAATTGCTTCAACCTATACAACATGGGTATCATGTAGATAGCTTTGGTATTTGAGGGGAAAGGAAGAAAAGTATCCTGTGGTGTATGTTAAACCTCTTGCAATAATGAGGGCAGCACTGGTTAAGGCTTCCTTGTATAGGCATTGCTCTCTATACAGCTTCCAGGCTGTGGCCCATTAATCAAAATATCATGTGATAGAGGCCAGGACCACCAGAGAGCTCCTCTTGTGTTGCTGGCTGGGACAAGAAGCTGAGCAGGAAATCAGGAAACCTAAAAGTGAGTTCTAATCTCGGCCCCAGGAGGCTATGACTTTGCAGGTATGTATCAGGTAACCTGTCTTTTAGCTCCACCTCTCTTTCTAGTTCCAAGCACTACGCAATGACAATCTGCTAGATGAGATGTTCAAGAAGGGGGGTGGGGGTGGGGCTTTTGGCATGGTGGGTTAATCCTCCACCTGCGACACTGGCATCCCATCTGAGCACCAGTTCTAGTCTCAGCTGCTCCACTTCCTATCCAGCTCCCTGCTAATGTGATAATGTGCCTAGAAAGTAGAGGAAGAAGGTCCAAGTACTTAGGCTTCTTTCACCCATGTGTGAAACCTGGGCGAAGCTCCTGGATCCTGGTTTAGGTTGCTCAGCCCCTGCCATTGCAGCCATTTGGAAGACTGAATCAGAGGAGAAAAGATCCCTCTCTCTCTCTCTCTCTCTCTGTTGCTACCTCTGTATGAGTCTGCCTTTCAAATAAATAAATCTCTAAAAAAATTTAGGCTGAATTTGTTAATCACACTAAAGGTTCTTTCCCTCACAAAAACTCTTGACATTGGAGATGCAAACTTTACAAAGCAATTGTTACCCAGTCTTCTCTGTGAGAGTAATTTTCGCTTAGAAGTCTGACTCCAGACCATTGGGCACTTTGCCCTGTGAAAAAAAAAAACACCTGCAGGGGGTAGATTTTCTTTGTCTTTCCCTCCACAGATAATACAATCACAAGTGAATGAACATACCACCTTCAATCATTTCACCAGTCTCCTGTCACTCAGAAAGCATAAAACTCCCTACACCACATAAGCAATCCAATACGCCCAGAGCCTGGAACACTCAAAATGCACGTACACTCAGTGATGAATTACTTTTCTTTAGCTTGAAGCTAAAAAGGAGATCCCAAATTGGATTTTATAGCTTAGACGTTCCCTTCACATCTTTAAAATGTACCCCCCAAATGATATTTTGAGCACTTCACAGAAAGGATGCCAAATATATTCCTGTAGTAGAGAAGTTTTTTTTTTTTTACATAAACTCAACCTAGAGAACATACCACAAATACCTTCCACTATCTTATCATTAAGCAAATTTTGAAAACTAATATAAAACAGCATATTCTTCATGTTAATTAGGAGCTAAATTGAAATGATTGGTGTTGGATTCTGTGCTACAGTTTAAAGATTTTCCCATTGTACTCACTTCCATTTCAATGGAAAGATAGAAATTTTGTTTACATTCGTACATTAATATACTCAACAAATATTTATTGAGTGGCTCTTATATGTAGGGGTCCTGAGCTGAACACAACTAGAGCAGTAAAAGAATGTTGCTCAATTGCTCTCCTCTTGCTGATATGATTTAGAAATAGTCACTTGTTTAATCATCTCCTCTATTTATTTCCCAAGAAGATGGTTCTACACAGTAACTTTTAATACAATGTGTGTCAGGATAAAAAGCAGCATGCAATTATCCAATTTTCATCTACTTAAATTTTAATGACCATACTTACTTGCCCATTCAATTTTGCAACTTTTAGCCTGTAGGCACATAAGTAGCAGTTTGAGACCTGAGATTCTCCCAGTTTTAGTTCTATCGCCCATTGCTTTTTGGACCACTAATTATTTTGTAGTAGGTAGTTTCAGCTCAAAACAGCCTTCCATTTATACTCCCAATACTCATAATAATTAACAAGCATGCAATCCTTGATTTTATATTTAGAGACTGACAACCATGTACCGATATTGAATGTTTTACTACATCTTTCCCCTTAGGAACCTGATAAAATGAAGAGTTGGGTCATTGCTACCATACCTTTGGATCAACCAGGTGGTTATCCAAGCAATGACCTAAGGCACCTAGACTGAAGCCCAGAGGATCTATTGTAACACAACCTGAGACCATAGAGCACAGGCGAGCGGGTTGCAACCTCTTTCTCTGCAGTGTGCTCTGAAAAGTATGTCATTGCTTTCATGGTTTGTTGAAGGGGAAAGGCCATGATTTAGCGTTTCCATGCATAATCAATCAGATATGGACCCAGTACACATGCATTCAGCTGGTGCTATGCAAAGAGCAACACTTGCTCTGACTTACTGGCAGGAGACGTTATCTCCACCAATTTGTTGCCAAACTGTATCTGTGACTACCTCTGGGCCAATTAGATCACAGCACATTCATCCTATCAGAATCCAACATGCTCTGTGTTCACACATGTGGATGTGTTTATTGGAACTCAGCAAATGAACTATGATCATAAATTCAGCTCTTTAAAGACAACATAAATCAACTGAAAAAAGTACTGATGATTAACAGCTAACAATTAGTGTATTATAAGTGTAATCACTGCAGACATAACTTTGGATGAAAGACACTATCACAAGAACAGGAACTTGATCCAGAATAGGCAAGAAGTCAAAACACTGAAGTCATGTATCCAACATAAAGATCATGGAGAGGATTGACTCATCATGGATATATGAGAAACTAGTCTATTGGAGGATCTATATAGACATATTCCTATACAATAACCTACATATGAAAATGAGGAGGTAGTAGCTCTAAAACTTAAAGTCTTAAACTTTTAAATCTCTTAAAATTTCCCATCCAATTGGGTATAATTAGTTATTGAAGCATGCTCATACCTAAGTCCAAGGAGATAAGGAAATGAAATTATACTATATGCTTCACTGTGGAACCAGAATTATTTGATGGATGGTGCTGATGATTTTCAAAAGCACATCCACAGGATAATGAACAGACTTTTAATTTTGAACTGGAATGTACTCTAACACTCCAACCTGACAAGTGATAAATAGCAAACCTATATGGCCAGACAATATCCTGAGTCCATTAAGAGGTGGCAGAGCCAGCCTTCCTACCATCTCAATGACCACTACCCTCTTCCCACTCCATGCAAAATGATTGCCAAGTAGAGGAAGATGGAAGGGCACTTAGAGTGGTTGCCCTTACAAGCCCACTGTGTCAAGAAGGAAAGGTGCCTCCTTCTCTCCTCCAAAGGTAAATAAATGGGTTGCTAAGAGAACCAGACATTGGTTTAGGAACACCTACAAGAAGGGAACACCAATGATTCACAGCACTTGGCAGAGTTGTGGGAATCAGAGGCTCACATGGAGGGCATCACTAGGGAGCAGCAAACGAGAAAGACCTCAAAGAGCCTTGACATGTCCATTCTGGTTATAAATGTCATAGACAATGTCAGGTCTGGTGTCACACACCTGGTGTAGCAATTTTTGGGTCATGGAGGGAAACTGTGGAAATAGCCTTTGGCAGAATAGGAGGTCTGTGTAATACCCTTCCCTAGCTTCCCAGGGCCCTGAGACAGGAAAAAGAGAAACTTAGCAGTAACAGGACTCTACGTAAGAAACACAGAGATTAAAAAAATAGCAACACCCTATCCAGAGAGAGGGCTAGAGACTTGGAGGACCATAAAGGATTTCCCCCCTCTAAAGGAGTCCTCAGCAAAGTGACACCCTAAAGAAACTCATATATCTTCCATGTAGAAGACAGTACTTTGGAAGAAACCATGAACATCAGATGAAATAAGACCAAGCAAGAGTGAAACGAGGGCCACCTCCCCTAATGGACAGCAATGGGCAACCATGCATGAAATAATATCTCTGATACTCTTACTTCCACCTGTACCCCAAGCCTGTCCCAAACTCAGAGAGACTAGACTTACACAGAAAAGTCAGAGAAGAGAGGTGTTACAGAACCAGATTCACTTCATGGGGCTGGAGCATTGGGAAATGAAAGAGTACAGTTTCTCTAAATCATATAATGTCTTTCTTATTTTCAAGAGTCTTAATAAAACAAGATAATTTTGGAGAGTACCAAATGTTATAGCAACATACCCAGTCTCACCCACTCAGCACTGACTTTTTTTTTTTTTTTTTTTGACAGGCAGAGTGGACAGTGAGAGAGAGAGAGAGACAGACAGAAAGGTCTTCCTTTTGCCGTTGGTTCACCCTCCAATGCCCGCCACAGGGCCGGTGCACCGCACTGATCCGAAGGCAGGAGCCAGGTGCTTCTCCTGTCTCCCATGGGGTGCAGGGCCCAAGCACTTGGGCCATCCTCCACTGCACTCCCGGGCCATAGCAGAGAGCTGGCCTGGAAGAGGGGCAACCGGGACAGAATCTGGAGCCCCGACTGGGACTAGAACCCGGGGTGCCAGCGCCGCAGGCGAAGGATTAGCCTATTGAGCCGTGGCGCCGGCCAGCACTGACTTCTTCTAATAGATGAATCCCTCTACCTAGTTCCAAATACTCCTCTGGCAAGGTTTTCAATACCAGGCACAGCACTAAGAAGGCTGAAGATGTATTTTGCCATTGTGTGCTACACATTGTTTAATTTTGTTTTCTCCAAATTAGATCCTATCACATTACATGAGCTCAAAATTATAGTGACAGTCTTAAACCAATTGTAAGTTCAGACTTTGATTAATCTTTCAAAAGCCAAGTTCAATAGCATTGCATAGAGCAAAGAGGTGAAGTGGGAAAAATGCAATGTTCCTGGTTATTTAAAAAAAAAAGATTCGTCAGAAATTCACATACTTAACAAATAAAGGGAATAAATAATATGTATCTACACGGTATAGTATGTATCAGGCATTTACAGGTTTCTCCACTTTCCAAAAAACTTGGAAAAGTTATCAGATCTTGATTCACAAATGCAGACCTTGAATATTCTAATTTGGAATCACACAGTCATACATATGCTGTATTAGATTATTTGTCTATGAAAATTCAGTAGTTAAGCCAATTACAAAAACTCGTCAAATATTTCAACAAATGTCCAGGTGCTATCATCTCACTTGGTACTCTGCAATTTGTCTTTTATGTTTAAGTTTTCCCGGTTTATCAGAACTGAAAATAGATCCAGATGTGAATTCTTGGCCAAGTTCAAAGCGTTTAAAATGTTTCCCAATAATATTGAACATCTCTTCAGA
This sequence comes from Lepus europaeus, assembly GCF_033115175.1. Classification (NCBI taxonomy): domain Eukaryota; kingdom Metazoa; phylum Chordata; class Mammalia; order Lagomorpha; family Leporidae; genus Lepus; species Lepus europaeus. The sequence continues at coordinate 93,171,499 of NC_084839.1, forward strand.
GATTTAATTCTGTTCTCATCACTTGCTCTGGCCCCTCCTACATACATGTCATCCCACCCAGCTCTGCCTTCTTACGTTTAGTAGAGTAAAAGAATATTTTAAAAGCAAATGTTGTGCAGGACAAAATCTTTTTAACACACAGAAAGTAAATGGCATGCATTTAGCTGAGCAGTTCTGACACCCTCATCACACATCAGAGTGCCTGAATCCCGGTTCCTGCCAGTGTAGACCCTGGGAGGTAAGAGTGATGGCTTAAGTGACTGGGTTTCTGCCACCCACATAGGTCTTCTGTTCCTGAGTCTTGGTTCAGCTCTGCCCACTGAAGGCATTCAGAAAATGAATGTCACACAAATGATAACTGCAAGAGCTGGCTTTGCTCTGCCTGACTGTGGTATCTCTGTCATCCTGCACTCGAGTAGACAACCACCTTAATGTGTCCTTTTTGGTCTACACTTCAGAAAAGCATATCTGGTACTTATCTTCACCTAAAAGAAAAGAATTATAAATGGTGCACTAATTGATGTTAGACGTTTGCTCTCTGAGACAGGGAAAAGACCCCTCATACCTGCCCAAATGAACCGAGGGAAATCTGGTAGCCGATCTTGGACTCATGGCTTTCTATATGAACAAATGTCCAGCCCCATTGTTGGGGCTGGTGGGTGCTACTTGTTGACACAAAAGTTGGAGAAGACAGGACATCTGAACAGGAAAGCATGCTTAATACTTGTTTTTTCTCTCCTGCTCACTCCCCAATAGCTCCCTGCTGAAGTCTAGAGTCTGAGGCCACAAAATTGGAACTAAAAACGCAGTTTCAGTACAGCTCCATGGGCACAAACAGCTTCGGCCAGAGAATCATTTGCACTAGCAACCAGATACTCCACCCACTGAGCAGGCACTCTGGGGAGGCAGGAGTTCAGCAGCAGTAGCATGGTCCTCTGTAGAGAGACTGCACCTGGCATCTGGAGCTTTTGGAAGCAGAGCAGGAAGAGAACAAAGAGCCAAGCTGGAAGGGGTAAATACAAAAGGTGGCAGTAATCCCTTGGACTCCTTTAAATGACAAGAGGGAACTTCAGGAAGGTTAGCCTAGAAATAATCTACTTTGACACTCCTTTAAAAAAAGAATTCTGTATTTATTTGAAAGGCAACATTGCAGAGAGAGAGACAGACAGACAGACAGACAGAGAAAGTTCTTCTATCTGTTGGTTCACTCCCCAAATGGCCACAATGGTCAGGGCTGGTCCAGGCCAAAGCCAGGAGCCTGGAACTCCATCCTGGTCTCCTATGGGAGTGGCAGGGACCCAAGTGCTTGGTGCTGTCTTCCACTGCTTTCTCAGGTGCATTAGCAGGGAGGTGGATTGGAAGCAGGGCAGCCAGGATCCCATATTAGCACTATTCAAGTCCCAACCACTTCTGACTTCTACAACTACACTTCTGACCCAGCTCCTGGCTAATTTGCCCAGGCAAGCAGTAGAAGATGGCCCAAGTACTTGTGCACCTACACCCATTGAGAAACCAGGATGAAGTACCTGGGTCCTGGCGTTGGCCAGCCCACCCCTGGCTGTTGTTGCCATCTGGTGAGTGAACCAGTGTTGGAAGATCTCACTGTTTCTGTCTTTCCTCTCTCTATTACCCTGCCTTCAAGTAAATAAACATCTTTTCTAAAAAAAAAAAAAAAAAAAAAAAAAATAGAAAATTGAATCAAGTGATTGAGAAATGAATATGATAACTTTCTAAGTTTATTAAGGAAACCAAAGACATACTAGTGAAATTTAAAATAAAATTTTTAAAAGGTCATTCCTTAAAAAACAGTAAATTATGGAAAAAACAGTTTTAAACATTTATAAGGTATGCCAACTGCTCAGTAAATTCTAGACTCATCCATAGCATGTTTTCTGTATGCAGACTAGTTCATGTACTGATACAATCAATGATAAATCAGAGCACAACATAAGTTACCCCCAGGGTCTGAGAACACACACACAGAGAAACATGAACAACACATATACACACACAAAATCGACTTCTTTAAAAAGCCGTAGAGAATCTCAGAATTCTGAGAGGGAAAAGATGTGCCACTATTTGACAGCAACACTTGGCAATGGCTCTGACAGTTTGAGGAGAAGCCAGTCTCAGTGGTAAACCCTTTTATGGGCCCTTGGCTGGGACACTAAAATAGGAATGAGGCGTGCAGGGAGAGCAGGGTTGGCGAGAACACGAAGCAGGCTTCACTCTGTTTATTTCTGCCTTCACTGTAAACTGTGCCCATGGCAGAATTCACATTGTGCCAGGTTTGCGTCGCTTCCCAGAGCTCAAACCCAGGGCAAGTGAAGGGAGACTAGAGAGATGATGAGGCTGTCCTCTCTTTTAATTTCAGCTTTCAGCAAAAACTTTAATGCACCCAGTGGCTCTAGCTTTGCCATTATTGTGTGCCTACTACATACCAAGCATTTTGTTGCCACTTGGCCTTCCCCGAGCACGAAAAGGGACTAATGACGGTATCTGTTTCCAAGGGGCATCCTGGGGACGAAGCACAAGAATGCTTCTACAGTGCTTGTCACGGTGGCTGGCACAGAGTAAACATTCAATAACTGTTAAGCTTAAGACTGAATGGTAGATTTCGAGCATTATAATTATTGAACAGTTAGTCAGTACGGATCCAGGATTCAAACCGGGCAGGCTGATTCCAGAGCCAGCCCTCTTAATCACTATCTTGCGCTGTCGCCATTAATTATCCATTAATTTTCATAGAACATTTGAAAATGCATCATTGTGGTTATTCTTAATATTGATAAAATGAGGCACTGAGAATGTTAATGGCTTGGCCAAGATTTTAACTAAAGGGAAGCTTCACCTCCCAGCGATAGCTCCCCACAGTGGTGCAGCAAATCAACCTCAATAAATGCATAGAGCACACAAATGTGTTAGAGGAAGTATAGTACAGGAAAAAGCTAAAGAATGAGAAGACATGCTCCCCACATTGAGGGGGTTTACTTTCTGGTCAAGAACACGAAGCAGGCACCAGGGACTCCAAAAGGAATGGATGAATAGAAATGCATGTGTGTGAACACGGGAAAATAAAACATGCATACAAAGGGCTGAAAGGAGAGGATTCAGAGGGAGCAGTCCCAGAGGCTTCCAGGGAAAGGGAAATTCAGAGCCAAGTTGAGAAAGAAAAGAGGGGTATGGCTTGGCAGAGTTTTCTCACTCCAGCCATGTTGCCAGTCAACAAATCCTCCCAGTCCAAGGGCCATTCCCAACGCAAGCCATCATGGCGTGTGTGTGCACAGCTCCAGTGTGCAAAGCGCGAGACACACGGCTGTTGACAAATGGCCAAAGAAATTCATCAGTATGGTAGAAAATGACCTGTTCCAAAGAAAGGAAGAAACTTTGCAAAGACAATTAGAGTCTCATTTAAAAAAAAAAATCTTTGTCCCCTATCGTAAATTATTTATGTATTTATTTTGGGCCAGTCTTAGGATGCACACTGTCTTTTCATCTTTCAATATCTGGATTTACATATGCTTCACAGTGTGCCCCTCTTGTTCTCCCCTCCCCTTTTCCTATGCTCTGATTCTCACCCTCTTCTCTTCCCACACCACCCTAAAAGACAAACAAAAATAAAACAAACAAACAAACAAATATGTGAAACTTCTTACTTGGAATGATTCGAGAGTCTCTATACTATTAAGACACTGAGTAATGATTGGCTGCTTTCCAGGTGGCTCTGCAGTCTGTTAAATAGCTCAATTAGTGAGCAGCGCGCTCTCTCGCTCTCGCTCTCTCTTGTCTCTCTTTCTCGCTCTCTCTCTCATTGAATTTTGCCAAGTGCATGCTGCATTGTTGGAAGGGGCAGTGCCAAATTAGCCTAGCAACATCCCTTTATAGCTCTGACGTCTAGGACACCTGAGAGCAGCTGCGAAACTCCCCTCCGCAGGCCCTGTGGGGCGATGAGGCAGCAGAGAGCACGGCAGCAGACAGGTTTTTCCTTCTTCAGGGTGGTTAATGAGCAATGTAGGTGAAGACCCTTGAGAAGCACTGGGCATCTTGCCCACCCAAATAGATGGCAGCTTTGAGATGGCAGCCAGAGCCGGTGCTCGTGACCAGGGAGACAGACAGAGGGGAAGAGAGCGCACCCCGGAGCAGGCTCTCTGCCTATCCATTCAGCTCTGAGTGGTCTGAAAGCTTGAATCCTTAAAAAAATTTTAAAGCCACAAATGTCAGTACAATGTAAATCAGCCATGTGCCTTTAGCATCGTGTATTTCAGGGCTTGGCCCTGGAGCTCTCATTCTCTCTGCTCCTAAGAGGAGGTTTAGGTGCACACACACATACACACACACACCAGCCACCCGACACACACACACAGAGTGAGCCCGCAAACCTCTGCTATATTTATGTCTATTTGTGGCTCAACCAGACATAAACAGTGTCAGGAGAGAACAAATGAGAAAGCTGCGTTCTCTACAGAGTACACAAGCCCGACATAATTCACAATTCCTTACTGGAAACTTGTTGCAGTGCTCTGAAAATTCCTACAGAAAGCAGGACATTCATGTCATAAGGTAAACACATTTCGTCTGTTGTCTGCTCCAGTAACACATTTATTGGTATGGGCTATGTGATACTGATGTATTCATTACATCTTGGCATTTACAATATACAGTATTTCTCTGTTTCACTCATTACAGCCCTCATACCAATTAGGTGAAAGAAAATATTGTTTGCAAAGATACTTTTAGGGGGATTACATTTATCCTAGAATATTATGTATCACAATTTTAGAAACATTAAGTCCCAACATTTACATATAATTATTATGGTTATACCCTAGAGAAGATATTTAAATGTCTTTACCCTATCTGTTGGGTATATGTTTCTCTCCTAAGGAGAACCCTGTCAAACAATTAGGATGCTGAAATAAGAGAAAATATCCTGGCTTGCTAAATTGGAGAAAAAGTTGCCCCAAGATAAAAATCCTTAATGTAAAATTGTACTTTGATTTGGGTGGTTTATTTTTGTGATGACATTATGCGAATTTTTTTTTTAATTTTAAGCATAAAAATCATACAACTCGATTATCAAGATATTTGCATCCGAGAAAATCAAATACTTGAAATTAGGCTCGATTTTTATGTGGACTTGAATCTGTTTCTTTGTAATTTCTGCGGGTACTTGGAAGGGTTTTGCCATGAATGCTAATGTGCTTTGTGTTTTAAGTAGTGATTCCGCACATGTTGAAACACAGGCAAATCTGAGCTAGAGACACAAGGCAGGGCATTTCGTTGGATGCTGCTGAAAGGAATCACAAAGGTCCTCCAAAAACGAAGTCTGCAAATGCATCCTTCTTCAGATCCCTGGGCAGTGTAGCCACCAGGGTCTGCCTGTCTTTTGGCTGGATATATACACCTTCATAGAGTGCTGGGGTGGGGGTGGGGGGCTAGTTCATTTTAATATCAGGTCCTCACTATCTTAGAACACACCTAGATTTTTTTTTTAAAGGACAGATGAAAGGTGATAACAGCTATCTGTGTAGGTCACTAGTAAAAGAATGCATTCAGATAATCCATCATACATTTTCATTTTTTTTTTCCTCCTGGAAAAAAAAAAATAAGAAGGGAAGGAAAATGAGAGAAAGCAAGCAAGCATAATCAAAAGCCTAAATGACAGAGTTGACAGTGAGATTCTGTGGTAAATGATTCCAGAGTCGCTGGCCTGCGGAGACGCGGAGGAAGTCCCCAGCAGACCTGATTAATTCCAGTCTCTCCAGCTGCCAGGGGAGCAGAGGGTAAGCAGTTGCGCAGAGAGGAGCCCATTACCACTCCTCGGCTGAAATAGATCTAATCAACCCACAGCCGCTCCAAAGAAAACTTTACAGGTTGAGCTCGCTAAGGCAGTGCTTTAAAATGATGACTACAAAGGACCATGGGAGTCTGAAAGCGTTTAGCCTTTATTGCAGCTCAAGGAAATTTTCTGCTGTGGCTAGGCCATGCTAATTTACTGAACATGACAAAGCTACCCAGACTCTGTGACATCATTTGTTTAAAGGTCCCCGTGCTCAGACGGAAGTATTTCGAATATTACTTTTTTTTTCTTCAAAAACAGTTAATTTGTTGATATTTCATCGGTGTTTGGGCTAATTACATGCACCATTATAAATGTCTGGACTAACCTACTTTAACATTTAATTTAAACAACAATGCTCTGTAATTTGTCATGGTGCTCACAAACTGATGAATATTGCAACTTTGTTTTCTAAGCAATCAACATTTTATCAGGGCATCTTAAGAGGAAAATTCCTGACAGGAAGGAGCCCTGAAGAAACTCATGGAGTGTTCATATTCTCAGCCTCAGAATTAAACTAAGTTACATAGCAATTCATATCATAATGATCTGAGCTGACTGAAAATGGTAAGGACTAACAAACGGTAAGGAGGTATGACTATATCAAGCAGAGTTCTGGATTTTTAAAAGTATTCTGTAGCCCATGTTGGATTGTATATCCTTCTCCTTTTTAATGGAAAATAGACAGAGGAAAATTATTAAGGCCAAATTGAAACCAAATAACCATTTGTCTTTTCTTTTTGTCATTGGAAATCTTTGTAAAGATTTGCAGAGGTAAAATCTGCTTTTGTTTAAATAATCAAGATTTGGAAACTCTGGACGAGTTACATGATACGTTGTTGAGAATGCTGTGTGCAATATCAAATATGCACATCCACACTTATTAAATATATTGATTACTAATGTAATCACTGATCACATCACCAAAAGAAATCCAAGAGGAGTCCTCCAACATTGAATGTCAGTTAATTACAGAAGATAATCTGCAAACCATCCCCTTCAGAACTTCTATGTCGGAGGACGATACCACAGAACCCACAAGATGAACAGGGAAGAAACAGAAAGGAGATAAATAATAGACAGTTTAGAATTTTACCAATCTCTTCTGAGCCTCTCTGTTAAGATGTTATTTGAAGCACGGTCCTGAGGTTAAGGATATGTGAGAGGCGCAGGAGGTCATTAAGGCAGGCTGCTGAACACACCAACATTTCAGAAAAAGCCAAATGTAGTCACAAGATACTCCAAGAAAAGTCCTAAGCTTCCATAGAAATATGACAGCTAAGCTTAGAGAAATACCATGGCTCACTAAGCATTTGCATAGAACTTATATCAGCAGCTAGTCATAGCATTGTTACTACTATTATCTGAATTACAGTCTAGGTGTTCATATCCTCAGAGCTCTTGATGATCTGTGTGTGTGTGTGTGTGTGTATTTCCTGAAAATGAACTTTGAGCTGTTTACTTCAGGTTTATGCAGAACTCAAGAAGATGGGACTTTCCTTCATGCTAAGGAGGCCAAAATGCATCGTAAAAATCCATAGTTAGTGGTTTGGAAACATCTACCTTTCATCAGAACATCACCTGTAGTTCTAGTGTGTCCTTCAATTGTAATCCTGAAGTTCCGAATTGGATTGGTATTCTAGAGCAAAGAACCCTTTCCTTTTCTGAGGTTTTTCAATTTTGTCTCACTCAGGTAATAGCTAGCTGCTTTCCATGTCACCACCCAGAATCCAGCAGCACCTCTAGATGGGACTGTAGAACTGAACAAGCCTGTCCACACCACAGCTGTGAGTCTCTCACAGTCGCAGGACACCCAGGGCTGGATTTATGTCTGTCCTGTTCAGTGGCAGTTGGTTCCTACTGGTTTCAAATATGCAAGCAATTAGACCACTGTAGTTTTAATTGATTTGACATGTCTGTTTTATCCTTAAAGAGAGAAAAAGCACATTTAACAATTCCAAGGATGGATTTTTTAAGGCCACAAACAGCTTTAAAATTATATTTTATGATTTTGCAGTGTCTAATAGAGTTCCAGATAAAATTATAACTTTGGGGAAAACATCATATGTGCATGGGACCAGGAGTTGACTTGATCCTTAAATAGGGTTCTGGGCTTTTGGGGCCCAGGCCACGAATACTCTTCTCAAACCCAGTCTGTCAAGTTTAGTCTGTTCCTAAGCCTCATGCAGCACAACATACACTGTCTTTAGAAAAGACAGTGCTGAAGGCAGAACAGGCAGGACCAAGTAAGAGAAAAACCAAAAGATCAGCATAAATCCGTCTGAAAAACTACTCACGGCCAATAACCCACGAAGGCCCAATAAGCAGCAGCATTTTCACAAACAGAGCAGAAAATGTTAGAATCTCCTCTTTGCTATTCAAGGAAACAAATTACTAATAACCAGTATCTTAAAGTCAGACAGCTTTATGAATAAGAAAAAATAGAAATGCATGCATGAAATTAGAACCTTGAAGAAACAGGTGCATTAAATGACGTTGGGGAATCCCTGAGAGGGGTAAGCTACTCACTAAGGAGCCGTGAATATACCAGGGCACTTCAAAAAGTTCGTGGAAAACTGAATTTTAAAAAAAATATATTTTGAGGTGAAAAATTTTGAAATCCACGCATAGTTCTTTTTTTCATAAAATTCATTTCCATGAACTGTTTGAAGTCCCCTCCTATGCATGAATTTCAATTTTTTTTTTGCACCAAAATAAATGGATCTTTTGATTCCATATTCCTGGCACTTTTTGAATTAACTTTTTATAACCTTAGCAAAGATTGAGCTATTGGTCATCTTGTGTATATTACTGGAGAATTTGTGTGTTACCAGTTTTACCATGGTGTGTACCAACCATTATTACCGCTTTTCCACAGTTGGTAAAATACGTGTGCTGTGTTGCTAATCAATGCCATGCATTGGCCAGAGAGTAAAGAACAGTCGTGTCTTGGCCTCCCAGGGACAGAAAATGGTCCACAAAGAGAATGTGAATGCATGCAAAGTGGGGCCCTTTTACCAAAGCTGGAACTTGGAACCAGAGGAACTCATCCCCACCAAAAAATATCACCAACATTCTAAACAGCTTGTTTTATCATGCTTTTGAAGGGGGAAAAAAAAGGGATGGTTTTGAAACCACCTGGGTCTGTTTTATTATTTTATTTCTTCTGGCACGATCACAGTCATGTCAGATGTGATTCAGCAGTAAAGGCATAGATGTATTAGCGGATTTTTAGACTAAATTCCAAGGGGTGTACTTTTTAACTGGCTACCTCCATGTGGTTTGGCTTTTTAAAAGAGTTCAATAGGCTTCATGTTTCTTATTACGATTTCTTTTTAAAATCTCTGTGTACCAGAGTGTTTGTGCTACTGAATTTTGCTCTAGTTTTCTTTCAATGCCAAGTCTTCAGCATGGACGAGTAAAGATGTGCTAATTAAACTCAATGCATTTCACATCTATTAATTCAGACTGTGATCTCTCATCAGATTTCATATGTTAAGTAGGACTTAGGGCTGGTCAACAGATGTAAACTTCAGAAATGTGGTGAACAACCAACTCCAATGTCCATTCCTAAGTCAGACTTTTTTTTTTAACATGTCAGATGCTAACAGATTATATTTCAGTTCAGCTAGACATTTGGCAACAACAGAGAAAACTACATTTTATGGCTCCCCTGGGTATATATCAGTTGTAGTTATTTTAATTATTTCCAACGCTTACTTTTTCTCCTGAAAAGGGTGTCCTTTCTCTAATTCTACCCTTGATAGAGGCTGTGATCACTGCGCCACATCACGCTAGAATGAGAAAGGAGAACACCCCAAGGTGACTTTATACTTCGGCCCTTCTTTCCAGGAAGCTGTCCTCCCACCCCCCACCAAAAGAAAAAAAAAATGCCTGCAGCAAATACAAGAGTATTTCAAAAGTTCATGGAAAATGCATTAAAAATTAAGCACCAATTTCAAAAAGCATTTTGCACCAATATAAATATACTTTTTTTTTTTTAATTTGAGAGGCAGAGAGACTGAAAGAAAAACAGTCAGAGAGAAACATAAATAGAATTCTCCCACCCACTGGTCCACACCCTAAGATGCACACAACAGCCAGGGCTGGGCCAGGCCAAAGCCAAGAATTAAAAGCTCATTCCAGGTCTCTCTCTTGGGTGGCTGAACACAACTATTTGAACTAACACTGCTGACTGCCATGGGGGCACATTAGCAAGAAGTTGAATCTGGAAGCAGAGCAAGGGCTTGACCTGAAACACTTGGATACGAGATGCAAGGGTCTCAAGTGGCATCTCAGTCACTGTGGCAAACGTCCACTTGTTAACATACTTTCTAATTCCATTTGCCCACAAACTTTTAAAATAGCCTTGTACAACAACAAAGCCCTGTAGTAAAGTGATAAAGAATTTGAATTTCTTTATTTTCTAAAGATTTATTTTCTAATTTATTTGAAAGGTAAAGTTACAGAGAGAGAGGGAGACACACACACACACACACAGAGAGAGAGAGAGAGAGAGATCTTCTATTTGCTAGTTCACTCCCCAAATGGCAGCAATGACCAGGGCTGGGCCAGGCCAAAGCCAGGAGCCCAGAGCTTCCTCTGGGTCTCCCATGTGGGTGAAGGGGGCCCAAGCACTTGGACCATCCTCTGCAGCTTTCCCAGGTGCATTAGCATGGAGCTGGATCAGAATAGAGCAGCCAGGACTCAAATCAGTGCCCACATGGGAGGCTGGCCCTGCAGAATGAGGCTTAACTCACTATGCCACAACACAAGCCCCAAAATTTCGAGTTTCAAATGTATATTTTCATTAAAAAAAAAAACACATAAAATGGGAGGCATTGAAACTGTTAATAGTCCTGCTCTACCATTCTGAAAACCAGTAACAGAGCATTCATACCACTGCATTTTGTGGACACTGAAAAAAAAAAAACAAAAACAAAGGACAGACCTGAATTCCAAAAACCATCAAATGTGAGACCCAGCATCTCCATCACATCTCTCTATGGTAAAACAAGAAGCTTAATTGGAAAAGTGAAGTTCAGAATGTAACACCCAGTTCCCATGTTTCTTTGAAAACTCTGTATGTTATGTCCCTAGTGACAAGATGACAGGTAAAGTGACATCTAACACTGAAAAGGCTGCCCAAATTACACCTATTCCAAACCAAAGCTGAAGTCCAAAGACCTATGGCCAAGCAAAGTGTTCGTTTCTGCCCCCTGGTGGATGAACAGGCACTTCCACACACCCATTGTGTGAGTTCTAAAACAGGGAAACAGACTTCTGAGAGCATGTTTCTGAACAGGACAATCTACGAGAATGTGGTCAGATCTAACCAGTTTTCTTTTGAGTGAATGCTTTGTAACAAGGTAACCATTTGCTATAGACAATTTTGTTCTTCCTCTGTTCTTTAGGATGTGAAGAGACTTCTATCGGGACAAGTGGCTAGGGTGCTGTGATCTTGGGCTATTCTCCACCATGTGTTTCTCTCCATATCAATTTCTCCATATCAATATCATATCATCTGCTCATATCCAAAACAGAAGCTAAAAAGAGAAAGGACACTTCACTCTCCCATTATGTTCTTCCCTGCATTTTTGCTGGGGACCAATCATCCAAATGTCACTCCTTTGTCTTCTCTTTCCTCTCTTACGCCACTGGTAGTATTTGCTACACTGTGCTTTCAACTTTATAGAACTAGCAACTTACAGTTTCCATTTATTTTCCAGGTCAAAGAAAGTAAAAACAATATGAGACGAAATTAATAAATGCATGATAGCACGGCACCCAGAGAGATTTCATTTCAATTTTGCCACCCTTATAGAAGTATTTTTGAGTGTGATATGCTCTGAAATTTTATAAAATTCTTGCCAAAGGTAAAAATAATATGTAGTGATGACATTCCCTTTTCACAAATGCACATATTGTAGAACCTGTGCCTAGCCACAGGATTTCGCAATCTTTGGGGATTGGCAATTCACACAGTGCAAAATCCCATTTGCAACATAGCTTTCCCCAATCCCATGGGATTCATTGTGGGAGCCTTTTAATGTAATAGTTTTCTTAGAGTTGAGAACTCTGAAATGATAGCCCCTAGTCTAAGACAGAGGGACATTAAACAAAGTGGAGATAATGAATTGATGGTTTACATTTTTATCCTGTGTACGCTTTTCTTAGCTACTTTCCTCTGTGTCTTCTATTAGAAGAACTCAGCCCTTGGACTGCTACCACACCCAGCTATTTCCCTGGAATCATATTCCTTTAAGGAGTCACATGTGTGCCCCTCTTCCAACCCCATTGCCTAGAAAATCCACTCATGTCCTCTAACCCGGGTAAAAACTGAGCTTTATGACCATCATCTGCTTTCTTGGAGACACCTCTTTTCCATGATAGATTTCCCTTGAAGACAGATCAATGTTCTATTTTAATCCAAGTGCACCTCCTCCCCAGCTTCTTTTCCCTTTTTATTTTCAGAAGTATCAAGTTCCCAAGAAAGTGAGTCTTTCAAAATGGTACGTACATTTCCAGGAGCAAATACCATACGGGATTCCTTATGTTTGCCTTCTTCAGAGAGTTCACACTTGAAGATGTCCAGTGATCTCTGCAAATGGAGCAGACCGCAAGCGTCAGATCCACCATGGACTAGATATCCATGCAGTACTAACCTTGACCCATGGAGGTGAGGAGCGAGAAATGTGAAAAGGTGCAAGGGTGACAAAGGAGGCCCCTTCCTGACTGTGAGCATGAGGCCAGTGAACCCTAGATCATCCTTAGCAGCATCATCACTTTCAGAGTCAAGCTTCTTATTTAAAGGGGAAAAAAATCTCCACTCTGTATTTGCTGGTGACTCAGGGCTTTCCACGCAAGCTCTTTCCAGAGAGCTTCCCTTTTGTAATCTTGGGGATTTGTGGTTCCTGCAGATCTTTTTAAGTCCTGTCATCATCACACATACTTAAGCGTTTAGCTCCTTGGACAGCTGTAAGTCATAAACAAAAACAACAGAACTTTCTTCCTAAGAAAATATTTAGACCAAAAAATGAGAATATACTTCAAATGAAAGCAATCAAATGCAAATGAAAAAGTTCAGCACCTATTAAAAAAAAAAAAAAAGGGAAAGCCAGCCATATAACTTTGACCTTTGGAACTTTCTCTTTTAGGTAAACAGATAACTGATTTTTAAACTCTCAGACCACAATATCTTAATTCAGTTATTGTCACCAGGAAAAGAAAACGATAAGGAATAAGCCAGAGAGTATCACTAATCAGGACAGAAAGTCACCAAATTTACTACTTCAGAACATTATCCAACTTTGGTGGGTTTTTTTTTTTTTTTTTGGGGGGGGGGCAGGTGAATTACCCTCATCTGTGATATACATTTAAGAATGAAACTTAAATTAGCTGCTTAAAGTGGTCCTGTGACTTTAATTATTCACAAAGTACACAAATTTAATGAGTTTTTAAATATTAAAACTCTTCTCTATTGTCACTACGGTGAGCTCTTAATTCACGGAGCAATTAAGTCAGGACCCTCATTTATCAGGACATGTGCGTTTGTTGAAAACATAGTCAGTTTTTATTAATTGATGCTACAGAAAGACTGGGCTGAAATTAATGTGTGTCTTCAGAGGTCGAGCTGGTGGTGGTGGGAAGGCAGCAAGGAGCAAGACGTGAGATAAATAAGTAACTGCTCTTCCCCGATTACTCAAGAGATTGCTGAAATATTAAGTGGCACTATGGTTACCGTTCTCAGCCAAAATGCGTGCAAGCAAATGCCCCCTGAGTTTTTCCCTGGCAAACATCTGTCGTGGGTAGTAGCTGAGAAATAGAGAAACTTCAAAGCAGTACTTTCTGATTATTAGCAGAGTGTGGAGTGTAATGTTCTTACATTTTAATGCAAAGCAAGTGTTGATGAGCTGAGAGGGTAGAATTAAAAAGTAGCCCAAATTTCCTTTGTTCTTCAGGATGGGGTTGACAGGAACATTCACAGTCAGTAGTATTCAGTAGTATTTCTTAGTAGTTATCAATTTGTGAGCCACAAGAAGTGCTACCTCCCAAGGCAGATGATGAGAGAGGAGCCGGACCAGGCACCATTGCCTGCTGTCAACCCACAGGGACTCCTGCCCAACCACCTGAAGTCTGCTGGGCAGCATGCATTGTTGATGGGCAATTTTGTTCAGGGAAACCCATTACAAAAGAACAAAGTTCAGATATCCTATACCTGAGCACTTGCCCACGGAGGGAACAACCACCTCCAAACAGTTTGCTGTGAAGGTTGAAGTTTTGAAATATAAACATAAACCCAGAGCATCAGTATTTATCTGGGTCATTTTTGGCAACATTTCAGTCAGTTGTTGGAATGATGTGTACGGGAAAGAGACTGATTTTTAAGTTGAACTGGTAAGAGTGGACATAGCCTATTTCATTGCTTCTGTAGGAACGGATTTGATAGTGCAATAATCTCCAAGTACTTTTTTATTTCTTTATTTTTTAAAGGATTTATTTATTTATTTATTTATTTGAAAGTCAGAATTACAGATAGAGAAGGAGAGACAGAGAGATTTTTCATTCTCTGGTTCACTCCCAAGTTGGCCGCAATAGCTGGAGCTGGGCAGATCCAAAACCAGGAGCCTGGAGCTTCATCTGGATCTCCCATGTGGGTAGCAGGGACCCAAGGAATTGGGCCATCTTCCAGTGTTTTCCCAGGTGCATTAGCGAGGAGCTCGTTTGGAAATGGGAGCAGGCAAGACGTGAATCTGCACCCATATGAGATGCCCATGTTGTTGAGAGGTGGCTTTTTGCAACATGGGTCCAAGCATTTTTTTTTTAAATCCTGAAACTCCACAATCTACTCTAGAAGCAAAGAAAGAAAGAAAGAAAGAAAGAAAGAAAGAAAGAAAGAAAGAAAGAAAGAAAGAAAGAAAGAAAGAAAGAAGGGAGGGAGGGAGGGAGGGAGGGAGGGAGGGAGGGAGGGAGGGAGGGAGGGAGGGAGGAAGGAAGGAGAAAGTTAACAAAAATCCTTCCTAATGCATGTAAACCAGAACACTATCCTGCTCACTGCCGGGTGGTTGCTACCCAATTCTGATCAGCACACAAACAGGTTGTCCTGGCATTCTCTGCAGCGGAGTTTAAAAAGAGAGCCAGGCATTCCACTCCCAATTCCTGGTGCATTTGGACTGGTGGCCTCCGGAGCACCACCAAGTTTGATGGGACCATGTCAAGTGGTCCCCTGTGACCAGGAGTTGGTTAATATACTCCCATTCCTCATCCAGACAGGCAACAGAGAAGGGGGGGGGGGGGTGGCGAGCAGCAGGGCAGCAAAGGCTCTCTGCTGCAAATGCTCGGTAATAAATTGTTCTTTCAGCGGTGCAGAAAAGGGATTTTTCGTTTCTTTGCTCCTTTCCTTCTTTGCCGGGAAGCACCAATGGGAGGCTGGCTTTCCCACCTGGCCCTGGCTGCCTGTGCCCATAAATTTGCCTATGCGATGCCTGTTTACGGGTCGCTGATGGAACATGGAGACGGTGCATTTTGTAAGCACCGGGTAGATAATCATGGTAATTGATGTTTGGAGCTGTGAGCTCCTAGGAGCACCGGGTCTCTTTCTCCCAGTGAGGCCCTGCTCTCTGTTATCAGTCCAGCCCATAATTAAATATCACTCTTTTACAATATGTTTCAGGCTCCTTAATGAGTCTAAAGCAGAAATAGTCACCTCTTTACCTCTGAGCTTTATTTGCTTGTTATTAAACAATGTTATTGAGCTGCCTTCTTTCCCTGTGTTGCCAAACCTGCATCATTTCCGTTTTATAATTGCACAATTAGAGCCAAGGCTTTGCTTTCATACATCAGCAGGCCCTGCGTGTGCGTGCCCGTGTGTGTCTGTGTGTGGAGAGGAGGCGAGGCAGAGGGAAGGAAGAAATCAGGTGTTCCTATAGACTACTCAAATGCATCTTACTTGCATTAACTGCCAGATTTTGCAAAATGGGAAGCGATTTATCATGAGCCATTTTCTTCTATCAACCACCTCCACCAGCCAACACGGCGACTTTCGCCGTGACCTTGTGCTGCATAGCGGAGGGTCCAATTTGCTCATTGTTACTCGCTTGCATAATCCTATGCCCCTCCCCCACAGCCTCTTTTTTTTTCCCCCCAAGCAAAATCCAGTCATTTATATTCTGAGGCTAAACGATATTCTTTTTTGCCCCCAAAGCTGGTGAGCTGTCTAACACTAGTAATTCCTTCTAACGAATTTCCAGAGAGCTCGTCCTCTTACACACCCACGCTCTCTCCTCTCTCACACACTTCCCCATGCTCACACTCACACGCACCCCCTTAAGCTGCTCTAAGCAGTGTATTAAGTAGCTGAAGAAAATCCATTCACATTCTGCTGTGTCGCTTTCTTCTCCAGTCATGAACCCATCACAGACTTTTTCGAGCTGTAGGTTGCCACGGTGAAGATTTACAATGCCAGTTATTCATACATCTGCCTTTTCCTCCCCCACCCCCCCTGATTCTTAAATCCCCTGGGCGAGGGCAACCTTGATACTGAGACTCGTAAAATTCATGCAGGCTTATCATCCTTGGTGAAGGCTGCAGGCCAGGCGTGCCTGCCCTAGCCTCCTGCCAGTTCCCCGCCATGACGGGTGGGTGGGCCGCCGGCTTTTCTTTCTAACTGGGAAGAAGGAGTGGGGGAGGGGGAGAGGGCTCACCGTGGGCATCCCTGTAATAGAAAACTTGTAGATGGGGATACGTACTTTATAAATAAGAGCGGTAGCTGTTTCTCTAATCATGTGTTAATTTTTAAGCCTCACTTTTGGCTCTCTAGTGGTATGAATTTGATACTGGGATGTTATGTAAAAAGTGACCTTCTTTGGAACAAAATAATGTGAGAAAGTCCACCTGTCAAGTGTGTTCAGAGGCTCAGAGAGCCACAGACGTCCTTTTCAGCCTTAAAAAGCCTGAATGCTTTTTAATATGTGCAATAGGACACCCATGGCTTGGGTTTTGCTACTTTCCTGGCTTGTTTATTTTTCTCTTAATTATTACTAAGTTCATTTATCTTAAAGAACATGGAGAACTGGGAAAAAAATCAATATTTTCAACAGCAAAAATTAATATCTTAAGTCGTTGAAATTCCCCCCATTCTAAAAGAGATTAAGCCTATGCTGACATAGTCACAATATCATAATCATTACCAAAAGGGAGAATTTTAACAGGTTGTTAGAAAATAACAATTTTGATGTTGGCAAGTGATCATCTGAAACATTTTTCTAAAAGTTTACAAAATTTACTTCTAGCTGAATTGAACTATAATTTGTCTCAAAACCATAAGGTTTTTTCAATCTTATTTTTTCCATTCCATAATTCCAAGTATACAAAATATTGGGCCAGTTTTGTGACACAGTGGGCTAAACTGTCATTTTCGAGGCCAGCGTTCTATAGTGGAATGGAGCCTGATGGAGTTCCTGGCTCCTGACTTTGGCTTGACCTAGTCTTAGCCATTATGATCATTTGGGGGGTGAAAATTATGCACACACACATATATATATAGCATACACAGACACACACATATACATATAGATGCACACACACACATGTCTTCCTTGGTACAGTAGTGCCCTTTGATCTGCGGTTTTGCCTTTTTCTTTTTCAGTTATCTGCTGTCAACTGTGATTTGAAAACATTGGGTGGAAAATTCCAGCAATAAACAATTTGTAAGTTTTAAATTTTGCACTGTTCTAAGTATTATGGTGAGAGCTCATGTTCTCCAGGTCTACCTTGCCCTGGAAGTACATCACCCCTTGTCCAGTGTATCCACAACGTATGTGCTAGCCACCCCTCAGTTGCTTAGTGGCTGTCCCGGTGATCAGATCAACTGTCACAGTAGCCCTGTGTTTATGTTCAACTAATTCTTATTTTATGTAATAATGTTCCCAAAGCAAGAGTGTTGATGATTTCATTACATTATTTTGTTATAATTGTTCTGTTTTATTTGGTCACTGGTGTTAATATCTGTATTATAATTATATAATTTTAAATCGTAATTAATAAATTGATTACTATAAAACT
This sequence comes from Lepus europaeus, assembly GCF_033115175.1. Taxonomy (NCBI): domain Eukaryota; kingdom Metazoa; phylum Chordata; class Mammalia; order Lagomorpha; family Leporidae; genus Lepus; species Lepus europaeus. The sequence goes on from NC_084839.1 coordinate 93,189,401, forward strand.
TGACTACAGGCATGTAGTACAGTACCCAAGTGTATGTCAAAAAAACTTATGAGAAACGCAATTAAAAGATAAGTCTATTTCTTGCACGAGAGGTCTTCAAAAATATGGAAAATACGTATTATGAAAACACTATGCAGCAGAGTCCGCTTCATGGGTGACGTTATCCCTCTGAGGGTTCCTTGTATTTCCTGCCGTCTTCTGGGAGGGCTCCAGAGGTGAGACATGTGCACAGTGCACTGATTCCAGTGGAGCTGCGCAATCCAAAGACTTATATCTGGAGGAAAATGTCGAACATCCCTGCAATGCTGATCTGGGGGACCACACTCTGTTGAGGTCTAAGGCATCACTGAATCTGCCACAGGCTACCTTTCAGACAGGGCTCAGCTTTGAAAGAGGCTCTAGATCTTTGCCTTCCTTTGAGGAGTACAAGCAGGTGTTAGGAAAGCGAAGAGAGATGGTCAAGCCCACGGAAAGGCCCTGGCTCCTGTTCACAGGTGTGTGACCTGCAGCCTGTGGACACCCAGGTCTCAATTTGCTCCTGGGTAAAATAAGGAGAGCCCGCTAACTTATCTGTAATGAGATTTCTAGTCTTCACATGATGTAGAAACCATCTACTCACTAAAAGGCAAGAACAAGTTTTCTTCTTCCAGCTCATTGTATAGTTTTGCTGCTCCATCTCCCCAGGGTATGCTCCCTGGGTGCTGGGCTCCCTCTATCCTAACTCTTCAAGTTGCTATGGAACATTCAGGAAATTGTCACAATGGGTGCCAGGGTATTCCAAGGACTTAGAATGGACAAAGATTCTGACCCATATTCCCCATCCCCCTTAAAACAAACAAACAAACAAACATAAACCACTGGGATAGAAGCATGTGTAGCTGCATTGGTTATAATTATATTTTGTTATCGTTGTTACCGTGTTCTGTTGTGTTTTTCTCACGTGGCATTTTTTCCCATTTAATGTTGTACTTTCTGACCTTGTGACTGTGTTCCTGGGACTAGGATGAGATGATAGCAGCTTAGTGAAAGCAGTTCAGTCCTATTGTATCTTACTTGATTCCTTTATGTTTTCCCTTCCTGCTATTCCCTTTTCCGTTAGATAGAAACTTCCTTTTCCAAACCACCTGCTGGCCTACTGCTCTCGCCTTAGCTCAGGGTACCGTCAGAACTCCATGTGAGGGGAGAAGGTGGATGCTGCCACCATCTTTGACTCTGCCCCGCCTCTGAACATTGTGGACTTGAGTGGTTTTTTTTTTTTTTTTTCTTTTGTAGTCTCACCTCCTCTCAGAAAACTCTCAGACCTATGTCTTATCAGAGGAAGATAAGTTAACACCTCCAGTTAAACTTTCAGAATAATCCAAGGCCACTCACAGATAAAACAATGAATTTTGCAGTGTGAAGTTCCAGCTGCCTTTCTTTATCCATCTCGGCCCTGGGTTTGGTTGAGAATGTACCAGCAAACCGCTTTCTCATCTGACTGTTTCTTCCCATGAGTGCCAAGTGAGGGCGATGTTTCCAGTGAACTCAGGATTCTGATTTCCAAGTGCAACAACATGTAGATACTTTTAAATACAAGGATATTCCAAACACTCTTGGAAAATTGGATTAAATTATAAGTTTCTTTGGGTGCAAAAAGATTTGAAATCCATGCATTATTATTTACATTTTCCATGAACTTCTGGAAGACCCTTAATATGCACAGCTTTAAAAAAAAACTTGTGCTAACCTAAGTATACCTTTTAATCCCATTTTCCACAAACCTTTTAAAAATATCCTATTTTGGAATATACTCTGCTGAGATATTACCACCACCACTTTTTATTATTATTAGCCTATTAATGACTAAAATGCTAGGATAGACAGGCCAATTTTGACCATGATCTACAGAAATAAATGATTTTATGTTTGTAAGAAGACACAATTGTATAAGCAGAGCTGATACAAAAGTTTAACAAAACAATAAACCTTTACCACCTGTGAAGTCTTCTGGTATTTTCTATCTTATACAATATGCTTATACTTCCACTGGCCCTGGCTTGAGGTTTGAAAGGCATGTTTATAGAGCACCATGGTAGTCTGGACAGGAACCCCTAGAGTCTGCAAGGAGGCTTTTGGTAGATTAGGACCGTCCTCAGAGTTGGCAGACAGGAGTAGGGCAGGATTTCAACTCCTACTCATGCCCTCAGCCAGAAGCCTTTGCAGAGCCTTGCAGCCACAGAGGGCTACATTGAAACCTATTCACTATTGGAGGATCGAGAAGGGGATTGAGGCTGAGGCATCAAAAGGCCTGTGCAAGACCATAAAATGCATTCTGATGTGGCATGAGTGGTATTGGCTATTTCCAGATCTGCCTCTGCACGGCTCAGATGCAAAGCAAAAGTGGTCTGGAAACAAACTGACATGATTCCCAACAATTCTAAGCACCATGAGACACTAAATGGAAAACAAGGAAGAGAGCAATGGACGGCTTATCAGAAACCTGCCTCAGTGTCTGCTAAGCCATTCTGCAAATTAACAACAATACCTTGAGGAATATCCTATTTCTGTATCTGCTGCAAACTCTATAAGCCATCTCAATCCATCCCCAAACATCAGGCTTTATTATAAATCACAGGTTCTAATAAGTAGGAATGTAACTTGGGGGATTTTTGGAAGTTACTCAGTAGCCATCATTCATGCTATCCGAGGAGACATGATCAGCAATAGATGACATCAAAGTATTGCAAAAGTCCCTAGGAGATCTTCCTCACTTGGCAATTCATTGGGCAATCTGTCTTACTTCAAGCCTACACCATACTTTTCTCATTTATTCTTTTCTAAGTTCATACAAAGTTAACCAACTGGAACTGCCAAAAAACAAAAACATAGAATGATCCACTCTACCAACATTCAGATACTGCATTTTAGTTTATAGGTACACATTATATTTTTAATGCAACGTTCTGTATGCCCTTGACTTATTATAGGTAACACACTACATTGAATTGTTTCAATAATGTAATATAGGCTAGTGGAACAAAACAGTGAAGATGCAAATATTTACCTCTTTTTTCTAATATCTCTTCCTTCCCAACATACACACAAACACACACACACATGCACACACCACAATACTGGTCATTTTTAAAGCAGAGAATTTAAACAGGAAGAAATATATTTTATTCCAAAACACTGTCTAAATGGAGAATGTATTGCTATGATCCATTAATCTCTTTATCTCCATTTGTTTTTATCTTGTTTATGTGTTTGTTTAAGATTTACTTATTCATTTATTTGAAATGCAAAGTGGCATAGAGACAGAGACAGAGAGACAAGAGAGAGAGATAGATCTTCCATCCACTGATATTCATTTCACAAATGGCCACAATAGCTAGGTCTGGGTCAGGCTGTTGTCAGGAGCCAGGAACTCCATCCAGGTCTCCCACATGGGTGGCAGGGACTAAAGCACTTGGGCCATCCTCAGCTGCCTTCCCAAAAGCATTTGCAGGGAGCAGGATCAAAGTGGAGGAGCCAGGATGCAGCAGATCACCCTGACAGGGCTATGTAGCTTGACTCATTATGCCTTGAAGTCAAATCCTCCATTTGCTTTTAACAGATGTTTTAAAAACTCACAGCCAGTATTATTCTTCAAAAACTGAATGTTTTAAATGTTTCATCATTTCAAGAAATTGACAAAGTAGTTTTGCTGACATCATTTTAAAGATGTATTTGTTTATTTGAAATTCAGAAAGAGAGAGAGGGAGAGAGATCTTCCATCTGCTGGTTCACTCCCCAGTTGGCCGGAGCTGTGCCAGTCCAAGAAGCCAGGAGCCAGGAGCCTCCTCTGGGTCTCCCACACAGGTGCAAGGGTCCAAGGTTTTGGGCCATCTTCTACTGCTTTCCCAGGCCATAGCGGAGAGCTGGATTGGAAGTGGAGCAGCAGGGACTCAAACCGACACCCATTTGGGATGTTGGTACTGCAAGCGGCAGCTTTACCTGCTACGACACAGTGCCGGCCCCATACATCATTTTTTTCATATTCTTTATATGTGGTGTGCCTTTCTGATGACGTGACTCAGTTACATTAACAGCTATGAGTCACAGTCAACAGAACAAAGATACATACTCCACCTTTGATGGCCATGGACAAAGATTTAACTTGGATGGAAAACAATATCTTCAATGCTCCCCTCCCCCAGATTACCTAAATGAAATAATGACATAGGTCCTTGGAGAAATCACACTTCATTATCAATTTTATCTCTTCTCCTTTGTACTGCATTGTCCCCTTAAAAGTCATTGGATAGTCAGAAATGTCTTTTGCACCCTGTTCCCCCAATCTTTTGACACTTAGAGAAGGCAGAAAGCAAGCATCTCCCATACACAGGAAGCCTACAGCAGGGATCCCTCAATCCTGACTCACAGAGGTCTTGACCAACTTCAACACAGAGCAGCTAGACAGAATGCCCCCTTGGCTCTACTAGAGCTTAATCTGTTTTCAAGATTTTTACCTAGAACAGCATCCTGGGGACCGGAAGTTGGCACTGGATGGGAGCTAATGATCACAGTTTTCTTCTCCCTGTCCACAAACAGCCTCCAGGTTCTGCTTCCCCCGTTTGCCTTTATGCTTCCTCCTGCCCCATCTCCACATCAGTTGATCTTCAGAGGGTATTTCTCCCTTGTTTCCTTCATGCACTTCCAGGAGAGGAAAGGAAGCAGATTTAATGAGGCCCAGTTGTATGTAGATCCATCCATAGAGATGCCTATGAGTAGATATCTATATCCTAATATCACGATGGCTCAGAGAACTGAGGTTTTAATCCTGCGGGTGTGGCATAACCCAGAGTCTCTGGGTAATGACACCAATTGCACCACCAGCAATAGCAGGGGACAACGCACAATTCAGTTTGCGGGGTTACAGTCATATTGAAGCAAGATCCATTTCAACCAGTACAGTGGTGTTCTGGGCCAGATGTCAGCAGTCACCACCCTAGAAAAGGGGTTGCCATAGGTAAAGAGGCTCCAGCAGACATAATCTAGTAGGGCTTCCATGAGTGAAGGCATGTGGTACACTGAGAGTATAGAATAGCATGTGGAGTTCTCTAGAGTAGGATCAAGGTGCAGTCTTCCCAAACAGCCCCCATCTAGTCTCCTCACTAGATTTTAGCTCCTGTTGCCTTATCCCTCAAGCATGAATGTCCCACGCTTCCATACCACTCTCTTAACCAGGATGATATTTGCAAATAGACATCTGGGACCCTGGGGATGGCTTTCTTAGGTCTATGTATCCCTGTGATACATAGAACTCGACATCTGTCTGGAGTCTCTTTTTTCTCTATTCCCGCCAGCAGACTCTTTCCTCTCACCTTCAAACACAGAGCCTTCTTCAGAGAGTTCTGCTCTGTTCTCATAGAGACAAGAATGTCCCTCCATTGTGGATCTAATTATCCATCACACCAATTTGTTGAAGCTGTAGAAAATTGAAAGTTCTACTTCTAGTCCCAGGAATACACAAGACACTATTAACTGTGGGTGTTCAATACATGTTTGCTGAATGAATGAGTGAAAACTAGATTGCCTGATTCACGGACTTTATATAATTCCCTCACCTAAGATATACAGATAGCTCCTCAAACATACAAATAAAAGTAGGTTTAAATTAGATTTATTGCTTTGGCTAATTTTGGATAATAGTATTTAAGTTAGATATATGAGTGCTTTATTGATATAAATTTTGAATTTCATTTCTTTTTTTTTATAAGATTTACTTATTTCTATTTCAGAAGTAGAGCTACAAAGAGAGGGAGAGATAGAGGCAAAGGTCTTCCATCTGCTGGTTTACTCCCCAAGTGGCCACAATGGCCATCTATAGGCCAATTGGAAGGCAAGAGCCAAGAGCTTCTTCCAGGTCTCCCAAGTAGGTGCAAGCACTTGGGCCATCTTCCACTGATTTCCCAGGCCATAGCAGAGAGCTGGATTGGAAGAGAAGCAACCAGGACATGAACCGGTACCTACCTGTATGGGATGCCAACCTCACAGGCAGAAGCTTAGCCCACTGTGCCGCAGCACTGTCCCCTGAACTTCATTTCTTAACTTGTTACTAACGTTTATTGGAACCTTATGCACTGTGCTCACTTTGAACTTAACTAAATAGCATGTAGTAACATCAGTGTGCTATATCTATGACAAACAAATATATGTAGACATCCTCTCACTGGCTCGCCACCTGCCATGGTTTGGATGTGATCTCAGAACCTCGTGGGTTCTTGTGCTGGAATCTTATTCCCCTTTGTGGCAATGTTGGGAAGGTAATTGTGTCCCAGGGAGTACTGCCCATGAAAAAGATTCACATAGTTCTTGTTGGACTCCAGCTAGCTCCTGTAAGACTGAATTGCTCTAAAAGAGCAAGACCAGCTCCTCTGGGCTCCCTGGCTTCCAGTCTCACAAAGTGATCTCTCCCTCCCTCATCTGTTCCCACCATTATGGTGCATTCCACCAAGATATCCTTATAAGACATGAGCCAATGTTGACCCATGTCCTTGAATCTCCAGAATTGAGAGGTAAGTTTTATTCATTGTCCATTACCCAGCCAGATGTATTTGGTTATAGCTATGGAAAAATGGGCTAATAAACACCTCTACAACAGGTAGCAAGAAGTTAATTAACAAATTAGTGAAATATTCCAATTTGAAATAAAACATACTCATTAAAAGTCAAATTGTAATTTTGTAATATATGATTTTATCATAAAGTTGTTTGTTCCTGGAACTGAAGCAAATGGATATGTTAGGGAAGAACTTGAGGAAACTTGTTTTCATGGTTATAAAAATAACATTCAGATAACACTCTGGGATGATTTCAGGGGCTGCCGTAGGCTCCCCACAAGGAAGAAGGTGCTGTGAATTCTTTGTTGGAAAGAGGCACAGTTTCTCACTGGGTGTTCTCTACCCAAAATATTTCCATGGAATCATACCTGTTAGGCATAACAGTGGCTCCAAATCTCCCAGGTGAAGTGCCTGGAAAAGGCTCTCATATGCAGTAAATGTTGTCCTGCTCATGCCATGATTCTTTAAATAGAATAGCAAAGTACTATGAACATATTCTATAAGAATCGCAACCATTCTGGTTCATTTGACCTCTCTTCTTGATTTCAGCAGCAGGTTTTCGTTTTGTCCTTGCTCAATTTTGTGCAGCAAAAACAGTAATATTTGAACTGATTACCTTCTCTTGTTAAAAGTTCTGTAGTTTCACACACTTGTGCTATATGGGATCTGGTTTCTAATTCAGAAACCTATCCTGGAGCAGCAGACTTAGTAGGCAGAGAACAAGATGCCTGAAGGGCAATTCCAGCCATTCGTGTCGGAGCAGAATCTGCTGAGTTCTTGTTCCCAGCCCAACATTTTCCCCCTAAGTAATTTCTGGCTATATTTGTTGATGTTTTAATTCATTCAGAACATGGACAGAAACTCTAGGAAGTTTAGATATGCCCATCCAAAGAAGAGATAAGACCCAGTTCTTTCTTTCCTTTTGCCTTTCATCTCCTCCCCACCCCCCAGGTTTTTGTGTTTTTAAAACAGCTGGCTTTAGCAATACACACTGTCTTTTTTTCACAAGGCACTGTGACTCTTTCCTAAGTATAAGTTTTAAAAATAGTGTTTTCTAAGATGAATCAGATATTCCCCCTTGAAAATGAAGAAACTGAGGCAGAGGGTGACTAAGCAATTTGCTCAGGGACATTCATGACTAAGCATTAGCTCACTTGGACTTTGGAAGTTAATTTATTCCAGAGAAGGGCCAAGTTCCAGACGATGCAACTTACACATGAAAAGGCAACCCAAACAAGACTACTTTCCTGAATTTTAAATAGAAGTCTTACATTGCCTGCAAGTAAGCACAAAATTCCAAATTTTACTCTGTAAAATCCTACAATATATGCACACAAATAGACAAATAAAGGGACGATTGATGAACAAAATGAGAACAAAAGCTCACCTTTTTTACAGCATTAAAATTATGTTGTGGGATACTTTGTGCATAACAGGGTAAAATAAAAATATTTTTACTTGCATACACATTTCATGGTCTGCATTACCAATACATAATTGAGGTATAATTAAGCATGAATATTCTCCTTGTGAATGGTTTAAGTTCAATCATTAATATTTTGAAACTGCCTACTCACCCACGATTCTTAGAAAAAATATTTCTGAAACGACAGAGATCTGAACAAATCATAATGAGAGCTTATATTTGCATCTTACGTTACAGTGCTCCAAATATTTTGCCATGTAGTATATTTGATCACTATATATTTGTACACCAAAGGACATTTTAAATTCTCTAGGTTTCCGTGGCAGGGCCAAAATATGTACAACATTCTAACAGGATAAGTGGCTGGTTGCAATTAATGAAGGTCCTCCGTCAAGGTGAGCAAAGAGAACTACAGGACGACAAAGGAAGGGTCTCACACAAAGCAAGTCTGATCTTAGGCCAGATGCTGCTGCCCTGTGACTTTTCTCTCTCCTACCTGGAAGGGATAATCAGGGAATGTCCTGGCCCAACAGTCATAAACAGAGTTTGAAACAGAAGAGACTATTTTAACCCCAACTGCAAGTGATCTCTAACCTAAAGAAATGAAATTTTGTTTATTGCATGTAAAGCACTTACATGCAGTAAATAGAGGCAGACACAATAGTTTTGCTTTCTAGTTTTTGGTGGATGTTGGTGACTTTTTTTATTGCAAAGCTGAGCTCTACATGCACATGGGTAAGCTTGTGTATGTATTACAAATCCAAAGGAAAACAACTTTGAATGTTTAAGTAAACATTAAAAAGGTAAAAAGTTTCAAGACTTGTTTAGTTGCCAACAGTACAAGAAGAAGATAAATTACCCCCTAATAGCTGTGCCATTATGTATACACACAATAACCTTTAGATTTCCACTGCTAACCTTGCTGGGTTTGACTTTACATGATGCTGGATTCTCAGAGTTGGTTTATAAATACCATATAATGACAAAAAGATTTTTCAAATACTGCTCAAATGTTGTGTAGGAAGAAACATAACTTAAAACGAGATGAATATTTTTTACTTGAAGGTTCTCTAAAGAACACAGGGAGCACAGATATTAAAGGATAGTTAGAAGTCTTTTTTTTTCAGTCTTTTTTTTTTTAATTTGAAGGGCAGAACTACAGAGAGAGGGACAGAGAGAGAGAGAGAGAGAGTGATGTCTCACATCTACTGGTTCACTCCTCAAATGGCTGCAATGACCAGGGCTGGGCCAGGCTGAAGCCAAGAGCCAGGAGCTTCTTTCCAGTGTGCCATGCATATGCAAGGGCCCAAGTACCTGGGCCGTCTTCTACTACTTCCCCAGATGCATTACCAGGGAGCTGGGTCAGAAGTGGAGCAGCAGTGACTGGAACCAGTGCTCATGTGGGATGCCAGGGCTACAGGCAGCCGACCAATAGCTGTGCCACAATGACAGCCCCAAAACAAAATTATTATCTGAATGAATGTGAATGCAAATTCTGAGTTTGCATGTTTGGACTCTATTTATGAATCTGTGCTTCCTCAAAGTACAGGAAAAAATCAAAGGTGTTTGTAACAATGATTGAACCATAAATTCAAAACTTTTAGGGTTAAACAGAACTTCATACTGTGTTCTAACTTGGAATGAATTGAATAGACTTATAGGTAAATTTCTCAAAGCAAATTATTCAAGGAAATATTAGAAATGAAGAGTCTCTACCAAGAATTTTTTTTCCTGAAAGATATGGATGAATTAACACCATAAGCTTGAAATGGTAATTTTATGTTAATCATCTTCTACATTTCACAGTGCATCAATACTTTTGTGCATTGGGTATGTGCTCTTGTGTGTGTGTGAGTGTGTGTGCACTCGTGTGTGTATACATGTATAGATGCGATTTGTGTGCCTGCTTTTTTACATACAGGCTGGGTTCATCCTCACAAATTCCAAACGAAAAAATAAATGTCCTTGACATTCCATTTAATAGACAGTGGGTGGCACCATCTTAAGGAGCAGATGATACAAGTTTGCATTTGGCACTATTTTCTTTATTTGGGCTACAAACTCTATCCAAATTGTGAAGGACTTTCTACATTAGTAATTAATAGAGCCCCATTATGCTAACTATCATCCAACTTAGGACATCTTAGAGGAAAGATAAGAGATGAATAATTTGAAGTAATTTTCTTGTAATCATGCCAATCACTTGAGCAAAGTAGTTATTAAAGGAAACAGTAATATGATGAATTATAGGACATCTAACACTGCATACCTTTTCTTATCAGCTGCTTATAGTTTCTGATGCTTCAAAAAGGCAAACAAGTAGAAGTCTGTTCCGAATAACACTGTTCTTACTGTAAACAATAGTTTGTTTGGCAAACCCTGCATCTTAATGAGGCTTGAAAGACAGACTTTACCTTGGTTCCCGCTCACCTCCTTGCAAAGAGTGGAAGTTCACCAGCATCGTCTTCCCTTTCAAGGTCAAGGTAGCAAGCATGAGTCACCTTTGATGACAAGAGACTCTTCCAGTTCAGATTTGCTGAAGTGATTAGACATTATTTATCTAATTAAATGTTCAAAACACATCATTATTGAAAGGAATAAATTTAGTACGTTTGTTGAGCAGTGTTAACTGAAATGTAACTGCACATCATTTGACTTTTTAACATTTTATTATATCTATTAAGTCTTTCTGTGCTTAATTAAATCAACTTATTTTTTACAGTTAATTTAACATGATTTCATTTTCGTTCCAGAGTCTGAATCAGATATTATGGAGAAAGCCAACTGTATACACAAATTAAGCTTTGACTCCTCAGGTGCTTTGTTGCATTTCATTCAAGTCTGGCAGTTTCTGAGGATTGCCACAATTTTAAATGGAATTTATTTGTTCACGCGGTAAAATCTTGCTCCTCCCCTTTTCAGTTCTTTTAAATGCAACCATTTTTAAATGCTATGGATTCATCAGGTCTATACAATTTGCATCCTTGGTCATAGCCAGCATTTGGAAGAAATGCTGGTTTTGATGCTTGGGACAAAGTAAATAAGATTGTGAAAGTATGGTCAGTAGCAGCTGCTCCCCTGGGAGCTGCACTTTATTGATCGTCCATATAGGAACAAAAGTGTCTAAATAATAATGTGACAATTCCTAAAAGAAGCATGGTCTTTGAGTAGCAATCACCAGGAAGTGTCCTATGGACGGGAAGTTACTTCATCATGATCGTTATATTCAAATAAGTGTCTTTCAATAATCACTATTGAGCAGTCTACCCCAAACTGTAAAACTTGGGGGTTGAGGGGAGGAGTGAGGCTGAGGCCACATATGTGTCAATCAACTGTGGTGAACTGTAACAGTGGGGGATGAAGGCAAGGCAGCGATTTGGTACATTCAAATCTACCCTGCGAAGTGTTCCAATGGAGAGCATGGCTGGGAACAAATAAGGAGGGAAGATTCAAAGGTTGCAAGTGGTGGTGGCAGAAATTCTAATTAGACATTTACGTCGGCTTGCAAAGCTCTTTATTTCTCCCAAATGTTGGAGTGTTTCATGTTCTGTCAGCTTTCCATTGAATGCACTCAAAAGGAAAGTTTCTGAAACGCTCATGGAAGTCTCCGGATGGTGAGTGAAAAAGGTGGCCACAAATGCATTTGCTTGTGCCTCACTATCCTGCATCAGGGAACAAAATGGGGGAAAAAAGCAATAGAAAAGCAACAGGGGTAAAAAATGTGGATTGTGTGTGCCTGTGGGTCCTCCCCACTCCTCCTGGGGCCTGTGTGGATTATCAGAAAAGGTTCACTGCTGTCCTTAAGGTAGCCATTTCTGGCTACTCCATGGCCACTTGGACTGCCTTTGATTCCCTGGGGTAAGTGTTCATGATCGCAAATTTGGCCAAAAGATTTTTTCATTACCCTCCAACATTTCCTTTCACCTCCAACCCCTGGGCAGGGCCCTGGCTTTCCCTTTGGAGCTGGGAATATAAAGACGTGGGGCCATCGGGCTGACCCAGAGGGCCCTTCTGTCAATCAGCGCCTCCCCATCCCTGCTCCCTTTCACACCAGGCAGCTGGACCCATCGCTGTCAACCAGGTAACAACCCCCAAACAATAGATGCCTGAAAGCCTGGTCTAGACACTCTTTTAGCCACTTATTCGCTGCTCTTGGCAGCTGTTGAAGCATAAATAAGCAGTTTGTAATCAGAAAGCTGACATCATCGCAGCCCGGCTGAGAGAGGAGATTGTTCCTGAGTACTGAGCCGGTTTTTTTGTGTGTGTGTGACAACAGATTCTGGGGTGGGGATGCAGATTTGTGCCATGCTAAGCTGGTCTTTCTTTGATTTACAGAAGACAATCGGATCAGGTTCCCAGCTCCAGGGCACGCCAGTTATTTGTGCCTGCTCAGTTTCTGATGGGCAGAAACTTTGGAGGATAAACTAGGGGCAAAGGGATCATGAGCGAGACCTTGGTGGGAAGGCAGCAGAGAGTGGATAGGATGTTTGGATGTAGGATCTTTTCTGGGCCGTGGGATGTGCATCTCTCCAGCCCCTCAGAAGTGGCTCTTTGGTGTGGTTTAGGTGGGAGACACATTAAGAGAGGTTTGATGCTGGATGTATTAGTCTGCATACTCTAAAAAATGAATAATCTCACAAAAGAGCAGAGAAATGGATTTATCCCTGTTTTGTGTGTGTGTGTGTGTTTGAAGATCAAGTTTGCATTCAAAGTGATTGGCAGTTATCCTCATGAAAGGTAGTAGACAGGAGTCCTCTGTTCATTTCCCGTCACCTCTACAATTGACTAGAGCCTCCTCTAGGCCTTCTCTTCTTTCCCCAAGACTGGCTTTGCTACTAGAAAGAAGCAAGATGGAAGCCTTTATTTATTTACCATAACTGATTTCTTATAATTGTTTTGAGGACGCCCCCAGAGGAGGGAGAGTGTCTGTGGTTTCCTTTACCAATGTGGTTTTTAGCCCTGATGCCTGCCCAGGACACCTGACCCTTGGTACGCAGCAGCCACATACATGCCAAGATGCTGCAGAGGCTGTTCCCTCAACAGTCCTTACTGGGGAATTCGCCCATCCCCGATTTCACTTACCAAAATAAAAAAGTCCAGTTCCACAAAAATATTGACTTCCTATGTCCCTGAGGGGTTCTGGTATTAGTTTGCTCTAAGTAGCTCATGATTTAGAGTACAAAGGCATTTCCAGAGTGCATGTTTAACAAAATGACATAGCAGATAATTGAAATTTATTTGCAATTTTCAAACTACAATAAACACAATTCTCCTTTTCTTTCATTAATAATCGCACGGCTAATGCATAGCAATCCCTCTGCAGCTTTTACAAGCAAACTTGAGCTGCTGTGTTGTAATAGCTGGAAAAGTTAATGTAGCTTGAACAAGGTTTCTAATTGTCCCTGTCTCTGTCATATTTGTCTACTTGAATGGTCCTAAATACCACAGCGATTAATTACTACAGAGCAGGTATTACAAGATGTTATCATCCTTCCCCAACTGTCTGGGTGAATGGAGAGAAGCGGGAGATTGTTACTGTGTTTCATCTTTGCTCTTCCTGTAAGGCACTTTAACCAGAAGATTTAACGTGTCAAAGTTAACTGCGTTCTCTAGCAGATATTCACATTCTAATTAAAGATTAAGAACGTAGTGCATTACACTGTGATTTGTCATACATGGCTTGTTAAATAGGAAACCTACCGGGATTCCCTAACATTTCATAAACATTATTCAGGGCTTTTAATGTGGGCAAAGCGAAAGATGATTCAACTGCATTGCAGTATGGAAAGCAGGTCGCCCTCTGCTCCCCCTCCCCACCCAACCCCCAATAAATAACAAAACAAGACAACTTGGGCAGTTGGAAAACTGTTTTGCTGTGGAGATTTTGCTCAAACCATGAATCACCTCTGGTTTGTATTTGGCGGTGGAAGGAAGATCTTAATTATTAACCCTAGGCTTTTTTACCCCCACTTTTGCTTTTGGCTGTCAGCTAAGTAGAGGAAGGTAAGAGTCTTTGTTTGAATTAGAGTGCCAAAGGATGGAATGAAGATGAAACAGTATTTCAATAGGCAGCCTGAGTGCATTTCAGCAGATTCTCGGAGCCCAGGTCGGCACCAGTTCCAATACTAGTGGCACAGGACTGGTTCACATTCCATGATTGCCTGAGGAATAAATTAATGAGGTTACTGAGACACTGAACATTTGCATATTCACGGATGCTTATTAGGTAGAAAGTGAATGCCAGGTGCACTGAATTTGGGGGATAGAGGGTTTGTTAAGAAGTCACATCTTTCCGATCCTCAGAAAAGGAGTGTCCTGTCACTAAAAATAAGATGCAAGCAAAACTCATGCTTAATGAATATCTAAATAATTTAGAAAATTAGCAGAAACACAAGGCAAAAGAAGGCCTTACTTGCAAGCAGCAGAGAAGCCAACACACTGCCCTTGTTACAAGGGAGACCTGGATGCAATGCTTCGGGAGCATAAAGGAAACAAATCCATTCGCTCTCTTTGGATTTTAGGTTTCGCTTATGCTGTGGCTCGCTCACTCCTTCAGTCTAATATAAAATTATCAAATGAAGTAGACCTTTACATTTGTAAATATTATTATTGACAGACTACCAGTGCAAGTTGGAGCAGGGTAATGCTTTTCTAAGAAAATGAGGTCCAAACCTGAATCACAGAGTGAGCCTGGGCTGTTGGTGATTGCTGCTGGGGCGGTGTGGGGAGGCACATTGTGTGAGCTATTTGTATCTCACTATTGGGAGAAGTTTTCCTGCTCCCCGGGTCTTGGCTTGGAGACGACCCGTTCAGAGCCTAACTGTGCAGATTTAATGTTCCTCCCGTCCTTGGGAATGCAGGCTGAGGACTGTCCATGTTTTTCAGAGAACTGTGCAGTGGGAGAGGCTGTCTTGCCTTATTCTTTTTCTTCCTTTCTTTTTTTTCTCTACCATTTTATACAGGTAGGTTTTCTGTCTTTCAATTTCTTTTTTGCTTTCTTTTCATATCCGCTTTGAAGAAAATGATTGGTGGCCCACAACCACAAGGAAATGAGCTACCAAAACCAAGCTGGGATAAGTATTTCTTGGAGAAATAATATATATTTACCAATAGTCTCAACTCTGCCCCTTTGCATCACTCTGCCCTTTCCCAGCCCATGCAGGTGGTAAACCTGTATTATGATCACAGTGTATGGGGTGAGTGTGTGTGTGTGCATGTGTGTGTGTGTTACAAGCATATTCAATGGCTCTCTGATATGCATTCTATATATATATTTTCTGTCCTTTTTCTTAATTTTAGAAATATAATTTCCAATGTCTAAACAGTGTTTTGAAAGGCTTTCTTCCTATTTTTTTTAAACAAAATAGCTTCAATATGAATGAGTTAGGGAAAAGTCAGTTATTCAGTATTGCATTAAACTTACGCTTTCAATTTATTTTAGCAAAGATTAGGAAGCTCTAGTAATTGTCAGACAATGCCCCTCCCCAAAAAATAGCCTGTGCACGTTTTAAAATTCAGTTTATTTTCTAACACAAATTTCTGGTGCACTCATAAATATACAGGAATCACAAGTATTTCAATGTGGCAGAGTTGTAACTAGGATACTGTATATATTTTCATAAACTAGAGTACTATAGGTTTATTAGTATTTGTTAATAATATTGTTTCAATTTTTTTAAAAAAAATGTATTTCACCCCCAAAAAAGGCCTGCCTGAAACACACACGGCAGCAATATCACTGGAGTCCAGGGTTTTTGTCACAGATACACAGCACAGATTTTTTTGATTATGTAGATTTCTTTTCCTACTGCAGTTTCATATGCAAAGCATGCATCAGCCACATCCATGCTATCTCCTAAAACAGTCATTCTGAAACCCAATCTGAGGGCAGTGCAGACTAAATAAAATTTCATTTTGATTTGGCCTCCCGCTGCGAATGGGACTGCTTTGTCTCAGCCGACAGAACCAGCAAGCCAGAAAGGTATGTCCTGTTTTGCATGGCTGATGGTGTGTCTTGTGGCCCCCAGGCAGGCGGTCCTGCTCCTGCTCCCGCGGCAGGCCGACAGCAACATCTCCACTTGCTGCCTGTCTTTCTCTTTCCCCTTCCTTTGGCTCCCCTGCTGCCTGCGTCTACCTGCAGGGCACAGCCACGGCAAACCTGCACCGATTGTTTACTTTGGCATATGTTTAATAGCTTGCCTGGCTGTTTGCATTTTTCCCCCACTGTCTTTGTTGTTGTTGGGTGTTGTTGTTGTCTTTTCCCTATTTTGGGTTTTGTTTTGTTTTGTTTCCCTCGCCCACACTGGCTCTCCCCCGGTTTCTCAAGGTGCTGAATACTAAAACACTGACTGAAAAGGAAAATTGTGTAAGTGCTGCTCTGGTGCTCCAGAGGGTTTGCTGGGAGATTTGTCATGCTGAATTTTATTGTAAATTTGAAGACGCACTGAACAGCTTTGAAGGACTTTAGCTTTTCAGGACCCTTTGGAACTGCTTTGGCAGCAAAGCAATCGCCCATGTTAGAGAAGAGGGAAAATACAAAAATAAAGACTCGCTTCTGATGGGGCGTCACTGTTTAGTCACCTGGATCTGTTTTATAAATGTGCTGTGGTGTTTGCCTGCGAGCAGCTAACCATGGCTCTGGTTTTAAATGGTAACCTTGCTTTGGAGTCATCTCTTGAGAGACTGGGTTGTGTCAAATGCTCTCTCACACTTGTCTCACCTTTGGGAGGACACATTGGTGATCAGGGGGACAACCTGCTGTGATGTTCCTTCCAGTGGCCAAGTGCCAGGGGAACAACACTGGTGGGAACTCAGTTTTCAAGCCCAAATTTCTCCCTTGGAACTGTCTTTGCCCTTGACAAATTCATAAGGTGACATAAGGGAAACAGGTTTTTCTCCCTGGCTTACATACTGGCATATCCTTCATCTAAATTGGACCATCACAGACTGGTAAAGATGGATATACAAGAAATTAACAAAAAATTGTTTATGAGAAGAGCAGGGAGTGACTTCACTCTTACTCAGAGTTCTGCATAAGTAATACCACCAATAATATAGATTAGTAGATAAAAAAAATACTACTTAGCTTCATAAGGGCCTCCTCCAACCTTCCCCTACTCCAAAGCAAACAGAGAATAAGTCAAGTATACAATTTTGCACAGTCCGAAATAAACTTTTGTAAATCCACATTGCAACATTCTCGGTGTTTTGAGGTCAGCGGTCTTGCAGAGGTACTTCCTGATGCCATTCCTGAAATTCAGTTAGTGAGCTGTGTGCCATTACAATAAGTTATCCTTTAACCATGAATTCTCTAAGGTCACTAATTTGCCTCCATTTGCCAAGAGCCTTTGGAGAGGAGAGTTTTGAAACCCTTTAGTAATTTATTGAAAGGCTTCTTGCTTACCTTGTACAACATATTAAAGAACAAATTGGAACTTAAAGAAAACACTGAAGGAACACTAGTGTGAAAACAACACCAAATGTCATAAAGATGCCATGATCTTAACTAAGGAAGAGAAAAATGGTAGAGTTGGGCACACCTGGCAGGGATTGGATCCACAGATGTATGAGTTTTGGTGTCAACCAATCATAAGTCTTTGCTGTAGTCTTTGTTTTTTTTTTAAAGAATTATTTATTTATTTGAAAGTCAGAGTTACAGAGAGAGAGAGAGAGATCTTCCATCTGCTGGCTCACTTCCCAAATGGCTGCAATTTCTGGAGCTGGGCTCGCCGAATTAGGAGCCAGGAGCCTCCTGTGGGTCTCCTTTACGGGTGGAGGGATCCAAGGACTTTGGCCATCCTCTGCTACCTTTCTAAGCATACTAGCAGGGAACTGAATTGGAAGTGGAGAAGCTGAGAATCGAACCGGCGCCCATATGAAAGGCTGGCCTTTCAGGCGGCAGCTTTACCTGCTATGCCACAGCACCAGCCCCTGCTGTAGTCTTCTTATCAGGGCATTTTGATTTATGTTTCATAGCTGTTTGTCACTGATCTTAAAAAGCCAAAATTTGTTTTTTTGCACAGTTTGTAAGTTCATACAGGGGCAACTCATTGGAATTTTAAGAACTTCTTTTGGCTATTAAAAATGTTTTAAGAAGTAAATTCTTCTATGTTGCAATATAAAGGTTTTTAAATAAAATTATTTAGCAAAAACCAAATACTTATTTGAAAACTAGAGTAAAAACATAAAGTACTTGAAAACGATTACTTTATACATAAAATATATAGGCAAATATATCTGCATTGTGGGTGCATATGTATGTATAAATACATGCAACTCTACATTTTATATGTAGTCATGCACACACAGAGTGAGACTGAATCAATGACACTGTTACAGAGTCGTGGTGGGCATTGTGAGCACAGCAGTTGAGATACCACTTGGGATGCTTGCATTTGGAATATTTGCATTTTGTATCAGAACTGAATCTAGGTCTGCACTCTGCTTCCAATACAGCTTCTTCCTAGCACACACCCTGGGAAAGCAGCAGACAATTGTTCAAATTCTCGGGGACCTGCCACTCACACCTAGCTGGAGTTCTTGGCTCCTGACTTTGGCCTGATTCAATCCTGCCACCATTTGGGGACTGAACCACCAGATGGAAGATCCATCTCTCTGTCTCTGTATCCATCTCCTTCTCTGTTGCTCTGCCTTTCCAATAAATAAAAATAAACATTACTCAAAAAGAGGCACAGCACTTACATTGAGTATAAGAACCATTAAATATATCTACCAGACAACATTCTAAACTATGATTTGAGTGCTCATGTACATGTAGTATACACCAGAAGTTAACAGTAAACAATATGATATTTTTATTAATTGATCCATTTATCTTAGACTCTACATACAGGAGTCAAATTATTATAATATGACTTAGCCTATCATGGGTTTAGAGACAGGGGCCTCAAACAAGAACACTGTTTGCCTTAGCATAGGTTTTGTAGGTTTATCTTTTAAATTTTTTATTTATTTGAGAGGCAGAGAGAGAGAGGCAGAGGCAGACACACACACAGACACACACAGAGAGAGATTCATATGAAGAGAGAGAGATTTATACAGAGAGAGAGAGAGAAATGTTCCCACCTGCTGTTTCCTCCCAGATGCCTATGCTGGCCACTGCTGAGTTAAAACCTCAACTGGGTCCAGGAACTCTAACCAAGTCTTCCATTTGTGTAGCAGGAACCCAGTTGCTGTGTCCTAGGGTCTACTCTAGCAGGAAGCTGGAGTCAGAAGCCAGAGTCTGACATCAAACCAAGCACTCCAACATGGGATGTTGGCATCTTAATCACCTGGTCAAACGCCTGTCCCACATCCCTGCCTTTCTGGTGTCTGCCTTGCCTGATGCATGTTGCCCTCTATGTTCTTGATCATGTACTTCATAAACATAAGAACTCGATGTCTCTGTAAGCATGAAGGATAATGATTTGATGGAGATATTGAAAACCAGGACTGTAATGGTGGCTATCGGCATGGGGTTAATTTCTGTACATTGTGTTTGCTATGTTGTGATGACTGGGATCTGATCTCATACTTTATTATCTGGGTTCCCCTACAAGTAAGAGAACACTAGGCCGGCGCCGTGGCTTAACAGGCTAATCCTCCGCTTTGTGGCGCCGGCACACCGGGTTCTAGTCCCGGTCGGGGCGCCGGATTCTATCCTGGTTGCCCCTCTTCCAGGCCAGCTCTCTGCTATGGCCCGGGAGTGCAGTGGAGGATGGCCCAAGTCCTTGGGCCCTGCACCCCATGGGAGACCAGGAGAAGCACCTGGCTCCTGGCTTCGGATCAGCGCGATGCACTGGCCGCAGCGGCCATTGGAGGGTGAACCAACGGCAAAAAGGAAGACCTTTCTCTCTGTCTCTCTCTCTCACTATCCACTCTGCCTGTCAAAAAAAAAAAAAAAAAGGACACTAACTGTAGTTCAATACAAATTGTGGAAAAGACAGTGATTTCTGCTGTGTGCTGTCCTCTCCTCACTCACGGAAACTGTGAGGATTCTGGAAGATTCTCTGTTGAGGGAATGAACGGTGCTGAGAATAAGCATGGGGAAGGAGGAGCAGGAGCATTTGCTCCTAGCGATCCTTGCTCATGAGGAGAGGGAAGAGACTTGAAAAGCATGGGTTCTCACCCTGGGTCCCCTGAAACTGTTGGCCTGTAAATCCACTGAAAGTACAAGTGTGTTTTTCTAAAGAAATGACACATACAACCCAGACTAAGTAGAACTCCCAAATCCTAAGAATCTATGAGTTTTTAGAAAGTCAAATCTGGCCAGAAAGCAGTCATGAGTGGCAAGGAAAAGAGAATTATGTTTCTCTGAAAAGTCAGTATAAAAAGAAAAAAGGCATTCAATTTAATTGCATGTAATATACATAGACTAAAGAGAAGCAGTATTTCTTTTTTAAAAAAATTATTTATTTATTTGAAAGTCAGAGTTACACAGAGAGAGGACAGGCGGGGGTGGGGGGGAGTCTTCCATCTGATGGTTCACTCCCCGATCGGCTGCAATGGCCGAAGCTGTGCTGATTCGAAGCCAGGAGCCAGGAGCTTCTTACAGGTCTCCCATGTGGGTGCAGGGGCCCAATGACTTGGGCCATCTTCTACTGCTTTCCCAGGCCACAGCAGAGAGCTGGATTGGAAGTGGAGCAGCCGGGTCTCGAACTGGCGCTCATATGGGTTGCCAGAGCTTCAGTCCAGGTCATTAACCTGCTGAGCCACAGCACCGGCCCCCAACAGTATTTCTTTTTAAAACAACAATATATGCTGGAAAGTTCATTTTATAGTTCTGTAAGCCAGGTAGTTGAAAACTAGAAACACTAAGAAGAATGCTAGCCAGAATTCAGATCCTGGGTTCTGGGAAGGTATGACTGAAAACCCATCTTTGGAGTTCATTTGTAAAATATCACATGGGACTTGGATGAAACAACTCATATTGTTTTCAAACAAATATTATGTTTGATGGAATGGTCATTTATTGTACCAATCTGAAAAAAATAAAACCCTGCTGTTTAGGGGTCTATGAAAATAATTAAGGATACTGTAGCTCCAGAAACTGAATCAAGTCTGAAATCATTCATATTTTTTTCTTGAAACTTATGCAAAATCCTTAGAGCTTAACAAGTAAGGGCAGAGATTCAGGTAAGGTGAGGCCTTGAACAATTTATTTCATTTAAAAAAATTATTTATGTATGTATGTATTTATTTTATTTTATTTGAAAGTCAGAGTTACAAAGGGAGAGCAAGAGACAGAGAGAGAGAGAGAGAGAGAGAGTGAGAGAGGTCTTCCATCTGCTGGTTTACTCCCCAAATGGCCACAATGGCCAGAGCTGAGCCAGGCCTAAGCTAGGAGCCAGGAGCTTCAATCAGGTCTCCCACATTGGTGCAGGACTTGGGCCATTTTCCACTGCATTCCCAGGTGCATTAGCAGGGCACTGGATAGGAAGTGAAATGGCCAGGACTGGAATCAGCACCCATATTGGATTCCGACACTGCAGATGGGTTTACTAGCTATGCCACAGTGCTGGGCCCCAGTTGGAAAACTAAATTTACTATTGGAGAGGCAACTTCTGCTTGACCTATCAGATTAAAAATTGTATGGTCAGAAAAGTGGTGTAAACTACAAGTTTTGTGCACGTGGAAATCATCTTAAACCTCAATATTTTATCACATAGATATGCCCAGCAAATTTTAAAGTCCAGGATAAACAGGCCCTGGAAGTATGATTATATATAGATGTCTTCCAAACAATGTTCATCCTCAAAAAAATGGAAAAATTGGCTCAAATATTCTTGTAAAGCACACATCAAAATGGCCACTGCCCTTATCTGCTTGATAAAAAGCTCTGGTTGAACAGTGCTGGATCCTCTTGGTTACGGCAGCCACCAGGAATGCACTGCATGGCCAGAGTGCTGCATTGAGCACAAGGTGGAGCTTGGGGATCTACAGAGTAAGCTGAACTAAGGCCATGTTCATGTGCTCTTTCCCTGTTGGCCTTTGCCAAAATACAAGACCACAAGTTCACCAGATCCAGGCTCCTACCAGGAATTTCAGCAGACATCTAGCAATCTGAGAAACAGGAGTTCAGCAGGGAGAGGATCAGAGAACACAAAGGCACCCCGGGTATCTGAGAATTCCAACTTACTCCTAAGGCTAGCAGGACCCAGAAATTGTACTTACCTTTCCCTCACATACCTGGATATCATCATAGGGGCAGAAATAGTGGGATGGGTGAACACATAAGAGACTGGGCATTTTATCCAAATGGAAGAATAGGCACCATCTGAGAAAGACAGCTTAAGTTATCAGGCCTGACAGCTCCAAACTTGACTGGACATTTAATTAATTTCTCTCCTGTACCCTCACTCACTACCAACTGAAAGCTCAGGAAGAGGCCCAGATGAACTGCAACCAAGATAAGAAAATAAATTATATTTGCATTTTGTATATAAGTTATATTGCGATTGAAATTTTGCAGTCCAGTTACACCTAAGATCTTAGATTTTTGCATAGGTAGCTAACTTCAGTGTCCCAAGGAAATGTTAGAAACTTTATATGTCAACCTCAGAAAAAGAGGGGAAGGAACATTGACCAAGTACTGGTTGCAATAGGTCAAATTAGTCTTCTGTACCTGGTATGCAATATAACTTTAACTCCAGAGGATTGACTGTCTCTTCTGTATGGATTTTTTATGCAATTTCCCCATCTCTGGAAGGAATATTTTATGTACAAGAGCGGGCCCCATTCATACTTCCACTATCTCAAGTCTAAGTTTCTTGCCTAGTTCGTTCACAGATCAGGCTCAAGGGAAAACCCGTTTCTGTCTCCCAGGAATTTAGAATCTGAAACATGGAATTGTACTTCCTGGAAGTTGTTGGGACAGAGTACATTAACACTGGAATGGTGGAAGTCACGTGAACTGTTCTGCCCTTTCCAAAAGACCTAGAAGCTGATACCCACTACTCCTTCCACATACATGGGTGGTCTACTCATGTTGAGCTTCTTGAAATGTCACAGTGTTACCTCAACCAGTTCCTTCCCTTCTCTTTAAGTTTACCAGGGTTTATTTCTGTTTTTTTTTTTTTCAAGTTGCAAGAGTATTCTTTCAACTTGCTGCCAAAAAAATGTTAACAAGAAATTCTTAGAAATTAATGCAATACTCTGGATTTTCCATCATGTAGTCTAAAGGAGGAAGAACAGAATTGGTTCTTGAACTTGTGCCCACATACTGAATTTGGTAATGGCTGGACATGTTCATAATTTCAAGAGAAATTTTTCAGAAAGGCACATAAATGTCTTCAAGAAGCCAATAGTTTGTAGCAAAAGGCTGCCATCTTACAGAATTAAGTGTTCCAGGGCATTTTCCATAGAATAACTCCAAAAATTACACAACATTTTTTGTTCCATTGGCTTGTTTATTCATATAAAACATGCATCAGGTTGAATGTAAGCAGAAAACTCATTTCAAATTCAAGATAATACTTAAAAGAATCAAGAAGCATCACAGTAGTAAACGATAAAAACAGAACCAAGCCACTACTATAGGGGACTAGATACCATAGAGAGCTAATTATTGCTTAAACTGAGACCAGGTAGAGAGTTTTGGAAGACTGAATGAAAATCTCAATATTCAGAACATACTGTTTTGAATGTTTGCTACTAAAACACGATCTTTTGACTTTAAATAAAATCAGTGATATGGTCTAAACATGAAGAAGTGTAGTATCATGAACGAGGCACAAATGAAGCTTGGTTATCAGGTGTAAGACCACTTTAAAATATTTCATGTACTTATTTATTGACACAAATTGTTAGTACTATTATATACAAGAGTACTTCAAAGAGTATGTGGAAGCATGGAGTTAAAAGGTAAATTTATTTTGGGTGGTGCCAAAAAAATTAGAATTCTATGCATAGTTTTTGCATGATACCTAGTATCCATGAACTATCTGAAGACCTTACATATATAGTTATGATCTAAATAATATGGTAAATATGATGTATGCTATATAATATTAGTGAGAAGTGATGAGATAAACATTCCTAATATAAGAATGACCATATAAATAAACTACTTCAAGGGGAAAAGTTTTATCCAATTGTTTCAAGTGTTGATTCTATATCAGTGCGTGCAGGGCAAAGAGAGGCGAATCTAGTTGTCTTGTTATGGCTCACCCACATTAAGGATGTATCTATTACCTGCAAGGCCATTACACACTACTGGGCCTTTTACCTAAGGACTTATTTTTCCCATTAAAAAATACCTGAGTCTCTTACTATGAAAGATAAGTTGTAAGGAAAACGATACATGCAGGAACTGACTTCTTTTTCAAAGTGGTAGCTGTCTTTGGTAGAGCCACTGATGACCACAAGCATTTTTTTCCAGCTATCTATTAGTATTTGGAGAGTGTAAACACTAATGAAGGTGAGGAACTAGGTGGAACAGGGGATAGCGTTTGGCATAATGGGATGAAATTAAGAGAAGGGAAATTTAGGTTGATTACCAATTACCAATTGAAAATCTTCTTAATGCTGAGGTCTATTAGACTGTAGGGTAATCTTGCAAGGAAAGTGGCAGGACTCCCGTGGCTTGCATGTTTAAAATGAAAGTGGACAGAGTGCTCTCAAGAGCTCCCCGTGGTGAACGACCCACCCTGTTGTGTGCAATGAGCAAGTTCACCTTGGTTGCCTTTACAGGCTCAAGTATCACTGCATCCTGAGCAGAGAAAAGAGAAGCCATCTGGTCTGCCCCACACAGACCCAGCTTTGCCCAAGTGATATTGGGGAATTGTTTAAATCTGCTTCTTCTCGTTGGCTCATGAAGCAGTCTTCTGAACGCTTTGGTAGAAGCCCAGGAGACTTAAAGAAATCATCATCTTGTGTCATGTGGCATTCTGCCCTTCAGTGAAGTAAATACCAGGCAGTGACAGTTCAATAACATGGCTACCATGGCATTTATGTCCTTGTGTTCTCTCCGTCCTGAAAGACAAGGAGATGGAGGGAAGGGGAGATGAGACAAAGAGTTAGAAATTAAGAGAATGGGCTGGTGTTGTGACACAGTGGGTTAAGCTGCTGCCTGTGACATTGTCATCCCATATGCGCACCGGTTGAAGCCCTGGCTGCACTGCTTCTGATCCAGTTCCCTGCTAATGCACCTGGGAATACAGTGGAAGATATCCCAAGTACTCGGGCCACTACCACTCACAGGGGAGATACAGAGGTAGTGCTAGGTTCCTGGCTTCATCCTGTCCTGGCCCTGACCATTGCAGCCATTTGGGGAGGAACCAATGGATGGAAGATCTCTTTCTCTAACTCTTCCTCTCTGGCACTCTATTTTTCAAATAGATAAATACATCTTTTAAAAAAAGAAAGAAAGAAATCAAGAGGAAGCAGGCCTGATTAGCAGTCAACAAATATTCTGCCATGTTCCAGGTACCAACAAGGGAGATATCAGTGAATGTATGAAAATTGAGTATCTTCCTCGGGTCCCTGGGAGCCCATCTCAGTACCTGGAAGCCAGTCTCACCAAAGCATATTTTACTTGACGGGCTAGAAATTAATGTGTTAGAGCAAATGTAGATTTCTGATGTTAATGAAGCCTTGTTTTGGGCTCTTTCTTTGATGGGGCTTTTGCCCATCATAACAAAATAAGAAACAATGTTAGACCCTGAGGAATTAGATTGGTCTCTTTTCAGAATGCTTCCTGATTCTAGATTAAGTTAGCATTCCCAGTGTCATGAGAGCCAGGCAGAAGTAAAATGTAAGCTAATGGACACCTGTACATACACTTTTGGGCTCCAGTAGCTGGATGGTGTGGGAGTACAAAAATCAGGCACCCAGAGCCCAATGTTCTTCATTTTCAGTTGCAATCTCAAAGTCTCACTGTCATGAGGAGGCAAGGGTGGCAGGAGCTTGTGTCGTGGAAATCTGACTTAAGTAAAACCAGTCTTCTCAAGCAAACAGAACGCCACCTGGCTCCTCTCCGCCTTCAGCTTTACCTTTCTCATAGCCAGTGGGTGCAAGGTAAACCTTGGTGTAGAGGGAAGATAATTAGGGGCAGAAGATAAGGCAATGGAAGGTTTCAATTTCCCTTCTGAAAAGTGTGTATGCATCAAGCGGTAGGGGGAGACGAGTTAAGAGATTAAAATTGTGTCTTACATATTACATGTGCTATTCTCATTTCCCATTTCTGCCTTGTGATGAATTCCTTCTGTTTTTATGAGTTTAATGTTTTTCTTGATTACAACATCTCTGTAGTCTAAGTCAATCAATAAAAATATCTCACTCCTACCAACTGGTTTCACACATGAAATGAATATTTTCCAGAGGAGAAAAAAATATCGTTTTTTTCCCCTCGTAGGGGAAACATTTCTTCAGAAACCTGTGGTTGTATACAAGGAAATGTATGCTTCAGTGTTTAGACACTTCCATGCAACCCATTGCTTCAAGTTGCTGTGGGAAACAAGGACCACATACTGCATGTGTGTCAGGGAAGATAGTTTGAGATAACCTGTGACCTTTGCTGTGAGCTCAAGGCGCTCTGTGACTGCCAACGTGTCCAGACCTTTACGCTGTAGCCAACAGTGGGAAAATCGTCCTGGGGTCTTCACCCATCCACTGAGATTGCCAAGGTGTGCAACACAGTTTCTAGAGCAGAAGTCAGAGCTGGAGACCACACTGGAGAGGAAGTTCAAAGGCCTCACCTCTGTTTTCCTTTTCCATTATTGGCTGAGCTGACAGAGAAATTGGCTTAGTTGACAAATTAATAAATTTTTTAGATGAAGAAGTAAATGACTTGCTTTCATGAAAGTAATTATTTTTGGTCAAGGTTGTAGCTACCCAAAGAATCTGTGTGTGCTCATGTTTGGAGAAATCCAAGATCAACAATCTTGGAATCTTAAAGTCAGATATGGTATCTGAGTACTGCTATTTATCAGAAATAAAAGCCAGGAAGATTCACAGTAAAAAAAAAAAAAAAAAGCCACTCTGAAAGTATATCAAGGTATTTCACATTTACCTAGAAAATAGGGTACTGAATAAAATATTTACCTGCTTACCACTTACGTTCAGTTAAGGGACTAACTTTTCCCCTAGACTTGAACATTCCTTTCTAAGATGAGGCTACTTCCTAGGTGAACATAATGTCAAGGCATTTTCATGTATGCTATTTCATTTTACCTTTTAATAAATATTCAAGTTATATTACAAAAAGAAAGTCAATTATAGCTTATTTAACCAGCTGGCAAAGAAAAGCAGAGTTGAAACTATGCACCAAAACTAGGCATTGTTAAACCCCCATTTGGGACACCCACATCGCTAATCTGGAGTGCCAGCACCTCCACTTCCAATCCAGCCTTCCTGCTACTGTGCACCCTAGGAGGCATCAGATGACTTCCCAAGTACTTGGATTCCTGCCACCCACATGGAAATCCCAGATGGAGTTCCTGGCTCCTGTCTGGCCCAGCCCCGGCTGTTGCTAGCATTTGCAGAGTGGACCAGCAGGTGGAAGGTTTCTCTTTTCTCATGTGCTTCACTCTCTCTCTCTCTCTGTCATTCTACCTTTCAAATAAATAAACATTTATTTTAAAAAAGAAACTCTGCATCGCAAAGTTGATTTAATTATTTAGATCACATTTAATCATGGACTTGGCCATAATAATAGCTTTATTTTTATAGTTACATTATATAGTTATAAATTTATATATAACATATATTTATATACTTATATTTATATTTTATAATTTTAGTATTTTCTATAATTTTAGTATTTTCCATTTTTTTTCTCTTTTTTCTTTTTCTTTTTTTTTTTTTTGACAGGCAGAGTGGACAGTGAGAGAGAGACAGAAAGAAAGGTCTTCATTTTGCCGTTGGTTCACCCTCCAATGGCCGCCGCAGTAGCGCACTCCAGCCGGCGCACCGCGCTGAGCCGATGGCAGGAGCCAGGTGCTTCTCCTGGTCTCCCATGGGGTACAGGGTCCAAGCACTTGGGCCATCCTCCACTGTACTCTTGGGCCATAGCAGAGAGCTGGCCTGGAAGAGGGGCAACCAGGACAGAATCCGGCGCCCCGACCGGGACTAGAACCTGGTGTGCCGGTGCCGCAAGGTGGAGGATTAGCCTAGTGAGCCACAGCGCTGGCCAAAAAGGGGCTTTCTAATTGTTTCTATTATGATTTAAGAGGCAGAGAGACAGAGAGACCTGCTACCTGCTAGCTCACTCCCTCAATGTCTCCAATGGCCCAGGCTAGTCTGGGGCCAGAGGAAGGAGCCTGCAATTCAGTTCAGGTCTCCCAACTGGGTTACAGGAACTCAATTATTTGAATCATCGCTATGGCCTTCCAGGTAATGCAGGAGCAGAAACCTGGAGTCAGGAGCAAAGACAGGTTTCAAACCCAGGCACTCCATGTAGGAATCAAATTGGTAATTGTTAGGCTAAATGCCTAGCACAAATCATATGTTTTTAAAAAATGATGTCCACTTGATATATTTTCCATAATATTTGCTGAAGTAGGCTTTCTAATGAGAGCACAGTTTTCATACCTCGTAAAAACTGAGAAGTCCTCTTTGGGACTGGAGACTAGAGATCACCCAGCACTGTTTGTCTTACACAGCAGCAGGGCATTTAGATTTTGTTTTTCAGGATTTGACTTATGTTTCAGTCATTCTTACCGGATTTCTGACTCCTCCCAATGGCTTGTGTATGAAGAACTTCAAAAAATCTGTGACAAAATTGAATTAAAAGATAAGTTTATGTTGGTGAGAACTTTGTAAAATCTTTGTATGGTTTTTTGACAATATGAATTTTCTATGAACTTTTTGGAGACCCCTTATATGTGTGAATTTCAATTTACTTTTGCAGCAAAATAAACTTATATTTTAATTCCATTTTCCACGAGTGCCCTCATATGATTCTGACTTCTACCTTACATAAACAATCCTGGCTAAAAGAGGGATAGATTGTGCTTTATCTCCATAGGATCATTTCCCCAGGATGAACGGTTAAAACTTTAAAGAACTCACTCATGAACTCAAAACTCAATTGTCGGGTTCTACCAATGTTCCAGTGGCTTGGCTTTTCCCTGAGGACTTTGCAAAATGTCTTCCATATGACTGTGAGGCCAAAATCATAGGACCGAGCCAGCAGAACAAAGAATGCAAAATTCACTGTTAGTGCCTCTATCAGATGGCTCAAAGATGCTTTCCTGTGTTCTCAGAAACAGAGAGGGATGGAGGAGATAGAGCAACAGGAAGGGCCCCAGAAACCCTGCACTGAGGTTCACAATGTCCCTGGGCCTGCTCAGGATTCCTGCTGTTTCATTCAAACTTTGCTGAGGCCCTGGGAGGTGGGCAGGCCAGGTGCAGGTATCCCACTTTACAGATAAGAAAAGGGAGGCTTTCAGGTAAAGTATCATTCCTAGAGGCCCAGCCCCAGTCAGAAGCATGAATCAGCATTCAATCCAAGTGTTTTGAGGTCATTCTGCTTGTTATTCTAGACTCTGATTCACTTGGCCAAGACCCACCCTGTTAGTTGTGATTACCACAGATGATTTGAGTTAGTATTTCAAAAGCAAGGGAGACATTTTATAACACTAGAAGTCAGAGACTACACCTTAGTCAAGGTTTGTATTCCTACCCGATCCTGGCACTGCATTGAATGAAGTAGATTCGGGGTAGATGTGAGGATGGAAGTATGTATAATCTGCTAGTTAAAAATTGCTTTTTCAGTAAGTGCAAAAGGGATTAGGTGATTTTTCTAGCAAGATATGAGAAAATAATATAGCGTTAGAAGTCCCTAACAGAACACATTGTATAAGATTTTTCTTAACAGTCCTCCATCTGAAATCATAGCCAAAGTCAAGATCATCTGCATAGTTTGTGGGCACAGTGTCCAATGAGAATGTGAGACCCCTTGTACCACAATGATTCAGAGTTTCAGGATAGTGACAGCAGAGACTCAAACAAGCACAGGACCCTACATGATGGCCTGCTCCCTATGCTGGGCATTGTCTTCCCTTCCCATTATCTACTTCTGCTTCAAAGCCCAGGTTTCAGCACAACGTGAAAGGACACTACCTAATAGAGCTTCTTACACACAGAGCTGATTGCTTTGGGAAGCAGGGGTTTGGCCTTGGACCTGGAAGACCATGTGTCCTAAACGGAGGAGGGATTGATCCCTACAGTAGGACAAAGCCAGATTGGACCACAGAGGCCCTACTCATCCAGCGTCTGGTTATTTTCATCACCTTCGGACTTTTGAGAAGGGCTACTTTGCAGGATTCAGCAATGCCAAACTTCCCCCTCCCCCAGATTTTTTTTGGCACTTTCACCTCAAAAATATACAATAAAATTTCACAAAATCTTACCAGGATGACCATTTTCCACAAGTAGAGGTAACCTTGCATGCCTGGACGTTAGGAAACTTTGCACAACTCCACTCAACGTGGGAGATGCTTTATCAATAGACCTGAAAACAGCCAAAGACTTGGGTGTTCAATTAGTCTGTGCTACACAAAGCTTAACTTTTAGAACTGACAAAGCCTCAGGAGCAATTGTTTTTGGCCACAATGAGTCTTCATTTAATTGTGGTGTCATCATACGGAGAAGCTAAGACAAACTATTAATAAAATATTTTGAAACCCTTGGAGCCCTATTATTGCGATGCAAATTAAAGTGATGCCCCATGATTTAGAAATATCAGGTGTAGTATCTATCCCACACCTTCTGGGGTTAATCACCAAAGAAACTTCTGCGGTTGATCAACACTAGCCCACATAAATAGCCTAACACAAAACTGTTGAGATTCTCAGTTCACATTAGATTCAAAGACCAGAGCAACAAGAAAAAAAATCTGAAACACCCAAGGCCTTATGGTTCTGCTCAAATAACAGAATCATTAACAATATTAATGTCTTACATTTTCATTGAGCTCCTCCAGGCTGCTCCGTGATTTCGAATAGACTTAACATTGTT
This sequence comes from Lepus europaeus, assembly GCF_033115175.1. Lineage (NCBI taxonomy): Eukaryota > Metazoa > Chordata > Mammalia > Lagomorpha > Leporidae > Lepus > Lepus europaeus. The sequence continues at coordinate 93,220,370 of NC_084839.1, forward strand.
AAATGCACCCTGGCTGGTAGTGAGGTTGATATGCCCCTGTTTCCACCCAGGGCTATCATTCAATAGCATTTGCCATTGCCATTTTGTTAATAAAATAAGGACGGAACTGGTTTCTAGCATCCTGGATTTTTGTTGAGCAAAGCAGCACGGTGCATGAAAGGCATGTCAAGAGATCTGACGTAAATGGAAATCGCAGAGTATCATAATGCCGCACAACAGGTGCACAAAATAGATGTTCAAAATGGTTTCTATTATTTGGCTTTTTTGGAATCAAATCAGAATCAAGAACAATAGTGGCCATTTCAGATAAATTACTTCTGCACATTCTTGCAGACTGAGCAGCTGTAAAGGAGGGGAGGGGGAAGCGGGGGTGCTTGCTATTTGGAAGGTGGATGCAGATACATTTGTAATGTGTATACAGTACACTCCGTATATTAAATTTTTGCCTTTCATGTGCAATGATAAAAGTAGTGTTCTTTCCAGGATTGCATTTCAATAATTAAAGAGCACAACTCTAGAGGCAATAGCTAAGATAAAAGTTTGCAGTCAATCCATTATTTTTCTCAGACAGTCTTTCTGAAGAGCCCATGGAGAGGCAGCTTAATGATCTGAGTTCTAAAATGGGTTGTTTAATAAAATATTGGGTGTTTATGTGGTCCTGTTCTAGCGGGCAGTGCCTTTGCTTTGTCAGGTGTGGGTTATTAATGATAGGGGGTGGGGTGATGGGCTGGTACTTCCCTCTGCCATCATTATCCACTTCTGCCCACTCTCGGGCTATTTTTGTTGCACTACAGTTACTGTTTGTAATTTTTAATGTTTGAAGGGGAGAGGTTTGGTGTCTTTTTAATCCTCTCCGTTAGCATATTCTTTTTTACTGGGCATAATTCAGAGGTAGAGAGAGGAAGGGAAGCAAGCTCTCGTGAAGGGGGTATATAATTGGGAGTAGTGGGATTAAACTATTATGAGTGTACACTTGTAATGGATGCCCCATAAAGGATCCATGGCAAAGGCATTAATGAGTTATGAAGGAAGAGTAGGCAAGCCAAACGTGATTTCCATCATTACAGTCCTACTTACACATGAGCTGTTTAGCAATCCCTTAGAAACACACACACACACACACACACCAGCGTTCTGGTGTATTTAAGCAGAGTAATTTCCCTTCAAAACTGTCTGGGCTCTTTTCATCTGTAACTTCCAATCTGCAAGATATTTCTCACATGGCAATCCTGATGTTTAGTTTTATTCCAACATTAAGACTTGAATATTAAAAAAAATTCTCTAAAAATCTACATGTAACAAAGAAATACATAAGTGTACTTCAAAAATGGCCTCATCTTTGATTTGAAATGAAACAAACAAACAAACAAACAAAAAACAAGAAAGGAAGCTATGTGAGCACGAATGCCCCCAGGTGATGAGAGTAGGAACTAAGTTAAAGGACATTATTTTAGGTCTAAATATTCAAATGATAAAAAAAATTGTAATGTGAACACTATAATGTGCTTTTATTTCAGAGTTTAAAAAAAATAAATCAGAGCCACATCCTCTGGCTGTGGTTCTTGTTTGTTGATGCTGCAGGTGGGAAATCAAAAGGAAAGTGAAAGTGCACAGGGTTTCACAGATGTATTAGATAACACGCTTAAGTGTATTTGATGGATTACCCTTTGGTGTGAGCATGTGTCTGATGGATTACTCTCCACTTAAATTGTGTAAATATGTACAGGAACTCTTCTCCTCCTTCTATATTTTCCACTCTTCTTTTACAGGAAAGTGGTCCCCCCCCCCCCTTAAAGGAACGTGTTATAGATTTGATGACAATAACTGGGAGCTCATGCCACATCAATTAGCCTTACTTTTGTGTGATATTTCTTGAGCTGCAGGTTTTTTTTTTTTTAATATTACCTTCACCCAGGATAGAATTACTACCACACTTTATAATTCATAATGGTGATGTTTGTCAAAGGCTTTCTCCCCGGTGAAATCATCCCTGCACTAGAGAGTGATGATATTGAGGCTCCTTTATGTTAAACTTGGACCAGAATTAGTGCTTGAAGTCCTGTTCAATTGTGAAGTTCCGGGTAATATTCTTTCCCACGTGAGTCCATTTTAAACAAACAATTTCAATGCCATAGCTGGCCGTGTTTTCCGTAACTCCTCTGTACGTTTCTTCTGCGGAAGCCTGTCCGGCACTTGTGACTTGGAACATGTTTGTAAAAATATAAAGGAACCCAGGAAGGTGTGGGGGTGGAAGCTGAGCTACCCCCCAAATGGAATGTTTATGTAAGCAATTTCACACGATCAGGTTTACAGAGAAGGTAGCACACAAGATCCAGGATTTAACCTTGCAAAGATGCAGTTTCATTTTTTTGATGTATCTTTTCGCTTTTATAAATTGGGTTTCAGTGCTCATACATAAACTACCAGGTAGAGAAATGAAAAGTTCTTTGCATGAAAAATAGTATCCTGAGGTATATGAAAACTTGGTGTTGGAAGTAATTTTCACTTTTTTTCCATTCGTTTTTATTGCTTTCCAAAGTGAAAACTCCATAGACTGAGAAGCCAAAGGACCTTTTGAAAAAATGCCACTTTCAGATTCCAGCCAACAGCCACAGCTGAACCGACAAGGGAGGGTTCTAACAAGACAGTTGCTTGCTGCCGGCTACAGTTCCTACTTTTGTTTCCTGTGGAAACTAACTCGGGGCAAATTGAAAGAGTGATTATTTTAAGGCTCCACTGTCTTTCCTGATCCAGCGTCTACAGTATTTTCACAGAAAATGGGAGCAGGAAAAGCAAGGAGATGTCAGGCCTTGTCAGTTTCAGCTGTGGTTGCTGGCAGAGAGCTGAAAGTTCTAGCTTTTCAAACAAGCTACAGAAATCTCTGTTCTTTTTACTTCTGAAGCAAAAGCGTCAGTGCAACAGCAGCTTCACCTTTACCTGTCCCTCCCATGCCTCCGTTTTGCAGTGTGAATTTTAGGGAGGAAAAAAATGCACAGTAGTTCATATGGGCGGTTATGAGGGAAACTTGCAGTGCCAAAACTTTGTTCCAAACAATTAATCCATGAATAATGGATTCCCTCTAACCACGAGGCATGGTGCAAGGATATTTCCAAAAGTTCATGGAAAAATAGAGTTAAAATAAGTTTATTTTGGTGCAGAAATTCTTGAAAGCCATGCAGAGGGTTTTTCATAATATGCATTTTCCATGAACTTTTTGAAGACTCCTTGTATTTGTGAATTCAAGTTGCAGATTTATTTGATTGGCGATTTATTTTGACCCTATTGTTTCCTTCCCAATGAACATTTTTTAGTTTAGAAACTCCATTTTTGTGAGGTTGGAACAAAAAGGACAGGCGGTATAAGCTCAAAGCACATGAATTATCACTGATCACAATGCTGTAACAGACTTCAGTTAAAAATTGGTGTTGTCTTTTCAGGGATCAAATTTTTGATTGCTAGCTCCTGGTTGACATAAGGTGAACAAAATCTTTGCTGGTTTTGATCTTCCAAGCCAGACTGATCTTTTTTTTTTTTTTTTTTAATCACATCCTGACTTAAATGAGCATTCCATTTTGAGATGTCAGAATGCCTTACTAAATATGAGAATAAGCCTTCCCGAAAGCTTGGTGGTGTCAGGGAGAGGGAGTTCCGAGCCTACACTCCTGATAGCACTGACAACAATCTCTGCACACTTAGACTCACACTGTCCCAGTGAATTCTTCCAGCAATGTCGCAGATGCTTATTATTAGCCCTATTTTGAAGCTGAGAAAACTAAGGCTGGGTTTTGTAATTTTCCAGTGTCACACACTATGAGATGGAGTGCAATGCAAACTCGAATCGTTCTGACTCCCAGCACGTGTTCATAACAACTGCACTGTCTCATAATTTTGACCTCTGCTCACTGACCCATGAGGGGACAGGCAAGTGCGAAAGGACCGAGCGCCATCACCCACATCCTGCTTGCCACTCAAGACAGAAAGAACGCCCCAACTTTTAACCTGGCACACTGGGCCGCACGGTATATGCTCATTATGGCGCTGCAAGGTAATTAGGAAGAATGAAAGCTGCTCACAGAAAGAGCTATAAATAGAGTCTGGGTTTGTCTTCTCAGTCACTCCCCAGCATCTCCAGGAGCCTCTGCGCCAGTGGTGTTCCGCCCCGCTCCCTGCTCCTGTCTTACCCGCAGTGGGGCCGCAGTGCCTGCAAAGAGGGAACACAGGATCGCCCTGGCCCTCGCTCTGCTCCTGCCGAAGCTGCCTGAGCCCCAGAGCCTGGCCCTGTGGCTGAGCCGCAGGAGATTTGTGACCTCAGAGATGTGGACACCAAATCCCTGACGTCCTGGCCTCTTGGGGGAAAAGGAGAGGGATTCTGTTCACAGCAGGGAAGGGCGAGAGCTGACAAGTTCTGCTCTTTCCGAAGACAGGCGTCCTGCCCCCTCCCCACCTCCTAACACACACTCCAAATAGTGTTTCCAGAGTGACAGAGTCTCCAATAGGTCCCCGTATGCTTATGCTTCATCATCTGAAAACTGCCTAAATTTCCTTGACAAGACCAAAATGGGAGAGAATGGCATTCAGCCTACAAATCAGTTACTGTAAACAGTGTATTTAAAGTCCGAGTTAAAGACCCAAACTTACTTTCCAGGTTCAGGCAAGTGGGGAGGGAGAGGAAGGCAAGTACCACCAAGGGGCATGTCAATCGGGGGGAAGGGCAGGGAGATCAGGCTGCCCTTGGCTGGGGAGGCCAAGGGCTAGGAAAAGAAATTTCTCCAGGCTGTGGGGAACTGAAGCTGTTGACTGAACTTAGCCCTGTTGCAAAAATGGTTGAAAAGGAAAAAGTTGAAAAGTATGCTCTTTGGTTTTAAGGAAATAGAATTTTTTCCCAGCCTAACTATTAAGATAAACTGCCAACTTCCTTCTTTCAGGACAAAAATAATCTGCTCTTAAAGACTGAACTCTTACCGGCTGTTTCTTGATAGTATTTTGGAGACAAATTATTCCTGAGAGAAAACATTTGAGAATCCCACAGCATACCCCAAAGTTACTTCAAGAGAATCATATTACAAATTAAAAATACATAGTATATCAAATGGCAAATCTCCAGAATCTTCCAATTAAAAAAATATTCTCAGGCAATTGGACTAGTGGTTAACACATTGATTGAGACAGTCACATCCCATCTCAGAGGGCCTAGGTCTGAGTCCCGTCTCTATTCCTAATTCCAACTTGCTGCTACTGCACAACCTGAGAAGTAGAAACTGTCGCTCAAAGAGTTGGGACCCTGACAGGCACATGGGAGACCCAGTTTGACTTCCTGCCTCCTGACTTTGGCTAGGCCCCACCCCAGTTATTAAAGGCTTTGGGAAAGTGAACTAGTGGATAGGATATGTGCTTGTGTATGTGTGTGTGTGTGTCCTCCTTTCAAACAAATATAATTAAATAAATACCACTTCAAAATCCAAATTATTCCACTAACCTGCACTAAACTTGGTAGTGTAATCATAGGTATAGATGTGTGTGTCTGTACATATATACGCACATATCCTCCCACACATATGTTTATGTACACAGTCCCCTGTTACCTGCTGGGAGTACATTCCAGTACACCAGAGGGATGTCTTGAAACCATGGATAGTACTGAATCCTATAGGATTTTCAGACATACATACCTACCTATGATAAAGTTAAGTTTATGAATCAGGCAGAAAAAGAGATTAACAACAATAATGAGGAATTAAAGAGAGTGATAAAAATATACTATAATAAAATTACTAGTACCACTATTCCTTGTGCTTTGGGGCACTTATTAAGTAAAACAAGGGTTATTTTCTGATCGGCAAGGAGGATACTAAGTGACTAGTGGGAGGGCAGCGTATCTAGCTCTGAAACGCCAGAGAAAGGGATGATCCACGTTCCCAGTAGGGTGAAGCTGGGTGATGTAAGACTTTATTAAAACAACACATAATTTAAATTTTACAAACTACTTATTCCTGGAATTTTCCATTTAGCATTTGCAGACCACTGTCTACTGCAAGTAGCTAGAAGTGCAGAATGGGAAATTGCGGATGAAAGAGAACTACTGTGTATACAGAGATATGCTTCTGTGCAATTGAGACTTTGTTAGGAGCACTGCTCTGAAGCCCAGTCAGAACTCTGGGTTGGAATCCAAGCCCTGCCATTTACTAGGTGTGAACTTGGACAGGCTCCTTAGCCTCTCTGTGCCTCTGTTTCATTATCCCTGAAAGAGAGAACAATTGCCAGTATTTATCTTCCTGGTTCATGGAAAGCTCTATGGAAGGGTTGATTAAATGAATAAAATATAAATAAGCTGATATATCTGCTCACAAGAAATTTAGGGGAGTTAAGTACCACACTCACTATTTTGTCTATAAGAGAATCCAAGCTTGGAAGACCCATTTTGTCACAAGTAGGTGACACAATAAAAATGGTGTCATTTGCAAGTTGGCCTGACCCTAAACTCACATTCTTCCTACTGAATCAAGCTCACCTTTTCTTCATTTACTCATGACAATGGCTTTGGTTTCACATACCTACTTAATTTTAAGGTTTATATTTTTTAATTGAAGATATTCTTTACATACTGAGAATGCCAAATGTTTTGATTATATGACTTAAGTTTTTTTTAAACTTGTGTTTCATGGATGTTTTTCAATTGAAGACAAATGAATCTTTTCTTATAGAATGTTCTTTTTTTGCCATTTAAAAAATATCACCCTAAAGCTTGTTATCTAAAATATGTTCTCTTCTATTTTCTTCTAAAGTGTTTAGTTTGGAGATGGATATTTAGCTCAGGGCTTCAGGCATTGCTTAGGATGTCCAATTCAAGATCAGAGTACTTGGGTTCCAGTTCTGTCTCTACTTCCAATCAGGCTTTCTATTAATGAACACTCTAGGAAGCAACAAGTGACGGCTCAAGTACTTGAGTCCCTGCCACCCACATGGAATGCAGTGGATTGAATTTCAGGCTCCAGATTTGAGCCTCCTCCAGGCCAGGAAGTTGCTGACATTTGGGGAGTGAATCACTATGTGAAAGATAACTAACTCTCTGTCTCTTTACCTTTCAAATAAACCCATACAAATAAGAAAATTTAAATGCCTAATTTTGCTTTTCATATTTAAAACACTACTTCATCTGGAATATATTTTTGCAAAAGTGTGAGGTAGGGATCTAATTCTATTTTCTTTTTTTATTTTTGAGATAACATTCTTAATTTACATCACAGTCACAGGCTCTTTGCTCCACTAAATAAACAGTTCATTAAACAAAAAGTAAAAAGACCATAGTTCAACAGAAATATTGGCAAGGGCTGTAAATTGTAATCAAATGAAAAGATGTTGATTTAACTCACATATATAAGTCTTAGAATAGTCACAGATCATTAAAACTGCAATAGTATATATTTCTCAACAATTTGTCTGATAAAGATTTAAAACAATTTTGACAAAGCACTATATTTGTAGGAAAACCAATACACATAGGCGTTTCTTTGTATTTTTTTGTTTTCATTTTTAGAGTTTTAAAAAAATTTAGCTCCCTTTTATAATGGACAACAAGTGATATTTGTCTTTCTGTATCCAGTTTATTTCATTCAACACGATGTCTTTTCAGTATCTTTCCCTTCCAGTTGTTCCAGAGTCATTGATTAACAAGTTTTTAATTTTTCTCCTTACTTGGCATTTCGAGCTTAGATATAGTTTCACTATTCCAAGCTCCTTTGTGTGTAAAATATTTTTACATATACATGTGCATGCATACGTTCACACGTACACACACACACACACATATATATATATATAAATGCATGCACAGACAAAAACACGCATCTGTGAACTCTTGCATTTTATTTATTTTAATCTACTATGTGTATTGCAATGATTAAGTTAAATATAGTTTTATAGTAATCCTTGCTATCTATTTTTCTCCTCTCTATCATTATTTGTATGGGTATATTGCCTTTGCATGATTTGTAAATCCCTTTTGCATCTTGCTGCTTTCTTTGGGGCTCACACTTTTATTGCTGAAGTAAATCTTCTTTGAGGACGCCTGTGAATTGTAAACAATCTGAATCTTTGTCTATCAGAGTCTGAATTTCAACTCTAGTCTCAAGAGGCCACTTATCTGTGTTTGAAATCCTGTGCTGGCAGCCTAGCTATGTTCTGCCAGGAACACTCAGGGTGATATTCCAGTGTCTTTCATTCTGGCACCTGAGGAGTTTCCACTCCTGAGCTCAGCCACATGCTTAAACGAATTTTTATTAAGCTTTGGGTTGTCTGTACCAGAAGGAATTCATGTTATCAAGTCAACCAGATGACCAGAACCAGAAATCTAAGTATCCTGTTAGCACCCCTCAGCCAGTTACCATGTTGCAGAGAACATAGGAAAGACAATGGTGAGACTTTAAAAGACTCAAGTTGCCTTAATCCTGTCTTTGAATTTTATATTCCATGTTGTACTTCAGATGTTTATTTTTACTTTCACATTTATTATATTCCATTTATGAAATACATTCTGGGTATTTGGTCATTGGTATTGGTTGGTCATTCATAGTGTGCAATGGTTAAAAAGTAGAACACTTGAGGGTCAAGGACCCTTCGGTTCTATATGCACATCATCTGCATTGCTCTCTGGCTACTGGTGTTATGTTTGTGTTTCAACTGAGGTAGACCATTACAGCTTCAGAACTAGGGCATGTTTTATGTTACTTTGTATCCCTATAACCAAAAACAGTGACTGGCATGTATCAATATTTTAAATGTTTGTGAATAAAGAAATAAAATAGACATGGTATAAGGAACAGGGATAAATCAATACAATTCAATCCAGAATCATACGTGTATATACAAAAAGTATTTTAGGGGAATTCTGCTTGATTTTGAAACTTAAATTTTTTCAAAGAAGGATGTTGACACTAAGATATTTACTTTGCTAAAGATGAAGAAAGAGAGCTCACTACACACAGAGAAATTATATTTGGGGACCAGGGCCTGGTGGGGCGGGTAGTGATTTGAATGGAAAGGATAATCCAGTTCAGAGGGATTGTTAAGTATTAAAATAAACAGTTTGGTAGAAATAAAGCATTGCTAGATTGTGAAAGGATTGCAAAATTGATTTCTACCTTGGTATTTGGATTTTTATTAACATAGGACTTTGAATTCGAGAAGTGTAAGGTTGGTGTTCAGTACAGCAGTTAAAACATCAGTTGGAATGGAGTGTCCGGGATTATAATCCTGGATCCATTTCTTAATTAATTTTTTTGAAAGGCAGAGTTAGTTGAGAGAGAGAGAGAGAGAGAGAGAGAGAGAGGTCTTCCATCTGTTGCTTCATTTCCAAACAACCTCAACAGCTGGGGCTGGGGCAGGATTGGATCCAGAATGTTCCAAAGATAAACAGACCAGAGGATGCTCAGGTCCTGTGTCCATATGGGATGTCAGTGCCATAGGTGAAGACTTAGCCTAACAAACAAGACCAGTCCCTATATACTTTTTTTTAAAGATTTATTTATTTATTTAAACGTCACAATTAAGGGAGTGAGAGAGAGAGACAGACAGACAGATAGATTTTTCATCCACTGGTTCACTTCCCAGATGGCTGCAATGGCCAGCACTAGGTCACATCGAAGCCAGGAGGCAGGAGTGTCACTGGGCTCTCCCACATGGTTAGCATGGGCCCAAACACTTGGGCCATCCTCCATTGCTTTTACCAGGCCATTAGCAGGGTGAGGGATTGAAAGTGGAGCAACCAGGTCATGAACTGGCACTTATATAGGATGCTGCTGTCACAGATTGACAGCTTTACCTGCTACGCCACAATGCTTGTCTCTTCTTTATATTTTTGACAAAAATCTTTTTACAGACATGTGTTTTAAAAATAATTTTTCTAGAGAATGGCACCGTGGTGCAGTTAGTTAAGCTATGGCCTGCAGTGGAAGACAAGGCTAAAGCTCCTGGCTCCTGGCTTCAGCCTCGCCCAGCCATGGTTGTTGCAGCCATTTGGGGAGTGAACCAATGGATGGAAGATCTCTATTTCTCCTTTCCTTTCTGTAGCTCTGACTTTCAAATAAATAAACAAACCTTTTAAAGGAAAGAAAATATCTTCTCTCACTGGGTAACTTGTTCTATCTTTCAGTTAGTAGTGTCTTTCAAGGACAGAATTTTTTAAATTTTGATGAACTCCAATTTATCAGCATGTTTTTTTTTTTCTTTTATGGATAGTCATTTTGCTATTGCATATCAGAAATCTTTGCTCAAGGAATTCATGGGATTTTCACTTGTGCTCTGTTCTAAAAGTTATATAGTTTCAGATTTTATATTTTGGGTTTGTGACACATTTTGAGTTAATACTTTCACATAAGAGATATATGGATCAAAATTCACTTATTTGGGTATAGGTATGTAATTGCTTTTAGCACCATTTATTGAAAGGTCTACATTATTTGATTATATAGATTGTTAAAAATTTTTTGGCTCAGTTAAATATTTCAATCTGTTTGTTTCCTCCTTTGCCTTTATTCTTAGAACAAACTTCTACAATTGGAGACCAAGTAAATTACATTTTATCCAGACCTTTTCTTCATCATTCTTTCCTCTTCCATGTTTTAATTTAATTGAAATTTATTTTGATAGTCAATGAAATGCATACACATATATAATACACACATACCTGTATGTTAATAGCATAATTAATTATTTAGTTATCTAATATCTTACATGAATCCATACATAAAAAATGATTTCTGCTGATTTGTTTTATAGAGATTTATTTATTTGAAAGACAGTTACAGAGAAAGAGGAAGAGACACACAGAGATGGTTCTTGATCTGCTGGTTTACTCCCCAAATGGCCCTTATGGCCAGGGCTGGGCCAGGCCCAAGGCAGGAGACCGAATGTCATACAGGTCTCCCACATGGGTCACAGGAGTACGTAGTACCTGGGCCATCTTCCTCTGCTTTTCCAGGCACAATTTCAGGGAGCTAAATTGGAAGTGGTTCAATGAGACTCAAACTGGTACTCATACAGAATGCTAGCATGTCAGATAGTTGCTTAATCTGCTGCACTGCCATGCCAGCCACAATTCCTATTGATTTTAAAAGTTACTCAGAAAACCCAAGATTTAAAAAATGAGAACATGTAAGTTTTAGTGTGGTACAAATGAGATACGAGCTGTATAGAGGTCTTCAAGAAGTTCATGGAAATGCATGTGATGAAAAAACATGCATGATTTCAAATATTTTTTAACAAAATAAACATCTTTTAATTCCATTTTACATGTGAAGTAGCATCATATTACCACATTTGAATAAGAATATGTAAAAATTAGAATATCAAACATAAACTCCATGCTAATATACTTGGAAATATTCATGTTTCCAAAAATATATGTAAAATGATAAAATTGGCTAAAGCTGAAAAACTGAACATAAAAATAAGCATGGAAGAAATTGGAACTGTTTTCAAAGAATTACCTCCATGAAATACAGTAGGTCCAGCTAACATTATGGTGAATTCTTCCAAAAACTTCAAAATAGTTCCATGGTATATAATCTTAAGTAGAGCATATAAAAAGATGGAAAGCTTCCCAGTTATTTTTGCAAAACTAATAAAACATTCAAAATCAAAACTACAGATTAATCTCAATTGTGCATATGGATGTAAAAATCCTAGAGTATACTGAAAGATCAAATCAACAAAGTCTATCGGTACAGAGAAAAATTCATATGCCATAGATTTAACTCTACAATGTGATGGGTGGTTCATTATGGGAAACCTGTTAATACTAAATTGATAGCAACAAACCATATGATTACCAAACATAGCCCCCAGAGATCTGATTTTTTAAATTTAAATTTTGAGATAATTGTAAGTTCACACACAATTATAAGATATTGTACAGAATCGTAATACAGAAATGATGTATTAGTTTTCTCAGAAAACATCTTGTGTAACTATAGTGCAAGCAGGAGATACATAGTAAAAGAAAAAAATCTACTCACCTTTTTTTTTTGCATTTACATTATGTGTGCTCAGTTTCATCTATGAATTTTATCACAATTTAGATTCGCATGCTGCTAACCACAGTAAAGACACAGAGCAGTTGCACCCTGAAGGTCACTGATGCCACTTTCTATAGCCACAGCCACTTCTCCAGACAGCACCTAAACTCTTCTCTATTTCTGACTTTATCATTTAATTTTCAAGAACATTAGGTACACAGAATCACCAAGTATGTAACCTTTCTGATATTTTTTTCCACTTAACATAATTCCCTTGAGAGCCATCCAAATTGTTGCGTGTATCAGTAGTTTGTTTCTTTTTTCCTGCCCACTGATATTTCGTGCTATGAATGGGCCACAAAATTTTCTTAAATCATTCACCTGTTGAGGGATTTATGGATTGTTTCTAATTTGGAATTATTATAGATAATGCTTCCGTGGAAATCTAAGGACAAGTTTATCCATGAACATAAGTTTCTGTTGTTCAAAGGATAAATTTTTAAAAAAAGAGTATATTGGGCAGGCATTTAGCCTGTAAGTTAAAACACTGGTTAAGATGCATGGTGCCCCACAATGGAATAACTGAGTTTAATACCCAGCTCTGGCTCCTGACTCCAGCTTCCTGCTAATGCAGATCTTGAGAGGCAGTGATGATGGCTCAAGTAATTGGTTTCCTGCCACTCATGTAACAGACCTGGATTGAGTTCCTGGCTGTTGGTTTGACCTGGCCCGGCCAGGCAATTGTGGGCATTTGAGGAGTGAACCAGCAAAAGGTACACACACACACATTTATCTATCATCTATCAGTTCAATCTATTTACGTCAGTCTATCACCATCTATATACATCTTGTCTCTCTGTCCCTGTCTCCCTGCCTCTCAAATAATTAATAAATAAATATTTTATAATATTTTTATGATTGCAGAGCCATATGATTTTCATATAAGGTGGCAGGTTCAGGTAGATGTTCATTTTTTTGCATATGAATGTCCAATTGTTCTAATACCAGTTATTTAAAGGTTATCTTATATCCATTGAATTACTTTTTCTCCTTTCTTGAAAATCGGTTGGGGCATATTTGTTTGGGACTATTTCAAGGTTCTGTATTTTATTCCACTGTGTTGTTTCTATTCCTCAGCCAAGAACACAATTCTGCTTTGAATCGCCATACAATTTTGATTTTTCTTCAGAATTGATTTATGCTCTTTTAGGGCCTGCTTTTTCCATATAAATTAAATCTGTCTATATCTCCAAAAATATATGCTGGGGATTGACAGGATTACATTAAATCCATAAAGAAAAATGAGGAGAATTAATAATATCTTCATTATCTTGATTCTTCCAATTTATGAACATTGTATGTTTCCTCATTTAGTTAAGTCTTTGATTTTACTCATTAGCAGTTCATAAATTTTAGCAGGTGGATCTTATAATTATTATGCTAGAATTACAATAATTTCATTTTCTTTGTAGCAACTATATGCTGATGTTATTTTCAAAGTTGGTTTCTACTAATTTCTTGCTAGTTTCTAAAACTAAAACTAATACTATTGATTTTTCTGTGTTGATCTTGTGTCTTGTGTTCTTGTGAGTCCATTTATTGATTCCATAAAAGGTGCTTATGATTTTTTGGGATTTTATACATAGACAATAATGTCAACTCCAAATTAGGACTGCTTTTTGTTGTTTTAGTTAAGATATGTGTACCTCTGTTATGGAACCGATAGAACTTCTATCACCATATTTAAAAAGAGTGTTGAAACCAGACCACCTTCCTTGTTTCTGGTATTAGGGGGAAGAATTAAGTCTTTGATCACGAAGTATGACGATAGCTATAGGTCAGTTTGTGAATGTTCTTCTTTAAGCCCAAGAGATTGCCCTCTACTCTTTTTTTTCTGAGAATTTTAATTATGAATGGCATTGGAGTTTCTCTGCATTAATTGATATAATCATATCACTTTTCATTTTAGCTTGTTGATATGGTGGATTACATAGATTGAATTTTCAAAGTTGAACATCTGGAAGAAATCTCATTTGGCCATTGTATATAGTTCCTTTTATGTAATTCTGAATTTCCTAATAATATGTTTGAGGATTTTTATTACCAAGTTAATGAGAGATATGGGTCTATAATTTTCTTTTGTGTATTCTTTTTGTACATTATTGGTAATAAGATATTTAGGAAAGGGTTTCCCTCCTCTTTTATCTTCTGAAAAAGATTATATGAAGTTGGCATTACTTCTCCTTTAAATTATTTATGGAATTCTACAGTGAAACCATGTGGGCTTGGAGATTTCTTTTCCAAGAGCTTTTTGCCAACAAATTCAATTTATTTACAAGTTGATCTCTATTCAAATTGTATATTTTATTTTCATTTATTTTAGGTAGCTTATGGTTTCAAGAAATTAATCCATGTCTTCTAAATTGCTGAAATTACAAACATACAGTATAATATTTCTCTTACTTTTTTATAATTTAAAACTTCTAAAAAATTATTTAAGAGAAAGAGGAAAGGAAGAGAAAGAGAGAGAGAGAGAAAGAGAGAGAGAGAGAGAGAGAGAGAGTGCTCCCACATGCTCACATGTTCATTCCCTAAATGACCACTACGGCCAGGTCTGGGCCAAGTTGAAGCCAGGAGCCCAGAAGACAATCAATGTCTGACATGTGGGTGGCAGGGATTCAATTACCTAAGGCAGATCCTGTATTTGCAGGATTCTGGAATCAGAAGTAGGAGCCAGGAGTTGAACCCAGGTACCCTTAATGGGCATCTTAAATTGCTAGGTTAAAACTTCAGTCTATTCTTTCTTTTTAATGGCTGTAGAATATGTAACAATAGCTCTTATTTAATCCTGATATTGATGTTATTATCATCTTTTTTTAATATTTTATCTTTATCAGTCTTCTAGAGCTTTATCCCAATAAATTACTGTTTATTTTAATTTTTATCTATTTTTATTTTTAATTTCTTGAATTATGCTCTTATTTTTGCTATTCTCTTCTTATTGTTTATTACATATTCTGTATTATTTTCTAGTTTCATGAAGAAACTTAGATTATACATTAGAGACTTTTTTAACCTAGAAACCTTTTATTTAAGGTATGCAAACCATACATTTCATATACACAAATGTAGAAATATAGTGGTTCTTCCTACCCCTCCCACCCTCCTGCCCACATGCCCACCCTTCTTTGTAAGCCTTTGATTCTATTAATTTTCTCCTCAATGCTGCCATAGCAGTATCTACATATTTATATATGTTGTATTTAGATATTTAGATATGTTGTATTTTTCCATTGTCTTAATTTCCTTTTATACTTTCTCTTTATTTGTAAGTGTGTTGTTTAATTTCCAAGTGTCTGAAGGATTACATGATGCTCACAGAATATACTCTATCAGACTTAATTTTGAAAATCATGAGCTTTGTTTTATAAACCAGGATATGGCCAATCTTACTGAATATTCTGTGAATCCTTAGCATTTTTCCTTTTACCTTATTTTGCTGTCTTCTTCTACATCCTTTATGATTTTCTCTCTATAAGGAGATTATTCAGTTACTAATAGTGGGCTGTGGAATTCAGCAACTACTATTGTGGTGGTGTCCATTTTTCCTCCTAGCTCTCTTTAAGTTTTACTGCTTCCCGAGGCTCCGTGTAATTGGCACACTTGCTTTTAGGTTCATTGCGTCTTCTTTGTGTATTGGCTCTCTTATCACTATGTAATGTTCTTTGCTTTGAAGTCTACTTTTATCTTCTACTACTATAGTCACACTTATTTTTATAAAATCATGTTTACATGGTACAACTTTTTTATTCAATTACTTTCAATCAACTTAGGTTACTGTCTTTAAAGTGACAAATAGCATATTGTGTATCCTGTTTTTAATCCACCCTGCCAATTTCTATCTTTTAACTGGCATATTTACATCATTGGCTTTTAAGGTAGTTGTCGATATGATAGGCCTTCAGCCTAATTCTATTGTTTTTATTTATTTTCTGTTTTTCACTCCTCTCACTTTTCTTGGCTTCTTGTGGGATACTCGTACATTTTTTTCAGGATTCTGTCTTGGTTTATTTTTAGAAATTCTGAGTATATGTCTTCGTATAGTTTTCTTAGTGGCTACTCTACAAAAATATTTTAGTGATGTGCAATTGAAAAGTCACTCTCTTAACATAATAACTATATTCTGAAGTAGCCAATATCAGACATCACACCCAAACAGGAAATACAGCAAATAATACAAGAAAATAAACAATAGGCAACCAAAATAAAGTAATAAAATAAATTGAATAAAATAAATAGAAAAGGCCCTACCTGGAACTGAAGAGACAAGCTTGTTATTTGATCCTTGCATTCAGATAATTTGATTGGCTTACGAGAAAACCAAAAAAACAAATTAACATTATGTGAGTAATAGATATTTCAAATTGTGACTAGAAATATCTAATATAAATATAATCAATAACTATATAATTAATTATAAAACATATAGTTAGAAATAGTTTCCCGCAACCAAAAATTTACAAGAAAAGATAAAGTTCACAATATCAAAATGTTTATTTTTTTAAAAAGATTTATTAATTTTATTTTCAAGGCAA
This sequence comes from Lepus europaeus, assembly GCF_033115175.1. Taxonomy (NCBI): domain Eukaryota; kingdom Metazoa; phylum Chordata; class Mammalia; order Lagomorpha; family Leporidae; genus Lepus; species Lepus europaeus. The sequence goes on from NC_084839.1 coordinate 93,236,976, forward strand.
AGTTGGTGCGGGGGAGAGACAGAGAGAAAGATCTTTCATCCACTGGTTCATTCACCAAATAGCAGCATTATCCAGGCCAAAGCCAGGAGCTTCTTCTGGGTCTCCCGCATGGGTGCAGGGGCCCAAGCACGTGAACCGTTTTCCTGCTGCTTGCCCAGGCACATTATCAGGGAGCTGGGTTGGAAATGGAGCAGCCAGGAATCAAACCACCACCTCTTACGGCACCTTAACCCACTACACCACAGTGCTAGCTCCAAAAATAAAATTTCTGAGGATAAACTTAGCAATATATTTTCTCATTAATAATTTATTTATCAGACACAGAGAGAGCTCTTCTATCTGTTTATTCATTTTCCAAATGCCTGCAACATCTAGGGTTGGGGCAGGCCAAAACCATGAGCTGGGAATTCGGTCCACACTTCTCATGAGGGTACCAGAGAGACGCAACTACTAAAGCCATTTCTTGCTGCCTCACGTGGTGCGCATCAGCATGAAAACGGAATCGAGGGTGAACAGAGCCCAGACTTGAATCCAGGCACTCCGCCATGGCATAAAGGCATCCCAAGTGGTCCACCCTGGTAATGTACTTACTATTCTTAATATTTTTTTTCAAAACTATACTGAAAAAATAAAACCCAGTAAATCAAAGGAATATAACACATTTTTATTAAAATATTTATAAAAATTTTATTTTTACAAAATCAAATAACACACTTATTAGAATTTTAATGACACGTGTAACTGGATAAAATTATTCTACATTCAGAAATGGATGAGCGAGGCTAAGAAAAATTAGAAATAGCAAGTTATGTCTTAAATATCTTTGAAAGTTTTAAAATTAAAGATATAGGGGTGAGTGTCTGGTGCAGCAGTTAAGATACAGCTTGGGATGCCTGTATCCTGTAGCAGAAGGTCTGAGTTTAAGACTCCACTTTGCTTTCAAATTCCTGCTAATGTGCATTCTGGAAGGTGATGGCTAGAGTATTTGGGTCTCTGCCACTCATGTGGGAGACTCATTTGGGTTTGCGGCTACTGGCTTCTGCTTGACCTAAACCCAGCAGACCAAAAATCAGTCTCTCTCTTCTTTGCCACTCTGCCTCTCAAATACATAAAAATAAATAAATAAAACTTTTAAAAAAGCATTGTGATGATGGCAGATTAAAGGTAATGGATAAAATTATAAAAATAAAATGTAAAGCATAAATATTTCATAGATTGCAGAAATTGTTTTGCCAAGCAGTAGGGAAACTATTTTTAAAAACTTTTTATTCAACAATGGCTTTAAATTTAAAAAAGCAAAAATTGTGAGGTAGCCCAAAGAATTCCCATATACTCCACCCCCAGCTTCTCCTAGTACTAACATCTCATATTTACTAACATTAATGAGACACATCAAGCTTTTCCTAATTTGGGGGAGAATTATTTATTTAAAATTTTCAAAACAGTGGACATAGGATATGAATTATAATTTATTTCCATAAATTCAATTTCCTTTGAATCTGGGGATATACATCTTTTCTCATTTTTTTAAGGATACTAGGAGCTGGCACTTTGGTGTAGTGGGTAAAGATGCCACCCTGGCATCTGCATGGGAGCCCGTTTGAGTCCTGGCTGCTCCACTTCTGACGCAGCTCCCTCCTAATGTGCCTGGGAAGGCAACAGAGGATGGCCCGAGTGTTTAGGCCTCTGCACCCACATGGAAGACGCAGAAGAAGCTTTTGGCTTCTGGCTTTGGTCTGGACCAACACTAGCTGTTTTAGACATTTATGGAGTGAATCAGTGGATGGAAGATCCCTCTCCCTGTGTCTCTTCCTTTCTGACTCTGTCTTTCAAAATAAATTTTAAAAAAATCTTTTGAAAAAAGGAGAGACTTGCTAGAGTTTGTAAATAACACTCATAAAAAAGAAGCCCTCAGACTTTTATTATAGCAGCTTCCTTAACTCCTGGTATGTTTTGCTTTTATTTTGCTAAATTATTAATAATTAATTTGTATTATTCAATTCCAAAACAATTTTATACTTTTACTATAAATGAATACTGTAAAATCATCCCTAATTAGAATTGTGGCAACCCTTTGTGTGTTTTGTAATATGTGAGTTTATTGTGATTGTTATTAATATAACCACCACTCCACCTACACTTTTGTCAGGCATGTCTTAAGTGTCTTTTTATTTATAAAAAGATAAGAATTTTTGAGTTTTTTTAATATTTAATATTTATCACTGTTTTTAGAGGATGTGTGAGAGAATTTGTTCCATGGAAAGTATTAAGATTTGCTTTGTAACTATTTAATCACATTTAATCATATATACTTATTCACATATACTTTAATCATATATTCTTAACATATATATAGATCATATATCTAATCTGTAACATTAAATTAGTTTCATGATTTAGTTCTTTTTACTCTACATTTTGTGCCTATTATGTGTTAAGAGCTCATAAGAGCATGTCAAAATCTTTCACTTCCGTTGAAAATCAATCAATTGGCCCTTGTGTTTGCAACAGCATTCATTTATATAACTTGTTATCATGTAATTCTGTCCACAAACTTTCACAAGCATTATCTTCTTGCATGATTTTGCCTTTTAAGAGGGAAGAAGCCTATTTTGATTCTGTCATATGCATTTTTGTCCTCAAATGTGCTGTGTCTGATATTAACTCATTTTCATCTACTGCCATCTACCTAAGAATATGAGTTTGATAACCTGCATGTAGATATGATTTGTTTTTGTATTTTTAAGCCTAGTATTTAAATTCATGAAGAAATTCTTATTTAATTCATATCCCTCCATAAGAGGATTTTAAAATGTAAAGCTAAGTACTATAAATTGATTAAATCTCCTAGTAGGATCAAAAAGAACATTCTTATATCAATTATAATGTAATATGCATTTGCAGGGGTATTTCAAAAAGTCCATGGAAATGAAATTGAAAGATATTTATACAGAAAGTTTTTAAAATCCATGCATTTGAGAGATCTTCGAACAGTTTATGGGAAAATGAAAACATGAAAAAAAACTGCGTGAATTTCAAAAATTTTCAGCACCAAAGTGAACTTAGATTTTAATTCCATTTTTCAACAAAGCTTTCAAATATTCTTGTACGTATTCTCTCTAATTTTCCTAGAGGTGTTTAAATCATGATACCTTGTTACAGTGTTTGCTAGTTATTTTTAAACTCTTTTAAAGAATACAATTGTATCTTAGCTTGAGAACTTCCTTTAGAGTCTACATATCTTATGAAGATTATATACCTTGTAGCTCAAGAACTAGTGTTGTAGTCAAATGTCTAGCAACATAAGAACTCTGTTGTAAAAAGATTTATCCTTCTAAACATGTCCTTCATACAGGTCAAAATGTGGCAGACAATTGTTCCTCCAGACTGCAAATTTTCTTTAGAAATGATTACAACTCTTTGAGTCCTTTCTAAAATTACTTTCATCTCTTCTCATACTCACTATTTCAAATCCAAAATAACAATACACCTAAACCAGCACCTAAACAACATGGCCCTTTTGTCATACTTCTGACATCTAACTTACAATTTTAGTGGAATATTTTTAATTTTAATGGTTGGGCATTCGCAACTTCAGTATAATCAAAAGTTTATTTTCCTATAATTAACTCACTCCAAAATGGTATGCACAAAATTTTACAATCATAGTGAACTTCGGAAGGAAAATTTGGAGTTCATTTTAAAAAACTTTTTTATTTATAGATGAGAAACTTGAGTCCAAAGAGATTTAATGATATATGCAATGAAAAAATCATGATATTAGAAAAATTTGTGTTTCTTCAGTAAAACAGGACTAGGCAGAAAGTTGAATTGGTTCCCTGAATAATTCAGATCAAAAGAAGCTGAAGTATCTGAATTCAACAAGCCAAATTGTATGTTTGCCCTCAAGTATCAGAACAAATTTGTACTTATAGTTTCTTGTATGCACACTATTTGCATGCTTTCTGATTTACCACTTGGTCACCAATGACTATTGAAGCATAAGAAGCCAAATATTCATTTTTGCTAACATTTATTAATCATTTACTACATTTAGATACCTAGTTGATTACCACTCAAAGGGTCTTCAGTTATAGAAAATGCATATTGTGAAAAAACTATGTGTGGATTTCAAATTTTTACACCAGCATAAGTATTTTTAATTCAAATTCCATGAAATACTCGAACTGCCTTCAAAGATAGCTTGTGTCCTTTAAACCTCACAGTTCCATAGGGAGGCAATGCAATTATCTGCACTTTACAAGAGTAAAATTCTGAACTCTGATCATCTCAACAAGGAAACAAAATGTGTAGGAAACACTGCTTAGCTGAGCTTCCCTTGCATCCTGCTGTGGTAACTCGATTCCTCACCTTCTGGTATGTGCCTGACTTCTTATGCCTGCACAGAGGCCTCTTTGCAGAGAACTGCCTTTGGGATCCTGGTGTACTCACCTATCTGACTTCAAGTCAGTCCATGCTCAGGTTTGGCTCACACTTGGGAGCTCCCTACAGGATCAAACTGAGGCTGTGACTTTACGCAAAATGACTCCCTCATTTGTCTTCTGCCTTCTCCCTGGCTTGTTCACCCCATCCTCTTACCAGTTTCCCCTGAGAGTGCTTTCTTCATGCATCATTTGCACACAAATCCTCCTCTCACATCTGCTTCTCAACACTCCCACCTCAGATATCCCTGTGCTTGTTCCAGGTGATTGGAAGCTGTGGACACTGGTGGAAATCATCAGAACCACATCCTTTTGTTTCCATGTTTGCATCCTGTTCCTCTCCTGGGCATCAGAGAAGCTGTCTGAGAAGAATTTCTGAGAAACGTAGGCTCTTCTTTGAACTCCAAACAAGGAGGCTTGCTTAGGTACAAGTTGTCCTGGAAATAATGACAGAATTCACTTTTCAGTTTTGCACAATAGAGCTTCTAGTCCTTTTACTCTCCTTATTGATTCACAGCACAAATTAGACTTGCATCCAACTTCACTGAAGCTCTGCAAAATTAGTACCCATTTCTCTTTTCCAATTTGACCAGGCCAGCCGTGCCCCTTGCAAAGCTCTTCTGCATGTAGGAACTTGGAATCTCATGCTGCTGGCCAGGAGAACAACACTGTGTGCCAATGCCTATCCACCCTGTGGCCACCAAGGGTTCAGGGAGCCTGTGTCTTAGCTTGTTTTAATGTTTAAGGAAAGGGGGTTTATTTGGTTGGAAAGCAGCACAGCGCTATCTTCTGTGTCTGGCAAAGGTCACCTTGCTGAACACGTAGAAAGGGCAACCACTTAATGCAGAAGGGGCCAAGCACTTGGGTTGGAGGACTCAGTTCATAACAACCTTGCACTCTTGAGATCTCACCCAACACTGAGAGAACTACATTAATTCCTTCCAAGAGTGGTGTCCCAAAGATTTAATCACCTTCCACCAGGCCCCACTCATAAAAGACCCACTATCTCTCAACACTGCCTCACAAAGGACCAAGAATTCAGCACATGGATCACTGGGGAATGCACTCTGATCATATCCAAACCACAACAGCCTCATCGTGTCCCTCCTGGCTTATAATACTCTGAGAGCTCACCAGCCTCAGGGAGAATGATGTGTTACCGTACTGAACCCTAACTCTACTTGTATGCCTAGATTCATCGCCTACACTCTCTAGTGTTTAATCTGCCTTATGATGCAATCATCCGTGTTCCCCTTAATTCACAGTGAATCTAATTTATTTGTGCTCAAAGATGTCCTTCCTGGTGATTCCATGGAAAATGATCATCATAGACATTTAGTCTGTTTTCAGATTCTGCAATGAATTCATTTCTTCTACTTAAGAATTGTTTGAGCAGGAGTAACAACCTCAGATTTGCCTCATCCAAGGAGCTGAGAATCTTTTAAAATTGATCACGAATATCACAGTTTACTTATAATAATAAACTCTGGGTAGGTGTTGCTTTTCATAAAGTATTTATTATTCATTTAAGAATCAAAGAGAGAAAGAGAGAGAGAGAGAACTTCTATCATCTGGTTCACACCTCAAATGCCTATAATGACTGGGACTAGGCCAGGACAAACCTTGGAGCTGGGAATGCAATTCAAATCTCCCATGTGAGTGGCAGGGATCCAACTACTTCAGCCATTACCTGCTTCTCCAAGGATCTGCACCAGCGAGAGGCTGGAGTCAGGAGCCAGTGCCAAGTATCTAACTTGGATGCTATGAAGTAAGACATGCACATCTTTTTTTTTTTTTTTTTTTTTTTTTTTTTTGACAGGCAGAGTGGACAGTGAGAGAGAGAGACAGAGAGAAAGGTCTTCCTTTTCCAGTGGTTCACCCCTCAATGGCTGCTGCAGCCGACGCACCGCACTTATCCAAAGCCAGGAGCCAGGTGCTTCTCCTGGTCTCCCATGCGGGTGCAGGGCCCAAGCACTTGGGCCATCCTCCACTGTACTCCCAGGCCACAACAGAGAGCTGGACTGGAAGAGGAGCAACCGGGACAGAACCCGGTGTGCCAACGCCACAGGTGGAGGATTAGCCTATTGAGCTGAGGCGCCAGCCAAGACATGCATATCTTGATCACTAGGTTAAATGCCTGCACAAGATGTTATTTTTAAAAATAAAGATCTTTGATCAGGCCTCTCAGGACCAACTACCCTGAAGACATCCCCTTTCCCTGTAGAGAGGACATATTCCATGGAGAATTCTCCTCCTACAGTTAGACTCTGGAGGCAACTGTAGTCTACCTGGTGGCACTGAGTAGAACCAACTGGGCTGTTGAGGGTTGAAGTAAGCATACACAGGCATTCCCTGGTCCAGTTTCTGTTTGGCTGTTGAGGAAATGGAGACTCAGGCATGAAGAGATCCCCCGAGTTGCTTTATTTTTTATTGTGATATGAACTGAAGCCTTGGAAAAAGAAACATATAAAAACAAAGGACTGGAGATTACTGTAGTTTTTTCTTCAAACTCACCTTGTCGTGGTCAGTCTCCACACGAGATGAGCATAGCTGTACCGAAGGCTAAGCAGTGCCATTTGGTTGTGTTGGTATCGAAAGCTGTGGGTTTCAGGAGAAATTGCTTAATCATGTCTCATACAGAAATTCAATTTTAACATCAGCTCTCCTCATTTTGCAAATGGGTAAAACTATGACTAAGAGGACTTACACCCAGGATTACATCTTACATTGGCGTTCAATCAGACCCTCATAAATGAAGTCAATAGAGGATTCAAGATAATCACTCTGATATTTTGATGGCAGAATCCGTACATGAATTTTCTTTTCCTGGGAAGGATTTAAAATCAAGTGGAAGAGAGAAGACAGTTACCTGTGGACACTGACTCTGGAGTGTAATGTCTGAGTGGAAGGTGGCTGGAGGAGCTGCACGCTTGACAGGGCTCAGAGGAGAACGGTCATTCCTGCATCAGTCTTTATGGCCATGTATGTGCTTATAGAGGTCACATGGGTGAGTCTTGCGGGGATAAAAGCAGACACTATTTTTTTTTTTTTTTGAGTGGTAGAGAGAAAGAGAGGGAAGGCTTCCATTCAGTGACTCAATCCCCAAATATCCCTGTGGATTGAAGTCATGAGCTGGGAGCTAGGAACTCAATCCAAGTCTCCCGTGTGGTTGGCAGAAGCTCAATTACTTGAATCATCACTACTGCATCCTGGCGTCTGCAGTGCCACGAAGCTGGAGTCAAGAGCCCAGACAAATATGGAACTCATGTATTCCAACGTGAGATACAGGTCCTAACAGGCATATTAACTGCTCACCCAAGCACCAGCCGCAACAGCACATTACAGATCAGGGCTATTTGGCTCTGATCTTTTAATAGATGTAACAACTGCCGAGTGGCCATATTTGTTTTATGTTATAAGGACCAGCTGTTGTTATCTAGCTGTTTAAAATTCTTTTTTTTTTTTTGGTAAAGATTTACTTATGTATTCAAAAGGCAGAATTACAGAGAGAATGAAAAAGAGAGATCTTTCATCTGCTGGTTCACTCCCCCAAATGACTGGCTGGGGCTGGGCCAGGCTGAATCCAGAAGCCACGAATTTCTTCTGGGTCTCTCACATGGGTGCAGGGACCCAAAGACTTGAACTCTCTTCCTCTGCTTTCCCAGGCATATTAGCAATGAGTTGGATCAGAAGTGGAGCAGCCAGGACTTGGACCAGAGCCCATGTGGGATGCCTGATTTAACCTGCAGTGCCACAATGCTGGCCCCTAGATGTCTGAAATTCAAAGACAAGTATTTGTAGATTCTAAAATGATTTATGCCATTCAGTCTCTGCTTGTTGAAAAGCTTCAATATCACATATTATGAAAAATGGGTCCAAGAAGACCCATAAGAAATTTGCCTCTCCCCAAGTTCACAGCTTCAAGAGGGAGTGAGATCTATATCCTGGGTCATCTCTAACCTGTGATTGACAAGGGCTAGTGGTGACAGCCACAGCCAGGAGCCCTGCAGCGGATGAGAGGCTGAAAGAACAAGCAATCCACTCTACCGTGGGAAGGCATTGGGACTTTATAAAGAAGGTGTTTTAACTGTCTCTCAAAGGGTGGTGGAAAACAGGTGAAGTTGGAAGGGAAGTGCCCACAAAGAACCAAATACATACACCTGAAACTGTGAGTCCTGAAGCCCCGGGGATGTGGCAGTAACACTTGCGTCTTTAGAAGAAATGTGCATCTGGGCACAGGAACACAATTGATGTCGGACTGCTTATTAACAGTTTTCAATATTAATAAACCTGTGGGCTCTTGTCACTTATTCAGAGAAGAATTCTGAATACTGGCTCAAATAGACCAGACAACATGGTAGGTTTTTAAGGATTTTATTCAGTGAGAAAAATGTGCAGGAGAGCAAGGGCTTTATTTAGGGGGAGAAAGAGAAGTCTAGAAGCTATGTTGGGTCCATACCAGGCAGAGAGCAGGCCAGGAGCGAGCCACGTGGAGCAAGCATACATTTATGAGCAGCCACAGGTAGCTTAGTGCAAGAGAGCAGTGGCCAGAAGGCTGCGCCCAGAAGGCATGGGCAACAAAGGGGGGCCTACCATGTTTCAGGCCTTATATTTACTCCCAAAGAGGGAGTGGTTCCGTGGTCATATTTGGCAGGTGGGCGTACAGATGGGGTCAGGTATGCATGAGATCACACAGGGGGTGTGGTCTTCCAGCTCACAAACCGAATCGATTTTATCCTACCCACCTGCCTGCATCTCAGTGACTTCATGTCTCGGCATTATGAATTTCTAGTAAGTTTTGCCTTTGTAAATTTAAATATATGTGACTGTATGTCCTGCTAAAGTCTGTCACCAAATAATGCAGATTGATTTACTAAAGTGTAGATGGTGGGTTTCACATTCTTTAGCTGGTAAATATTAAGGCAGTTGTTAAAAATGCCAGTGCAGACACATTTGCCTTTGGGTTTGGTAAGGAAATATAAAGTGCAGATTTTCTGTAAGGAAATAAGAGGAGAGACTGCTGGGTAGGTTGCACTTCAACCTGTCCCTGTCTGACAGAGAGCCATACAAAACTTCCCTTCTCAGGCTTTGGAACTCACATGTCCTCAGATGAATACAAACAAGGGACAAAGACCCTTTTGTGTCAAGCCCCTACAAATGTGGAATCAGTTACTAGTGAATTTAAGAACAATTGGAAGCTTTTCCTGTTTTTAAGATGGAACTGAAACAATACCTCCTGATGACTAGAAAGTTGTCCTAATTGTTTTAATTGATGTTATTCTTGTGTTATCTCGGTTTATTGTGTATTTATATGCGTTTGCTTATCGCAGGTCATGCTTGAAAATGGGCTTTCAGTTCCATTTACATAGCCGGTTAACAAATCAATCAAGGCAGGGATGTATATTTCTCAGCCCCACTTGTTTATATCAGATGGGGCTGCCATATGTAGTCTCTATACATTTCATGCCCACATGTTTGTATCACACAGATAATCCATCTGAGATTGATTTCAACCTTACTTTTAAGTCTGCAGAACCCACAGAGCAAATACGCCTCTTGAAACACAAGCTCAAGTTGTTATTTTGCCACAGAAGAACAAAAAGAGCTAATGTGTGTTTTTTTTTAACTCTTTGTTAGGGATCTATTTTAAGTAATGTTCCTGTGGCTTGTTGCTAGAATTTGATAGAGAAAGAAAGTTGCCATCAGAACACTGCAGTTCTCCAATTTCACACCAGGTTTTCTCTTCTCACCCCCTACCACTCCCCCTACCAGTACTAAAAGCAAAAAAGATGGCATGAACAAAAGCCACAAAGACAATCACTTGAGAAGAAACGGATTCTAACATCAAGCATTTATATCACGGCTGATGGAGAAATGGCATGTTCAATTTACACTCTATTTATAAATGATAAACATCTACACATACATTCCTACCTGTCTTTCATATCCCCGTGTCCAAAACACAGCAAATAAAGCAGCAAATATTCAAGGAGACATAGAGGAGAGAGTGTGTCATTGTTTCATCTCTTCCATTTACAAACTTACAAGCCACAAATACACAACAGGGAAAAATGTGTTTTCCTCAAAGTTTCATAATGCTGATGTGTTAATTCATTCATAATCACAGCCAGGCAGCCCCTCTTGCTAAAAATCACCACCTTGGCAGCTCACATAGGGGCATTCACCTGGTAGGGTACAAACTTGATGTACAAATACAGACTTCAGAGATGTGGTATCTCTGCACCCTAAATTATTTCATCAATCAAAATGCAAAAGTGCTTCCCATGTATGCAGCATTTAGACTCTCAGAAGAAAAAAAATATGTGCAAAGAACAAAGTCTCTCTTCTACGGGATGGACCTGTAGAAGTTGCCTGGGTCTTCCATTTCGCTTAATAAATACCCAAATCCAAGTGTTACCCAGGGAGGTGATTTGTAAACAAATCTTCTGGGGGATGAGGGGAATTGCAGTATGCGAAATCATATGAAAAAACCTGAAAAAAAGCTATTAGGGTCCATTGTGTCATTCCAGCTGCTACACAGACATACTTAGTCCATGTGTCAAAAATGCTTACTAAGTTTTTCTCTTAGAGGAAAATAAGCCATAAGTACACAATAGCCTTTGTCTCTTTCAAAGCTGGATAATGCAAGGCGCTGCACATCTGGAATGAAGGTACCCCCCCCCCCCAGTTCTGCACCTCCAGCTCCATCTTGGGTTACACGTGGCTCACCCTAAAAGCTCTGCTCTGGGTGCCACCCAGATAACTGGCAGGGGCCACACTCTGAAGTTCTGTATCAGACAGCCTGGCAGATGCTGATTGAGGTACACCCCAGCATCAAGTGCCTTGAGAATGTCCCCCATTTCTTCTCACAAGCATTCATTCTCAGGGCTGTCTGGAATCATGTGTCATCCAACTTCACAGATTAGAGGGACATGGATGAGCCCAAAGGTTCCAGAGTGGTGCGAATGCTTCAGTCATGGTTGTAGGTGTTGATGAGGACAACTATGTTCCCAGGACCCAGAATGGGAACTGAATGTGCTGAGGGTGATGCTGGTAGATGGAAAGGGTCCATTTGCTTGGTGTGTTGACAAACAGCCTCAAGTAGGAGCTGCTCCCACAAAAGGTTTATCCACTTGTGACGCATGGGGAGACAATTGGAAGGAAGAATTCTTTAAGGAAACTGCCTCCCAGAGAAGCACTTTGCTAGGGTTTTTCTACAAAGAGTTAAGGGATTGTCCATGATGCTCAATCCTTGTTTGTGGTGGTCTGACTACCTCTGAGTACAAAGTTGCAATAGATGATTTTCTAGACTGTCCCCTAAAAAGCAAGCTTAAGAGAATCAACGTTCAGACACTCTGTGTTCCAGTTGACCACCTTTGGCCTAAATCCCACTAGTTCTTGAACACTCAGAAAGAAGTGTCACTTTTTCATAACCACTTCCTGCTGAACAGGGGTTCCCACATCCCTGAGACTAGAGGAGTGAAAATCCTGCAAGATTAAAAGAAATTTAGGGTCACCAGGATCAGCCTTCAAGGTTATCAGCAACACAGCAGGGCATTTGAAAGCATCCACTGAGGCTACTCTTAGGGCCAGATTTTGTTTTTAGTCTTTCCAGATGAAAGGGGTCTCAAGGCGGCATATCCTTTCCATCTTATCCCCTAAACCTTGGAACACCACTGCCACCATCTTTGAAATAAAAGCTGACCATTGTCACTTTTAAGAGTCCTAGACATTCCAAATCTTGGAACTTTTTTTAATCTCCGCTGGCCATGATATCCTTTCTCCATACTGCTATGGCTGGTATAGGTACAGGAAGTTTGGGCTGCCTATTATTTTTAAGCCAGCAGGTGCATTGTTTAGCTATCTGGTTCTTCATTTCTGATTCTGCGGGCAATTAGACATTGCTGCCTGGCCATACTAGGTGGAATCACGTGAGTGCTTGCTAACAACCCAGCCTCATTCCTGTGTATTCACACTTTGGCTGTTTCATCTACCACCTACCCCCGGGAGACAGTGGCAGGCTGAGGCTTCTAAAGGGGCAAGGAGGGTTTCCTCAGGGGCTATCTGCTTGGCAGCAAGAGCAGCTACCTTATTCCCTCGTGTTACTGCAGAATCGCCCTTGTGATGTCCTCTGCAGTGCACACAGCTATTTCTTTATGTTTCTCTACAGCCTGAAGCAGCCTGAGAATCCCTTTACCATAATTAATTTCTTTGTGGTTAGCATTTAGGAGCCTTCTTTCCAGATGGCCCTGTGAGCATGGGCCACTGAGAAGACACTGATGGAGTCACTACAGTCTGTTAAAGTTCTCTCCTGTTCCCAGCTCCAGTGCCCTTGGCAGGGCTGCTGTTTCGTCCTTTTGTACATATGTCTCCAGAGAGAGACTCAACTTCAACAGTTCCAGGTAAAGGCACAACTGCATATCCTGCCCTGCCATGACTATTTCCCATAACACCGCTACTATCTGCAAACTGTATTTCTTCACATGAAGGCATAGATTCACTTCTGAGATTTTACCTCTTCAGGTTTGTCACTCAGAGAGCTCATGTGTTGGGGATCCTGAGACACTGGCCCTGAGTGGGCAGGGTTCAGAGTCTGGCAGAGTTTTCAGAGAAAACAGCATTAAAGCTTGATACTGCGCCCTCCAGCCACCAGTCAACCCATGCTGCGCTTTTGTTGCCAGAACCTTTGCTACCCAGTGTGGGGTCCACACAGGGGTTGTCCCACACTTCACTGTGCTGCATCCCAGGATGCTGCATCTAACTGTTTAGATAAAGAAGACATCACTCATTTTAGTGACCCACAACCTGGGGTCAGGATCTCCACCACGATTCCTTGTCTTCCAAGTATATACAGGACAAAGAGATTTTCTGGATCAGGCAGTCCCGAGACAGTTTAAAAGGCTGGACACATCGTTCATCCAATTAAACAGGTCAATTTTGTTTCCCAGACAAAGTTGGGTATCCAAATGCAACAGAAGCCAGTCATTTCCAGGATTCCCTGTAATTGTTTTCTGGTCCTTGGCAGAGCCAAGTTACAAATTGCCAATTCGTGGTCTTGGAGTAGACTCTGCTTTTCCTGGGATATTTTCTTTTGATACTTTATATCTTCTCCCTGCCAGATAATTCAGGGTTTGAATGGTATTTTTATCAGATGCTTCCTCTGAGGGATTGGTTTCCCAGTCAAAGGCAAATAGCTTTTGAGACTCAGGGTCCAAAGAATGTAAAAGAATATTTGTTTCTCTTGGAAAAATGGTGAACAGAGCCTAGGGATTGGGTGCTCTGGGATGTATGTCCTAACCTGCTTCATTCATGGCCTCCCAAGCCCTATATAAATCTGTTTTCATCATACCTGGGCTTTTTAACTGATAGTAAAAAGATGTTATGAGGAGACCTACAGGGCTTGGTTAATCTTAAATGAAGGGACTATGTTTAAAACTGGTAAGATTTCAGCTTCCAGTTTCAGTAGATATTGCTTGGCCCTGGACCAGCAATGAGTCTGTTGTAGTATCATTTTTAAAGATTATGTGTTGATAGCCTATCCCATCTAACCATGAGCATATACCCCTGGGTTAACTTAGGCTAAAATACCTTCTAGAATGGTTTCATGATTCCTAAATACTTCATGGAAGAAAACCAAGAATTCTACTCCTTGGCTCTTTGAGATATCCACTTCTGCTTGGCCTTGGCTTACATGCATTGTAGAGCCTAGATTATCTGGAAGATCCACTCCTAAGGGTGGGATGGGGCATTCCCAAGGATATGGGGACAAGTGAATAAGGACTTCAAAACCTACGTCACAAGTAAATGGCTTCAGAAATCCCTTCATTTCCCTGATATTCATTTTATACCATAATCTCTTTTAGTAAAACAGCCCCCCCCCCTTTTTTTTTGATAGGCAGAGTTAGAGAGACAGAGAAAGGTCTTCCTTTTTCCATTGGTTCACCCCCCAAATGGCTGCTATGGCCGGCGTGCTGTGCCGATCCGAAGCCAGGAGCCAGGTGCTTCCTCCTGGTCTCCCATGCGGGTGCAGCACCCAAGCACTTGGGCCACCCTCCACTGCCTTCCTGGGCCACAGCAGAGAGCTGGCCTGGAAGAGCAGCAACCAGGACAGAACCGGCACCCCAACTGGGACTAGAACCCTGGATGCCGGCGCCACAGGTGGAGGATTAGCCTAGTGAGCCGCGGCACCGGCCTAGAAGAAAGGCTTCCCTGACCAGGAATCGAAACCCGGGCAGCAGCAGTGAGAGCGCCGAATCCTAACCACTAACTCTTTTTAATAGTCAACATAGACTTTGTTGTTCCAACGTCAACAAAATTCAACTTCTCCCCCTTATACTGCTAATATGACTCATGGAGCCTCAGGAGAGAGCTGAGGTTTATCACGAAGCCCCTGTCATTCTCAATCATCTTCTGCTCTTGACAGGGAATGAAAGGAATCAGATTTTCCCTGAGTCCCCTTCTCCAGGGGCAGCTTGGCCACTCCTGCTACCACCAGCCCTCCTGTGGGCAGCATGCACACTGGTTAGTCTTTAACCTGGCTGGTAACCCATTGGTGGTTCCACACTGGGGAACAGAGTTGCTCATCCACCATGGCTTCCCTCATCCTCCTGGGTTACCAGGAGCAGACTGGAGTGCAACAGCCAACAAAGCTGTCTTTTCCCCTGTTCCTCATCTTTTGCCATGTCTCAGTTGCTAACAGTCTTAATGACAATCTCCACCAGCTGAGGGGAATTGGTCCATCTCCAGATGTTAGGAGCACTCTGAGGTTGAAGTAGGTATTCAGAATAATGCAACTTTCCTGGGATTCAGGGTCCCAAGAAACATCCTGTCTGCAACACTCACTAGGAGGGCAGAGGGATTTTCTTCTGATTCCTGATATAACTCTCACAGCTGATTACAAAAGAATGTCACCTGGTGTTTTGTTTGTCTGTCATTGGTGCCTATCCAAACATCTTCCAATGCCATGGAATATACCCTAAGGGGGACTCAGTGGTGGGTTATGGATACACTCTTTGGCTTACCAATAGCACCAGTATCACTCCCAGTAGAATTCCTCTCTTCTAGGAAGTTTGAATAATTAAGCAAAACTCAGGGCAGGCGCTGTTGCTCAGTGGGTTAAAGCCCTGGCCTAAGGCGCCAGCATCCCATGTGAGCACTGGTTCTAGTCCTTGTTGCTCCTCTTCTGGTCCAGCTCTCTGCTATGGCCTAGGAAAGCAGTAGAAGATGGCCCAAGTCCTTGGGCTCCAGCACCCACGTGGGAGACCTGGAGAAGCTCCTGGCTCCTGGCTTCAGATTGGTGCAGCTCCAGCTGTTGCAGCCATCTGGGGAGTGACCCAGTGGATGGAAGACCTCTCTCTCTTTCTCTACCTCTCTATGTAACTCTGTCTTTCAAATAAATAAAATAAACCTTAAAAAAATAATTAGGCAAAACTCAAATCATCTAAAAGATGAAATTGTCCTTTTCTACTTGCTTCATATATATTTCCACGACTGGATATAAAAAGCACTACATCTGTGGGATGGGGAAGACTAACCCAGACCAACAGACAAACTTGGCTCAGGAATTTCTCTGACCATTCATTTCGCAGTCCTCAAGATCCCAGGGCAAAACCTGGCACTTGCATTCTGGTGTCCCCAGACGGCTGTCCCTCTCCAGTTCCTAATTCTTTCCTGGTAGTGCACCTTCTGTCCTGGCTTTCACTTTTAGCAACTGTAAGACACTTACTAGAGTAAGTTGCCTCTAAGTTCCACAAGAAGCTGCTGGAAATAAACAGGGTCCAGGGGACAACTTTACCCTTTGGGATCTTCAGGTGAGGAACTCGGGATCGCCAGGCACCAAGCAAAACCTTCCTTGCCAATGGAACAGTAATTGTACACTACAGCAGGTAAGCTCTGGAGGTGCTGCCTCTGTCACTTGCCCCATTCTCAGTTCTTGAGCACCCCAATCCTAGGCAACATGCAGCACCAGCTGGGTTTGCCAATTTTGTTAGCAGAAACAATGAGTTGGACACCTAGGGTGTCACCAGAAAATTAGCCACAACAATACAAAAGTTGCACTTTGTAAATTCACATTTATTAAATAATGAAAAGAATTTTAAAAAGGCAGAACCAAAAAAAAAAAAAAGAATATATTGCACAGAGGAAAGCTTTATTTTCCTGTGACAAGTTAAGGGGACAATGGGAAGGTAAAATTCCCTAAAAAAAAAAAAAAAAAAAAAAAAAAAACTGCCTCCTGGAGAAGAAATTCACCAGCACTTTTATAGCAAATGTTAGGGACATGTCCAGGATGTCGGTTCTTTACAGGTGAATGAATCTGACCCTCTCTGAGTACAATGTTGTAAGATAAGTGTTCCTAGAAAATCCTTGAAAGACAAGCTCAAGAGAGTATGTACTTACAAGCCATTTAGGTTCTCCATCTTTGCCTGCGATCCAGGGCCCCTTTTTGCCTAAATTCTATACTCTTGGTTGCCATGTGACATTATTTCAAGATAAATAACCCCAGCAAGGGGAAGACTACCAAAGCCATATAGGAAATATATGGAGATGGAAGAACACTCAGGGACACTATGGTGCAAATGGGACTGGAGGGACAAGGTTGTTATTTGTAGAAAATTGCATATTTCACAGACGAGAAACAAGGCAAGTGCCCAGGTCTCCTAACTCAGCACGTGCTTTGTATCCTGTATCTTGTTTTCTATTGTTAAAACAAAATCTCTGAGACTGGGTAATTTATAAAGAAAAGAAGTTGACCTGGGCTCATGGTTCTGGAGCCCAGTGAATAGAAGAGCATGGCGCCGGCATCTACTTAGCTTCAGGTGAAAGCCTTATGCTGCGTCAGTTTATGTAGGGAATGTAAAAGCGCAACAGCCTGGGCTGAAGAAAGAATGGAGAAAGGGATCTGAATGCTGTGTAACAACCCACTCTCACCTCCAGGTGGGGAATTACATCAATTCCTCTCAATATCCTCACCAACTCTCAATAACTATAGCACTGGGCACCAACCCTGAACATGAGTTGTGCTGAGGACAAACCATTTTAAAAATACAGCCCCTGAGTCCCCCTTAGGGTATATTCCATGGCATTGGAAGATGTTTGGATAGGCACCAATGACAGACAAACAAAACACCAGGTGACATTCTTTTGTAATCAGCTGTGAGAGTTATGTCAGGAATCAGAAGAAAATCCCTCTGCCCTCCTAGTGAGTGTTGCAGACAGGATGTTTCTTGGGACCCTGAATCCCAGGAAAGTTGCATTATTCTGAATACCTACTTCAACCTCAGAGTGCTCCTGACATCTGGAGATGGACCAAATTAAAAATACATGCTGCGGCCGGCGCCGCGGCTCAATAGGCTAATCCTCGGCACCCCAGGTTCTAGTCCCGGTCAGGGCGCTGAATTCTGTCCCGGTTGCCCCTCTTCCAGTCCAGCTCTCTGCTATGGCCCGGGAGTGCAGTGGAGGATGGCCCAAGTGCTTGGGCCCTGCACCCGCATGGGAGACCAGGAGAAGCACCTGGCTCCTGCCATCGGATCAGCGCGGTGCGCGGGCCGCAGCGGCCATTGAGGGGGTGAACCAACGGCAAAGGAAGACCTTTCTCTCTGTCTCTCTCTCACTGTCCACTCTGCCTGTCAAAAAAAAAAAAAAAATACATGCTGCAATCCCCTGCCACTTGCACATACATAATTCCTCTATAAATTTTTTTTAGATGAGGTTCCAGAAAGAAAAGTAATTACATAAATTAAATTAGATGTTAATATATGTGGGGATAAATTTACTATTTCCATCAAAAGTCTTCAAGCAGGTAGGTTTTGGCTTAGCAGTTGAAATGCTGGTCAAGATGTCTGGGTTCAAATCTAGCTCCACCTCTGATTCCAGCGTCCTGCTAATGCAGACCCTTAGAGCCAGCAGTTATGGCTGAAGTGATTGAGTTCCTGTCACCCATGTGCAAGATCTGGATTGAGTTCTTGGCTCCCAGCTTCAGACTCAAACAGGAGGTATTGTGGATATTTGGGGAGTGAGTCAGTGGATGGGAGTACACGCTTCCTCACTGTGCCTCTCAAAAAAAAGGTCTCTTAAAACAGATTTATCAGTTGAAAGACAGAAAAGATTCCTTACCTGTGACTTGAAACTTTTTTTTAATTTTAAGCTTATCCCATAGTAATAGTTCAAAACAGAGTTGAAACTACCCATGTCCTGCAAAAAGTGTTTTTGGGGAGTCTTGAATGAGCCCCCTTCTTTTTTGTACCTACTGTGGTTCCAATCACATCACAATAATATTTCTTATGATATGTGTCCCATTCAAATATCAAATTATTCTACTGTGGGCCTATGGTTGTCACCTAAAATTATGTATTTCTAATCATTTGTCTGCTAGAATTCTTTGAATTCAGGGAATCGATTTTGTTAGTGGAACAGAAGTATAGCATTGCAAATGAGAAATGCCAACCTCAGAGTTTCACTGTGTGAATTTATTGCTGGTGCAGAAGTGGGTATTGGCATAGAGGATCAGTAGTTATAAATGAAAGCTTGTCTTTAAACAATCATTTGGAAATTCAGAATTATTTTGAAATATGTTATTTTCACAATGATATCCTGGTAAGAGTGATGTAGTGTAACATTAACGTACTTCTATTTCTTTATGAATGACTCCAATTTACTTAGTTTAAATGAACAATTGGCAGTTGAAAGAGTCTGGGATAAATATAAATACATGAAAACCATAGGGATCCCTAAAATCACTTCACTGCTTTCACAATAAACAAGATATAGCATATATTAAAAATCAAGATTATGGGATGTTAAAAGAACGTTTTGTAGCACCAGAAAATTTCAAGAGAAGTTAAGTTTGTAATGGGAACTAACCAGGGCTGCTGGCTTCTTGAATGGAGTAGGTGAAGTGTTGCAGAAGTAATATGCATCGCTTCCAGTGGAAGGAACTAAATGAGTCATTATGAAGACACTCATTACTGGCTGTTTCACTTAATGGCTCCATGAAAAGATGTATCAAGGGCTACAAACTTTGTGACCAATGAGAGAGTGGAGAAATAATGAGGTAAACTTGCCCAATCTTTAGACAGATAAAATTCCAATAAGCCACAGTAGGGGGTGAGTGTTTGGGGTTGTATGTTCCTTGGTTCCAGGTGCCAGGGGTTTTCTAAAGCCTGATTGAAACCAGGAAATGAGAGGGAGAGAGAGGGAGAGAGAGAGAGAGAGAGAGAGAGAGAGAGAGAGAGAACAGGAACAAATCTACCAGTGATACAATTTTATTCCTTATAGAAAGCATGTTTCAACGTTCTTGTCACATACTTGTTTAGACATTATTGAGTGTTATGTTTCTGTAAAACATTTCAAAGGTTGATGGAAGTTGTACATTTTACGAATTATGAAATGGTACACTGTGCACTCTCTAATAACAGATGTAATAAATGTATTTTGACGTTTATTTAAGAACAGTGTTTCCTCATTTGACACAATAATGTAAAGATGTACAATAAGAAACCTTTAGACATCTATATCTTTCTTCATTCATATAGATCCCCAAGTCAATTATTTAAATGGGAAAAAGAGGATTAAATGACACATTGAGCCACATATATCAGTGAGACTTGATTTAAAAACTCCAAACCCTTCTCAATTAACATCACATTCATTTCAACCTCAGCCATCCCTCAGGGAGATGACCCCACATAAGCGTTCCTCCTCTTCTCTAACTTCTGATAGTGTTAAAGCTCATCCTGATATTTAACCTAAATCTGCCCTACTGCAGGGTAAGCCTATTACTTCTTGTTTTGTCCCCATTGACTAATGAGAATAATTGGTCCCCATCCTCTGTATAATATCCCTTTATGTAGGAGTAAAATAGTTATTATGTCTCCCTCAGGTCTTCTTTTCTGTAGATTGAATGTGTCCAGTTCTCTTAACCTTTTCTCATGGGTCACATTTTCTAAACCTTTTATCACTTCAGATGCTCCCTTCAGAACTCCCTCTAATTTGTTCTGTCTGTGAAAGGCGGCCTGCCCCAAACCAAGGCTCCGAATGGAACCCGTCCAGTCCAAGGCAAGTTGAATAATTGCCTGGCTGGCTTTCAGTGTGAGCACCCCTTAACATCCACCGCTGTAGTCCAGCTTTTCTTGGCAGACGATCCTATTTGCTGGCATTTTATTATGCTCTCCACTCCAACCGTCCACCTGGAGAGGGGAATTAATTGCCTTTTCTCTGAGCAATCGAAGGCCTCTGCTCAACAGGGATGTACTTGTTGGAATCTTTTCACTAACTCGTCCTTATTTTGATAGCAGGCGTCTTCAAAGAAATTCCTGCATTGAGTACAAAACGTTTGTTTTTTCAAATTTTCTTAGTAAAACCAATCCACCTGATATACCTTTAAAACAACAGAGTAGTTTTAGGTTCACAGCAAAATTGAGCAGAAGGTATGAAGATTTCCCATAGACCAGCTGCCATTACACCAGAGTCCCCTGCCACCCCCAATCATTAACCCTCTGCACCAGAATAGTACAGTTGCTACAACCAGTGAGCTGACATTGGCACATCATTGTCACCCAGAGTCTGCAGTTGACATTAGTGCTCATGCTTGGTGTTGTATACATAGGGGTATTCAAAAAGTTGTGGAAAATGGGTATTCTCTTATAATTCCATTAGTCTGTGAACTTTTTTAAGCATGAGTTTTGGCAAATGTATAAGAGCATGTATTCCCCTGATAAAATCATATCAAATATTTTCACTGATCAAAACTCCCATTAATTCTCCCTTCCTCCTGGCACCCACTGATCACTTCACTGCATTCCTAGTTTTGCCTTCTCCAAAGTGTCATAAAGTTGGAATTATAAAGGATGTAGCCTTTCCCGCATAATGCCTTTTTTAATTCTCAAAAAAAAAAAAAAAAGTTCTCGATTGTGGTGTCACTATTTACAGAGAGTGGATATTTATATATGGGCTGTAGCAGAAAACCCAGACAACTGATCGGATCCACCCTGAAATCCTGACCCACAGAATCTGTGCACATCACAAAATGATTTGAGATGTTTGCTACATAGTTGTAGATAATTGAAAAATTTACTAGACAGTTTTGAAGAGTTTTAATCTAGACAAGATGAAGAGATGTTGAAATTGAGAGTTCTGTATTTTCTGGCGAGGTGGTACAGGTTTTTCCAGCAACGATACATAACATCAACCAGAAGGGCAAACTACTTTATATACAGGAAGTATCTAGAGATCGATATATACTTCCTGCTCTATACACAGGAAGTATCTGTGAAACTATTGCAAGATTCATAACCAAACAAAAACACCAAGCAAATTTCAGCATCCTAACATACACTATTTAACGTCAATTTTATTCCCTTTAAACAATCAACACTTACTCAGTTCAAGACAACTTAAGTATACATCCCCTTTTCTAAATGCTTCCTTCCAGATTTTTATTTATTTTTTTTTAAATTAATTAATTTTCTATGCCATTTCCAATTTAACACCAGGTTGTTTTTTTCATTTCCAATTCTCTTTATATACAGAAGATCAATTCAGTATATAATTAGTGAAGACCTCATCAGTTTGTACCCACACAGAAACACAAAGTATAAAAATACTGTTTCAGTACTAGTTATAGCATCACTGCACATTAGACAACACATTAAGGACAGATCCCACATGGGATGTAAGTACACAGTGACTCCTGTTGCTGCCTTAACAATTTGACACTCCTGTTCATGGCGTCAGTAATCTCCCTAGGCTCTAGTCATGAGTTGCCATGGCTATGGAAGCCTTTAGAGTTCGCTGACTTTAATCTTATTCTGATAGGGTCATAGTCAAAGCGGAAGTTCTCTCCTCCCTTTGGAGAAAGGTACCTCCTTCTTTGATGGCCCCGACAATTTGGAAGATGCTCAATCTGACTTGCCGCAAATGGTGGAGTTAGAAATGTGCCAGGGGATTCCAACACAATCCCATCAAGGTGGCATGTACCAATGCCATCGCACTAGTCCAAGTGATCAATTTCAGCTCACAATTGATGGCTCTGATAGGTCTAAGAGTCAAAGGGATCACACAAACAAGACAAGTGTCTGCTAATACTAACTGATAGAATCAAAAAGGGAGAGAAAGATCCAGCATGGGAAGCAGGATACACAGCAGACTCATAGAATGGCAGATGTCCTAAGCAACACTCTGGCCTCAGAATCAACCCTCAAGGCATTCGGATCTGGCTGAAGAGCCCATGAGAGTATAGTAGGCATGGAAAGCCAAGATATCATGGAAAAAAAAAAAGACCTAAATGAAAGATCCCTTCCAGATTTTTAAAAGTTAGTAATTTGTTACAGCATTTCTCGCTCTTCAAAGACATACACATTCAGAGGATCGTGTTCATCTGAAATACCATTATATAGATTTTTTTCCCTACAAATCACTTCTGCTGACACATTGCAACCAGTGTGCAAGCAAAATTCACATTTAAGTAAAGAGAATACTGACTCTCCGTTGCCACGTTCTGTCTCTGAAAGCTGCCCTTGTTTTACTCCTTTCTACTACTGTGTAAAACAGGATGAAAAGTCGGCGGGTTGTGTGCCAAGATATTATTCATTAGCAAGAGGACTTTCTACAGGCCCATCCTCTTTCCTTCCTGGAGATGCTGCAAGCCAGGTGGTCATTACCCCTCAGCTGGGATGCCAGGAGACAGCGCCTGACTCACTTCTTCTCATCACACCAGGTGATTCATCAGAACAGTTCCTCTTCTCCTTCCTTTTCCTTTAAAAAGGAAAAATCAGATACAAAGGCAGTCAAAGAGCAAAAGGGCTTTTCCTTCCTCTGTCTGGCTTATGTATAGTGAAGTTTTGGTTTTCTAAGCAAAGGAATCTCTTTTCTTTCTGTTTGCAGAGGGTCTTGTTCAGCGTGCCGGTGTAAGTGAGCTAAATGCCAAGCGAGCACCCTGCTGTGTGTGGTCGCCCACCTGCCACCCCTCCTCTGGTCACGGAGATTCGAGCTATTTAATTTTGGAAATGACATTTCTGCACAGTTCTTCCGAGATAGCAATTTATGTCAATCATCCGGAAACTCCTTCTGCCAATGTCAATGTGAATGGACTTGAATCTCCTATTGACTCGGGGGTGAGAGGGCTATCTGTTTGACTCCTCTGAGCGGTGCCTTTCATATCAGACAGAAAAGTTTGCCTCCCAAGGAATTGTCCTTGTGATCTCAAACCTAATCTGACCTTCCTTTTATAGTCTCAGGGAGAAAGGGGAACACTGCAGTTTTTACTGCCACGAAGCAGCACATGTCTATATATGTCTTAGTGCATCTTAGCCTCTTTCTATGCTCTTATTCTGGAGAAATCCTGTTGTACCCGTGGGAGTCGATGTAGATGACAGCACCCAGATTTAGGAATGGCAAGGCACAGTGGCCTTCCAAGAGGCAGAGTGAAAACAAACCTGCAAGACAGTTTTTCATAGGAGTTTTTTTAAAACCAAAAATCCAAAATCACTCAGGGGACAGGCTTTTGGTTAGCAATAGCTAAGACACTGTTTGGTTTGCTCTGGTCGCATATCAGTATGGCTGAATTCAAGTCCTGGCCCTGTTTCCCATTCTAGCTTTTTGCCAACGTGCATCCTGGGAGGCAGCATGTGATGGCTCAAGTTCTTGGGTCCCTGTCACCCATGCGAGATCCAGAGGGTGTTCTGACCTCCTAGCGTTGGCTTGGCCAAGCTCTGATGGGCACAGGCATTTGTAGAGTGAATGGCATATTTCTCTCTGTGTGGTCTGTATTTGTCTCTGCCTATCATTTAATATAGATTAAATAATTAGAAATCCCTTTGTGGATACAAATAAAAAACTTGACCTTATCAATATCATTGTGAGCGCTGAGAAAGGGCATGTGTGTAGCAGGGCTGAAGGAAGATTATATCTACACTCCTGCCTCCCAGCCCCAAAATGCGTAGTTGGGATTCTTCCATGTGTCACTCAGACAAATAAAACATCCAAGGACACAAGCACACTAACAATAGGTGTATTACTAAGGAAAGAAGCAATTTGGACAATGTTGACATTCCTTCGCTCCATTCCAATATGTAAGTGATCTGAATATTTTTATTTTACAGAGAGTTGACGAATCCCACTTCAAAGCAGGATGAAGAGTTATTGTCATCCAGAAGGAGGTGTAAGTGTTAAGAGAGGTGCAAGGCAGAAGGGAGCCATGTAGGCCTGTGCCTCTCCTTCCCCACTCCCCAGGGGCAGGCAAAGATTCCAGGGCCAGCTGCCTCCAGCCACCCCTCTGGGGCAGATGCTCCTGAGAGCAGTGCTCAGCCTGCTCTCTACCACCCTGCCAGCTCCTGCCTCATGAAAGAAGCAGGTGCTGCTTGTCTAGTAATAGGACCCAAACTGCTCTGAAGGAAAGTCCCATTTTCCTAGGCTTGGGCCACAGCCCAGCCAATCTATAGCCCTGTCTGAGGCTGTTCCCACCTGGGGCTCACTCAGGGCATAGCCAAGGTCCCTAGTCTCTTCCACACACCAGGGAGTTTCTCTCTCAGGTGGATTGTCTACTTTCCATACCACTTGGAGGTCTCTAGATTTGAGAGGCAGCAGTCACCATCCAGTGTTTGCTAGGATAGGCGTACTTCAAAAGGTTCATGGAAGATGAAAAATTATCCTGGTGCAAAATGACTTTTGAATCCATGCATAAGAGAGATCTTCAAAAATTCATGGAGGGGCAGGTGTTTAGCCTGATGATTAAGATGTCAGGGTCCCACATCAGAGTATGGGGATTTAGTATCTATACCCAGCTCATGCTTGCAGGTTTCTGTTAATGCCTACCCTGGGTTGCAGCAGCAATGGGTCACATAGCTGTGTCCTTGCCACCCACCATGTGGGAGACCTTGATTGAGAACCCAGCTCCTGACTAAATGAATAACATTTTTAAAAAAGGTTTATTTATTTTGAAAGTCAGAGTTACAAACAGAGAGGGCAAGACAGGGAGATAGATCTTTCTATCTATTGGCTCACTCCACAGAGAGCCACAATGGCTGGTGCTGGGCCAGGCCAAAGCCAGGAGCCAGGAATTTCATGGGGGTCTCCCACATGGGTATCAGGGGCCCAAATACTCGGGCCATCCTCCTCCACTTTCCCAGGTCATGAGCAGGGAGATGAACTAAAAGTGGAGCAGCCAGGGTTCGAAATGGTGCCAATAGGGCATGCCAGCATCTCAAATGACAGCTTTACCAGCTATACCACAATGCTGGCCCCCCAAAAAACATTGTTTTTGAAAATTCATGGAAATGTGTGTTATGAAAAAACTGAATATGGCTTTTAAAAATCTTTTAATTTCACCTTTCTATAAACTGTTGAAGTATCCTCATGTTTGTCAGACTGGTAAAGCCAATAAATAAATACATTAGTATTTTAATTCCTATTTGTCTCCCATAGCATGAGGTATGGGTAAATGGGGTAAATGATAGCATTCTATCAACAAAAGTCACATTTTCTCCCCAGCAGGGGCAATGAAGTAACATCTGGTATGTACTGTTCACGTGTAAGCACAAAGCACTTCTAGACTCATGGCCAAGGCTTTGGCAGTACCCATTTTCCTCAAATAACTTTTTTTTAATCTCTCCTCCCAAAAAGAATATTCTGATATCCAAATCTTCATAAATCTCATTTCTTTGAGGCCACTTCAAATTGCTTGTTACTTCCCAAGGAATCACTGAATGTGTTTTTAATGCAAAGTTCATTGTTCAGTATTTGATTTTCCAGTTAAAATTTGATTTAGAAGTTTCAGGGTGGCCAAGAAAAGCCCTGTCTTCCCCTCCCCAGTTTAGTATCTAATAAGGAATCAGACACAGGAGACAAAAATGTTAGTGGAAATATCAACTATATCAACCTAGCTGATTTGAGAAGTGATTTAGGTACATCAGTATCCTGTACAAGTGAAGCTTATCCCTGTGAGCAGCTGCAAAATCTCCAGCAGGTGCACTCAAGAGTCCAAAGGGAGCAGGTTGTACTCAGCCTGACCCAGTGCATTCACCCTCCCAAACTCACTGCTCACATCAGCCACTCCTAACCATACAGCGAGTTCAGAAGGCACAGAACGCCAATGGAAGGGTTTCGCTTGAATACTCTCAGTTCTGGAGAAAATGAAATAAAGCATTCCTTTTGTCCAAGGAAATACTAGAATTAGAGAATCAGTTTCCTCTCTTTGCTAGCCTCTGAACATTTGTGCCCCCTAACATTCCTATGTTGATGTCCTCACTCCCAGGGTGATGGTATCTGAAAGTAGGGCCTTTGGCAGGTGATTAAGTCATGAGGTCATGCGTGGGGTTAGCATCCTTATGAAAGAAGCTCCAGAGAGCTCGCTCACCCCTTTCAGCAGGAAAGGACACAGCAAGAAGGTGTCACCTATAACCAGGAAGCAGCCCTCACCAGATGTTGAATCTGCCTGCAGCACCTTGATCCTAACTTTCCCGGTCTCTAAAATTCTAAGAAATTTCTGTTATTGCTAACCACCCGGTCTGTGGTATTCTGTCACAGCATGCCATCTGACCTAAGAAATTCTGAAAACCGGAACCTTTCTCCAAGATCACTCTGAAATAAAATAAAAATGAAACCACACAGTGATGTGCTGATCACCATTTTTGCCATGCCGTAAACCCTCTGAGTGTAACTTCTAAGGTTGTTATCATTATTTGTCCATATGAAGGGTTCCAAAGTACTCTGTTTCAAATAAAATTGTAAAATATACAGCTGATTAGAAAGACTCTGCAGTTCTCTAACAACAGCAGTTGAGGAAGCGCTGAGGAGAGGTGTAGGCACAGAAACTTTCCACACCATCTGTCCTGACCCTCACGTATTAGATTCATTACATCCATGGGTCACTAAAATCAAAATAACAAGAACAAGTGGCGGGCATTTGGATCATCGGTTAAGACACTGCTTGTGGTACCCACATCTCAAATAGGAAGTTTCTGTTTGAGTCTTGGCACTAATCCCAATGTCAATTTCCTACTAATGCACACCCTGGGAGGTAGCAGGTGATGGCTCAAATACTTAGGTCCCTGCCACCAACTTGGGAAACCTGGATTGAGTTCCAAGCTCCCGGTTGTTGGGGGCATTTGGAGAGTGTAGTGAATTCATTTGAGAGACACAGAGAAAAATTTAAATAAATTTAAAAATATATTTAAAAAAAAAACAGTGATTTTCAGTCACATCCATTTTGTTTTGAAAGGCAGGATTTCATTCTTTTTTACAGTTGAATAGCATTCTGTAGTATATATACACCACATTTTTTATCCAGTCATCTGATGATGGATATCTGGGTTTATTCCATATCTTAGCTATTGTGAATTGAGCTGCTATAAACATGAGAGTATAGATAACTCTTTCATACACTGATTTCATTTCCCTTGAGTAAATTCCTAGGAGCTAGGAGCGGGATGGCTGGGTCATATGCTAGATCTACTTTCAGATTTCTCAGGCATCCCCATACTGTCTTTCTAAGTGGCTGTACCAGTTTACATTTCCACCAACAGTGGATTAGGGTAATATTTCCCTCACATCCTAGCCAGCAATTATTGGTTTTTGATTTCTGTGTGATAGCCATCAAATTGGTGTGAGGTGAAATTTCATTGTGGTTTTGATTTTTCTTTCCCTTATGGCTAATGATCCTGAGCATTTTCTCATGTGTTTGTTGACCATCTGAATTTCCTCTTTTGAAAAATGTCTGTTCAAGTAATTTGCTCATTTCTTAACTGGATTGTTTGTTTTGTTGTTGTTGAGTCTCTTGAGCTCTTTATAGATTCTAGACATTAATCTTTTTAAAAATATTCTCCTACAATTTTTAAATTTTTTTTATTTTATTTAAGATGTATAAATTTCATATATTTCATACATATACAGATTTAGGAACATAATGATACTTCCCACCCTTTATACGTTGCATAATGTGCAAATATTTTCTCCCATTCTGTTGTATATTCATTTTATTGAGTGTCTCCTTTGCAGTGCAAAAGCTTCTTAGATTGAGATAATTCCATCTGTCTATCTTTGTTGTAATTTCTTAGGCTTCTGGGTTTTTTTTCAGAAAGTCTTGCCTATTCCAATGTCTTACAGAATTCCTCCAATGGTCTCATCTAGTAATTTGATGATATCAAGTTATAGCTTTAAATCCTTGACCCATTTTGAGTTGATCTTTGTATAAGATGTGAGGTAAGGGGTCTTGTTTCATACTCTGCATGTGGAAATCCAATTTTCTCAGCAGCATTTGTTGAAGAGATTGTCCTCTCTCCAGGGATTGGTTTTAGCTCCTTTGTCAAAGACTGAATATACCTCTAAGAAAGGGGAAGAACCCCCAAACTCTAGCCTCTAGACAGCTGCCCTCCAGTCAGGGCATAATCATGCTGTGCATGCTCTCTCTACACACCTTATAAAACATTGCCAGTGTAAACTGCTTGAACATCAGATGCACCCAGACTCATCTTTGGTGCAAATTTTTTTGTTTGTTTGTTTGTTTGTTTGTTTTTTCAGGTGATGATACTAATCATTTAGTTTATTTTTTTTTAACTTTTATTTAATGAATATAAATTTCCAGTGTACAGCTTATGGATTACAATGGCTTCCCCCCCCCCCATAACTTCCCTCCCACCCGCAACCCTCCCCTCTCCCGCTCCCTCTCCCCTTCCATTTGCATCAAGATTCATTTTCAATTCTCTATATACAGATGATCAATTTAGTATAAAGATTTCAACAGTTTGCACCCATATAGAAACACAAAGTGAAACATACTGTTTGAGTACTAGTTATAGCATTAAATCAAAATGTACAGCACATTAAGGACAGAGATCCCACATGAGGAGCAAGTGCACAGTGGCTCCTGTTGTTGACCCAACAAATTGACACTCTAGTTTATGGCGCCAGTAACCACCCTAGGCTGTCGTCATGAGTTGCCAAGGCTATGGAAGCCTTCCAAGTTTGCTGACTCTGATCATATTTAGACAAGGTCATAAAAGACAGAGTGAGGATAGTAACCAATGATCCTAAGAGTGGCATTTACCAGGTTTGAACAATTATACAGCATTAAGTAGGGAAGAGGACCATCAGTACACACAGGTTGGGAGTAGAGCCATTGGTGGTAGAGTAGAGGTTATGATTACAAAGGAATTTTTTTAAAAAGATTTATTTATTTATTTGAAAGTCAGAGTTACAGGGATAAAGAGAGGGAGAGAGAGGGAGAGAGAGAGGGAGAGAGGGAGAGAGAGAGAGAGAGAGAGAGTGAAAATCTGCTACTACTGGTTTACTCCCCCGATGGTCACAACAGCCAGAGCTGGCTCAGCCTGAAAACAGGAGCCTAGAGCTAGATGCAGAGAAAACATTTGATAAAATACAACATTCTTTCATGACAAAAAAAAACTTTAAGTATATTGAGTATACATGGAACATTCCTCAACAAAATCAAGGCAATATATGACAAACCCACAGCCAGTGTCATACTGAATGGGGAAAGTTGAAAACATTTCCACTAAGATCCAGAACCAGACAAGAATGCCCAGTTTCACAATTACTATTCAATAATGTTCAGACAATTTTGGCCAGAGCCATTAGGCATGAAAAAGAAATCAAAGTGACAAAAATTGGAAAAGAGGAACTCAAATTATCCTTGTTTGCAGATGACATGATTCTCAATAGGGTAACCAAAAGACTCCACTAAGATACTATTGGAACTCACAAGAGAGCTTGGTAAAGTTGCAGGATATAAAATCAATGCACAAAAATCAATAGCCTTTGTATACACAGACAATGCTATGGCTGAGAAAGAACTTGTAAGATAAGTTCCATTCCCAATAGCTACAAAAAATTTAAATACCTGAAATAAATTTAACCAAGGGAGTGAAAGATCTCTATAATGAAAATTACAAAACATTGAAGAAAGAAATATGACACAACAAAATGGATAAATCTTCCACTTTTATGGATTGAAAGAATTAATATCATCAAAATGGCCATACTACTGAAAGCAATTTACAAATTCAATGTTATCCCAATCAAAATAGCAATAACATTCTTCTCAGATATAGAAAAAATGATGCTAAAAATCACATGGAAACATAAGAGACCCTGAATAGCTGACACAATCTTAAACAACAGAAACAAACTTGGAGGCATCACAATACCAGATTTCAAGATATACTACAGGCAGTTGTCATCAAAATATCCTGGTACAGGCACAGAAACAGACGTGTGGAGTCATGGAGCAGGACAGAAACTCCAGAATTGGATCCACACATCTACAACCAACTAATATTTGACAAAGGAGCTAAAATCAACACTTTTAAACTGGTTTAAGTTGTCCTAGTGAACTGCACTCTAACAAAAGAGGGTACAAGTCATTACAGATGGTTACTGATTTACAATGGTTGGACTTACAGTCTTACCATTCTTCAGTGGTAGGAAAGCCATAGGCACTTTGTTGAAACTATACTTGGAATATTGAATTTGGATGTTTTCCTGGGCTGGCACTGTGCATTCCAATCCTCTCTCATGGTAGTCGGCAGCAGCAGCCCCAGCTGTCAGCCCCACGGTCATGCTCACGGTCACAAGGGAAACAACTCGTGCTCTACATTGAGCATGCTACTCAGCTAGGATGTGCTGTAGGGTAGATGTATTGAATACATTTTTAAAATTATTTATTCATTTACTTATTTCTTTGATAGAGAAACAGAATGAGAGACAGAGAATGAAGTCCCATCTGCTGTTTCACTTCCAAAATACCATCAAGGACCAGGCTGACAGGGAAGGTGAGAACTCAATCCAGGTCTTACATGGTTGGGAGGAACCCTATCACATGAGCCATCACTGCTGTCTGCCAGCACCTACGTTACCAGAAAGCTGAAATGAGGATCTGAACTGAGCATCAAATCCAGGTACTCTAATATGGGACATGGGCGTCTTAACCAGCAGCCTAACCACTAAGCTGAGCTTTTGCTGACTGCATTTTTAACTTCGAATATTTTCAACAGATGATGAGTTTGATAAAACATAACACCATCACAAGTTGAGCACCTGTGCAATCAAATAAAGTTTAAAATGATATAAATCATATAAAAATTATTTGAAGCTGGTAAACAAGAATAATAATACTTACAGAACAAATTGAGGGAGCAAACTTGTAATCACTTCAGTCCTCCAGAATAACTTTCATTTGGTTAGAAACTCCTGATTCCCTCTTTCTGAAGCTGACCTGGAGTTTGGGCATCACAGTTCTTTCATAAAGGTGATTTGGCCGCACAAAATCCGGGCAAATTCTGTTTCAAATTCCCTTAGCCTCCTCGGGAGCCATCAATTTAAGCTACCTTCTGTCTGAATTTCCCCTGCCAACAATTTGCTGCTTGATCATTGTTTCCAATTGCTAAAGTGACCCTTAACTATGGCTGCTGGACAATTCCCTGGTTCCCTCAAAGCAATGGAGAGACCCTCAAACAGTGGGATTTCTTTACCAGCCTTGTGCCTCTTGCAGATACTTAGGTAGTCACATTTTCTCCTGTCCTAAATAGGCACTCTGCAAAACACTGGTGATGTGACATCAAAGGGTGAGGTATTCCCATAAAAACAAGATGCTGTCTATAAAGACCCATGTGTCTTCCTTAAGGCTGTCCTTTATAGCATCCAGAAGCAACATTTACAGGCTTCATTCTCTGCCCAGAATGTTGTGGGAGAAATCTGTACTAGAGTGGCCAGAAAGGGAAATAACCTATTTGTGTATATAGTAGTCCCCTCTTACCCACAGAGAGCATGTTCCAAGACGCCTAAAGGATGCTTGCAACTGTGGATAGTACCAAGCCCAATATGTACTATACATTCACACCTATGACAAACTTCTATCTTCTCATTTGAAGGAAGAACTTTATAGATTCTTTATGGTGGTTTGAATCTCCAGCATCACCACTTACGCTTTGGAGCCATTATTTTGTAGAATAAGAGTTACTTGGCCATAACACTGAAATACTGCCAGAGTATTGATCTGATAACCCAGATGGCTGCAAACTGACTCATGGGCAGGTAATGAGTATGGATATACTGGACACAGGGATAATTTATGTCCCAGGTTGAACAGCTTAAGAAGGCATGAGATTTCAGAATGCTACTGAGAATGACATGCAATTTAAGATGCATTTTACTTA
The DNA here is from genome assembly GCF_033115175.1 of Lepus europaeus. NCBI lineage: Eukaryota > Metazoa > Chordata > Mammalia > Lagomorpha > Leporidae > Lepus > Lepus europaeus. The sequence continues at coordinate 93,269,578 of NC_084839.1, forward strand.
TTTGAAAGGCAGAGTTACAGAGAGGGAGACACACACACACACACACACATGGATCTTCCATCCATAGGTTCATTCCTCAACTGACCACAGCAAGCAGGATGAGGCCAGCCAAAGCCAAGAGACTGGAATTCCATACAGATTTCCCACCTGGCTAGCAAGGGCTCAAGTGCTTGGTCCATCTTTTCCTGCTTTCCCAGGTGCATCAGCAGGGATCTTAGTCAGAAGACCAGCCAGGACTTCAACTGGTGCTTAAATGTGAATTCTGCATTGCAGGGAGCAGCTTCACCCACCGTACCAGAAAGCTGGCCCCTAGAATTGTTACCTTCATGATGAAACTTGACAAGGAAATTTTGAGGGGCCAGCACCTTGGCACAGTAAGTTAATATTCCACCTGCGGTGCTGGCATCCCATATGAGCACCAGTTCTGGTCCTGGCTGCTCCTCTTCCAATCTAGCTCTCTGCTGTGGCCTGGGAAAGCAACAGAAGATGGCCCAAGTCCTTGGGCCCCTGAACCCGTGTGGGAGACCAGGAAGAAACACCTGGCTCCTGGCTTCAGATCGGCATAGCACCGGCCATTATTGCCGTTTCGGGAGTGAACCAGCTGAAGGAAGACCTTTCTCTCTGTCTCTCCTTCTCACTGTCTGTAACTCTATCTCTCAAATAAATAAATAAATAAAAATCTTTTAGGAAAAAAAAGGAAATTTTGAAATAAAAAAAAATGCAGAGAAGATATTTGTTTGTTTAATCAGTGTTGCACCTGGGATGTAGTGACTACCTCGGTCTTTCTCAAGTTTCTCAGGGTTTTCTCAAGTGGTGGAGGAAGGTTACAGATGGGCCCAGTGAAAACCGGGGCAAAAACTTAGCTCCTCAAGAAGAGAGTTCAGAAACAACATTTATGTATGTTAAAATGCATGGAAGATGGGCCGGCGCTGTGGCACAGTGGGTTAACACCCTGGCCTGGAGAGCCGGCAGTCCATATGGGAGCCAGTTTGAGTCTGGTCTGCTCCACTTCCGATCCAGCTCTCTGCTATGGCCTGGAAAAGCAGTAGAAGATGGACCAAGTCCTTGGACCCCTGCATCCACGTGGGACACCCGGAAGAAGCTCCTGGCTCCTGGCTTCGGATCAGCACAGCTCCGGCCGTTGCGGCCATCTAGGGAGTGAACCAGTGTATGGAAGACCTCTTTCTCTGTCTGTACCTCTCTCAGTAACTCTGCCTTTCAAATAAATAAAATAATTCTTTAAAAAAATGTATGGAAGCATGTACTCATTCATGAATGTATTCATTCAACATTTATTGAACGTCTTCCATATTCCAGGAACCACTAAAACTCTGGGGACCACACGGCAGGCAAATCTTGCTGTCTGCTCTAGGAACACCCTATAGATCAAAGGAGCAGAGATGCACACACTTTATTGAAACACAATGTGATAATGCTTTTAATCAAGATACAAACCAACTGCGACGAGAGGACAGTCCAATGAGCAACCACTCTCCCGGTGAAATCAGGCCATGCTTCAGCGGAGGGTGGTATTTGGGCTGCAGTCAAATGTGTGTCACATCCTTAGAATCATTTCAGTTGAGAAAAAGAAAGATATTTTAACTTGTTTTTATTTCAGCTCATAAATGTAAACATATAGAATTGGGAATATACAACGCAGATGTAAAACATCACAGAAAACATGAACTTCTCAGTTATCCAAATTTTTACCCTTAGTAGAAACTATACAGCCTAAATATTTAAAATGCCTATTTAACCTGAAACTGTTTTCTGTTAAGAGGATCGATCATTCTCAAAAATGGATTACAAATACACACAGATTCCTCTTTATTCATAATCTTTAAAAAGGAGACATAAGATGGTATTCTATAAAATTTCTTTATTGGAAACTATTGTTTACCTCATGTCAAAAATGTATTACCATAATTAAAATCCTCATTGTTTATCACAGGAATAAGAGACTAACAGGCTGACATAAAAATCTGGAGGACTTTAAGAAATATTTAGCTGAGAATGATTCAGTAGGGTGCTAGTGCTAGAAATATTTGACTAAACAGAAATTACCTGAAGATTCAACGCTGCAGTATTTTATCAACTGTACCTGAACTTTCTCCCCTACCTGTTTCACCCACCATTCTCCCCCCATCTCAAGTGAAGACCACCAAACCTTCATGTTGCCCAGGTCAAAAATGGACCCTCTGTAGGATTTCTGATTCTTGGAATCCTCACAGAGCTTTCATCAGTAAACCTGACCTGAAGGTGTGGAGGGGAAGCAAAATGCAGACTCAGCTTCTTCTACCACGTGCTCACAGCAGAAATCACTTCTGTGACCCCAAATCCGTGTGAGTTCTCCCCACCAGCAAGCAAGCAAGCAAGCAATTCTGCTCTAGACACCAGCTGGGGGTCCTCTAATTCAACTCGATTTTGATACTGTCAATCTGCAGATAGTATCAGCTCCCGCCGGACCTCCAAAACTTCTGAGCAACGTGCCCCCAATTAAAATCCCCATGAGCCCTTTCTCAGATTTGATTAATTTGCTTGTGATGCCCGCAGACATCTGGGAAACACTTATTTTTACCATTTTATTATAAAGGATATGTTAAAGAGCAGTCAGCTGCAAGAGATACTTGGTGAGGTTGAAGGATCCCAGGCATCTCTGCACATCATCTCTTCCTCCCGGCCATGGGGTGGAATCACTTCAGATGTGGTGCTGGGAAGTGGGTCTGATGACTTACTATCAGACAAGGTAGACAACAGAGTTCCCTCCAAGACATAAAGGTGGGGGAGGATTAGTGTCTATGACTCATCTTGAGGAAGAGAAATTCTGGCTTCTATGGCCTGCCTTGGAAAGAAGAAGATACAGGTGAGATGGGGGGGGGGGGGGAGGATCAGAAAGATGTTGCTTCCTCAGATCTCCTTCTGAGGCTGAAAAAACCGGATATCATAACAAAGGATAGTCTTTCATCTGTATTTAACTGAAGACTTTTCTTTTTGTTTTAAGATTTATTTATTTATTTGAGAGACAGAGTTACAGACGGGGACTGATGGGGGGGGCGGTCCTCCATCCGATGGTTCACTCCCCAAATGGCCACCACAGCCCGAGCTGGGCTGATCCGAAGCCAGGAGCCAGGAGCTTCTTCTAGGTCTCCCACGGGTATGCAGAGCCCCAAGCACTTGGGCCATCCTCCCCTGCTTTCCCAGCCATTAGCTGGATTGGAAGTGGAACTGCCAGGACTCATACTGGCACCTATTTGGGATTCCAGCACCACAGGTGGAAATTTAACCTACTATTCCACAGTACTGGCCCTGAACTGAAACCATTTCAAAATAACAAGGACCATGTGATTTATAAGCCAGGAATCATTTATAAATATTCACACACACACACACACACATACATATACATATACGTGGTGGGATGAGAAGGCCATGCCAAGATGGCTGCTGGCAATCAAGCATCAGTTACTCAGGAAATGGCTTTGGAACTCACCTGGCAAAGGAGCCCGCCTGGCAACAGGCAGTGATTGGTTACAGCATAAACCGCCCCTTGACTGGATGGGCTGCCATGGCTATATAAGCTGCTGCACCAATTGAAATAAATGAATCTGCAAGCTGCTCACCTCTGGCCTGCTTCCACCCGACTCCCAGTATCTGTGTGGTGACTCCATGCCTCAGCCCTCACCATGCTTCTACTCTCAGAACGAATCCACAGCAACACATATACATATACATACATACACATATTCTTTAAGGTGCCTTAAGAATACATACAGAATCTGACCTGTCGACCACCCACCAGGCTATCCTATTGGGTCGTTCCTTCACTCTGTCCCCTGATTGCCCCTCCTGCACACAGAGAAGAAGCTCACATCTTTAAAATCTCTTGCAAGACCTTAACTCTCAGTTCTGTGTTACCTCTCCCTCTGTGCCTCTTAATTCTACCCCACCTGCTGTGGTGCACTTACTGTTTCTCCTCCACGTAGGCCCATCCAGGCCTGGTGTGGTGAATATTCTGTCTGGTACGCTCTTCTCCTAGGATCTGCTAATGCCTTTATCCGCTTCACATCATTGTTTAATGCCATCTTTGCAGTAAATGTTGCCCTGGTCAGTCCATATCTGTCTCCACACAAACCCCACCCACAAGTCCTTACTTTTAGTTCAAAGCAAGAATTATCTTCTAGTACTGTATAATTTCCATAGTGATCATCATTGATTTTCTGTCGCTCCCTGTTAGAACGCCATGCTCGTAAAGACTAGATCTGAGGCTCTCTTCTTCACTGGTTATCTCTGAAACAACCCCTAGCATAGTTGTCACTGCATATTTGTTGAAGCTAAGTAACTTACTGTCATCTTTGTATTGTCCATGCTTTCTATCCCATCAATTACCTTTGAAGCCATTGCAGTACAACGCCAGTTTCTCTGAGTTCTCATGAATTACTGATCATGTCTCCATCATTCTGTGCCAATTCTTTTTCCTCTTTCCACTTAGACCTGCATCATGGAAGCATCAAAGGAACCAGTGCTTGTATTTCTACCCTCTTCACCTTCCGTACTCCACTGTCCTAATGGTGAAAACTTCAATTCTATGTTGTTCGTTATCAAATGTGTTCCTCCACCGGGCGTTTCCATTCACAATTAGATTGCATCGAGATACCCACTGAATATTTCCACTTGGATGTCTGCTGGGTGTCTCAATGTTAGCGTGCTCCGTGCTGAACTCCTGCCTCCTGTTCAGTCTAAGCTCCTTCTGGCTTCTACCCCATTTTAGTTAATGACAACTCATGCTTCCATTTTCCCAGCTCAAAAACTCTGGAATGATACTAAGTTTCCCTCTTTTTCCTCATATCTTAGGTTTATTGGTTTTTCTTCCAAATATGCCTTGCCACTGACCATCCCCAGTTTTACTACCTTGAAGCTCTGTCCCCTTCTAACCTGGATTGTTATCTTCTAATGCCTTTCGGGTTATTCTCCAATATTCACCAGGATAATCTTTTAAAAACATAAAAAATCTTCTGTTCCCTCTGCTCAAACCCCTCCCATGTCTTCCAGTCTCGGTCAATGCTACATCCAAATTCTCACGCAGGGTCCATGAGGATGCAGCTGGTCCTGCTCCCGCTTACCTCTCAGTTCTCCAGGATGATGCCCCTCCCCTTTCTAGTCATGAGCATCTCTACGGTTCCACAGACGTAGCACACAGCTCCACCTCTAGGCTTGTGCATGCCTTGTTCCCTCTGCCTAAGTTGCTTTCTCCTCAGATGGCCCCAGGTGTTTCACATTCACCCTCTTCAAGTTTGTGTTCACATCACCTCACCCTAGAAGCCCTCTATTACATCTCAAAATATAAACAACACCTTCAGCACTCTCCACCCTTTACCATTCTGGAGCTTTGGGCTTTGTTATTTGTATATGTTATTCTCTTCCACCAGCATGCAATGGAAACTCCCTGAAAGCGAGAATCTTGTTATTTTATTGACAGAAATGTGCCCAGAACAAGAATAAATAGTTTTAAATAAATGAACAATATCTTTCTGGAAACACTTTTACTAAGGGACAATTTGTCCCCTTCCTGGGGGAGTCCCCAGTCACATGATCGCTACCTTACACACTATGTGAAAATTAACTCAAAAGCAGATCAGGCCGGCGCCGCGGCTCACTAGGCTAATCCTCCGCCTTGCGGCGCCGGCACACCGGGTTCTAGTCCCGGTCGGGGCACCGATCCTGTCCCGGTTGCCCGTCTTCCAGGCCAGCTCTCTGCTGTGGCCAGGGAGTGCAGTGGAGGATGGCCCAAGTCCTTGGGCCCTGCACCCCATGGGAGACCAGGATAAGCACCTGGCTCCTGCCATCGGAACAGCACGGTGCACCGGCCACAGTGTGCTACCGCGGCGGCCATTGGAGGGTGAACCAAAGGCAAAAAGGAAGACCTTTCTCTCTGTCTCTCTCTCACTGTCCACTCTGCCTGTCAAAAAAAAAAAAAAAAAAAAAAAGCAGATCAAAGACCTACATGGAAGAGTTAAAAACTGTACAAATCTTAGAAAAAAACATAAGAGCAAACCATTCTGACCTGTGAATTGACAATGATTTATAAGATAATGATACCAAAAGCACAACCAACCAAAGAAGAATCATTAGATTTTACTTTGTAAAATGTAAAAACGTTCGTGTTTCAAAGGACACTCCCCAAAAAGTAAAGAGATACTACAGTGAATGAGAGAAAATATTTGCAAGTAATATCCATGATAAGAAACATATTTAGAATATATGGAGAACTAAGAATTCTTATAACTCAGTAATAAAATGACAAATAACCCAATAAAATAGGCAAAGTATTTGAAGGATAGACGTTTCTCTGAAGATGATGTGTAAGTGGCAAACAGCTAACATCATTATTCATTAGGGAAATGCAAATCAAATCCACAATGAGATATCATTTTATATCCAATAACAAACAATCAAATGTTGGTGAGAACGGAGAGAAATTGCAACCTTCATACACGAGTAGTGGGAATGTAAAATGATGCATGCAGCAACTTTGGAAAATACCCTCAAAGATTAAAAATATAGTTATCATATAACAGCAATTTTACTCATTGAAATACACTCAAAATAAATTAAAACCTGTGCATGAATGTTCATAGCAGCCTTACTCATAACACCCAAAGTGGAAAAAACACCAGTGTCTGTGAATTATTTAATCCATCTAAATAGATTACTATTCAGCAATACAAAAGAAGTATTTATACATGGTACAATGTGATAAATCTTTAGTATACTGAGTGAAAGAAATCACTTACAAAAGATGACATATTGTATGGTTCCATTTTATGAAACGTCCAGCATACGTTAATCTATAGAGAAAGGAAATGGGTTAGGGTTTGCCTAGGACTGGGTGTGTGTGTGTTGGAGTATGAGTATTGTATGGGAGAATTGCAGAGGATCACTAAAGACTAGGAAGTTTCATTCTGGCATGATAAAAATTCTTTAAAGTTGATTGTGATAATGGCTGATCCACTCTCTGAATGTAGTAAGTATATGTGGTTTTTATTAGTGTCCTTGTCTATTGCCTATCATTTTCATGAACCTCATGAAAACGAATCCTTTATTCTGTTCACTGTTGTTCCCATGGAGCCTAGAACACTGCTTACCACAGAGTAGACACTCAGTGAACCCTCAGTCACAAAACTGTTAGGAAAGTTACAAAGCAGAGATGGATACAGAGCCCAGAACAGGGCTGCCATGGGAACAGTATTTGTGTGTTTCTCACAGAATAAATATTTTGGGTGGAATCATTTTATCAATTGACAAAAATATTTTCTAAGAGATTTCTTTGATACCAAGAGTTTACTACATTATTAACTGTTTTAATGAAGTGTCCTTGCAAAGAAATCGTCTCATCTAAACACCCTGGAGTTGCATCTTAATCTTGACTTTGCTAATTAAGTTATAAAAAAGGTTTGCAGAAGAGGTTTTGATGAAGTCCAGAAGCAGTCCCTGCTTGGAACACTATATACAGGTGACTTTTTTGATGACTTTGTAGATAACCAACCAAATACACTGATCATATAACACAGTGTTATCAATTACCTTCATTAAATTGATAGTCATTTTCAAAAGACTCCAACTATCAGAGAAACATCTGTGTCTCTCTTCTGTGATTTGCTTTTTTCTTGAATTTCACTACTGAAAGCAAAATGCCATTTAGATTACTTTTTCTTCAAAACTGAAGATTCCACATTGCTTGTGCAGTGGAATGTTGGGCTCTCTGGCTCAAGGTAATGCTACAAAGCTATTTATGGATGCTGCAGTGTCTGAAAGATACGAAAAAGATATTCCCAGGAGGTTGACTTGAGAAAACACAAACACTAAAATAGCAAGTAAAGTTTGGAAATTGATGACAGGGTCAAAATACAAATATATATTTACCTCCTGGAGTATCTGACACAGTTCTTTTTTTATTATTATTGAGTTCAGGTGTTCTTTTCAAAACTTTATGAATTTCTCAGTAATAGCACACTTACTGATTTTACAGCAAATATTTGCACTGCTCCATTTTGTTCAAGGCAGGAATAAATGGTTCTGTCTTCCTCCATACAACAAGGTACACAAAGAAAGCTACAATAAAATGTATCTAATTGCTGTTAACCAAATGGATCATCAATTTTTGGAAGCAGTAAGGGCTTGCATTTGTCAAATAATGTGCAGGCATGACAAGGCTTTTTTTTTTTTTTTTTTTTTTTTAATTTTACAGGCAGAGTTAGACAGTGAGAGAGAGAGACAGACAGAAAGGTCTTCCTTCTGTTGGTTCACCCCTCAAATGGCCGCCATGGCCAGAACTGTGCCGATCTGAAGCCTGGAGCCAGGTGCTTCCTCCTGGTCTCCCATGTGGGTGCAGGGGCCCAAGCACCTGGGCCATCCTCCACTGCCTTCCTGGGCCACAGCAGAGAGCTGGCCTGGAAGAGGAGCAACCCGGACTAGAACCCAGCCCCTATATGGAATGCTGGCGCTGCAGGCAGAGGATTAACCAAGTGAGCCACGGCGCTGGCCCTAGCAAGGCTTTTTATAAAAGCACATATTTGTTTATAGTAAATGCATAATAATTGAAAGCAATACAATTGAAGTAGTTATAAAAGGCAGACTATTTCAAATAGAGTGGCTGTGTGGAAAGTTGGTGTTTTGGTTTTCTACTCTCTCTCTTGGGTTGCATTAGTAAAGGAAATGTTTTTACCTAAGCTTTGGTGAGTGGTGATCTAGCCGATAGTTCCTGCAGTGCCTACGGATGCATTACGTGCTGGCGATGATATCTGTGTCACCGCCAGTGGACAAGAAGTACCCCAACTCACCCTTGACAACAAAACTGTGATTCTTTTGCAAGGATCTGGAGAGGGACCTGCAGAACAAGTAAGAAGCACCATATATAACTGAATACTAATCCACATCAAAATATTTAATATATTGTCATGAAAACTAGGATGGGAATTTAAGTCTTTCTGTTGGAACTTTCTTCTCATCAGCTATTATCATATTATTTAAGTAAGGTTCGAATGAGAACTAGAGAAGCTCCAACTCAAGTCACTCAGTTTTGAAAAATTGCAGAAACAGAAGAGAAAGAATATGTAGAACCCTGCTATGAGTTGAATGTGTCCTCCAAAAAGCATATGTTGTGAGCTAAAATCACCAAGGAAACTGTGTCGGAGGCACAGCCTAACAGGAAGTGTTTATATTTTGAGGTCTGCACTCTTATAAATGGATTGATGCTGAGTCTACAAGGAGCTTGTGATAGCGAGTTTGATCGCTTTCAGTCCTGTGTGCCTTCTTGACTTTCTTCCTTTCTTCGTGGGATGAGGCAGTAAGACCTTCACCAGATGAAAGCCCCCAGATCCTGAATTTCCCAGCCTCCAGTACCTTGAGAAATCAATCTTTATTCTTGATTAATCATCGTCAGTCTAAGACAAACCTCCAGTCTTCCTCTCAAATTTGTCAAAAGACCACAGATTCTTCTGGTTAAAAAAGAAGCACTATATTTTAAATTTGAGCTACTTATTTAGAAAAAGTATCCCTTTAAAATATTAAGAATTATTCCTTGTCTACTTCACATTTGCTGTTATGTTCTTGACTGAGTTGGACAACTACTTGAGTTTAAAGGTATCTATTTTGTCACACCCAAACAGCTTTTTCTTAGGTTTCATATTTTGCAACCACATTTTGTCTCTCTGCCTTGAAGACCAAAGTGTTCTGAAATCACATACATAAAGGACCTCAGCTCACATCTTTTGTACATTTGAAAGATGTCACTGACCCTTTTCTTTGCACCATTCTAGATTTTATCATGAGGGCTGAGTTACACTAATGCTCGACTTCTTTTTGCACCCCAGGCACCTGAAAATGACTCACTGGTCACTCTGTCTCAGTGGCCCTGCAAGGACAAAGTGGACTTGAGTTCTCACCTGTCAAATGGATGAAAGGAAGCTGACTCTTCCCAGCTATGACCCTTGAATCTCTGCATGCCATGCACCTTGTCCAGTAAATTTTCTTATCTCCTGATACGAACGCTCTCTCTCACCTTAGCAAGTGTTTTCATGTGTCTTGTTCAATTTTCATTCCCATTGGACATGCTTTTTATCGCCTTCAGTACTATGCTGACAACTAAGCAAGCAGAGTTAAAACTATAACGGCAATAACAAATAAAAACAGGAGAATTACTTTTTCCTTCAACTCATAGAGATTGGACATCAAAATAGCGGGGATTTCAAGAGGAAAAACTGAATCTCATGAAACGTCTTTAGTGTCTGCAGTATTCAGGGGGAGGAGGCAGGGACAGTACATTCTCCTACCCTCTGATCTTCAAGGTCATGGTTATTCTAACAGCTCACTTGGACAATGTTTCCCGAGTTGCTAAAATTACACAATTTCCCTCTTTAACCATAATAATCAACTTTACTACAAATTCTTTTTTAATATTAAATATTATTATATTAACATTTGGAAATCATTAAATTTATTTCTGTTCTTTTACTTCTAATATTTCTATGTGATTTTGTTTCATGTTTCTTTTTTCAAAAAACTCACTCTATCGGTGCCAATCTTACATTAGACAGGTTTGATGTGTTAACATTTATTGCAATTACTGATATGTTTGTAATTAATTTTTCTGTCATTCTTTTTTGCAGTTTTTCATAATCTTAATTTCTGTATATTCAATAAAGTTTTTTATATTCCTTTTTAAAATTTGTACATGGGGGCTCAAGTTGTGGCACAGCAGGTTAAACTGCCACTTGCGATGTGAACATCCTGTATTATGCGGACTGGTTTGAGTCCTGCCTGTTCAGCTTCCAGTCCAGCTTTCTGCTAACATACCTGGGAATCAGGCCTAAATGCTTGAGTCCCTGACTCATATGTGGGAAATCTGAATAGACTTCCTGAATCCTGGCTTCAACGTGGTCCATATATGCCTGTTGTAGCCATTTGGGGAGTGAACCAGCGGATGGAAGATCTTCCTAGCTCTCACTTTCTTTTTCTTTCTCTCTGTCTCTCCCTCTCTGTAATTCGGTCTTTCAAATAAATAAAGAAATACTTTAAATATTCTTGTCTCAGAATATTAACTGTAAATATTTCTAATATGATCAATGGTTATTTGTTGTCTCTGTGCCCTTTCTGAATATGACAGGTGCCTCAGCTCTCAGGAAGTGCAATTGAACAGCAGCAGCTCACACCCATACATCTTTCTCCAATTTCTCTCTCTTTGTCTCTTTTCTCTCACTCTTATCTTATTATTGTTGCTGAATATTTGTAGTATTATATTTAAAAACAAAAGAAAAAATATGAGGGGCTGGCACTGTGGAGTAGCAGATAAAGCTGCCATCTGCAGTGCTGGCAACCCATATGGGCACTGGTTCAAGTCCTGGATGCTCAACTTCCCATCCAGCTCTCTGCTGTTGCCTGGGAAAGCAGCAGAACATGGCCCATGTGCTTGGGCCTCTGCACCCCTGTGGGAGAGCTGGAAGAAGCTCCAGGCTCCTGGCTCCAGATTGGCCCATCTCCAACCCATTGCTGCCATTTGGGGAGTGAACCAGCAGATGGAAAAATCTCACTATCTCTCTCTCTACCTCTTTCTGTAACTTCGTCCTTCAAACAAATAAAATAAATCTTATATTTTTTTTAAAAAATATAAAAAGTATGTCCTGTATTACACCACTATAAGATTTGTTATTTTTTCCCTTTTTAATTTTCTTTTTTTTTTTCATTTTATTTGAAAGGCAGAGAGGCAGACAGAGGAAGAGATTGAGATGAGAGATAATAGAGATAGAACATGATAGATGAAAGATAGGTAGATAGAAACAGAGAGAGATCTTCCATCTGCTGGTTTGCTCTCCAAATGTGTGCAACTGTCAGGACTAGGTCAGGCTGAAACCAGGAGACAGAGCTTGAATCGGATGTCCCATGGGGGTGGCAGGGATGAAGTACTTGAGTCATCATCACTTACTGCCTCTCAGGATGTGCATTGTCAGACAGCTGGATCAGAAGAGGAGGCCGGCGCCATGGCTCAACAGGCTAATCCTCCGCCTAGTGGCGCCGGCACACTGGGTTCTAGTCACGGTCGGGGCGCCGGATTCTGTCCCGGTTGCCCCTCTTCCAGGTCAGCTCTCTGCTGTGTCCCAGGAGTGCAGTGGAGGATGGCCCAAGTCCTTGGGCCCTGTACCCCATGGGAGACCAGGAGAACCACCTGGCTCCTGGCTTCGGATCAGCGCGGTGCACCGGCCGCAGCGCGGCGGCCATTGGAGGGTGAACCAACGGCAATAAAAGGAAGACCTTTCTCTCTGTCTCTCTCTCTCACTGTCCACTCTGCCTGTAAAAAAAAAAAAAAGGAGAAGAACAAGAGGAGCCAGGACTCGAACCAGGCACTTGGACATGGGATGCAGGCGTCCTAAGTGGTGTCCTAACAGATGTGCTAGACACCTGCTCCTGTTCTTATTTTCCTATGCTACCCCTCACTTGTTTATCATCCTGACGAAGCACAGCACTGAGTTTTTTTCAATGAAATCTGTGAGCAGTAAGCTCAGTATTTATGAATTTTGTAAAAAATTCTCTCCTAATTGAGTTATAAATTTGTGGGGTGTGGGACACAAGGCTGATAGCACTGAAGATATTTTTCCATTGTCTTCAGGGATCATTTATTGCCAGGGGGAGAAGTCAGTTGTCAAATATTTAAATGTAAACTCTTTTTTGTGTTGGGCTCTTTTGTAGTATATTGTTTCACTATGGAATGTAGGTTCCCCACTTCCTTAGTTTCTATTTGGAGGGATTTTTAACTTTTGATTTCAGAATCATTTTAAATTTATAAAGCAAAAATTGTGAAATAGTATAAAGAGTTCCCATACACCTGAGTATCTATTGAAGGATATTTTTAAAATTCCATTTATTTGATTATTAGAGAAAGACAACTCCCACCTACAGATTTCCTTCCTAAATGCCTGTGACGATAGCAATGAAACCCGGCCAAAGCCAGGAGCGGAGACCTCACTGTAGGTGTCCCCTGTGGGTGTTACAAATCCACCTACCTCCCAAAGTGTGCATGAGCAGAAATCTCATCAATACTGGAGCTGAAACTCAAATCCAAGCCCTCTGATGTGCAATGAGTGCACCTCCATCAGTGCCCTAATTACCAAGGCAAACCCCTGCACAAATATTATTTTTAATCTAAGGAGTTACATCTTTTTTTTTAAATAAAAGTTTTATTGGAGAAAAATAGAACCACCATGTACACAGGGAAAAGAGCACAAAAATTCAATTCATACAAAACTGAAAGTCACAATTATCCAATGTAGTTTGCAACTGCTTTTCAGTTTCTTAAACAGCTCCCCTCAACTTGTTTAATAGTCTTGCTAATTTTTCAGCTAAAACAGCATCAAGTTTTCAAAAAATTAAGAACATCAGGGAAGGGACCTGCTTTCAAGGTAACAAAGGTGACATCAACAATCTCCTCCTAACAGGTCCAACTCTACCTAAAAATTGCATAAGAGTACCTATTGAGTCTGGTTATTAGTCTGCATATTTGAGAGACCACCTGGGATGAGTCAGAACACTGATGTAGATGGTCCAGTATGAAGAGATGTAACTCATAGGAGTTACATCTTTTTAAATTACACATTGACAAATTATTTTATGTAAACGTATGAGATACAAAGTGTTGTGATTTTTTAATACAATGTTGAATTATTAAATTGGATTAATTAGTTTATCTATTATCTCAAATCTTTGACCTATTGGGGGGATAAGGACATTTGAGATTACTCTCTCAGCAATACTGAAATGTGCAGAACTCAATTATTAGCTATATTTATCATGTTTTGAAATTGATCCAAAAAAATCCAACTTATTTCCCCTGTCTCAGGCTTTGTACCGTTTCCCAGTCCCCCAAACCCAAATTCTGTACCACTCTTTCAAATGCCTGCTCCTACGTGTTCAACTGTTTTAGATTACATACAAGTAAGAACTTGTGGGGTTTATTTTTCTTTCTTTTTGGCTTATTTCACTCAGTATAATGTTCTTCAAATACATCTATATTGTCACTAACAACAGAATTTCTTCCTTTCTAAAACTAAACAATATTCCATTGTGTATATGTACACCAAACGTGTATTTGTTTATCCTTTGATGGACACTTAGTTTGCCTCCATGACTTGACTCTTGTGTAGAGTACTGCCATGAACATGGGAGTGCAGACAGCTCTTAGACACACTGATTTCAAATCTACCTAGTAATGGGATTTCTGGATAGTAAAGTATTCTGTTTTTGGGTTTTTGAGGAATCTCTATACTACTTCACATAATTATTATATTAATTTACATTCCCACCAACTATATACAAGGGCTCTTTTTCCACATCCTTGCCAATATGTGTTATCATTTCACTTTTTTTTTTTTTTTTTTTGACAGGCAGAGTGGACAGTGAGAGAGAGACAGAGAGAAAGGTCTTCCTTTTGCCGTTGGTTCACCCTCCAATGGCCGCCGCGGTAGCGCGCTGCGGCCGGCGCACCGCGCTGTTCCGATGGCAGGAGCCAGGTGCTTCTCCTGGTCTCCCATGGGGTGCAGGACCCAAGGACTTGGGCCATCCTCCACTGCACTCCCTAGCCACAGCAGAGAGCTGGCCTGGAAGAGGGGCAACCGGGACAGGATCGGTGCCCCTACCGGGACTAGAACCCGGTGTGCCGGCGCCGCAAGGCGGAGGATTAGCCTAGTGAGCCGCGGCGCCGGCCATCATTTCACTTTTTGATAATAGCCAATTTAACAGGTGTGAGGTGATACCTTATTGTGGTTTTAATTTGCATCTACCTAATAATTAGTAATGTCGACCTTTTTGTCCATTAGTCATTTGTTTTTTATTTAGAAATATCTATTCAGGTCATTTTCCCATTTCTTAATTGCATTATTTGTTTTCTATAGAGTTGCTTGAATTCCTTGTAAATTTTAGATATTAATTTTTATAATATGTATGGTCTACAAATATTTTCTCCCAGTCCACAGTGTGTCTCTTCATTCTGCTGTTTCCTGTGCTGTGCAGATTTGTTCATTTGATATAACCACATGCATTTATGTTTTTATTCCTTGATTACACTTTACGATTGAATATAAAATATTCTTGCCCAGGCCAGGTTATGTGGCTTTGCCCCATATTTTCTTCTAGTAACTTTAGTTTGGGGCTTAATGTTTAAATCTATAATCTATTTTCAGCTGATTTTGGTATATAGTGTAAGACAGTGTCCATTCCATTCACTTGCACACGGATATCCAATCTTCCCAATACCATGTATTAAAGACTCTGTCCTTTCCATTGCACTTTCTTGACATTTTTGTAAAAAAAAAAAATCAGTTGACCATAGATGTGAATTCATTTTATGCTAGTTAAGTAGTATAATTTCAAATCAAGCAATGCGTTAACTTCAGCTTGTTCTTTTTGTTCATGATTGCTGTGCCTATCCAGGAATGTTTGTGTTTCCATGTAGATTCTAGAATTTGTCTTTCTATGTTTATGAAAAATTACATTGGAATCTTGGTAAAGATTGCATTGACTCTGCACATCACTTTGGACAGTACTGAACAACATTAATTTTGCCAAACAATAAACACAGGCTGTATTCTCATTTATTTATGCCTTCTTCAATTTCTTTCACTAATATTTTATAGTTTTTAGAGTGCAGATTTTTTAGTTGTTAAAGTTTATGCTTAAGTATTTTAATTTCACTTTTATTTTGAATGGAATTATTTCTTGATTCATTTTTTGAAAAATTCATTGTTAGCATAGAGAATGCTACTGATGTTTACATGTTGATTTGTATTTTGTAACTTTATTGAATTTGTTTATCAATAGTTCTAAGAATTTTTTGGTAGATTCCTTAGAGTTTTCTATATATAGGATCATGTGATCAAAAATGCCCATTCTTTTTTTTTTTTTTTTAAGATTTTACTTTTTTCTTTGAGAGGTAGAGTTACAGATAAGGAGAGGGACAGAAAGAGAGAGGGGTCTTCCATCCATTGGGTCACTCACCCAAATGGCCACAATGAGCCAATCAGAAGCCAGGAACTAAGAGCTTCTTCCAGGTCTCCCACACAGGTCCAGGGCCCAAGAACTTGGGCCATCTTCTACTGTTTTCCCAGGCCATAATAGAGAACTGGCTGGGAAGAGGAGCAGCCAGGACATGAACCAGTGCTCTAATGGGGTGCTGGCACCGCAGGCAGAGGCTCAGCCTACTATGCCACAGTGCTGGGCCCTCTTTCTTTCCAATTTGTTTCCTTTTATTTCTTTCCTTACCTCATTTCTCTAGCAGGGACTTCCAATACTCTGTTGATTAGAAGTCATGCATATGAACCACATATTTGTCTTGCCCCAAATCTTAAAGGATTAAGTTTTTTACTATTGAGTATTTTAGGTGTGAGTTTATTATTATAGGATGTTGTTTATCAATACAAGATGTTGAATTTTATCAAATATTTTCTTTGCATCTAATGAAACCATCACAGTATTATAACCTTTGCTTCTCTTAATGCCAAGTATCAAATGTATTGGTTTATAAATGTTGAACGATTCTTGCATTCCAGGGACAAATCCCACTTGATCATGATGCATGATCCTTTTAATGTGCTCTTGAATTTAATCTATGACTATTTTGTTGAGAATATTTACATCCATGTTAATCATAGATGTTAACCTCTCGTCTTCTCTTGTGATGTTCCTGTCTGGATTTCATAATGTAATGATAATGTTGGCACTGTAAAACAAATTTAGAAGCATTACTTCCTCTTCAACTTTTGGAAAATGATTGTGGAGAATTAGCATTAATTCTTCTTTGAATGTTTGGTAGATTTCAATTGTGATACCATTAGGTCCTAGACTTGTCTTTGATGGGAGATTTTATTGCTGATCTGACCTCCTCATGAATTAGTAAGTTGTATATTTCTAAGAATTTATCAATTTTTTCTAGATTATCCTAATTTTGACAGTTAATTTTTTAAAACATTCTTTGTATTTATGTTGGATCCCTTATAATTTCTCTGCTTTCATTTTTTTAAAAGAGTTAATTTGTTTATTTGAAAGGCAGAACTTCAGACAGTTAGGGAGACATAGAGAGAGATTTTCCATCCACCAGGTCACTCCCAAAATGGTCCCAATTTCTGAGACTGGGCAAGGATGGAACCAGGAGCTTGGAACTCTGAGTAACCATGTAGGTGGTAGGGGCCCAAACACTTGGGCCATCTTCTGCTGCTTTCCCGAGCAACTGCTTCCCCAGGCATTAGCAGGGAACTGTAATGGAAGCAGAGTTTTGATTGAACTGGTGCTCATATGAAATGCCTTAACCAATGTGCCACAAGGCCAGCCTCTCTGCTTTAATTTATAATTTTATTTGAATTTTCTGTTTTTCTTAGTAAGGGTAAAGGTTTGTTAATTTTATTTACCTCTTCAAAGAACCAACTCAATTTCATTGATTTTTCTATTTTTTGTGTATTTCATCTATTTATGCTTAAGTCTTTATTATTATTTCTTTCTGCTAAACTTGGATTTAGTTTATCTTTCTATTACCATGAAGCATAATATTAAATTGTATACTTGCAGTCTTCTTTTTATATAAATGTCTATTGCTATAAACATTCCTCTTAGAACTGCTTTTGCTGATCCCATAAATTTTGGTATGCTGTATTTCCATTTTCATTTGCCTCAAGATTTTTTTATTTCTCTTGATCTTTGTTGACCTTTTCATTGTTCAAAGGCATATTATTTAATTATCCTATATTTATTAATTTTCTGGAATACCTCCTGTTAATGATTTCTAGTTTCACACTGCTGTGTTTGGAAAAGATATTTGATAGTATTTCAGTCTTCTCAAATTTGCTAAGACTTGTGTTGCAGCCTAACATATGATCCAGGTGAATGTTCTGTATACATTTGAAAAGAAAGTGCATTGTGTTCCTGTTGGGTGGAGTGTTCTGTATGTCTGTTAAATTCATTTGGTCTAAGGTGCTGTTTCAATTCGATATTTCCTTATTGATTTTCTTTCCACACAATCTAATGTTCAAACTATATATTGAAGCCCCTACTCTTAATGCATTTTAAAATAGCTCTCTTCAAGATTCTTTAATATTTGCTTTATTTTTTAACATTTATTTAATGAACATACATTTCCAAAGAACAGCATATGGATTACAATGGCTTCCCCCCATAACTTCCCTCCCACCTGCAACCCTCCCCTTTCCCGCTCCCTCTCCCCTTCCATTCACATCAAGATTCATTTTCAGTTCTCTTCATATACAGAAGATCAATTTAGTATATATTGAGTAAAGATTTCAACAGTTTGCACCCACATAGAAACACAACGTGAAAAATACTGTTTGAGTACTAGTTATAGCATTAAATTACAATGTACAGCACATTAAGGACAGAGATCCTACATGAGGAGTAAGTGCACAGTGACTCCTGTTGTTGACTTAACAAATTGACACTCTTGTTTATGGCATCAGTAATATTTGCTTTATATATTTAGGTTCCCCACTGGTAGGTGCACATATATTTGTAATCATTATATCTTGTTGATGGATTTACCCTTTTAACATACAGTGTCCATCTTTGTGTCTTCTTCCAGTTTTTGACATAAAGTCTATCATTGCTCCTTCTTGGTTTCCATTTGTGTGAAGTATATTTTTCCATCCCTTTCCTCCAGGCTATGTGTATCCTTAAAGGTGAAGTGAATCTCTTGTAAGAAGCATATAGTTGGGTCTTATTTTTATCAAGTCAGTCACCTTATGTCTTCCTTTTATTGAGAGAGAAAGAGACGAGAGAGAGAAAATGAATCTGGGGGAAATTTTCAGTGCTATTTCTAAATTTTACTGCTCACTTTTAAATACTTCCTTTATAGATTTACCTGATAAATTTATTTGAATTATTTCTCTGATTTCCAGTTTTACATAAATACTTTTTAATTCTATCTTTTGAAGTTTATTATTCATGTGACAGATTTTATTCCTTCATTGTCTCACTAAGGATTTATACATATACTTGAAACCTTTTTCAGGATTACTCTAGTATTCTGATTTTTCTGTAGTGAATTTGTAGGTTGGCTCTTTGCCAGCACTAGAGTTGTTTAAAACAGTCTGAAATTTCTATTTGTAGGTACACCTGTGGAATGTTGAATTTTTTTATGCAATTCACACTCTTCCCTGTGCACTCCTGTGCAGAGCACCTTTTTGGTACCCTACCAGCTATCCCTAGAGCTCTGACTCCAGACCCAGGGTTTACAGGAGTCACAGAACACTCTGGCTTTGCAACAGCATTTGGATGGCTCTACTCAGGGAGTGGCTTGTCCTGGTTCCTGATGCTAGAGTAGTCTCAGTGTGTTCTTCCTCTCTGGGCACACAGGTTCATGTCACAGCTCCTGAGCGCAGCAGGGCAGGTTTTTCAAGGCTTCTTTCACCGACTTGGAAGCTCCGTTTCAGACCTACTCTCAAACAATCATCCCAATGCTCTGCCTCCAACTCATTTGACTCATCTCTGGGCGCTGTTACCCACAGTGACAATATTCCATTTGTTCCTCCAGTTGTGTCCTCACTGGCCTTGGAATTTGCATTTGCTTTTCTTTGTTGTCTTCTGAGAGACTTATCTCAGAAGCTATTTTCTCTTTTAGATTTTTTTTTCTCAATCACTGATACAGATGTTTTTGGGTAACTTTGGTGGCATAGAGTTTCAGAGTAGCAGCTCCAAAATCAGGCTTCCTTGGTTAAAATCCCAACTTAATCACATGTAGCCTGTGTGAGCTTGGAAAAATTACTCAGTCTCTTTGTTTATCTAATTATTGCTCAAGAATTAAATGAGATGATATATACAAAGCACTAAATCACAGTGTGTGCCACTGCATGTTAATTCTGAGGCTGACACCACAGTTAAGCCACAGGAACTGTGATATTACCGATTTTTAAAGAGTTTGTTAAGGAAAGAAGAAAAAAAGCAAGGCTAGAGAAAACAACTACTGTTTTTCTGATACTTACTCTTTCATTCTTTCTAACATATGAGTCCAGATGGTGCAATGACTTATGATGGTTCAGCTGACAATTTTTCAACTTTACAATGGTGTGAAAACAATATGCATTTACCAGGAGCTGTATTTCAAATTTTGATTTTTAACCTTTTTCCAGGCTCTCACCCAATGTTGGGCAGTGGTAGGTACACTACAGCTCCAAGTCAGCCCCAAAATAGCAAGGGAGGCACCCCATAAACTGTAGGGACTGTGCTGCTAAACTATGATGTTCTGTTGATTGGGCAGATTAAATATATTATTTTCAACTTGTAATGGTTTGGTTGGAATGTAACCCCATTAGAAGTTGTAGAATATCTGCATACAAGTATACCAAAAATTCACATTATTGTTTTTAAATGTTTTTATTTATTTTATATTTATTTGAAAGACAGGGAGCTAGACAGAGAAAGACAGGCACACAGAGATGTCCCTTCCATTGGCTCACTCTCACAATACCAGACATTGGGCCAGGCTTAAGTCAAGAGCCTAGAATTCAATCTGGGTCTTCCCTGTGAATAGCAGGGCCTCTTCTCCTGCTGTCTCCCTTTGTATGCTTTGGCAGGAAGCTGGAATTGGAAGTAGAACTGGGACATAAACCTAGGCTCTCTGGTATGAATGCAGCCATCCCATATGGAATTTTTCATTTTTATTCGTCCATGAACTTTTTGAAGCACCTTCATATATAGGTTTTTATAGAATAGTATAATTCTGAAGATTTTCAATAGAATCTTATTTTATGGCTCAGCAATATATTATGAACTTATTTCTGTGTAAATAAAATTCTGCAATAAGACTGAAATAGTTATTTGCACTACTGCCAATATCAATATTTTGGATATCTTGGGACATAAAATCAGAATTTTTTAGGAGTATAATAATAAAGGTAAAAATAATAATTTTATTTTTATTATTATTTGAGAGGCAGAGAGAGAGAGAGAGAGACAATGAGTCTCATTCACTGGTTCACATCCAAAATACCCACAATGGCTGGATGGGTTGGAACAAAGCAAAGATCATAGGACTCAATCCAATTCTCTCACATATGCAAAAGGAACTCAATCCCTTAAACAGTCACTACTGCCTCCTCAAGTCTGCAATAACAGGAAGCTGGAGTCAAGACTGGATCTGGGTATGAATATGGGATGCAGACATTTTAACTGTCACCGTAACCACCCTAGGAAGTATTCTTTTGAAAGTGACATAGCAGGTTATCTTTCAAGATTTATAAGACATATTGACAAATTTTATTTTTAAAAAAGATTTATTTATTTGAAAATCAGAGTTACAGAGAGAAAGAGAAAGAGAAAGAATCTTCCATCTGCTGGTTCACTCCCAGATGGCTGCAACGGCCAGGGCTAGGCCAGGCTGATGCCGGGAGCCAGGAGCCAGCAGCTTCTTCCAGGTCTCCCACTTGGATAGCAGAGGCCCAAGCACTCAGGCTGTCTTCCACTGCTTTTCCAGGCACATTAGCAGGGAGTTGGATTGGAAGTAGAGCAGCCACGACATGAACCAGCACCCATATAAGATTCCAGCATTGCAAGCAGTAGGTTTACCATCTATGTCACAATGCTGGCCCCCAACAATATTTATTACAAATATTGTTCACTTCACATTTTTATGAAAATGTGGCAGTCTCACATATTTTTGATGTAGACCAATCTAGTTGGCACGAGCTGACTATAACATTTCAGCTATATCAATTCTGGTTTTCTGTCTAGTGAATCTTTGTTGACCTAACTGGTTCTACTGACTGCTTACATTTAAGTTTCTGTATAATCTTATGTGATCCTCTCCTTCTAGAATTTTTATGTTGAAGTCCCAATTTCTGATGCTGGAAATAGAATAGGAAGAAAACAAGTTAATTTCAGACTCAGTTTCTCCTACTATACATTCACAACAGATTACTTCTGACACCAGCTATGGGGGGCGTTTCCCTCTCCCCACCAAGAAATCAGTTCTGCAGCAGCCGCCAACTGGGTGTCTTCCAATTCATTCAGTTCTGTCAGTTCTGACACTGTCTATCTGGAGATCCCACCAGTTGGGGGCTTGGCCTCCAAGACTGTCCCCCACCCTCAACTTCATATCCCAGTCCCAAGCCCTATCTTGTTTGACCACTGCTTCTGGACAATGGCCGTAAATCTGGGTATCACACAGCACTCAAGAGGACAATTAGAGTTGCAATCTAATCAAATAGGACATTTTAGAATACAGATAAGCAGCCAGGTAAAGAGATGCCTGGGGAGAAGTCTGGAAGGAGTGCAGAATCCCCATGCCCTCTCTAGGTGAACTATCCTTCAGGAACCTCCAAGAGTTCAGGCATCCAGAAACGCTCCAACCTCTGTCCCATGGGACTTTTAGAGCGGCTTCATTACATATGCAGAATTTCTATTAGACCGGGTGGGGAAACCCAACAAAGTCTGCCTGTTCAGATTCTTCTTTTCTTCTCTACACAGCATTCCTCCTCCCGGATACCACATACCCTAGGTAAGACAAGGGTAGATCAGAGAACTTCTTTACCACCAGTTCCAACACAGAACGGCAAAGGAAGATTAGAGTTTCTTCAACCTGCTTTGGGGAAGAGAAATTCTAATTTCTATGGATTCCTTTGAGGAAGGAGTTATGATCTAAGAATTGTGGCCGCAAACCAAAATCAATGTATGCATGTATGTGTGTGTGTGCGTGTGCATATGCATGGGTGTGTGTATAATCATACCAACCTAAACATGCTTTAGAGAATTTTGTCTGATGTTATAATCTGCACTCTATAAAATTATAAAACCCGATTTTCAGAATGTACACGTTATATTTTAATTCCTTCTTTTTTTTTTTCAAATAACCTATGCTCCAAATGATTGTATTTTTAAATTGTGGGATTTGTTTTACGGCCCAGCATATGAGCAATCTTGATGAACATTCCATATGCACTTGACAATATTGTGCTTTCAGCAGTTGTTGAGTGCTGTGGTCTATTAATGTCAGTTAATCAATGTCATTGATAGTATCATCGACATTTTCTATGAATATGCCAAAAACAATGAGGAAACATGGAGCTAAAACTAAATTTATTTTGGTGTCAATTTTTTTTTAAATCTATGCTTAGTTTTTTTTCATAAAACACAATTTTCATGAACTTTTTGAAGATTTCTTATATGTATATATTTCTTTTTTTAAATTGTTCTACAGAATTTATTTCACTTAACAGTACATCTGCTCTCATCTATTGCCAATATGAGCACTATTGTTTTAGAATTTAGTAAACTTTCACATTACATACAATTTGAGAATTTCAATTTTTAAAAATTTTCATTTATTAAATATAAATTTCCAAAGTACAGGTTATAGATTACAATGGCTTTCCTCCCCACCATAATTTCCCTCCCACTCGCACCCCTCCCATCTCCTGCTCCCTCTCCCATTCCATTCACATCAAGATTCATTTTCCATTATCTTTATATACAGAAGATCGATTTAGTATATATTAAGTAAAGATTTCATCAGTTTGCACCCACACAGAGACACAAAGAATATTGTTTCAGTACTAGTTATAGCATTATTTCACATTGGACAACACATTAAGGACAGATCCCACATGAGGAGTAAGTACACAGTGACTCCTGTTGTTGACTTAACAATTTGACACTCTTGTTTATGGCGTCAGTAATCTCCCTAGGCTCTAGTCATGAATTGCCAAGGCTATGGAAGCCTTTTGAGTTCACCGACTTCGATCTTATTCCGACAGGGTCATAGTCAAAGTGGAGGTTCCCTCCTCCCTTCAGAGAAAGGTACCTCCTTCTTTGATGGCCCCATTCTTTCCACTGGGATCTCACTCACAGAGATCTTTCATTTAGGTCTTTTTTTTTTTTTTCCCAGAGTGTCTTGGCTTTCCATGCCTACAATACTCTCATGGGCTCTTCAGCCATATCCGAATGCCTCAAGGGCTGATTCTGAGGCCAGAGTGCTATTATATGTATATATTTCAAAAGTTTTTGTACCAAAAAAAATTATTAGTTCCACTTTCTAAGCATTGAAAGTATTTTCACATGTCCTTGCTGATTTTTCTACTTCTAGACATAAGTAATTTTTGTAAATCTTCTATGAATTATTGAGTAGAAACTATCAAACTTCTTCACTGTGATCTTATTATTTCTCCTTTAGTTCCAAGAGTTTTTATTTTGAAACTGTATTAATAGTATATCATAATTATTATTGTTATATTATTATCATATATCAGTAATATGCACATAATAAAAATTTAGCACATAATTATGTCATCATGACTTACTGACCCTTTTTCTATTTCATCTAACCCTACAATCTGCCCTTTAATTATAATATTTCGCTCATTTACATTTAACATAGCCATAGATATGGTGGTATTTTGATTTTTTTCTATTTGTTTTATATTTATCTCATCTAATTTTGATTTCTCTCATTCCTTGAGTTCTTTTGAAATAACTGAATGTTTTAAATATTTCATTTTCATCCTCGTGTTGACTTTTACTTATCTATCCTTTGTATTTTTAGTGAATGATTTAGGAATTACAATATAACTTCTTGGCTTAAAACAATTAATTGGAGTAAATAGGACCTTTTATAAAATGTAAAAAGTTTCAAGAATAAAATATCCTTTACCTCCCTTTGTATTATCAACATATCAGCTATACTAAGAACCATTAAAATGCCCTTGACAAAGGATGTAATTTTTTCTTTAAACATCTGTATGTTTTTTTAAATAATAGAAGAAAATAAATATGTATTTTAGTCATTAATATGTATCTACATAACTTTTCTAGTGACTGCCATTTCTTCTGGTATCATTGCCTAACTTTTCTAATATAGATCAGTTGTCAATACATTCTCAGAGCTTGTTTAACTTTTACAATTTTGAAGAATGCTTTCATTGAATATAGAATTATGTGACAACACATTTTAACATATTTATATTTATTTAACATATTTATTCTGTCATCATTTTAAAGATATGGCTCATTATTTATGATTTGCTGCAGTTTGATTTCTTGGCCACCATGTTTCTAATGAGAAGTCAATCTTCATGCATGCTATATTTTTCTTTATGTTATATGTTGTTCTCCTCTACCCAATTCTCTGATTTTCCTTGTATGCTTGGATTTTAACATTTGTCCACAATATGATTTTCTTTTTATTTATTTTGGCAGCTAATTGAAATTCTAGAGTATTGTAGCAAAATTTTTGCCATCATTTCTTCAAATATATTTTCTGCCCCATTATCTTTGTCATCTCTTTCTGAGACTTGAATTGCGTATGTGTTAAGATACCAGCTACACCACAGCACCAGTCCCTCTTCTCTCTTTTTCAGATCAGATGATTTCCATTGATCTACTTTTCATTTCAGTGTATTCACTCTGCAACCAAATTTATCCAACTCTTCTTTTTCTGCTAATATAATATAAAATTCTATAATTTCCATTTAGATATTTGCTGTAGTTTCTACTTCTCTGCTAGGTTTCCACATACTTTAATTCACTGTGTGTACATATTTGCCATATATCTTCAAATATGTTTATAATAATTTTAACATCCTGGTTGGCTAATGGAAATATCTGAGTCATCTGAGTTTAAATTTCCATTGACTGACTTGTCTTTCTTGATGCGAATTATGTTTTCTTATTTCATTCCACATTTAAGCATTTTTATCAGTACTGGGCCCTAGCAATAATATATTGTAGA
The DNA here is from genome assembly GCF_033115175.1 of Lepus europaeus. NCBI lineage: Eukaryota > Metazoa > Chordata > Mammalia > Lagomorpha > Leporidae > Lepus > Lepus europaeus. Next base: position 93,295,340 of record NC_084839.1, read on the forward strand.
GACTCTGGATTCCATGGTGTTCTTTGAAGTACGACTTCTTCCATAGCAGCCAGTTAATTTGGCCGGGCTCAAACCACAAACTCTGTGTCTCCAGTGGTAAGTAGCAGTTGAAATTTCTATACAACCACTTTGGATTCCATCTACTGCTTTTCTGATGTGCTCCCTAAAGTCTCACATTATGTGTATTTAAAGGGAATTAGAGGATATGGGGAAAGTTTTTAACACAAATTGGAAGCTTAACCTTTTGCACCTCTTGTCCTTCCAGGATTTATCCACAAATTTTCTAGCTGCTTGGCCAGCCCCCAAAACTCTCTCCTGACACTGCAAGTCAATACATCTATGGCTTTCTGCCACCAGAACCACAGAAGATTAGGGAGTGTTCTCAGACTGTAGGGCACAAATTTTCAAATCTCATTTATTGCAATCCATCTTTCAAGGTCAGACTTATCTCTTCCAAGTATCCTCCTAGTTTCCATTTCTCTAAAGCAACTTTGAGATGCTGTGATTTTGAACAGCCCTTGTGACTAGTGAGGAGCAGATATTTTTTATTTACCTATACCATTTTTGAAAATTTTTTTTAAAATTATGCAAGTTTCATGTATTTCATATATACAGATGTAGGAACATAGTCACACTTCCCTGCAACCCTCCCTCCCAACCATGCTCCAAAGGTTCCTCCTCCCCATTCTCATATTCCCACTCTTAGTTTTTACAAAGATCATATAGTTAACGCCACACGAAGTAAAAGAGTGCAACAAATAGTATGAAGAAGAAAAAAAAAAAAAAAACAACTGGTCCTCCATGGAAGAGAAAAGGGCTGAAACAACCATTGAATCTCAAAATGTCTATTACACTTTAATATAACACATCTCAGGTACTATATTAGTTACCTTGCATCAGGGAAAACACATGATATATGTCTTTTTGGGACTGACCTATTTCACTAAGTGTAAGAGTTTCCAATTGTGTCTATTGTGTTGCAAAATACAGAATTTCTTTTTTTTTTAACCTTTGAGTAGTACTCCATAGTGTGTATATATACCATAATTTCTTTATCCATCAACTGTTGATGGACATCTGGGTTGATTCTATATCTTAGCTATTGTAAATTGTGCTGAGATGAAAATGGTGGTACAGATAACTCTTTCATATGCTGATTTGTTTGAATAGGTAAATTCCCAGGAGTGGGATGCCTGGATCACATGGTGGGTCTATATTCAGAATTCTGAGTTATTTCGACAGTGTCTTCTACAGTGGCTGCACCAGTTTACATTCCCACCAACGGTGGACCAGGGTACCTTTTTCCCCACATCCCTGCCAGAATTTGTGGTTTGTTGATGTCTGATTGAGAACCATTCTATCTGTTGTAAGGTGATACCTCACTGTGATTTTTATTTGAATTTCCCTGATGGCTAGAGATCTTGAACATTTTCTGAAGTGTCTGTTGGCCATTTGAATTTCTCCTTTTGAAAAATGCCTATTATTGCTCATTTCTTAACTGGATTATTTGTATTGTTGTTGAATTTCTTGAGCTCTTTATAGATTCTAGATATTAAAACTTTATCAGTTGTATAGTTTGCAAATATTTTCTCCCATTTTGTCAGTTGCCTCATCACTGTACTGAGTGTTTCTTTTGCAGTGCAGAAACTTCTCAGCTTGATGTAATCCCATTTATCAATTTTGGCTTTGATTGCCTGTGCTTCTGGGGTCTTTTCCAAGAAGCTTTGCCTATGCCAATGTCTTTCAGAGTTTACTCAAAGTTCTCTAATGATGGTATCAGGTTGTAGAATTAGGTCTTTGATCCATTTTGAGTGGATTTTGTGTAAGGTGAAAGGTAGGGGTATTTTTTCATACTTCTGCATGTGGAGATCCAGTTCTTCCAGCATCATTTGTTAAAGACACCATCCTTGATCCAAGGGTTGATTTTAGCTCCTTTACCAAGGATGAGTTAACTATGGATACATGGATTGATTTCTGGAGTGTCTGTTCTGGACCATTGGTCTACAAATCTGTTTTTGTGCCAGTACCAGGCTGTTTTGATTATAACTGTCCTGTAGTATGTCTTAAAATCAGGTATTGTGATGCCTCCAGCTTTATCTGGGTTATACATGATTGCTATAACTATTTGGGGTCTGTTGTGTTTCCATGTGAATTTTAGCATCATCTTTTCTAGATCTGTGAAGAATGTCATTGGTATTTTGATCGGGTTATCATTGAATCTGTAAATTGCTTTTTGAAGTATGGACATTTCGATGCTATTGACTCTTCCAATCCATGAACATGGAAGATATTTCCATTTTTTAATGTCTTCTACTTCTTTCTTTAGTGTTTTGCAATTTACATCATAGAAATATTTGATATCCTTGTTTAAATTTACTCCAAGTTATTTAATTCTTTTTGGAGATATTGTGAGTGAGATTGATCTTAAAAGTTATTTCTGGGGCCATACCTGTGGTATACCAGGTAGAGCCACTGCCTGCAGTGCTGGCATCCCATATGGGCACTGGTTTTAGTCCCAGCTGCACCACTTCTAATACAGCTCTCTGCTATAGCCTGGGAAAGCAGTAGAAGATGGCCCAACTCCTTGGACCCCTGCATCCACATAGGAGACTTGGAAGAAGCTCCAGGCTTTTGGCTTCAGATCAGCCCAGCTCAGGTCATTGCAGCCATTTGCAGAGTGAACCAGCAGATAGAAGACTCTCTCTCTCTCTCCCTGCCCCAGCTCTCTGTAACTCTTCCTTTCAAATAATAAATAAATAAATCTTTTTAAAAAGGCATATATGGCCTTTGGATATTTAAGAAAAAAGTTCTTCTCAGCCATGACATTGTGAGTACAAAGGCTATTGAATTTTTCTGGGTTGATTTTATATCCTGCCAATTTACCAAATTCTTTTATGAGTTCCAATAGTCTCTTGGTGGAGTCTTTTGGATCCTCTATATACGGAATCATGTTATCTGTAAATTGGGATAATTTGATTTCCTCCTTTCAAATTTGCATCCCTTTGATTTCTTTTTCTTGCCTAATGGCTCTGGCTAAAACTTCCAGGACTATATTAAATAGCAATGCTGAGAATGGGCATCCTTGTCTAGTTCCGGATCTTAGGGGAAATGCTCCAGCTTTTCCCCATTCAATAGTATGGTGGCCATAGGTTTGTCATAGACTGCCTTGATTGTGTTGAGGAATATACTTTCTACACCCAATTTGCTTAAAGTTTTCATCATTAAAGGATGTTGTATTTTATCAAATACTTTCTCTGCATCTATTGAGATAACCATGTGGAATTTGTTCTTCAGTTTGTTGATGTGTTGTATCACAATTATTGATTTGCAAATGTTAAATCATCCCTGCATACCAGGGATAAATCCCACTTGGTCGGGTGAATGATCTTTCTGATGTGTTGTTGGATTTAATTAGCTAATATTTTGTTAGGATTTTTGCATCTATGTTCATCAGAGATATTTGTCTTTAGTTCTCTTTCTCTGTTGTTTCTTTTTCTGGCTTAGTAATTAAGGTGATGCAACCTTTATAGCAGGAGTTTGGGAGGATTCCCTTCCTTTCAGTTGTTTTGACTAGCTTGAGAAGAATTGGAAATAATTCTTTAAATGCCTGGTAGAATTCAGCAGTAAAGCTGTCCGGTCCTGAGCTTTTCTTTGTTGGGAGGGTCTTTATTACTGATTGAATTTCCAACCTGGTTATTTGGTCTGTTTAAGTTTTCTACACATTCTTGACTCAATTTTAGTAGATTCTATGTGTCAAGGAATGTATCCATTTCTTCTAGATTTCCCAATTTGTTGCCACACAGCTCTTTGTAGTAATTCCTGATAATTCCTTTTATTTCTGTGGTCATTGTTGTCACATTTCCTTTTCATTTCTGATTTTATTGATTTGTGTCTTCTCCTTTTTTTTTTTTTTTTGGTTATTTGGGCCAATTTCCAATGGTGTATCAATTTTGTTTATTTTTTCATAAAACCAGCTTTTCATTTCACTGATCCATTTTGTCTGTTTTAATTTTGTTTATTCTCTAATTGTAACTACTTGTTTCCTCTTATTAATCTGGAGTTTGCTTTGTGGTCATTTTTCTAGGTCCTTGAGATGCAGTGATAGCTCAATCATATGGTATCTTTCCAATTTCTTCACATAGGCACCCATTGCTATAAACTTTTGTCTTAACACTGCTTTTGCTGCATCCCATAAGTTTTGATATGTTGTACTCTTATCTTCATTTGTTTCCAGAAATTTTTTGATTTCTCTTTTGGTTTCTTCTATAACCCACTGTTCATTCAGGAACATGTTGTTCAGCAAAAGTACGAAGGAAATCCAAAGTAAATAATAGGAATATTTATGGGAAAATGGCAGGGCCAAGTCATTAATTTTCAATAGTTAACTTGAATTTAAATATCCTCAACTTTCCAGTTAAAAGATTCAGACTGGCTGAACTGATTAAAAAAAAAAAAAAAAACACAAGACCCATGTATTTGCTACCTACAAGAAACACATCTCACCAACAAAGATACATGCAGACCCAAAATGAACAGATGGAAAAAGATGTTCCATGCTATCATAAAGCAAAAAAAAAAGGCAGGTGTTGCCATCATAATATCAGACAAAATATAAATTTTAACTGAAAAGTGATCCCTGTTAAATTTAAGAGTGGAATAAGAGAGGGAGAAGATGTACAATTTGGGACATGCTCAATCGGACTTGCCCCAAATGGTGGAGTTAGAAATGTGCCTGGGGATTCCAATACAATCCCATCAAGGTGGCATGTACCAATGCCATCTCACTAGTCCAAGTGGACAATTTCAGTTCACAATTGATGGCTCTGATAGGTCTAAGAGTCAAAGGGATCACACAAACAAGACAAGTGTCTGCTAATACTAACTGATAGAATAAAAAAGGGAGAGAAGGATCCAACATGGGAAGCGGGATACACAGCAGACTCATAGAATGGCAGATGTCCTAAACAACACTCTGGCCTCAGAATCAGCCCTTAAGGCATTCGGATCTGGCTGAAGAGCCCATGAGAGTATTGTAGGCATGGAAAGTCAAGATACCATGGAAAAGAAAAAAAAGAAGACCTAAATGAAAGATCTCTGTGAGTGAGATCCCAGTGGAAAGAACGGGGCCATCAAAGAAGGAGGTACCTTTCTCTGAAGGGAGGAGAGAACTTCCACTTTGACTATGACCCTATCGGAATAAGACCAAAGTCAGCAAACTCTAAAGGCTTCCATAGCCCTGGCAACTCATGACTAGAGCCTAGAGAGATTACTGACGCCATGAACAGGAGTGTCAAATTGTTAAGTCAACAACAGGAGTCACTGTGTACTTACATCCCATGTGGGATCTGTCCTTAATGTGTTGTCTAATGTGCAGTGATGCTATAACTAGTACTGAAACAGTATTTTTACACTTTGTGTCTCTGTGTGGGTACAAACTGATGAGATCTTTACTAATTATATACTGAATCGATCTTCTGTATATAAAGAGAATTGGAAATGAAAAAAAAAAAAACCTAGTGTTAAATTGGAAATGGCATAGAAAATTAATTAATTTAAAAAAAATATTATGTAGGATCTCTGTCTTTAATGTGCTGTACACTGTTATTTAATGCTATAACTAGTACTCCAACAGTATTTTTTTCATTTTGTGTTGCTATATGGGGGCAAACTGTTGAAATCTTTACCTAATATATACTAAACTGATCTTCTGTATATAAAGAGAATTGAAAATGAATCTTGATGCGAATGGAAGGGGAGAGGGAGCGGGAAAGGGGAGGGTTGCGGGTGGGAGGGAAGTTATGGGAGTGGGGAAGCCATTGTAACCCATAAGCTGTACTTTGGAAATTTGTATTCATTAAATAAAAGTTTAATAAATGAAAAAAAAAACTGTTAAAAGAGATAAATAAGGGCACTATGTAATAATTAAGGAGATCAATGCAACAGGGAGATGTGACTAAAATAAATGTATATGCACCCAACAACAGAGTGCCTGGCTTTTTAAAAGAAATGTTAATGGATCAAAAGGGAGACACAGACTCCAATACATAGTATTGGAACTTCAACACCCCACTTTCATCAATGGACAGATCAACTATACAGAAAGTCAACAAAGAAACAACAGAGCTAGTTGACACTACGGACCAAATGAACCTAACTGATATCTACAGAACTTTTCACACCACAGTTGCAGAATACACATCCTTGTCATCAGTGTATGGAACTTTCTCTAAGATAGGCCATATGTAGGCCATAAAGAAACTCTCAGAAAATTCAAAAGAATTGAAATCATACCATGCATCTTCTCTGACCACAACAGAATGAAGCTGGACATTCAGTCAAGAATCTCTAGACCATATTTGTTGAACTCTTTACTCACTGTAGTTTTCATCTTACTACCATAAAGTTAAGTTTAAATACATCTTTGTATAAAACATGAGTAGGAATAGAAGAAGGAGGAGGAAGAAGGGTGGGAGTAGGGGTGGGAGTGATGCAAGGGTGGGAAGAATTACTATGTTTCTAAATTTGTATATATGAAGTGCATGAAATTTGTACACCTTAAATAAAAAAGCAACTTCAATTTATTTGGGTTATGGTATGTGCTTAAATTTTGTCCAGATTTTGCCATTGCTCCACAGAGAGTTAATACTACCAGTCTACTTTATCATTCCCCAAAGCCAGAAACTGTACTGTGTAATTTTTTTGAGTTTTACCTATTTATTTGAAAGGCAAGGCTACAGAAAAGAGGGAGAGACAGAGAAAGAATTATTCCATCTGCTGGTTCATTCCTCAAATGCCTGCAACAGCCACGTTGAAGCCAGGAAACAGGGACCACATCAGGTTTTCCCATGTGGGTGGCAGGGACTCAAACCGTCACCTGCTGCCTCCCAGGCTCATTAGCAGGAAGCTGGGTTAGATACATAGGCATGCCTCCCTCGAAGGCATTCTGCTGTAGGATGGAGGCTTAGCATGCTATGGCATAAGGCCCAATACCTGTAACATGTATTTTAAAATCTCTATACTCATAAACCATAGCTATTTCTGCAAAATTCCAAATTATCCACAACTTCAAATTCTTCAATTTCTAAATATGTCAAATACCAGTAAATCAGGAGATTAACAAAATTGAAAGTAAAAGCAAACAGAAACCCTGTGAGGTTAGCGCTATTGAAAAATCAGTAATTTTGTCTCCCATTTCTGTCTATATTTACAGATATCCAACAATGTCTTAGTAGTCCTTAATAACAAAAAGTGTATTTTCACCCTGAAGGGGAAAAAAAACTTGATAATTTAATTAATATGTGAAGTGTCATTTCCATTTTTTTCAAATTTAGAGTCTAGCACAGCTCAGTTTCATAGAACTTTCTGTACTTCTGTAAATCTTTTATATCTATGCTCTCTTACATGGTAGCCACTAGCCACTTGCAGCTCTGGAGCACTTGAGATACAGCTAATGCTACTAAAGAACTTAAATTTTTAATAGTCAATTTTAAAGAATTAAAATTTAAATTATTACAGCAGCTTATGCCTATGGTGCTGAATGACATAGACTTAGTGAAAATGGAACACAAAAGAGATCAAAATAAGGGCAGGGAGAAGCCATCCTTCAAATGTGTGTTAATAAATCAAAGAAAAACGCAGCAAATTTGTGATATAAATGCAATATAGTTAGGACCTTTTTCACTGTACCACTTTCCCCCTAAATACTACCTAGAATTTATGCACAATTATTTCTGAATTTTATGTTTTGGAATAACAGAATGACAAAAAAAGATGAAATGAATGTATTAATAGGTTAAACATTTAAACGTGTAAGGTAGGCAATAATATGACCCCCAAGTCAAGATAAAACTCGAATGTGGCATATAGTCAGTCTATCTGTGAATTCTGCATTTGTGGATTCAACCAAACTTGAACGGAAAATAGTAGAAAAAGCACATGTGTTGAATATGCACACACTTTTTTACTTGTCATTATTTTCTAAATGATGCAGTATACAACTATTTCCATAGCATTAGCATTGTATTAAATATTATAAGTCACTCCGTCATGATGTAAAGCTCACAGAAGGCTATACAGAAGTTACATGCAGATGTTATCAATTTTCTATAAGCGGCTTCAGCATCCATGGAGTTTGGGATCCACAGGGCCTAGAACCGTTACGTTGTAGATAGTGAGGGATGACTGCACTTGATGTGTCTTGCTAAACATGTATATAAGATAAAGTCATATCTTAGAGAATTTCAGCTCAGATTAAAAAAAACAACAACCAAGATTACTGAAATCATCCTTGAAAGTAATTCGTCCATCTCCACTCTCAAATGAAGCACGGCACTAGCTCTCAATATTGCGCACAGACTATTTTTCTTCCCAGACTGGAATAGATTACAGCTTCTGAGATGGTAGCCATTTTATATGTAGGTGCCACACTGTATGAATGCATTTCCTGGACCTAGATTCACCAGAATGACACTCAAAGGAGAGATGCCCATGATGTGGGGCCACAGAAATGGTGATCAGCTGAAGAACTGAGTCTCAGGAATCTCTACCCCTCTCACTCCATGTCAATGCCATCACGTGGAAGGGTGAACAGAGCACAATTGACAACCATGTCAAGTCTCTCTCTTCTGCCTCTCCCGATTCCTCTCAGAATCCATTTGGCTGAATCTCACTGATGTGGGTGAAGATGCAACACTCCATCACAATGTAGTTGAGAAGCATATCAGTAGAAATGGATAGACACCAAATTTGATCCTAATTATTTGCATTTCAGTTTCCAGAAAATCCAAACCACCTCTTTATTTAACCATCCTAGAAAATTAAGGTTTTAGACAATTCTTGGAATCACAAGGAAAACAGAATAAGAATGTTAGATCATCGGTAAGCACAAACAATTACCATCTTCAGAAAGACTGACCAATTGAAAGCATGTCTTAATTAAGATATCAACAGGAATTGTCTGTTATGGGCTGGGCTTGGAGTACATTGAATCTGATGTGTTCTCCCGCTCTTTATTTATCTTGGTGCTTATTGGACTCATCATCACAAACTGAATGTTGCAATTACTTCATGCTAAAGCAGAAATAAATAGAAGCATAGATTAACATTGTATTTTGGTTTAGGGAAGTCATGATTTATAATAAAACTGTCCCAAATGTGTCAGGCCAGAGGCTAGAGCACAGCTTTATCTGTAACTTTGTTATATTTAGCCCATCCTAAATAGCAATATGTGATTTTTTAAACTAACATATGAATATCAGAATCTACCATATGAATGCTTTTCTCTCTTTGATCTATTTATCATTTTGATTTTTTTCATTATAGGACCAATAACAGTAATATTAACGGTGCCAAAATGTACTAAGTAATTAAAGTTTGTGGTCTTGATTTTTAGAAAAACATCTTTATTATTTGTATATGAATCTTTTTGAATATTAACGTGAAACTTCTGTCAAAAATATTTTACAACAATGACAAGAATTGGTTGATGCACTCTGTTATTTGATAAGAAGAGTTGTGGGCTTTTTGTTTTGTTTTGTTTTTTGGAGGTTGGGGTGATTTTTCATTTTGAATTATTGTTTGGTTTTTCTTCCCATACAATTCCATTTTGAGCCACTGGTGCATGCAAATTGCCTTATTTATTACCCAAAGATCAAGGTTCTATGGTTTGTGTGTTTTCTCCATTCCCTCAATGTTATTGACTTATCCCCACAAAAATGATTTTGCGACACTCAACTCTTCTTTGCTCCTTCCTATTAGTCGTGCTTTCCCATCTCGTGTTAGATTGCCATTGTGCCACCTTTGAAACATGTTGCTTTCATTTCTCCTGTTATCATCCATAGTCTGACAACTGATACATTTAGAAAATTGCTTTCCACTGTTTACCTACCTCCTTTTCCCAATTCTTCTGCAATTTGACTTTTCCTTCCCTGCAGATACAATACATTGAGTAATCAGAGAAGATTCTTTTGGAATCAGAACTGTTTATCTCACTGACCCATGGAGAGTTTCCCTGCTCTGGTGGTCTTCCTGACTTGACCATTGTACAGTGCCTACTTCTACACACAGACTGAGGCTTGAAGTGGAGGTGAGGAAGCTCCATCATATTATGGCCCAGCAGTGATTTTCAAGTCACATTGGACATTTTTGTAAAGTCAGATATATCTTCATGCCTAAGTCTTTCTTCTTAAGAACTCTGCCCTTACATTGTGATGTGCCAGTATTATCTGTGTCTCCCTTTGAGGAGAGAATAGGAGGATAGGCATATGTAAAGTGATCATCTCTCTTCACATTCCCTTTCCATTGAGGGCATCTAAGAAAATGATTTTGCTAAAAAAAGATCCCCAAAATTTCTCCAATGGAGATACTTTGGAATTCACACCAAAAGCCAGGACACGGAGGAAACCCAGCACATTAATACTACGTGACATCAGACACAGGCAGGTCACAAGCTGAGAATGGCACAGGAGTGCTGAACCTGCTATCAACCCTCTGCAGTGGGCACTAAAGGATCAGAAGTGCAGCTCACAGGTTAGCACACTCCCTCCCATGCCTCTGAGCAGTCGAGTTGATGGGCTTGCCAGGAACTTCAGAAGAAAATCCCTTAGAAAAGAAAAACCCACCCTCCATTTCCACAAGTAGCAGAACTGCCTAAGAGTCCTTAGACCTTAGCATCTATACCCAAAAGATGCAATCAAACCTCATATTTACATCTTCATAGTTGATGTCTCTGGGAATTATAACTTAACTCAATGACTTCCTATCTATGTAACCTCTGGAAAATTGAAGCTTTCCACAATTGGTTTCCTCATAGAATGACTGTAAAGATTAAATGAGATAGTGCTTTAGACACGACCAGATAAAAGCTTGATAAATGAGTATTGTTGCTGCTGATGCTGCTGAGAATAATGATGGCAATTTGACATCTACGAAGGCAAACGGATCCTGTCAGGGGACTGGAAGTCGAAAGTAGACAGTGACAATGGGCTTTTCATGTGATGTCACATTTAATCCAGAAGCACTTGGTGCTTTGTCTGACAGTACAGTGAATCAACTCATGAAACTGTACCAGGAGCCAGAAGGTGAGGGTGAAGGTAGATGAGGGGGAGAAGGCAGATTTTGACAGTGGAAATTGTGTTAGTCTGTTTTCTTTTCCTGTAACTGAAAATACTGGTGATCATGTAGTTTACAAAAAAAAAAAAAAAAAAAAAAAGAAGTGCATGTGCCCACAGTTCTGGAGTTTGTGTAGTCCAACGCCACGGCCCCAGAGAGAGCCTCCTTGCTGCGTAATAACACAGCAGAGGACATCCCATGGCGAGACAGAGCAAGTGCACCTGCTGGAGCCTCTCTCATTATTCTTAGGAAGCCACAAATTCCATCACGGCGATGCCATTCTCATGACCTCATCTCATCCTAATCACCCTCCAAAGGCTACACCTCCAAATACCACCAACATATGCATCTGGGGATTCAGTTTCCAACGTGTGAATTTGGAGGCACATTCAAACAGAAGCATAAAGAAAGTCTGAGCTGGGTGGTGATGGCAGGCGTCCCTGGAGATGAGTCTCAATAGGCTCGTGGCACCTCTACTTATATTCTGGACCCCTACATATCACCACTAATGCCTGGGTTCCAGGTCTGTAGCCCACCTGGGTGTTCTGTTCTCCTTCCACTTTGCAGATCAAACAAGAAGGAGGGACCTTTGTGAAGGTGGGGCTGCATGTGGTAATAGCTAGGAGGACTGTTGCATCATTCCCCCAGGTCTGAATGCTACAGCAAATATGTTTTTTAAAGGTGGTTCAATGTTTATAGGTTTCTCCAGCTCCATGTTGAGGGAAGGTTAGACTACACAAATGGCTGTCAGGTATCTGTATAACAGTTTCAAGGTGGGAAAGACAATATTGTGTACATTGAGCAAATAGGCCATGAAGGAGAATTGCATCTACCCATCCATGTCTGCTCCTACAATTAGTCCTGCACAGAGCTGGATCTGGGGCCAAGGTCACTGTCAGTCCATCTTCTGATCTTTTCTGCAGTGAGTATCATCACTCCTTTAGTTAAAGCTGGTAATGATGTTCCTAGGTTCATGATAGAAAAAAAACATCGTTCAGGTGGAGATTAAATATTTAAATGGGAGTCATATTTAAATATTTTATGCCAAGGAATGCGCTAGCAAAACATTTCTTATGCTTACCTTAATTAAGCAAAAATGCCAGGATGCCATGAAATACTATATCTTGCAGTCCACTTTGACTTGACTAAACAAAAAGCTCTTATTAGCTAAGTTTCTTCAGTCAAGAAACAGTAGCTTCACGTCAATGAAGTTAACTATTAAGAACAAAGTATTTTAACTTCAAATTGTCATTCAAGAACGAATTTTGAGTACTCCTAAAAAAATTGGCAGTTGTCATTTAATATATGATGTGATCTAAAAGCATATTATTTTTTAATGTTACCTAGGAGATTTCATCAGCTTCATGACATTCTTAATCTTTGGTATAATTGTCTAAATTGATAGAACATCTTTTATTAAACTGATGGAGGCACATCCTGCCCTTTTATAAGTCAAGTAAACAGGTGTGATTACGCAGGTCTGAGTTCTCACTTCCTTTGTCTCTCTCTCTTTTTAGCCTTACTAAAATTCCCTCATAATCATAAAAGTGACATTGTTTTAACTGGTAAGAAGCAGCTAAAATTATTTTCTATCTGACCTTTTTAGCTTCCCAGACAAGCAGCTTCTGTTAGCAAAATAGTTCAAGATTTTTCCGACAAAGAACACTTGGCATCATTCCATAGGAAAAATATATATTCTTCCTGATAAGGAAAATCATTAAGCCCTCTTCTCATCTTAGAAAACACTTTACCTGAAATAAAGTTGAGGACTATTTTAGGACTATGGAGGAAAATTTTGAAGAAAAGGACAGAAAAAATTCCATAGATTACCTTTTCTGCAGAAATGCTTATAGTTTGATAACTTTGGCCAAACTTTATTCAGATAAATGGGATATGTTTTAAGGATAATTCTTTGCAGCTTTCTGATATAAGCAGCATATTTACACAGCTAAACTTCAAGGTGTTAAAATAACTTTCATAAAAGGAATTAATGCCAGGGTAGAAGCAGAACAGTAAGAGTTAGGAATTCATATAATGTGTTAATCATGCTTAAACCTCTGAAAATGGCTCTTTCTTAACCTGAGGAGCTCAAATTCAGTTCTTGTCTCATTCTAAACTGAAATCTGCATTTTCCATTGGAAGTATTACCAGTACTCACTCAAAGAGGCAGCGTGTGTTCAAAGGCTAATGGTCACTAATGGTCAGCTGCTATCAACATTTTGTTCAAAACCCAAAAGTATGAGCTAAGTATCCTTGCAGGTTGCATGGTCCATGACAGCAGTATGACACTGGGGTCATTAATTTTTAAGGAGCTATGAACCAACTGGCTGCGAAGGCAAAGTCATAAGAAAACCTCCTCTCCGTTACCAACAAAACCGGCATCGCTTTATCCTGGATGTGACTCAGCTGGAGGTACAGTACATAGTCGGGAAAAGGCAGGAAGTGTATTAGAATCACATAAAGGGAAGCATACATTTACAAATAATAAGATTCATGAAGGAAAATAATAGAACAGGCAGCAATAGTCATTAACTCCAGAATTCATAACTCTTCAGGTTTCTCATTCACAATAAGCCTCGTGCTATGCCATCATTTTTAGAACACCTAGCAGCATTTTTTATTCTTTTCTTAAAAGATGATTGGCTTTGAATGTTAGAATATGCAAATACACATAAAAGATGAGCTTTACTGACCATTTCTTTGTGTTTGGGTGTATGTTTCTGTATGGCATAATATTTCTACTTGCACTGGCTTCCTGGCATGAAAATGTTTATTGCGCTCATTAGCTAAGAGGGTATCGGCACTGGTCCAATGAACACAGATCTGCCTTCTGATTTCAGCCATTAAATTGCAATGGGATTCACAGGCTTAACATTGTGGGTGTGAGAATAATAAAATGGAACTCCATCTTTAGCCCAGTTACCATGGATGCAGTTAAAGGTCATAGTGGCAGCTGCTAACTAGTTGCCTTTTGAGCTGTGCCTCCCCTCCTGCTCTGCGTTTTCAAGCACTTTCCTTTCTATAGGTCTGTCACGGAAGACCTTCACCTACTTTGGTGACCTGCTAACCCTTCCTTTAAGACAATGAGCTCCTTCTTTTCAAGACAGTGGTTGCCATGGACCTGCTCTTTTATTTATGTACACATTATGGATATGATATAGAATCAGAAGGTAGAAGCCTTAATACACACGCACACACACATGCACACACACACCGCTGTTGCTTCAGCATCCTGAATTCCTTTCTCATTTTCTGCACACCATCTACATTCCCAACTTAAAAAAAAAAAAAAAAAGTGTATAGTAAATCCCCATCTCTGTTTAAACTGGTAATGGGTTCAGGCACTGATGCATTCACAACGTGAAACATCAACTTCTTCTTCATTCGGCCCAAAGTCCTAGGAGTTAATTCCCTGTGCTGCTTGAGGTGTCAGGGTAATTACCACTGATCAGCCCTGTTTCTCTGCGCACTGCCCAGCTTCTCAGGGCTCCTGCTTATTGATGCGCCACCACAGCAGCGCGGGTGCTCTCATTCAGCCAAGCTTCTTAATCGAAAGGGTTTGGACAATGTCGGATTTTCAAAGAGAAGACATGGGGGGGGGGGGCAGGAATTAAAAGTAGCCAAGCAAAATAAAGTGCATGGTAAGAAATCAGAAAGCCCTATGCAATATTCCCTGATGACACACAACACTTCATTTCAGTAGCTTTTTAAAAACTCCTATTCATTTCCAAAAGAAGGTAGGGTGAGTCCCGCCTGGGTCGGCCTAACTACTCCATCATATTCTGTGATACTGGGGGAACAGCGCTGGAAGAAACAGCAACACTTTGGGAAATGCTGTGGGTTTTTGTTCCGTTTGGATGAAAGTCCTAACTGTGTGTAGCTCCATAAGGCAGAATACAAAGAAACTTACCGGAAAACCACACTGTACCCCTCTGTTTTAAACACACATTTATATAACTTGTCATTTCATAAAAATAAATTAAGTATTATATGAGCCAAATGTTTCAATTCCACACAAGAGTGGTTTCTGGGACTCTTGGCACGATGCCACTGTCTTCATTTTTATTTCAAACACAATGTGAAGTCTTTAATTTTAATATACTTGGTAACTATAATGTTTATAAGGCATATACTGTACTAATTCATCCTCATCGTTTCCTGGTCCTGGGGAGATTTCCTTGAGGAACAGAAAGATGCCTTGATTTCTTACATCCTTTAAAACATCAAATAAGAAGATATGGGACAGCCAGGAAGGCAAAAAGAGAGTGTGGAGTGGGGCACCTGGGCTCAGGGCCCCAGATGCTGGCTCTGGATTGGCTTCAGCTTTGGCGTGTTATCCTTCCTCCTTCCTGGTCTCCGGGCTCTGATGATGGCCACATAGAAAGGGGAGAAGTGGAGCCCATCCCCCAGCGTCTGCTCCCGCAGCTCTTCTGCTGAAAGGAGAGGAATCAGCTGATGGGAGCATCTCTGTAGCTGCCCCTGGTGATGGCAGCTTGGTCTTGCCATCTTCAGAGATCCCACTGGTCAAGAGTCAGAGAACCCAAGATGGGGAAGAAGAGTGGAGGAGAATCCAGCCTGCTTACCCCAAGATGCCTGGCAGGACAAGGAGAGACTGATCCCCAGGAAGAGGGAACAGAGTGGCATGGACAAACACATACAGAAGTCTGTGACTCCCCAGTGATAGCCTTGAGGTTTGGGCGTGACCTCAGCAGCAGAGTGGTATTTCTTCATTAGTGGGGCTGGGAGAGAGGTGTCGTTTTCCTAAGCCGTCCGCCTGTATCACTGGGAACACCAGAATAACACATTTCAAGCGATCACCGAGACTGCAGCACTACTCTTCCTCTGCCACACTTGTAATCAGAGAATTTCTTCCTGTGCCTTGTTTACTGTTGATATTTTCTGGCTGATTGGAGAGGAATGACATTTTGACAATTTACTGTAGCAGTAAGCACTGTACAAACAAAAGGTGCTGATGAAAACTGGAACCCATTATTATGTAAATGACGGCTGAGTAACACAGAATCCATCTCCCAGCCACCATCATTGAGACCAGTTTTACTCAATGATAATAATTTTCATGATTGCAGACTTCAGAGTGATCAGAAATATGCTTTAGCTGCTGCATTTATCTACTGCTGGTACTTGACCCTTAATTAAGTTCTGAAACTTTTTTATATAATAAAGTAAAATACAGTTGACACTTCTGCTCAAACAAAGAGGCGCAAACACAGAGCTACCAATGAGATAAAGGTATTTCAGACTCACCTCACCGTATTTATAGTAAACAAGGATTGTACAGTGTATTTTGAAAGCGAGCTTAAAGTTTCCAATGCAGATGTGTGTTTTCAAGTAATTTCAATTCGAGACTTGGTTGCTGCTTTCCTTAAAGGATGCTGACTCTTTGCAAGCTCATCTTGGACACGTCACAGTAAAAAAAAAAAAAAAAAGTGCTTGAAAGACATTTAAATGTGCTCTGAAAATAAGTTCTGTGCAGTCTTTAAATCTTGCGTCTTAACATCTAGACTATTCAAATCCAGTCTTCAAAACCACACCGCTTAGAAAGATCCACATAGCTTAGGAAGCCGCTGCATGGAATTTTGTAAAAGAGTATTTTCGTCATGAATTTGCTCTTGTCTCAAAAAGAGAAAGCCAAGACAAAATTTAAAAGAGCATTTTGACTGTAATGAAAAATTGATTGGCTAAAACAGATGTCAAACTGAAACTACAAAGAGCCCCACGTTATGCAGGTATCAGCTGTTTTTTAAGAATGGCTGACAGTGGAAGAGACTTGGGCTAATGTGTTCTCATTCTTTGTAAATCCAGCTAATGCTCTTCAGCATTTTATTTACCCTGGAGTTTCCTCACTCTTTCAGGGCTGGGGAAAAAAAATCCTCATGGCGAATATGTTAATAAATACAAGTCAGCTTAAAAGGGGCAATTGTGTGAGCCCGGTTTTTAATATTTCCTTAGATATAACCCTTTCTAACCAGGCAGCTCGCAGAACCAGTGAGCTAAGAAGGTAATTACTTAAGTGGATTTCATGAAGAGTAGAAAGATGATTGTGCCACATTAAATAACAATTGTGTCTTTAATGATGTGTTGGGCTGTAATGCAAACATCCCTCCTCCGTCCCAGGCGGGGCTCCAGTGTACCTTTCTAATCACTCCAGTGGCTCCCATCACCCACCAAGACCATGCCGCGGGCGTTCAGAGCCTATGTAAACACGGAGGGAGCTGGTATATTTTTATAAACTGCAGTGCCTGCAGCTGCATGGTCATTGATAAATTGGCTATGAATTGCTGAAATACTTCATGGGAGCATAAACACTGTTGCAGCTTCATGACTTTAAAAAAAGACAGAAATGTACTTGACTTTGAGAGAGAAGACAAAATTCCAGACCATAACCTTCCAGAAGGTTCCTTGTCTGTTGTGTGTAAAGCCCCCATTTCACAAAACCCAGAAATGTGGTTCCAAAAAATATGATGGGGATGTGAATGTGATGGAGAAAACTTGCTATTAATGCTGACAAGATCAAATGAAATGTGGTTTGGTGTTCAGGTATCTCTGTTGAATCAAAGCAGGAAATAATATCACAGCATGAGGATACTTCGAAAAGTTCACGGCAATGGAATGAAAAGATACTTTAATTTTGGTGTAAAAACAAACAATGAAATCCAAGCATGCAAGATAACTTCAAAAGATTCATGAAAAATAAACATTATGGGAGAGCTACAAATGAATTTCAAAATTTTTTGCACCCAAATAAAAGTGTCTTTAAATTTCAGTTTCCCATGTGTTAGATTTTTGTGTGTCTGCATTAGAATGCGTAGTAGCCTGAGTATCAGTAGCCTCTCAACTTCATAAACAACGAAGAAGGCTATAACAAATATATTCAGTATCTAACTTTAGATTCATACTTACTACTGCCTAACTTTAGAGGCAGAATTATTACATTTACTTGGAAAAAAGACATGAAAAAAGATAGTTTGTGACCATAAATTTCCTTACTTCTCTTGGATACTTGTAGAAAGACTATTTTTCCCATAGTCTACAATAGTATCTTTCTGTAGATATGCACACTAAATCTTTATAAGGTTGCTTCTCTCGTGGTGTTAATACTAGTCAATTAGAATTTACTGTTATAATTCAAATGAAATGTACAAAAATGCATAAAAGAGGTCAAATGTTGAGAAAATACTTTGCACTGAATTTTGAAAACTTCATTGGTATTGTTACCATATCAGAGAACAGAGAAATGTAAGTAAGCTAAAACTAGAAAACTTAAAATTCATTGCAAGTTAAATATGATGAATTAAAAAAAAAAACTCATTGAGAAAGCATATTATCAAAACAAGGCAATGATTTCAAATTTATCTTTTAATTCCATTTTACACAAACTTTTTGAACTACCCTGAATATTATGGGACTTAAGAGTGGCCCACCCAGACCACAAGTAGAATGGAGGTAACAAAGTTGGATTAAAAATCTCTTGTGGGGGCGAGCACAGTGGCTCACTTGGTTAATCCTCTGCCTGCGGTACCAGCATCCCATATGGGTGCCGGTTCTAGTCCTGGTTGCTCCTCTTCCAGTCCAGCTCTCTGCTGTGGCCCGGGAGGGCAGTGGAGGATGGCCCAAATGCTTGGGGCCCTGTACCCGCATGGAGAGACCAGGAAGAAGCACCTGGCTCCTGGCTTCAGATTGGTGCAGCGCCGTCTGTAGTGGCCATATGGGGAGTGAACCAACAGAAGGAAGACCTTTCTCTCTGTCTCTCTGTCTCTCATTGTCTATAACTCTACCTGTCAAATAAATTAAAAAAAAAAAACTATTGTAAATGAAAGGCAGCATTTATTTATTTATTTATTTTTAAAGATTTATTTATTTTACTTGAAAGTCACAGTCACACAGAGAGAGAAGGAGAGGCAGAAAGAGAAAGAGAGAGAGAGAGAGAGAGAGAGAGGTTTTTCATCCACTGGTTCACTCCCCAGATCGCCGCAATGGCTGGAGCTGTGCCTATCAGAAGCCAGGAGCCAGGAGCTTCTTCCGGGTCTCCCACACAGGTGCAGGGCCCCAAGGACTTGGGCCACCTTCCACTGCTTTCCCAGGGCATAGCAGAGAGCTGGATTGGAAGTGGAGCAGCCGGGACTAGAACCAGCGCCCATATGGGATGCTGGCACTGCAGGCAGTGGCTTTACCCGCTACAGCGCCAGCCCCGCTGTTTTTAGGACAACATATTCAGAAGCCTTTCTATTCTCATAATACCTATGCAGAATTCAAATTAATGTTCATAAAAATTTTCCCTACCCCAGACTAAAATGTAACTAATGTAGACAAAGTTCCAGTGACCTCTATGCTCTGTATATCATGTGATATTTTTAAGATTTGCTTATTTATTTAAAAGACAGAATTAGAGACAGAGGAATAGACAAAGAGAGGTCTTCCATCAGCTGGTTCACTCCCCAAATGCTGGGTCAAGCTTAAGCCTGGAGCTAGGGACTTCTTCTGGGTGCAGGAGCCTAAGGACTTGGACCATCCTTTGTTGCTTTTCCAGGCACATTAGCATGGAGCTGGATCAGAAGTGGAGCAGCCGGGACTTGAACTGGTGTCCATATGTAATGCCGGGGCTGCAGGCCATGGCTTTAACCTGCTTGCCACAGCGCCACCCCAGAACATATAATATTTAATGTACTTGCTTTTGTAGCTAAATTTGTCATTAAAAGTTGTATTGCTTGGCCAGCGCCATGGCTCAATAGGATAATCCTCTGCCTTGCGGCGCTGGCACACTGTGTTCTAGTCCTGGTCGGGGCGCCAGATTCTGTCCCGGTTGCCCCTCTTCCAGGCCAGCTCTCTGCTATGGCACGGGAGTGCAGTGGAGGATGGCCCAAGTCCTTGGGCCCTACACCCGCATGGGAGACCAGGAGAAACACCTGGCTCCTGGCTTCGGATCAGCACAGCACGCCGGCCTCAGCGCGCCGGCCGTGGCGGCCATTGGAGGGTGAACCAACAGCAAAAGGAAGACTTTTCTGTCTCTCTCTCTCACTGTCCACTCTGCCTGTCAAAAAAAAAAAAAAAAAAAAAAAGTTGTATTGCCAATAAGCATATTCAAGTGAAAGGTGCTTTTTAGAAATCCATTCTTGAAGCATTTCAAGAAAAAAGCATTAGGGTAAAATATCAGAGAAACATATAAAATTATTTGGAATAAATGTATAAATTACAGAACTTGCTCAGAATATTTGAGAAAGACAGCTCTCCCAGCTTTATGTATTTTCTCTTACAGTGTTGTTCTGCTTTCCCAGTCTACACTGCCAGGTAGCCCACTTTTCTCTTGCAGTTTCCAGAGTATATTTCTGGACCAGAGTCCTCTTGTTCCTCATCTCTTCCTAGGCTTCAGCTCTCACCTCCAGAGCACCCTGCCACTGGCCCAGGGTGCCGTACAGAACCTCCAGAATCAGGGTAAGTCTTGTGGTTTATATTTAATAACTTCCTGTGCATATTTACTGAACTACCACTCTGTGCTCGACAAGTACATGCACCAGCACCGTGGAGAATGCTTAGCGAGTCCCAGAGTGCTGGGAGGCACAAGAGGTCTGTATGCTTGGGGTGTCACTAAATAACCACCTTCAAGCTGGAGTTGCTCAAAGGAGACAGTGAAAGGTCTAGGTCCCTAAAGAAACTGCCTCCTGAAGAAGCAAGTTTCCAAGGTTTTAATTGCAAGGGTTAGGGAAGTGTTTTAAGATGTTGAAAAAGAAAAGCAGCAGGCCCTTCCTGTCTGAAATGCACATCCAGGATGTGAAAAGGAGCCGTGGGAGGGTCCTTCTTTCTCAAACAGCAAACATCTTCATGCACTGTTAAAAACTCTGGTTTCTTACAGTTTTCATTGGGTGACTGGTAGTCAGCCCTTCTCACTACACTGTTGTAAGATAAGTCCTCCTGGAAAACTAACTCTGATGATTAAACTGTATCAGATTCTCCACTTCTGTTCCTGTGCCTAGCTCTTGCCTAAATCCCACACTCTTAATGACAAGGCATCTGCTTTTTGCGGAAGTGCGGCACCTCCCTGGCCCGTAGCTCTCCTAAGACTTTGGTGAGAACGAGCCTCTTCAGCACACACACAAGAGCCCTGGGCTTGAGCTGTGTAAATGACTTCAAGGACACTCTGTTTTCCTATACACGGCTGCTCTCCACTTGGGTCTTCAGGAAGTAGACTCAGAGATGAGGCTTGCATTGCAGCAGGTTGAGTGGGACGCTCCACGGGGACCAATATGGTGGAAGGGAAGGAAATGAAGCAGGGTGAGGCCAAGGGAAGGGCTGTGGCGTTCACAAGCCCATTCAAAATTGTCCCAGGCTGGACCTAGGCCTCTATACCCCAATCCTGAATATGGGATATCCTGAAAAAGGGCATGAGTGTGAGCCAGGCAGCTCTTTCCTACCCAGAGAAATTTCTGGAGTACCTGTCAGTGGACAGCTGTTCACTATCACCACTCCCAGCAGCAAATGGGAGTTTTTTGAATCCTCAAAGGATGTAAAAAGTTCAACATGATGTCCACTCTACTCCCTGTGTCTCATCATAAATCTAAAATCTTATGCATACTCTACCACTAAACGGGAAGGAAATGAAGATAGAGAATTAGATACTTTCAGAATAGTATAGGATCTTAGAGTAGCCAAGGTTAGTGTCCCCTTACTGTAGAATGACTCTGATTCCCTCAAGAGCATGTTTTCTTTTTTTTTTAAGATTTATTTATTTATTTGAAAGTCAGAGTTACACAGAGAGAGAAGGAGAGGCCGAGAGAGAGGTTTTCCATCTGCTAGTTCACTCCTCAGTTGGCCCAATTGGAGCTGTACTGATCCGAAGCCAGGAGCCAGGAGCTTCCTCCAGGTCTCCCACACAGGTTCAGGGGCCCAAGCACTTGGGCCATCTTCTACTGCTTTCCCAGGGCACAGCAGAAAGCTAGATTGGAAGTGGAGCAGCCGGGACTTGAACCAGCACCCATACGAGATGCCGACACTGCAGGAGGCGGCTTTATCTGCTACGCCACAGCACTGGCCCCAACAGCATGATTTTTATTTGGAACCTTCGAAACACAGGAGCTCACAGCTGGGAACTTCTAGTGGTCACACTGTTTTACTTATATTGAGTTAAAATCTTTTGGTTAGAAACTGCTCTTTGGTAACAGTGATTGTATTGACTAATTATTGGTAGTGTAGTTGAAGCCATGGAAGTGTAACTTGTTTGTGCGAATTAATCAGGACTAGAACTGAAGTAATGGAGCAGACATTTGTTTACTTTACCAATTTCTACAAGACAGTCTGTCTCCACAGAGAGGAGTCAGGATAATCTTTTAAGAATTAAGGTCAGAATTGGTCCTTTCTATGCTCAAAGTCCTCCACAATGAGAATGTAGCCCCGTCTGCAAGCCCCTCTTATTTGGATCGTGATCCTGGCTCAGCACTCACCTCCTACCCGCCACATTGTCCAAACCATGCAGTCCTCCTGTTGCTCTGCAGAGGTGCCTGCCTCCTTCTGCTCTCTTCCCCAGACTTCCGCAAGGCTCCACACAAGGGCCAGCTCCTCATGCAGCCTTTTCTGACTCAACCCACCCCAGATGAACCCTGCACTTTCTGGGCCCTCTCATTCCACTGGCTTTCTCTTACTAACTCATGGTAAGGAAGATGTTCGTGTGTGTTCATTTAAGTGTATACATACATACGTGCATCTACATACATACATACATACAACCATCTCCCAGTGCCTATGGGGCATTGATTCCAGGAGTCCTCCTGCAGATACTGAAATCTGATGCTTGAGTCTCTTCTATAAAAGGGTAGCATTTGCATAGAATTTATGCACATCCTCCTGTACACTTGAAACTATCTCTAGGTGACTTATGATATCTAACACAAGCTAAACATTTTGTCAATAGTTGACATACTTTATTGCCTAGGAAATAATGACAAGAGAAAAAAGAGTGAGTCACCACAGACACGGTTGATTTTTCATCTGCAGTTGTTTGAATCCATAGGTGCAGAATTTGCGTTAGAGGGTCAAAAGTATGCACACACATACATATATATTAATCTATATACATATCCATACGTACATGATACATAACTGTACATGCATATTTATATGATGCACCCAATACACATGTATGTGTGCATATCTGTATAGATGTAAGGGTGTTCATTCACCACTATATCTCTGAACTTTTAGAGCAGTTCCTGGCACATAGTAGCATTACATAAATATTTGTTGAGTGAGACATAAATGAATGTATCGATGAAGTTGGCTAAAAGGCATGTGTAATATAGTGAGTAAGTTACTGAAGTTTACCGGAGGAATGGAGACTCAACCTCAGCTTAAAAATAATTTAATAAATGGAAACAAAAATGTTTATTCTGCTGAGTTATAATCAAAGACGAAAGCATTTATACCTCAGTTCCAGGCACCATATTCAAAATTCCTTGAGGACAAGGACCATTTTTGTTTTATCCTTTCAGCCCCTAGCATGGAACCTTGAATGTATTAGGCACCCACTAAATGTTTGTTGAACTTAATTAACTTGGCCTATCAATAAATCTCATGATTAAGACAGAAGACTGCAGTCCCCTGATGCTGCCATGAAAGCAGAGGGCTAGCGTGTTCCAAGTGCCATTACATTTTTTCTTGATCATCTTTAATAGTATTAGACTACTGTACCAATTTTCCTCAATATGTCCATAGACAAGGAGTTAGAAGAAACATTAAATATTGCACTGCTATTTAAGAGAATTTGCAAACCTTCATAGGAATGAAAGGCCCATTGAGTGGAACCCATGAGGACCAGCCCGTCAACAACATTTATGGGGTGGGCTCTGTGCTCTGCCCTGCTGTGGGCAGAGGTGCTGTCTTAATGATGCAGGGGAAGGCTCAGGATACACTTGGCTGTGGGAGGGAGGTGTGGGGAGAATTTGGCTGGTTCCTTTATTTTCCTTTGGTGAACCAGCCACTCTGCCTCCTTAGGAGAAGTTGATACAGTGCGTCTTGAAGCAAATAAATGACTGGCCTTGACTCTCATCTTCTAGAAGAAATGCTTGCCCAGGAATGCCAGGAGAAGTGAATTCTTCAGTGCTCTTGGCATCACTGCCACCACAACTTTGGGACATGTTGACAATGAGGTTCAACTGGTCAATGGTGGACAGAAGGCTAGTTTAGCAGAGCTGTTCTTAAAAGAACAGTCATCCTGAAGTTTCCAGTGGGAAGCATCCTGCCCACATTCAAACATAAGCCAACTCTCACTAAGTCCAGGCCAAAACTCCTACCAGTGACTCTGGGAGGGAAAACCAGAAGAGGGAGAAAGAGGGGGCCAGGAAAGAAGAGGAGCAGTCATCATGGAAGCGGCAGTCAAGGAGACTCTTCATTTTGTAGGATTGGTGGTCTTGCTTTTATATAAGGAAAGTAAGCCAATGGGTGACCATTTGGCCTAGTGGCTAAGATGCCTACTTCCCACATTGGAATACTTGGGTTCAATTCTGATTCCATCTCCTGATTCTAGTTTCCTTCCAATGGAAACCCTGGGATGCTTGGTAATCATTCAGGTAATTGAGTCCTCGCCAGCCATGTGGGAAACTTTGATTGAGTTCCTGGCTCCAAGCTTCTGGCTTTGGCCTGGACAAATCCCAGTCATCAGGCATATGAAGAGTGAACAAGCAGATGGGATTTCTCTCAGTGTCTCTCTCTCTCTCTCTCTCTCTCTCTCTCTCTCTCTCTCTCTGTCAGAAAGAAAAGTATAACCCATGCTCTTTCTAAAAACTTAGATGAATGTGTTCATGCACATACAGGTAGAATGAAATCAGAGCTGGCTCTGGTGCAGTGGGTTGAAGTGCTGTTTGCAACACCAACATCCCATCTCAGAGGGCCAGTTCAAGTCCTAGCTACACCACTTCTGATTCAGTTCCTGCTAATGTGCCTGGAGAGGCAGCAGATGATGGGTCAAGTACTTAGGCCCCTGCCACCCATGTAGGAGGCCAGGATGGAATTCCTGATTCTTAAGTTTAGCCTAGCCCAGACATGTCTTTTGCAGTCATTTGGGGGGCAAACCAGCAGATGGAAGATTTGTCTCGTTCTTTTCCTTTCTCTCTCTAGCTCTGCCTTTCACACAATAAATAAGTAAATTTTAAAAAAGACTCTAATAAAATTACATATAATCCCACCTCCATTCAGAGCATCAGTTTTAAATCTTTTGATGCATATTTTCCCAGATAAAAACATCATTTTTCTCTAGAGTATAGTTAATTTATAATACTATAACAAACTGCTACAGTTTGAATGATGAATGTTGTCCAAAGGCCCATATGTTAAAGGCTCAGTTCCAAGTACGACACTATTGTGAGGTGGAGGAACTGTTAAAAGGCAGGGCCTGAAGAGAGGTCCTTTGGAGCATGGACTCAGAGGACAGGTCTAGCAGGAGGATTTTTATCAAGGTGGGGAATGATCATTCTTTTTAGGAAGCCCAGTCTCTCCCTCTGATTCCCAGTCCATCGTGTGGATTCCCAGTCCATGCTCTGTCATGTGCACTCTCATGGAGCCTTCTCCAGAGCTCACATCAAACAATTTGGACATCCATCCTCCAACACCATGAGCTAAATCTAGTCCTGTGTCCTTTACAAGTATCTTGTCTCAGATATGCTGTTACAGCCATGAAAAACTGACTAGTGTACTGTTTGTGAACGATTTGACAAGTCTGCAATTCCACATCACACTAGAAGGAGTGTTCCCTCTACCTGACATTTCTGTATAATCATTGGTTCATCCATTCAGTGAACATTTTTAAGTGCATACTGTGTTCCAAGAAATATTCTATGAGCTTGTGAGACAAAATGAGGGACATTGTCCTTGTCCTCCAGCAGTTCTGTGAGAAAGGAAAGTAATTACAGTTCGGTGAATTAGAATTCAGTGAGTAGGAGCATCTTGCTTAGCCAGAGACCACGATTTTCAAAAGACATGATAAATGAACTTAGTATTGACGAGTAGGAGTCAGTTAATAGGAAAAAAAAAGCTAGGGGGAGGGGATCAGTTTGTGCAGAGATATGGAGGTGAGAGTAAATAGTGGCTCATGGGACAACTCTCCAGGAAGCCAGCAGAGCTGAAACTCAGGAGGCAGGAAACAAAGTAGGGGAAAGAGTGGAAGATGAATCATACTAGAAGTCGCAGACTGGGGTTCAGGAGGGTTCTAACTAGACCATATGGCATTTATTAAGATGACTCTCTCTAGAGGTTCTGCCACCCTGCTGTCTAGTGGGGTGATTATAGGTGCTGATACTGAACCCGACATGTTTTAGAAAGCTAGAAGGAAGGATTTTGAGTGTTCTCACCATAAAGAACTGGTAAGTATTGGAGGGCATAGATTGGCTGACTCTGATAGGAACAAAACACAATATAAACATATATTGAAATGTCACATGGCATCCCACATCAGGTAGTTTTCTGTGTCACTTTAAAACAAACTAAAAATTATTTTTTTAAAAAACAGAATGACTCACAGCAGTGTAAAGAATACACTGGGGAGACAAAAGTGTTGACAGAGGTGAAGGCTTGCCCTGGGCCCTAGAGGTTTAGGTCAGAGGCTCTTAGAGGGCCCAGAACAGGGGAAGCATGGCAGGGACCAGAGGAGGCAAGAGAAGGTGGGCAAGCCAGGAGCAGTGCCAGGAGTCAAGGCAGTGGCTGGGGTGGGGGACTGAAAAGGGGGAAAAGAACTGAGAAGATTTCAGGTGCCCAAATACCAGGTCACCAAGGAATCAGAGCTGAACTAAGCTCTCGAACAGGAATTAGGAAAAGGTTGGAACTTGGTGGTATGCAGATGTGTGAAGCACAACCCAAGGCAAATCGGCCACTAGGTATGTGGCAACAAAACTATTCCCCACTCTTGTTATCCTTTCCAAGAGCATCTTCAGAAAGTACTGCACAGGTGCAATGTGCAGTACTAATCATTCTTCTATTTCACTACAAACACCTCTCTTAATTTCATGAAAGCTTCTCTCTCTCTCTCTCTCTTTCTCTCTCTGCCTCTCTGTAACTCTGCCTTTCAAATAAATAATTTAAAAAAAAATTCCATCAGAAACTATGCACACGCACACTTGTGTGTAACTACATACAACTCTTAGTCTATACTTCATCTTTTTTGGGTGAGATTTATTTTTATTTATTCTAAAGGCAGAGAGAGACAGAGATCTTTCATCTGCTTGTTCATATCCCAAATGGCTGCAACCGCAGGGGCTGGTCTAGGCAAAAGCCAGGAAACCGGAAGTCCATCCAGGTCTTCCGGGTGGATGACAGGGGCCCAAGCACTCCAGCCATCTTCCACTGCTTTCCCCAAAGCATTAGCAGGGAACTGGATTGAAAGTGCAGCAGCTGAGACTCCCCTACAGGACGTGGGCCTTGCACAGGGGGTAGCTTAATCGGCTTCATCACAATGCTAGCCCTTACAATTCCATCTTTAAATTTAAAGCTACATATCCTCAAGCATCAACATTTTAGCTCAAACCTGTAAAAGCATTTCTTAATTTTATCACCTTATTTTTCTACTTGGTTTAACTTACCAACAAAGCAGCTGTACTGACATTTGGCTTGTTTTTCAAGAGTACACAGTGTGTGAGCCATGCAGTTGCAATGGATTAAACAGACTTTTACAGTTCGGTTATAGAAGGTAATCACTATTTGTGAGATATTCTTTTGAGAAAATGTATCCTGAGCAATGTATTTCAAATTAGCATTTAGAAGTTACCCACATATAACTTGAAGTTTCCTAAACAGGGGACAGATATAGGTAAATGTAGATACATCTAGACAGAACTCCAGATATAAGATATTGATGTGTTTTAGCTAAAGATAATGTTCCACAGCAGGGAAAATTAACACATTCAAGAGTTATGCATATGTTTCACATCAGTTGCAAAAATCTAATTATAAGTTGAAGAAAATCTTATGTCTCAATCAGAAAAATTTTCTATATGAACATTGTTTATTGAACTTAGATTCTTGGAATGAATGGCAAGAATCAATGTCAAACAAGCTTGTGAATTCCAAATCTAATTTCATTTGCTGATGGCCACTTGTCAGTTGTGAACTAAGTTAAAGCCAAATGGAATCTTACAACCAAAATTAGAA
This sequence comes from Lepus europaeus, assembly GCF_033115175.1. Taxonomy (NCBI): domain Eukaryota; kingdom Metazoa; phylum Chordata; class Mammalia; order Lagomorpha; family Leporidae; genus Lepus; species Lepus europaeus. The sequence goes on from NC_084839.1 coordinate 93,323,591, forward strand.
GCAAGTAAAATTAATCAATTTGTAAACTTGTTCTTTTCCTGCCACAGATTAATCTGGAGGCATAAAGATTGCACGCAGGAATTTAGAAAAACGTGCCCTAGAATATCTTCTGTAAAAGATTAGTGCCCTGTAAGATGCTAACAGTTGTACTATTTAAAAAAAAAAAATTCAATTGGGTAGCTTTGGTGTGCTGAGCTAATCGCCATTCAACAAGCTTCCTTTTTGTAGAACTTCTCAGAGGCTTTACTATGCTGACATGTGCTGTAAATTTCAAGGGAGGAATATCAGTTCTCAGACTTATTTTGTGCCTCAACCATTGCTCGTGGAACTCTGTAAGTCACATGGTGGGAAGCTCAGGTTCAGAATAAGAAGACCTTATAAAGTAGCTGCAAATCCCATAACCAGCAGCATCAGGACATCCAGGTGCCCAGGAGTGATTGCCGAGCTGTGTTTCAGGCACAAGATAAAAGAAGCAAGGGCCATAGAAGCAGTCACCATATCCACCCTATCCAAATGAGTTTAAGGGAAGCAAGAACATGTTCTAGAAAGCTACTCAGATCTGCCATGTTTAAAAAGCATGGTTCCTATTAATTTGATATATGGTAGGGAAAGTTTATGCAATTATATAACGTGGATCCATATACCTAGTCAGATGTGGGAACTGCTAACAAAGTTACCAGGTAGAAGCACTGCTGTAATAATCAGCTATGGCTCATTAACAATTGTCATAATAAAAGGTTTTGAGTCTACCTAATAAAAACAATAAAAATGAAATAAAAGCATAGTTCCAGAAGTGGGTAGGTGGGAGTGTGGGGGAAGGCAAGAAGGGGTCTCTATAGCACCAAGGTGATCTCAAGGACTGAGCCGTGAACATTCACACCCTTGTGTTCAAGGACATCTTGGAGGGTTGGGTCAATGGAGCCCAGTTATGGCCATGTCCTCAGACTTCCAATGTCAATGCCACAGGGAGCAGCCTTTCCCTCTAAAAGCAACAGCCTTATCTTCACAGTGATGGTGCTTTACATTTTGAATCAATATTTAATTCATTTATGCTAACCCCAAAACCTGAAACTACTGTCAAAGTTGGCTGGGGGACTCTAAATTTATGTTTTAATTACTTGGCCATTTCATCAAACGGTAGACACGGTGTCTGTGGTTTAGGACTTTGAAATGAACCCTATATGAGGGAAAAAACATGCCAGGCACATAGGGCCTATTCATACACATGTTTATGGTTTCTCTACCTGTGAAAAGGAGAGAGTCTATGAAGGTGTAGTGTGGGGAAAGTTGACATAGATTTCTTGTTCATCAGATTAAACCAGTGCATATTTTATTCCGCAGAGCTGAAATTGGGGTGTGGCTCCTTGAATTGGTGTTGGGGGGCATATTTTGAATTTTGTGTGCAACACTTTTCTGAATTAAGTGAGCATACCATATTGGAAATGCAGTTTATGGAGGAAATGTAGAGTTTTGTCTAAGTATGTAAACTCTAGTATTATGAATTGCATGTAGAAAGACATTCCTCCTGGAGAGGGAATCGGAAGTTGTTACTAATGATGACACACAGCCAGTGTAGTTTCTCAGCGCTTCATAGTCATGAGTTAGTGGAATCAATATGATCATTCCTAGTCAACCAAAACCTTGACTTCTTGGTCCAAAAGCTGGAGAGGAGACATTAACCAGTACATCGGTTCTTCTCCATCCAGCCCTTGGACTGGTCAACACACAGGAAACATGGTCACATGCCCAGCTTCCAGTGCAAGCCTAGGGACAGATGTTACAGGAAAGTGGAAGGTCATTAACGAGTTCACGCTCATTATTGTAGGCCCAAAGCCCATCCTTATGATGCACTCTGCTCTAAGAGGGCTGGAAAACCAGTATCTTTCATAGTAATGACTTCCAGTTTACAGCCTTCATTTGTTATATTTCCTCAATAGCTGTTGTGTTGAGATTAACTGCATAAATGGTCCGCAGCTGTCTGTTATGAATTAAGGGAGTTTAATCAAAGTATTTCTAATGTACAGCATAATGATAATACATGGGGGAAGTACTATTTAAGAGATAATGATGGCTTCAGAAGATCACTGTTGTAATGTTTAGTGCATATGCCTTCAGCATTGAATTTGTTGTTGTTCTGAATATGCTTAATGGATCACTGAAAAGCTGCCTAATGCGGGATTGTTTGATGGGGCTGACAGAGCTGGAATTAGCCCATTGCTGTTTACTACATACAGCCATTAAGATTAATTGCTGCCAGATAATTTTGACTGTTTTTATCTTCTGGAAAAAGTGTCACTAATGGGTTTATAAATTGGTTCACTATTACTAATAGTAAGGCCAGTGTGGCAGGATAGAATGTCAGCTAATTCTAAAGATAAAGGTAAAAAAGTATAAAGTACTATATGGCTTGCTAGTTTTAAGGGATACTGTTATCTAATAACAGACAGACTGATATATGATGCTCATTAATGCTATTTCCTGAGCTTTGGGTTGAACCTAATAGATGCTAATAAACTCTTATTTGATGTCCCATTAAAAAGCTCAATCTGTTTTCTGCATTAATGCCCAGTGTTGTTTATCACATCTTTGATGACTAAAATCCAAATTCCAATCTGTTCCATAACCAAGCTCTTTCTGAGCAACTTTATACCTATTTTTGCTTTTATATATGTGAAATTTATACAACCAAACCAGAGAATTAACAAAATACATGAATTTACAGCCATGATATACAGTGTGTAAGTTACTTGTGAAGTTCATAATTCAGGAATTTTTATATAATGTCTGGACTAGCTCCCATTCTAATCAAGGCTTAGGATGGCTTGCAATTGAATGTCATTTCAAACATAAGGATAATTTAGCATTCCATACTTAAAATTTTAACAGATTATCGAGTTAAACATTATAAAAGTAGTTTCCTAAATAAAGTTAAAAGGACGCAACTATTTTCCAGTGATGTGATTCTAGAGATTATCCATGGAGTATTATTAGCCATCTTCAGGATCTATCCAGCCCAGTTCCTTGCCGTTGTTTATGGATGATGTTGAATTCATCAAGTCTGAGTTTTGCCAGTTTGTTACAATTTATAATAAAAGTCCTTATGCATTGAGTTTCAAATGTATTCCTGACTTCTGAGAGTGCTCAGTAGAAATGGAAAAAATATGAACCAGACAGACAGACGGTGAATATTTAACCATGAAGGAGAAACCAGCAATTTATGAGTAGTGATGTTGTTCTGTCCTCAAGAATGGCTACCGTGAATTATGAAGTGTGTCTTTTGTGAAGTCAAAATCATATATATGCCTTTCAACAATTTTTTATATTGTATCTAAAAGTTTTAAATTTAAAACTACCTAAACTCTTGAAGTACATTCAGAGTAACAATGACAGATTCTCTCTCTCTTTTTCTCATTCTCTCCCTCACTCTCTCTCTATCTCTCTCTGTGATGTTATTATCTTTTTCTCTCTTTTTTTTTAAACTGATGTGAATGGAAAATGAAGGAAAAAACTCACACATTCTAAGTCACAATCTCTATGAAGCAAAGATGTATCCCTACAGGGATATACTCAGCTGCCTACTCAGGAGATTGTGGCTTGAGACATCACCCCATGCCAGCAGAGAGTAACTCATCTCCCCATGCCAGCAGGAAGTAGCTCTAGAAGACAGATCATCATCCCTCCACCCCTCCTGGACTTTGGGGGCCAATGTAATCACATAAAACATTAGCTTTATTAAAAACAAAAAGGGGAGTGTTAAAAAATAAATTAATTAAAAATTATAAAACGTTTTTTAAAAAGTCTTTGTGTTGTTATTGTTGTTTATAACCTTGCTCTAAAGTGAGGTGAGGTTAGATGTTGAATTGGGTGAATACATTTTCCCTTTCATATTTTCCGTATTGAATCTAGTTTCAATAGTTAATATAAGACAATAAGTATATGATTTCAAAATAACTGAGGCTGGATTCCTTAGGAGGAGAATCTTGATGTCCTGTTCTCCTAAGTCTGGTTGGTGTAGCAGGTGGCCACTTCTTCAATGACCACATAAACATTTGCCCAAGGTGCAGCCTTAGAATAGGAAAATGCTCAGACTTATCAGTACCATTTTAGAACACAAATTGGTCTCTTGTAAGCTTTTAGCTGGTTAAACATAACCCTGATTAAACATAAAGTCATTTTTCTACAAAAGAAAACCCTAGTGGTGCAGGTATTGTGGCAAAGTGGATGAAGCCTCTACCTGCTATGCTGGTGTCTCATATGGGAGCCAGTTCATGTGGCTCCACTTCAAATCCAGCTCCCTGCTAATGTACCTGGGAAAACAGCAGGAGATGACCCAAGTGCTTGGGCCCCTGCACCCACACGGGAGACCTGGAAGAAGCTCCTGGATTCTGGCTTCTGCCTGGCCATTGCAATCCTCTGGAAAGTGAACCAGTGAATGGAAGATCTCTGTCTCACTCTCTGTCTCTCCCTCTTTCTCTAACTCTGCCTTTGAAAGAAAGAAAGAGAGAGAGAGAGAGAGAGAGAGAGAGAGAAAGGAAGAAGAAAGGGAGGGAGGAAGGAAGGAAGGAGGAAGGAAGGTAAGAAGGAAAGAAGGAAAGAAGGAAAGAAGGAGGGAAGGAAGGAGGGAGAGAAGGGAGGGAGGGAGAACCCTGGTATCCCGATCTACCTTACCTTGCCAACTCTAGATGATCCTCTCCCACCCTACAGAGGATCCATTCAGAACTTCCTTAAACAGATGCTTCATTCCTTGAAGTCAGCAAAAGGGAGAAAAGCATCTTTTTGGTTACAGGTGTAAGAACAGGCAGGTACTCTCCCACCTCCTGTCTTGTTCAGCACCAACCACCTGACCACCTTTCAAACACAGCAGCAGTAAGAACTCCATGGTAAACCTGAATATTCCTTCACCTCTAAGATGCCTTACAAACCAAACCTGATGGCACTCAGTTGAGAAACCAGAAGGAAATGGCTGATTTCCCAACAGTTTCTCTTCCTGCTCAATGTAAATGGATATCCATCCATTTAAGGGGAGGCACAGAGCAAGTCCAAGGACAGGAAAGAGTAAATGAGTCTCACTCTGAAAAGAAGTTTCTGCTGTGGGGGAAGGAAGGGAGGTACAGACTGGACAAGGTTATCCTCAAGTAGGTCACAGAGCATTTGCTCAACTTGGCCCCGCAGAGGAAAGTTGCACCCGCAGGTACTCGGGATTCTTCACAATGTGGAGACTTGACATGGATGCTGCAGCTGCAGGTGCACCATTGCGTCTGCTGGGAAGTGGCTGTATTTGCACCATCCCTTGACATCTGCCTCATTTCAATAATTTCCAGCCACTGAGCCTCTGTCTGAATAAGCATCAGGAAACAGAGGCATGTTTGGTTACTAATTTGAGTCTCTCTTCCCTCTCTCTCCAGATTGAATTCCATGCTTGTGTAAAAGCTTCGCTGATGATTCTGATGTCTGTGGCTTTCCATCTATGTGACCAAACACATCCCCACCATCTCCATATGTCAAGATGAGAAGGGAATATCCAGCATGTGTGTCAACCTCTTCTTTCCTTACACTGTCAGCATCAGCTGAGTGATGCAGGCAGTTCCTCTATGAAGAACTGCATGAAGACAGACGCTTCATTTCATATGAGGCTATGCAGAGGTTGTCTGTCATCTCTCCCAGATGAGGGAATGCCTTTCAGTTATTACAAACTTGGCTTTGAAACTGTGACCTACTGGTTTGCCTGACGCAAGAAACAAATGCTCTGAAATTGATTTGCCATAAGATATGATGAGATGCTCACCCTTGCCTGGAAGGAGTGGGATATTTCACCTGTGGGTGGGACTCCCTCACTATCTATCAGGTTTGCCACTGCTCTGATAGGAAAATATCCCGGGAGCAGAGCTAGTGGGAAGCAATCATATACGTATCTGCCAGCCTAGGATTCTTAGTAGCTGCTCGTTCAGCCTCTTACTCCCACCCACTCTATCCTCTGCCTCACAAGTTGTCTATTGCCAGCCATTGTGGTGGATCCATTCAGAAGAATCTTGAATATTCATAGTAACCCTAATTTACTAATATATATTCACTAATGTCAGCGATCTGTACAAGTGATTCCTGAGCTTATTACAGTAACAAGTTTCTCCAATGCTACTGGGCATATTCTTCATGTCTCTCTTTCCAGACTACTGACTCAATTTAAGATTACATCCTTTGCTCCTTTGCGTTTATTGCACTTGCCCTGTAAAATCTATTTCCTTCACATTGGAGGATGTCTAGAGACACAGGGGGCGATCAACTGGGCACAGGATATATTTGATGCCGTTGCTTTAACGTGATTCACTCTTCCTTTGATCTGTGAAACTCCCAAGCATTTCTGTCATGGTTATTGGGGTTTGGGGAGAGGGAGTTGGAGCCTGCTTAAGTATTAATTGTCTGATGTTGGGTGAATTTCCACTCAGCCACGTCCGGGCTGCCACCTCGGCAGTATGGTGTGCAGCACTTCTCGCCGCATGGCTGAGGAAAGAAATGGTAAGTTAAGTAGGTTTTTAAATTGCCCATTGAACTCACACCATTAAATAATTCTATGAGAAATTCATAAGCGAAGACAAGTAGGAGAATTAAAATACTATAAATTATACGGGGAGGGGGGAGCGTTATTCACGTATTTTGCCCTTTGTTCTGGTCACAGAACACCCACAGCCAGGGTTGGTCCTGCCCACTGCTTAAGAATCAGTACCTGAATGGAAGCATGACCCCTGAGTGCCCCCAAAAGGGGGATGACTGTAACAGCATTTTGCTCATTTCTAGGACTGGCTAAAAACTACTTTCCATAGTTGAAGATAGAATTGTCCTCAGGGAAGCATTACATTTCATTCTTTCCTTCTTACTTTTTCTTTCCTGGTACTTCCCCCTCCTCATTTCCTTTCCTATCCCACATCAAGGAAGTGCAGAAGGAACCATGTCCTTTTCCCTCTCACCCCCAAATACCAAGAAAGTTCTAGCCATGCTGGTTTTTCAATAATTTACTCTACCATTGTTCTTGGTCATTCCATCTTGTCTCTTTGATAGGTGTTTATTCAAATTATTGTTATTTTCCAACTCACCTGTAAATTTCATAAGAACAAAGACTTCTATTTTCAAACCACTACACAATAGTACATAAACTAGTGCCTGACCCCAAAATAGTACTCTGGTATTAGAAATTAGAAAGGGGCTCCTTCCTGACTCCTATGCTTAGCAGCTCTGCCTCAGAATCTCTCATGTGATTACTGAACATGGTACAGATAGGGACTTTCTGAGAATCCTTGTCCCTTGAAGACTCAGGGCCTCTCAAAGTGGTGCTTCTTCTGGCTAGTCGGGCTTCCTCACGTCATGGCTGTTGGGGGATAAGAGGACGATTTATATAACAGCTCAAGACTTTGAGATCAAGTGTCAGAAGCAAGACTAGAACTGCAATGCCTTTTCTGAACTCTTCGGAGTCATGCAATATCACTCCCATTTCATTCTCCCGGTTACAAGTGAGTCACCAGCTTAATCAGATTCAAAGAGAGGGAAATTAAACTCTGCTTTCTGATCTGAGTGTGGCAAGATTCCAAAAGAACATGGGATACTAGCATTACTGTTGTGGACAAGTTTGAAAATACTTTGAGGATACCTTGTGTTGTTTGTTGGAAGTAAATAAATGCCTCCTGATGACTTCTCAAGTTTTTATTTTTTTCGAAAGAGCTGTATTTTCATTCCAAGATTTCATAATGCCTACTGTCCTATGTGTGAATGGTGCTCTGTATTCTACCAGTTCAGCTCCTTTGTAGACTGTCCTCGAGAAGCACTGGTTCTGAAGTATTTCTTCAGTCCATGTGCTCTCCACTCTCTGCCTTCATATTCTTCTCAACCAAGAAGATCTTGCTGACTTAAACTTTCTGTAGTTTTGTCTAAAGAATGGGTCAGCCTCGCTTCAGGAGTCACCTCCAACACCACCCTCTCCCTGCTACATTTCACTTCCTTTTAGATTCTGTAAGTTTCCTTTATGTTCATAATGTTCAGACTTCTGTTCGCTTGCCTGACCTATCCCAAGATATCCAAGGGTATGTCTACATATGTCTCCATTAGCTAACTAGACACAATTACTTAATTCAAATTTAGCATGCCTGTGTAAACTATTTTCTACATAAACGGCCCTTCTTTATTCGTTTCTCAAAGAAAACAGCTTTGAATAAGAATTGTTTACTTCCTTATACATTTATATGAAGAACAGTACTAATCACATCTAAATGTTGGAAGCAACCTAAGTGTCTATTGACAAATGGGTGGGTAAATAATATATGCTATATCCATATAATGGAGTACTATTCAGCCTCAAAAAAGAAGGAAATTCTGATACATGATGCAACATGGATTAATCTTAATGACATTATGCTTATGAGATAAACTAGTCACAAAAGAACAAATATTAGCTAAGTCCACTTCCATGAAGTCCTTGGGGTAGTCACACTTACTGTGGAGGCAAAAAGTACAATGATGATTGTGAGCAGAAGGGAATGGGGATTTAATGTTTAATGGAGATATTATTTCAGTTTTTTAAGATGAAAAATTTTTGAAGATGGATGATGAAATAGTAGTACAATGGTATCAATTACTTATTACCACTGAAATGTATATTTTAAACAGATTACTGGTGTTGTAGTACAGCAGATTAACCTGTTGTTTGCAATGCTGGTATCCCATGTAGGAGCTCTGGTTCAAGTCCAGCTTTCTGCTTCTGAATCAGCTTTCTGCTACAGTACCTGGGAAGGCAATTAAAAAATGGCCCAAGTACTTGGATCCCTCCTACTCATGTGGGAGACCTGGATGGAGTTTCTGGTTATTGGCTTTGGCCTGGTGCAGCTCCAGTCATTATGTTCATTTGGGGAGTGAACCAGCAGATGGAAGATTCTCTCTCTCTCTCTCTCTTTCTCTCTCTCTGTGTGTGTTTGTATGTGTGATTCTCTTCTCTGTCATTCTCTCTTTAAAGTAAATAAATATGAAAATAATACATTTTTAAATAAAATGATTAAGATTATAAATTTTATTTATCATGTATATTGCCCCAATTTTTAAAAAATGTTTACTTGTTTATTTTCATCTTACTTGAAAAGCTGAAAGAGTGAGAGAGCATGAGAGAGAAATCGTCCATCTGCTGGTTCACTCCCCAGATGCCTGCAACAGCAATGGCTGGACCAGGCCAAAGCTAGGATTCTGAAACTGATCCTGATCTTCTATGTGGGTGGCTGGAATCCAAGCACTTTAGCCATCATCTACTGCCTCCCAGAATGCATCAGCAGGAAGCTGGATCCAAAGTGCAAATGCAGGGAATCAAACCATCTCTTTAATACAGGATGTGGGCATGCCAAGTGGCTGTTTAACTTACTGTCACAATGCCCAAAATTCTATCAAAATTATTGTATTTTTTAAAAATTATTTTTATTTTTTTATTAAACTTTTATTTAATGAATATAAATTTCCAAAGTATAGCTTATGGGTTACAATGGCTTCCCCCCTCCCATAACTTCCCTCCCGCCCGCAACCCTCCCCTTTCCCACTCCCTTTCCCCTTCCATTCATGTAAAGATTCATTTTCAATTCTCTTTATATACAGAAGATCAGTTTAGTATATATTAGGTAAAGATTTCAACATTTTGCCCATATAGCAACATAAAGTGAAAAAACTACCATTGGGTTACTAATTATAGCATTAAATAGCAATGTACAGCACATTAAAGACAGAGATCCTACATAAAAAATTATTGTTTCATTTTTTCATTCAAGATTGGAAAACCGAATTAAAATCTATGAAACCATCCAGCATACTTATAAGAAATGTATTAGTTAATGATTGACATTGCTCAGATTTAAGGTAAAAGACAGTGGAAACATCTCAACTTTACTTAGAAAAATAACTTCATTAGCTAGCCTAATAAACCTCTATTACCTCTTACAGACACACACACACACACACATTTTATGTAGGGTAACAGATATTTCATTTGAGAGGGTCTCTGATCTTTGAATTTGCCAGGCCATGATTTTTTTAAAGACTTATTTATTTGAAAGTCAGAGTTATAGAGAGAGAGGGAGAAACAGAGATAGAGAAAGATCTTCTGTTCACTAGCTCACTCCACGGATGGCTGCAATAGCTGGGGTTGGGGCTGGTCCAGGCAGAAGCCAGGACTCAGGAGCTTCTTCCATGACTCCCATTTAGATAGTAGGGTCCCGAGCACTTGGGCCATCTTTTGCTGCTTTCCCCAGGCCATAAGCAGGTAGCTGGATTGGAGCAGCCAGGACATGAACTGGTGCCCATGTGGGATGCTGGCATTGCCCTGGCCATGACATTTTTTTTTTTGACAGGCAGAGTTAGAGAGTGATAATGAGAGAGAGAGAGAGAGAGAGAGAGAGAGAGAGAGAGGTCTTCCTTCTGTTGGTTCACCCCCAAATGGCCTCTACACCAGGTGTACTGCGCTGATCCGAAGCCAGGAGCCAGGTGCTTCCTCCTGGTCTCCCATGCAGGTGCAGGGCCCAAGCACTTGTCCCATTTTCCACTGATTTCCCTGGCCACAGCAGAGAGCTGGACTGGAAGAGGAGCAACCAGGACTAGAACCCGGGATGCCGGCGCCGCAGGCGGAAGATTAGCCAAGTGAGCCGCGGCTCCAGCCTCCTGGCCATGACTTTTAATAAGTATTTAATATATCTTATGCCATTAAATCCTCACACCAACCTTAGGAGGAAGATGCTACTGTGATCCCATTTTAAATATCAGAAAATGAGGCTGAGAACAATAAAGTCACTTAACAGGGAGGATTTGAACCCAGGTATCCAACCCAGGAACCTCCTTCTAGTCATTCTGCTCAGCTGCTACCTGCTAACTATGAGATGTTCAATGTAGAATTACGAAATTTACTCTGAGCTCAGATGCAGTCACCAAGGCCAGTTTGGGTTCTATATTAGATGGTTACATTGCTTTTCAGTGGTCGTTAAATGACCAGCCAAATCTCAGTTTCTCCAGCTATAAAATGAATAAATAAAATCTCTTTACCTATCTTAAAGGCTAGTTTTAAAATCAAAATCAAATTATGTAAATTCAGTATACGAAAGTATTTTTCAAGCTGTGAAATGTATAAATATGAATATACTTCAAAACATCCATGGAAAAGTAGGATTCAAAGATTAATTTGTTTTGGCACAACACATATCAAAACCCATGCATAGTTTTTTCATAATATGCATTTTCTACGAAATTTTTATAGTATCTCATATTATCATGACTAGGTAAAGAACAGGTGATAAACATGAAAGAGCTCTAACTCAAAGAGAATAAAATGACAGGAAATACCCTAGAAGTAGGAGCTGAGGAAGAGGTTGTGTTGCTATTGATGGCCTGCTTAGTGAAAGCTCTAGGATTGGATGTGTGCACATAAGTCTAATTCTCCAGGGCAATGCCTTTCAGAGAAATTCACCCTAAGCTTTCACTTCACAGATTTTGAAGCAAAGAATGTATAATTACAATGCTGCTTGGGGAGGAAACAAATAAAAATGTTCATGTTTCAAACAACTTATGAGCATCTGCATTTGCAAGCTTGCTGTGTCTTTTTAACACTGAGGAGAGGGAGGGAGAAAGAAACAAAATAATTTGTGATAATAAAAATGGTAGTTTCCTTAGAAATGGCTCTATCAATGCATATTTTTGAAATAGATAGTTTTTCTTTCACAATGTGTAGTTTTTAGCAAGTGGAACTTGAAACAGGAAGCTGATGAATCTTCTGGGCTCTCCCGGCATATTAAGGCTCACATTAATTAGCATCCTATTGGCCAATGCAAGCTATTGAACGCACTCAAATAAGTGGGGACAAAAAATGCTTCTGCGCACAACAGAAGAGAAAAATGGAATATTGAAAAATAATTTTTAAACTTTTACATGCACTGGAATCCCCTTTCTAAACAAAACTGTGGAGGTCCCAACCTCAGAGTTGCTGACATGGAAGGTTCAGGGTAGAGCCCAGAAATCTGTATTTCAAATACGTGATCTGATGGTGCTAATGCTGCCAGTCCAGGGACTACACGTTGAGAGTCAGTGCTGTAAACTGTCACTGCAGGCATCCAGAGAGGCCATGTAAGTGGGAGACAGGAGAGTATCAAGTGCCAAGGGAGTGAGAAACAAAAGTGATTAACATGTTATGAAGTATCTATGACAAAATGCAAAAGGATCTTGGTTTCAATAGCCTGGGGAAGGGCAGAGCACTTGATAACAGTCTTAAAGAACAGAGCGGGATTCTTGAGAAGAAAGGACTCTAGTGCAAATGCAACAGGAGGGCTACAAGCAAGAATGGTCGATTTGCAAGACTGTTGGGCGGAAGACACAAGGAGACTTAGAGAATCAGAATCAGGTCATTCAAAGCATGAATGTCATATTTTTAGAATTTCTTTTTTACTTGTGTCCTACATCATAGTAAAATTAGAATCACCTCCAAGGGACACATTTAACCCTAGAATTTGATAAAGCCAGGTATGAGAATGAGTCAAACAGCAGTAAAGGAGAGTATAAAGGCAGAGACCCTAAGGGATGAATTTCTTACTCCTTTGCAACTGTATTCAAAGACACCACCAACATAATATTTGTAAAAGTAAACATTTCCTCATCTGGCTGTCACTTCTGAAGTATGACATTCTTTAGCCTGTACAACTTCAAGCAGTTTTTCAGTGCAATGATAAAAAGATAGCCTAGCTTAATGAAGAAAAGAGGTTGACTTTGGCTCATGGTTCTGGAAGTTCAAGTCCAAGATTGTCTCATTGTCTGGTGGTAGCAGTCTTGAGGTGGCATACAGAGCATCACATGATGAGGGACTGGAAGCTCAAGTGTCGTCTGTGTGGTCTCTCACAAAGCTGCAAAGGGCCCCACTAAGAAGGCTGCACCTAACAACTCAACCCAATCCAACCCCTTCCCAAGGACCTCACTTACAGCCATCATATTGGATTAAGTTTATAACCTCTTAGCGCCATTTCATAAGACTTGGGACTAAACTGAGTTTGGGCGGGACAGATGTTCTAATCATCTCATGGAGACTGGGAAAAGCCTATGAATGAAATCCATAAAGCCTGGCTCTGAGTCTAGTGTCTGTCGTATTTTTTATTGACTTGTCAATGACCTTACTATTTCTGAGTTTCAGGTTGCTTGTCTATCAGCTGGTGATAAAAATATCAATGATCCTAGGGTGCAGCTGGAACTCAAAAAGCTAATGAAAGAGAAGTGCTTTGCCAACCACAAAACGTATCTCAAATGCTGTATTTGTGATGCTCTGAGAAATAGTGGCTATGAGGAGGCCTGTCCATCCCAGAGGACTATACAGAGCCTTAGGGGTGCACTTCCTGAGATAATGTTTCAATGTCAGTGCAAGAATGGTTTGTGTTTTGAACCTCAGATGATGAAAGTTCAGTTCAGTTATGAGCTTATGTGTGTGTGACAGGCCTAAACAGAAGACATCTATATGCATCTGCATCTCAAAGTCATCCTAACAATGTTTCAGGGGAAGCCCAGATTTCGCATCCTGCCTGCCCTGCCCCCTTTTACCTGATAACCTGCCAGGTGGAGGCCCTCACCCCTCCTGCTTCCTGCCTGATAAATCTTCCACCATCTCCCAGGTGCAGCCCAGTATCTGCATCTCAAACACCCTGCTCCCTTCCTCAGGTCTGATAACATTTGCATCCATAAAGTCCTTTGTTTCAGACCTTTAAGAGAAGTTTTTCTATTTACATCCAAAAAGCCCTTTGTTCCAAGAGGAGCAGAGGTGGGGAAGCAAGACCCATCTCCTTAAAACCCCCAGCCTCAACTGGACTGCGTGCTCAGCTCTCTGCATCTTTGCTGAGTTGCCCGCCTGGCCTGGCCTGGCCTGGCCAGGTGTACTCTCCACTCACCCATGCAGCAGCCCCCCCCTCCCCCAGTCTGAGGGACTGGGCACTCTCTCTCAGGTCCTGTCTGGAGAGGTGCCCATCCGTCCTTACAGATGTTCCTTCTTAATAAACCTTGCTATTTTACCTCCCACTAAAAAAAAAAAAAAAAAAAAAGAAAGAAAGTTCAGTTCAATTAATTGGATTCTCAATTAAAGATGTATTTTGAAAATTACCTTGTGCAAGGCCTTCTCTTTCTAATTCCATAATTTTCTGCTCAATGCCACCTCCTTCCCTATGCCACAAAGTTTGGTAAATGTCTCTGATACATATGGATATATAGTTCACATATTTGAAGTAGAGTGAGTGTGCATTTACTATGCACGTGAGATATTGTGCTGTATGTGCAATGCCATGTTTTTTTTTTTTTTCTGTCCATCCATTTAGTATTATGTACCTCTTGTGACTGTTGTACTGGTAACTCTTTAATTAGATTATTGGCATAAAGTAATCATTTTTTTTGCTAATTAAGGATGTAAGACAAATGTCTACCACCTACTCTTCCTTACCTTTTCATTAAAAGTTTATTTTGGGGCTGACGCTGTGGTGCAGTGGGCTAAAGCCCTGGCCTGAAGTGCCAACATCCTATATGGGGTTCTAGTCCCAGCTGCTCCTCTTCCGATCCAACCCTCTGCTATGGCCTGGGAAAGCAGTAGAGGATGGCCCAGTGCTTGGACCCCTGCACCTGCATGGGAGACCCGGAAGAAGCTCCTAGCTCCTGGCTTTGAATGGGCGCAGCTCTGGCCATTGCGGCCATCTGGAGAGTTAACCAGCAGATGGAAGACCTCTCTCTCTGTAACTCTGTCTTTCAAATAAATAAAATAAATCTTAAAGAAAAGGGTATTTTAGCACCAAAAACTTGAACAGAATATCTAGTTAAAGGATGGTTTTATATTAGACACATCTGGACCATCTAGATTTGTGAGAAATCCCATACATCTTCTCATTTGTGGAAAAGAGAAGCTTTATCACAGGCAGAAATGAAAAACACAGGAATTCAGCAACATTTTCCTACTACGTGCCATAGAGTTCAGACTTTGTGAACCCAGTATTGACTTCATGGTCACACGATTATTTACACAGTCACACCAGGACCCACTGTGCTTGGTTTAATTCTCAGCTGTCACTGTCTTTAAATTCTTAATCATTGTAAACAAGGGACACTGAGTTTTCATCTTAAAAATAGGCTTCAGTTCTGTGTGGTTGTGACAGCCTCTATCACAACTGTTTGCCTTGGCCATTGGAGCAAAAATGCAACCAGAGACAACATGGGAACAAATGAGTGTGGCTCGGTTCCACTGAAATGTGATTTGCAAAAGTATGCGGCACGCTGGATGTGGCCTGAGGACCAGTTTGCTGACCCACGTCCTGGACCCTGGCAATCTAGGTTCAAACACTGGTGCCAAGATCTGTGGCTGCATGACCCTGGGTGTTTAAACTTCTCCTAATATTACTTGCCCACCCTTAGTAGAGGTAGAACAATAGCATAAGACCATCTGTAAGAAATGATATTAGATCATGATACATAGAGGATACATAGATAATGATAGGTGATAGAGAAATAGATGACAGGTGATAGCTAAATAGGTTCTAGGTAAACAGATAAAGAAAGAGCCCAAGACCATCCTGTTGAAAACTTGCTGGAAGCAAAAGCATTCTCATTTCCTTTCTCATTCTTATTTTCTTGCAGTATAGACTGTCTATTCTGATGTCTCATTATTCACATATTCCTACCCTTCAGTGTCTCTGAGAAACTTCCAGAATATGTATCAGAGGAAGATGGGAGTCTTCGGATTATTTCCCATTCCTTTCCTTTCAAAGTAGACTTCTTTGACTAAATGAGCAACAATTATTCACCAACCAGACACAATCTCTCAGGGCATCGGTTGTGGTCTCACTACATCTCTGCGTCAGTGGCTGGTCAGAGGGATGATATTCTCCAGGAAACAGAGTTGCTTCCTGCCAAACAAGAACACCTTCATGCTCAGCCATCCAAGGGTTCTTAAATTTTTGTCACTATGTCGATTTTCTCTTTCATATTTCTTTAAAAATAATAAGCACTGACACAGTGGTTAAGATGCCAATTGGGACACCAGCAACCCACATCATAGTGCCCGGGCTGTAGTCGCACCTCTTCTTCTGATTCTACCTAATGTAGGAGGCAGCAGTGACAGCTCAAGAACTTGGGTCATTGCCATCTATGTGGGAGAGCCATATTGGGTTCCAGGCTCGTGGCTTCAGCCTGGCTCAGTCCCAACTGTTGTGGGCATTCAAGAATGAACCAGCAGATGAAAGACATTTCTTTGTTTCTATCCCTGTCTCTCTGCCTTTAAAATAAATTAAAATAATAATAATGTGACAAGTGACCTTTTACATAGAGTAGGCATTTGGAAAATATGCTCTTTTTCCTTCATCCTTCCTTTATTGCCTTTATGATTTAAAGCCACATATTTTTAAAGATTTATTTTATTATTTATTTGAAAGGCAGAGTAACAGAGAGAGGCAAGAGAAAGAGAGACATCTTCCATCTGCCGCTTCATTCCCCAAATGGCCTCAAGGCTGTCCAGGCTGAAGTCAGGATCCTGGAGCTCTATGCAGATTTTCCATGTGGGTGGCAAGGACCTAAGTACTTGTGCCATGTTCCACTGCTTTCTGAGGCACATTAACAGAGAGCTGGAATGGAAGCAGAAAAGTTGAGACTTGAACAAGGGCTCTGATACAGGATTTTGGTGTTGCAAGTGATAACCTGCTGTGCCATGGCACAAATCCCAAAGACACAGATCTTCAGCTAAAGAAAAGTATGAATATTCTCTAAACAGGAAAAAAGAAAAGAAATGCATTTGTGCATATGCACAAACATGCACACACACTTTTTTTTAACCTAAATTTTTGGGAGCGTGAAGATGACCCCTAAAACCCTATCTATGAGAAAACATTAAGAATTCCTACCTGGGGGAACTCTAGGTCTTTGCTGCCTGACATAACAGAATCACAGTTTGCACAGTGCTGGCTATAGCAGTCAACAAGGAAGAAAACGAACATTCTTAACAGTGCAAATTAACTAACAAATTCCTAGGCATCTTCAAATCTTTTTAGGACCAAGGGGTGATGAATGTATGGCTTATAGAAAAGAAATACAGCCACCATCCATTAGGATAGCTTTGTGTTCCCTCAGTGATCAGATCTAAATGGATGATCCTTCTGGTTACTTTCAGGATAGTGAGTTTTGCTTTGGAAAATGTGATTGATGTGGCTGCGCCTCCATGCACACATCATTAGTCGGTGGCGGGTAAGCTCAGATGGTCAGAGCACTGTGCTAATGAGGTGAAGGTGAGGGGTTCAGTGCCCATGTGGGCCACTTAGCTTTTGTCTTGTTCCTGTACCCAGACTATTCCCAACACAGGCCACCTGTCTGGAAAATGTATGGCTGTGAGCAGAGGGAGGAGCCAAGCAAAAGGATTTGGCTAGAGCACCACGAATCTATTATGACTCCAGTAGCAACTGCTGTATGAGAACCTCGAGGTTGATGGAAGTTAACTTCACCTAGAAAGGACAACAAGCATAATTCTCCATACATGCATGGTCTCTACCAAGTGGATTTTGTGAATGACTTGCTAAATTGGCACGCAATTCTATATCCCTGAGAAATACATAATTGAATGAGATTTTGTGAGACAGAAGATTGGTGAGGTAGCCTTCAGTGTGAGTAAACCGCAGGTTAAAATGCCTGCCTCCCATATAAGAGCACCCGAGTGCGAGTCACAGGTCTATCTCCCAGTTCCAGCTTCCTGCTAATGTAGCCTGGGAGGCAGCAGCGATGTCTTAAATAGCGGAGTCAGTACTCGCCACCCACAAAGGACACCTGGATTTAGTTCCGGGCTCCTGGCTCTGTGTCCTGGCCCAGTTCTGGCTGTTGTTCATGTTTGGGGACTGAAACAGCTGATGGTAGTAGGCTTTCTCTTTCTTTCTCTTTCATTTCCTCTTTCTCTCTTAAATTTGCATCTCAGATAAAATAAAGAAATAGAACAGAGGGATGAGCATTCACTTTGCAGGAAATTCATTTTACATAGAGTTACCACAAATATTCTTGAATTAGTTCGCTGGAAAATCTTTCATTCAATTTTATCAAAATAATAGCTGAATTCAGGGCTGGTGCTGTGGCATAGTGGGTGAAGCTGCTGCCTGCGGTGCCATCATCCCAGGTAGGTGCAGGTTCGAGTCCTGGCTGCTCCACTTCTGATCCAGCTCTTTGCTATGGCCTGGGAAAGCAGTAGAAAATAGCCCAAGTTCTTGGGACTCTGCACCCCCATGGGAGACCTGGAAGAAACTCCTGGCTCCTGGCTTTGGATCGGCGCAGCTCCGGCCATTGTGGCCAATCAGGGAATGAACCAGAGTATGGAAGACCTCTCTCTCTCTCTGCCTCTGCCTCTCTGTAGTTCTGCCTTTCGAATAAATGAATGGATCTTTAAAAAATAGTAGTAGTAGTAGTAGTAGCTGAATTCAACAAAACTTTTCAGTTTAATATATCTCTTATAAAGCAACCAACACTGTTCTTATTCATGAACTACCATTTTGGGTAAAACCATTAGTACCCAACAGCATCCGGATGTCAGGGGGTCATCCTCAGGTCTGTCCTGACCCACAGGCTCTTCCTCTCCCGGACTCACACAAAGCCAAGTGTTTTTATGTTAACTCTGTCAGGACTTTCATACCTGCCACTCCTCCATTCTCATCACAACCCCTGCAGCTCAAACCCTATTTATTCCCTAACTAGACAACCTGAGCACATAGCTAAGTAATCTTTCATCTCTCTCCGACTCTGAGCATAATTTCTGAGTGTGAGCTCTAGACTCTAACTGCGTGACTTCCAAATCCAAACCAACCATTTACAAATGATAAGGCTGATAGCCCGTGGCCCCAAGTTTTTTCTTCTACGAACTGGGAGCAAAAATAATTACTGGCTCATGGGAATTTTGTGAAGATGTAGATTCGTTAATCAATGAAATGCATAATTTCCTGGGATATAGCATGCAGTTAATAAGTGTCAACCTCTCTTCACCATCATCGTCATGTCTGTGTCTACAGCATGGACTCCAGATGTAGAGTGTTTAAGTTAAAATCCTACTGCCAAACTTTCTGATCAAGTTATTTTTGGAAAATTATCTGCCTTCTAATTGGGTGTCCTCATTGGTTAAAAAAAATAAATAAAAAGGCTTATTCACACTTAATGACAGTAATGTCCACATTATAATGTTTTGTCAGTATAAATCAGATAATGCAACAAAATACATAAATACATCACACAACATCTGCCACATTTAAAATGTGTAATGGGTGTGTATGAGTGTGTAAATTGTGAATCTTTAGTAAATATTGGCACCTACATCACTTTTGTTTAAAATCATGTACTAGTTCCTCATCACATAGAGCCACTATTCCTAGCTTTTTGGAAGAAATGCTTTGCAGTGGCACAAATTTGAAGCAGCTCTAAATATCTGAGTATCTATGGGAGACTGAGTATGGGAGATCTGAGTATGAGAGACTGCAGTAACATGGCAAAATTGTTGTTACTGATATTTTTAAAAAACATTGCATGGAATCAATTAGCAGATCAGACAAAGTGGGCAAAAGGACTGAATGGGAAAATTGAGAGAATAACTCAGAATGCATTCACAAATAGAAAGGTAAAATTTTAAAGAAATTAAAATAACAGAGACGATATTCCATATAAATGTAGTAAGGATTCTAGTAAATCTTAAAAAAAGCCTATTTCAAAAGAAAATGGTAAATTTTCACAATTGAAGAAAATCTTGAAGTCTCGCTTAAAAAGTCACCCCACTGTCTACGGCCGTACCACCCGGAACATGCCCGCTCTTTCCTGATCTCAAAAGTTAAGCAGTATCAGGCCTGATTAGTACTTTTTTTTGCTTTGTTGTTTGTTTGTTTTTAAAAGACTTATTTATTTACTTGAAAGTCACAGTTACACAGAGAGAGAAGGAGAGGCAGAGAGAGAGAGAGAGGGGGGTCTTCCATCCGCTGGTTCACTCCCCAATTAGCCGCAATGGCTGGAGCTGTGCTGATCTGAAGCCAGGAGCCAGGAGCTTCCTCCAGGTCTTCCACACGGGTGCAGGGGCCCAAGGACTTGGGCCATCATCTGCTGCTTTCCCAGGCCATAGCAGAGAGCTGGACTCGAAGCAGTGCCCATATTGAATGCCGGCACTGCAGGCAGAGGCTTTACGCGCTACACCACTATGTTGGCCCTGAGCCTGGTTAGTACTTGGATGGAAAAAAGGAACCCACTTCCTAAGTAAGTAAACATGAGGGAACCAGCATAATGGGCCAGCACTTGTGGTCCACGCCCCATATTGGAGTGCCTGGCTCGAGTCCTGGCTGCTTACTTCTGATCCTGTTCCCTGCTGATGTGCTTGGGAAGCAGCGGACGACGGCCCAAGTCCTTGAGGTCCTGCCACCCACTGGGGAGATCAGGATGGAGTTCCTGACTCCTGGTTTTAGCCAGGCCCAACCCTGACTGTTATGGCCATCTGGGGAGTGGACCAGCACGTGGAAAATCTCCTTCCTCCCTCTCTCTTTGTCATTCTGCCTTTCAAATAAATAATCTTTACAAAATTAAAAAATGAAAAGCATTTCACATTTAGATCATTTATAATAAAATTAGAAAACAAAGAGAACATCTTAAAAGTAATTAGTGTTTCTCAAAGCAAACACACGGAGTGCTGACTGAAAGTATTTCTTTACAAATAGGAGAGGAAACAAAAAAAAAAAAAATAGAATAGCTTGACAATCCCTGTGTAGTTAAACTGTTATATACACGTGAGTATCAAATAAAGATGGTTTGAAATCGACATTTGGAGAATACAGCATTCACAAACTATTACTCAAAAAATACTGAAAAACATATTTGAAAAAACTCAAAAGGGAAAAAAGTAAAACACAGAAACACTGATATTTTTAAAATGGGTATAAGAATAAGTAAATATTTATAAATCAACCTAAATTAACTTATTAACATTAAAAATATATCTAATTTGGAAAAATTTAAAAGCAAACATTAAAGTGCTTATCCATAACAGCACAGAAGACAGGAGATAAGTTATAAATGAAAAGGTTGCGATCCTCTGGGAGGCACTAGAAATGTTGAGAAACCTATATTTCATCACAGCAAATGCTTGTGCAGCTCACCTAGTCAGGTTCCCTGGGACCAGAAGCTTATGTAATTAGTGAAGCTTATATTAATTCCCCTCTAAGAACAACATGCAACACCATTTAGAAATTTTTAAATGACACAAACACACGTGAGCCACATTGTTGGGATTGGAAGATGAAAATGAGCCCAAGTTTATCCTTTATACTCAAGTTTAGCTTCCTAGTCAATCTGTCCATTGTATAACTTTAAGAAAAATCCAAAAATAAGACTTAAGTCACTTTCTAATCTTGGAAGGAAATAAGATAATGAAATAAAGAATTGCTATCAAACTAACAACATCAAAAAAAAGAAAAAAATAAAGGAAAATGCAAAAACATGGCATGTGATGTACACAAACACACACACACACACAGGATTACAACTCAACCATACAAAAGAATAAAATCCTTTCTTTTGCTACAATATGCATGAACCAGAAGTCATTATGATTAGTTAAAAGGCAAATATCATGTGTATTCTCTGATATGTGGTAGTTAATGTAGATTACAAAAATATAGTATGGTAACGAAATGGACATCCTGTGATTTAATTGTTGTCTTAAGCCCTTGTCTATACTCCTATGGAACTGTGGTCTTTCTACTTTTTACTTGTTGAATATTATGGTTAGTGGAGCATTAAGCTTGTGATTATAGAGTGGTTTGAAATTACGTTTTTACAAAAATTAAACAAAAGAAATAGAAAAAGAGAGAGGAAGGGAGGGAGGGAGGGAGGGAGGGAGAAGGGGGATGAAGAGAGGGAGAAAGGAAGTTAGGAAAGTATGGTTATCTTCTTAGAATTGTACCTATGAAATCTGTACTCTTTATATTAATAAAAATTAAAAGTAAAATTAAAAGCATGACATAGTATAAACTAGTTAGTATAATAAAAATGAAGGAGTTACATGCCAAATTTAATAAATTAGAGTCATAGAAGAAAAATAAATTCAAAAAAGAGAAGGAAAAGTTAACAGATAGTCATGAACTACAAAACAGAAATAATAAAGATTAGAAGCCTCAAGTTAATCACCTTTCATTATAAGGCAATCCCTGACATTTTAAGGAGAAATGGATGATTTTGGCACATCAAGTCTCTCACGTGCTGGATTTCCAGAACATCAAGAAGAGTTTGTTGCTGGTGCTGCGGCGAAACAGGAAAAGCCATCGCCTGCAGTGCCGGCATCCCATATGGGCACCAGTTCAAGTCCCGGCTGCTCCACTATGCTCTGCTATGGTCTGGAAAAGCAGTGGATGATGGCTCAAGTGCTTGGGCCCCTGCACCCAAGTGGGAGACCCAGGGGAAGCTCCTGGCTCCTGGCTTTGGATTGACGAAGCTAAGGCCATTATGACCATCTGGGGAGTGTGAACCGGTAGTTGGAAAATACCTCTCTTTCTCTCTGCCTCTGCCTCTCTGTAACTCTGCTTTCAAATAAATAAATAAATCTTAAAAGTAGAGGAAAGTTTGTTAATCTTGAGACCTGTATGATTTATTCCCTTATCCTTAAACTGCGCGAATTATCAAGTGCCCTTTGAGTCAGCTAACCATAAAAATCACTTGTTCTTGTTTCTACAAGATGGTCTTTTCAGACCTTATATTGGTCTAAAATCAAGAGGCTGGGGCTACTGTTTATATCCTGGATGGGTCTCTGCCTAGAAGAAGGTACTTTTTAGACTGTGCAATAAGAATCTAGAAGTCAGAGCTGTGTGCAGAGTATGTTTTTATGGCCTACCCCTCAGGGCATATGTTCCCCAAATAAAGTGTTGATACTGGAATGATTAATTCTTGATTGGAAAGAATAAACTTCTCAGGCAGGCTGGTTCGCCCTTCTTTTATTTCTTCATTTTCTTTTTATTGCCCCCATCTCATCTTTAATTAGATTGTGTACACATGAGAGCATTTCAAAAAGGTCATGGAAAAAATGGAATTCTATAAGTTTATTTTGATGCCAAAAAATTGAAATCTGGGCATTGCTTTTTCATAATACTCTCTTTTCAAGAGCTTTTTTGGAGAACCCATGTATACCTCAATTTCAAATTATTCTGCTCCAAAATAAACATCGTTTTATTCCAACTTCCAGGAACTTTTTGAAGTGGCCATGTGGTGTGTGTGTGTGTGTGTGTGTGTAAGTGCTGCACACACTTTGCCTGGAAATGACCTCTAGACTGATCATAGCTATGCCTTCAAACTGGTTCATATCTGAAATGACCTGAAAGTTGCCAGTGTCCCCCCATTCTGAATGAAATTGATGTACACGATGCTCCTGGGGAAACTGGAATAGACGTTCCAATTGGAGGAAAAGACACAGGCAAGGAGATGTACTTTGCACATTAAGCAAATCCTTCGAAAGCTAAACCCCAAAATACCGCTGACCTGCAGGGGGAAGAGAGTGAAGGAAAGAACGAACTGAGGAGACCTAAGCCTTCCTCTCTCCATTTCAGGATGTCAGCCGAAGCTGGGAAGGGCTCTTTTATTACACAGATAATTCAAAGCAAGAAATCTGTCAGGTAGGGATGCCTCTGGGCTGAACAGGCAACAAGTTCAACTCACCTTGCTGGCCCTGCTACTCCACAGGTGAACACAGCCTGTGATAATGGTGTAAATTATCAGCACAGCACATGGGACTCAGCCTTCCAATGCCCCTCCATTAACCTTCCAACCTCCCAAGCCTGCAGTCGCCATGTGGCAAAAAGGCCCCTGTGTGGCCTGGCAGAAGGGAACACAAATGTTTCACTGACTTTTGAATTACGTACGGAAAAATAAATCCTAACTGTGGCATATAAAAGGCACAGCAATTTACAGTTTGGTTGGCTGTTATGGAAGGTGTATGAATTTTTTTTCACCCCTCTTCCTTTTTCCCTAAAAAAAATAATAATAATTGTTAAGTTTTTCAACATTGTGGCCTTAGGAGGTAATTTGCTAAATAGGACAAAATTAGCTGATTTTGGGGCCATTTAAAAGAACATTTCTTTTGAAAGCATATAAAATGTATTAAAGCAATCTTCGAAGTCTTTACCCCTGCTTGAGATTTTAATTTACTCCGAGCTAATAAATTATGCCCCCTCTCAGAAGCTATTGAAAAATTTCAGTTAAATCCTTTTTAAATTTTAATGTGTTCAATTGAATCCCAAGCAATTTAGACATACACACTCACAGCTTGGGGTGGTCAGCTCACCAAGGCAAGCCTGAAAAAGGGTCAGATTAGCGTGAACCCCTCTGCCCCCTGGGATTAGCAAGGTGCTAGTAACGAATGCGATTTCCCCCCCGCACACACATACAGGTCTGATTGTTGGATAATTACTTCTCCACAACAGCATTTAACAAACGCCCCATGTGAAGCCCAAGACCGTTTTCTCTGCAGCTGGAGGAAGCTGCAGTCCAGGCAAGAGAGGGTGGTGGTGGGGAGGCGGGGCGGGGAGGGGGGACCAGGAGCAGCAAGCCCGTGGCTCTAATCAGAGACTGATGGCCGAGCTGCAGATCTGGGTCGCCTCAGTCAGTTGTGGCGTTTGCGGTAGCACAAAGACTCGCTTCATCTCAGGCAGGGCTCTGGGTTACCTCGACACACTTATCAGAAATATTTTTTCAGGCTATCAATTATTATATTTGAACACTGCATCCTGGCTCTGGGGAGCCCTTAGCAAGCTGTAGAGAAAATCAATCCACTTTTACAACTTTTACCTTGGCAGAGCTCCAGCTCTTGATCTATGCTGCCCGTAATTTAAAGATGCCATATCTCTTTCGGTGGCACAGATATATTCCCAAGCATGACATGTCCTTGATAACAACAATAATTTTTTAAAGTGTATACTGGTTAGTCTGGGTAGGGTTAATTTTCCGGGAGGTTGCAGGCATCGCATGGCTGTGGAAGTGTGATCGTGCCGATAATCATCATTACCACAGTGGTTAGCAATTCTAATTGCTTTGTCTTCCTTTGCTTATCCTTCCTATGCCGTCTGCTCTGTATGACAGTGGCCCTCAGTGCTAATTCTATTCAGTCAGGAGGAGAGAACTTATTGCATTGTTTTTTTAAGATTTATTTATTTGAGAGGCAGAGTTACTTGGGGGGGGGGGAGACAGAGAGAGATGTCTTCCATCTGCTGGTTCACTCCCCAAATGGCTACAACAGCCAGAGCTGGGCTGATCTGAAGCCAGGAGCCAGCAGCTTCTCCTGGGGCTCCCATACAGGTGCAAGAGCCCAAAGACTTGGTCCATTTTCTACTGCTTTCCTAGGCCACAGCAGAGAACTGGATTGGAAGAGGAGCAGCCAGAACACGATCCAGTGCCCTTACAGGATGTCTATATTGTGGGTGGGGCTTAAACTACTATACTATAGCGCTGGCCCCATCCTGCTGCATTTTTAAAAGTCACAGATTAAATATAAAGTCAGAGTCCCATGTGGAAAAGTCTGAAGACTACAACATGCGTGTGAAGGTGCGGCCCTCTGGACCTGCGTTTCATTTATGTAGTGGGGGAGGTGACAGTGGAGACAGAAACAAATTATCCGAGGCACGCACAGCTTTTTCCATGAACTTTGGGTGATCTCTAGCATGTGGACAAAGGGACAGGCCATGTGGCTGGAAGGAGGAGAGAAGAATAAGTGTCAAAGTGAGTGTGGCATGATCTAAAAGACCTTCCCCACTCAGGGAGAAGTGTATTACCTCTCATACGGTCAGAAACCTGAGCTGAGGCTGCTGTTCTCAGAGATGGCCAAGTTGGCATAAGATGCTACAGTCATCTAATTCTGGGCTTCAGAGTAGCTGTGAAGAAATCAGAATAAGAGAGGAAGGCTTGCCTTGGAGCCACACTTTGAAAAGACTTTTTAATACGGGTGTGTTTTAGACGCCACCAGCATGTCAATGTCTTTAGTGAATCCTTACATATAGACAAACCAATGATCAGATATAGGGCTGGTTTTCTGATTCCTTATTTTGTACTTGTACTAGTTCCAAAAGTGTTTTATCCAATGTCTGTGCCTCTCATTTCTGGAAGTTCGTTCCCTTAGAGCATTTAGCCAGAGGCTGATACAATTCTCTTCCTGTCTTTGAGCAGGTCTCCACAGAATGTTCTGGTAGCTGGAGCTGCTGTGAAATCAAAAGAGAAGCAACATTAAATGGAAAATGAATGTTCAGAACCTGCAATAAAATGTCAGCAAATTGACAAGCCCCCACATTTTCACTCACATGCAAACCCACTCCTACTCACACGTACTCATAATCCTCAAATGGGGGAGAAATCAACAAACCAAGAACTGGGTGATTTCTGACTCTCAATTACAATCCATGGTGATAATGCCAAGTGAAAAAATATAGATTAAGCTCAATTTCTCCTGTTCTTCTCTTTCTAACAGTTTATTTATTTTTGAGAGGCAGAGAGAGAGAGAGAGTGCATGTTCCTACACTCCTATCAGCTCATTCACTCTCCCAAGTGTCTGCAATGGCCGGGCTGTGCTGGAAACTCAGTTCACATTTCCCACATGTGTGGCATGAACCCTACAACATGAACCCTCACCTGCTACCTCCCAGGATCCCTATTAGCGGGAAGCTGAAGTCAAGAGCATAACCAGGAGTGGAACACAGGCACTACCTGGTGTAACGTAAGTATATTAACCTCTAGATCAAATGTCCATTTCTCTTTTCTTTTATTTTAAAGATTCTTTTCATTTAAAATTTATTTAAGGTAAACAAATTTCATACACACAGATTTAGGAACATAGTGATACTTCCCACCCAACCCTCCTTACCCCCCCCTCCCCACCAAAGCCCACAATTCTTCCTTCTTCTGCTCTTATTCCCTCTCTTAATTTTCACAATGACCTATTGAGTTTACTTTATACTCATAAGATTAACACTATACTAAGTAAAGAGTTCAGCAAATAGTAAGAAGAAAAAAAACATTGTTCCTCAACAGTAGAGACAAGGGCTGCAAATAATCATCGAGTCTGAAAATGTGAATTTCACTCCTATATATCACATTTTTTATATTCTATTAATTACTACAGAACAGGGAAAATATGTGCTATTTGTCTTTTTTCAACTGGCTCCTTTCACTAAGTATAATGGTGTCCAGTTGCATCTATTTTGTTGCAAAAGACAGAATCTCATTCATTTTTATGGCTGAGTGGTAACCCACACTATATCTATCTATCTATCTATCTATATATATATATATATATATATATATACACCATAATTTTCATCCAGTCATCAATTGATGGACACCTGGGTTGATTCCATATATTAGCTATTGTGAATTGAGCTGTAGTAAACATGGGGGTACAGATAACTCTTTCATCTGCTGATTTCATTTTGTTTGGGTAAATTCCCAGGAGTGGGATGGCTAGGCCATACACTATATCTGTTTTCGGCTTTCTGAGTTATCTCCATATTGTCTTCCACAATGGCTGTCCTAGTTTACATACCCACCAACAGTGGATTAGGAGACCTTTTTCTCCACATCCTCACCAGCATTTCTTGTTTATTGATTTCTGTTTCTGTATGAGAGTCATTTGTTTTTTATTTATTTGACTGGTAGAGTTATAGTTAGAGAGAGACAGAGAGAAAGGTCTTCCTTCCATTGGTTCACTCCCCAAATAGCTGCTACAGCCAGTGCTTTACCCATCCAAAGCCAGGAGCCAGGTGCTCTTCCTGGTCTCCCATGGGGGTACAGAGGCCCAAGTACTTGGGCCACCCTCTACTGCCCTCCTGGGCCACAACAGAGAGCTGGACTGGAAGAGGAGCAACCTGAACTAGAACCCAGCATCCATATGGGATGCCTGCGCCACAGTTGGAGGATTAACCAAGTGAGCCACGGTGCTGGCCCCCCTGAGAGTCATTTTAACTGGGATGAGGTGAAACTTCATTGTGGTTTTGATGTGTATTTCTCTGATTGCTAATGATACTGAGCATATTTTCAAGTGTCTGTTGGCCATTTGAATTTCCTTTTTTGAAAAATACCTGTTCAAGTCCTTTGCTCATTTCTTAACTGTATTGTTTGATTTGTTGTTGAATTTTTTGAGCTCTTTATAGATTCTGGTTGTTAACCCTTTATCAATTGTGCAGTTTGCAAATATTTTCTCCCATTCTGCCAGTGGTCACTCCATTTTGCTGAGTGGTTCCTTTGCAGTGCAGAAACGTCTCAGCTTGATGTAACCCATTTATGTATTTTGTCTATGATTGCTTGTGCATCTGGCATTGGGGGTCTTTTCTAAGAAGTTTTTGTCTATGACAATGTTTTACAGACATTTTTCCAATGTTATCCTCTTGTAATTTGATGATATCAGGTCATACATTTAGATCTTTGATTCATTTTGAGTTGATTCTTATATAAGATGTAAAGTAGGGGTCTTATTTCATAATTTTGCACCAGGAGATCCAATTTTCCCAGCACCATTTGTTGAAGAGACTGTCCCTTCTACAGGGATTGACTAACTCCTTTGTCAAAGATTATTAGATTGTAGAGGCATGGATTGATTCTATTCTGTACCATTGGTCTACATGTCTATTCTTGTGCCAATACCAGACTATTTTTATTATAACTGTCCTGTAGTATGTCTTGAAATCTGACATTGTGATGCATCAGTTTTGTTTTTGTTATATAAGATTGCTTTAGGCATTCGTGGTTCCTTGTGTTTCCATGTGAATTTTGGCATCGTTTTTCTAGATCTGAGAAGAATCTCATTGTTATATTAATTGGGATCACATTGAATATCTAAATAGCTTTCAGTAGTACAGACATTTTAATGATATTGATTTTTCCAATCCATAAACATGGAATATTTTCCATTTGTTATGTTCTTCTATTTTTTTCTTGAATGTTTTGTAATTTTCATTATAGAGATCTTTCACTTCTTTAGTTAACTATATTCCAAGATATTTTTTGTAGCTATTGTGAAAAGGATTCATCTTAGAAGTTCTTTCTCAGGCATGGCATTGTCTGCATACAAAGCTTATTGATTTTTGTGTGTTGATTTTATATCCTGAAGCTTTACCAAACTCTCTTATGAGTTCCAATAGTCTCTTTATAGAGTCTTTTGGTTCCCCTATATAGAGAGAATCATGTCTCTTTTAACAGCTTTTGTGCCAAAGTCTATTTTTTTCTGATATTAGGATGGCTATACCTGCTCATTTTTGCTTTTTGTTAGCATGGAATAATTTTTTTTCATTCTTTCACTTTCAGTCTGCATGTATCCTTAATGATAAGCTGTTTCTTGTAGGCAGCAAATAAATGGATCTTTTTAAAAATACATTCAGCCATTTTGTATCTTTTAATTGGAGAGTTTGGGCTATTTACATTCAAAGTTACTATTGATAAGTAACGATGTAGTCCTGCCATTTTTCCAAAATGTATTCCTGTTGTTTGCTATGGATTTACTTTGTACCTTTACTGAGGCTTTCTGCCTTCACCTTCTTCCCTAATGATGACTATCTTTCTGTGTTTCTGTGTGTAGCAAATACTTTAAACATCATTTGTGAGGCTGGATGAGTGGTGACAAATTTTTTCAATATCAGTTTGTTATGGAAGGTCTTTATTTCCCCTTCATTTATAAATGAGAGCTTGCAGGGTACAATATGCTGGGTTGACAGTTTCTCTTAAGACTTGGATTATGTCTCTCCATTCTCTCCTAGCCTGTAGTGATGGGAAGTCAGCTGTGAGTCTAAATGGTGATCCTCTGAAAGTAACCTGGCATTTCTCTTTTGCACATTTTAGGATCTTTTCTTTATGTTTTATTGTGGAAAGTTTGACTACAATGTGTCGTGGTGTCCTTTCTGGTCATGTCTGTAAAGAGTTCTATGTGCTTCATTTACTTAGCTGTCCCTTTCCTTCTCCAAATTAGGGAAGTTTTCTGTAATTATTACACTGAATCAGCCTCTTAATCCATTCTCTCTTTCCACACCTCCAGTAACTCCTAATACCAGTTTGTTGCATCATTTGATAGCATATTCCATAAATCTTCAACATTGTTTCTAATTTTTCAAATTTCCAAAGATTTGCCTTTCCTACTTGAATATTCTTTCTTCTGCCTTACCAAGTTTGTTGTTAAGGCTTTCCACTGTATTTTTATTTGACTTATAGTATTCTTCATTTCTATTATCTCATTTTGATTTCTCTTCAAAATCTGAATTGCATGGGAGAATTTTTCATTCATGTCACGTATGGATTTCTTTAATTTGTGAATTTACTTCTCAATGCATCTGAGTAATCTGTAACTGATCTTTTGAATTCTGTTTCAAGCATTTCATCAATCTCTTCATCTTCACATTATAATATTGAAGTGTTGTGTGTTCCTTTGGGGGAGTTACGTTGTCTTCCTTATTCTTGTTTCTTGAATTTCTGTGTTTATTTTTTGGCAATTGTGGAAACACTTGTGGTTGTTTGTTTGTTTGTTTTCCTCTGATGGCATTTATCTTTGAATTATACCTCTGTGACTTACTTGAGCGTCTGCTCTTTCGGTGAATACCCAAAGGTATGTGCTGGATATGATAGGGAGTTCTGGTCAGTGCTCCAGGGTGGGGCAAGTATCCCGGGTGACACCCAACTTGGGTGTGATAGATCTCCTCTATTGCCAGCAGGTGGAGGGTATGATCATCTCTGTTATTATAATCATACCCTCACCTCCTCTCTTCCAAGGTAATTAATGCCTACAGTTAGCCCACAGTAGGTACAACACTCACCGATACTGCTGCATGAACCACAACAAAGAATCTGTGCAGTCCTCAGTGTGAGTGTGGATCCTGCTGCAATCAGGGAACTCTGAGCCTCTGGTACTGCACACAGTGATTTCCCAGAGACCCAGCTACACCCTGGGCCCTCTCATGTAGTCAGAGTTCCCATCAGTCTCAACACACAAGGGTCCCATAGTCATGGGGTGCAGAGGCTCAGCTCTAACCTGCTAGCCTGTTCCATCCACGGAGAGAGCAGAGATGATTCCTGAGTCAGTTGCCTGTAGGTTCTCCAACTTGGTGGCTTTAGCCTTGGAGCCTATGATATGTTGAGAGGCTAGGGACACCTCACAGTTTTCCTTGGGTGCCCAACCCCCTGTCTACCTTTTCAGCCTGACTCAAAATCCAGGGGAGAATATGCATTTTTCCCTCTAATAAAATTCCCAGATCACAGACCTGCACAAAAGCTGCCACAGCTGCTACTGGTGTCAAAATGGCACCTTCTCTCCACTGATTGCCAGGCACAGGCAGAAGAGCCACCACAGCCACTACTGGTGTCAAAATTGCACTATCTCCCTGACAGTTGCAGGGAGCCTTTGTGGGGGGATGGCGAGAAAGTAATGTGACCATTTCTCACTGATTAGACAGATACCTTGTTCCCTATTAGAACTCCAGCCTGGATTCAAAGGCTGTAATCTGCAAGGCTCTCCTTCCAGCAATATCACCAGTGACAGGGGCTGCTGCAATCTGCTCTCACCTTTCTCTCCAAAGCTGAGGCTTCCTCTGGCTCTCAGCTACAAGGATTGTGTGTTGTGTCTGCACTCGTTGCTGTGTGTCCCTACCTTTCATACTGATCCACAGTGTCCCTCTTCCTTCTATAGAATTTCCACTGCAGGTTTCTCTCCAGTTCTCCTCTGGGAATGCACTTCCTCTACTTCTTTGCTACTATTTTCCCCACAGCTAAAGCAGTATGTCCTTTCCCTATTAAGCCATCTTGGAATCTTCTATTTTAAATATTCTAATTTTTTTTCATTTTTGTTTGTTTTTCATTTTTGAGACAACATACTTTTTAGTTTATATTTAGTCAAAGGTTTAATGCTCCACTAGTAATGTTCAACAAATAAAAAGTAAAAAACTTTTTATAGGCAAGGGCTATAAGCAATTTTTTAGTCAAAAAACATAAACCAAAAAATAAATGCCTGTTTGTGTCAGTTTTTCTGAAAAGAATGTTTGGTAAAATTTTGTTTTATATCTTTGTTGAACAAATGGTTAAGAATAATATACTACCATAGTTTATGAGTTCCAGTTCCTTTTTAAAAATAGATTTATTTATTCATTCATTCATTCATTCATTCATGTATCTGAAAGTCATAGTTACAGAGAGAGAGAGAGGGAGAGACAGAGAGAGAGAGATCTGACATCTATAGTTCACTCCCCAAAAGGCCACAAAAGCCAGGGCTAGACCAGGCTGAAACCAGGAATTGGAACTACATCCAGGTCTCACACATAGGTGGGAGAGGTACTTGGGCCATTCTCCTCTACTTTTCCAAGCTCATTAGCAGGGAGCTGGATTGGAAGTGGTACAGCTTTTTTTTTTTTTTTTAATTTTATTTATTTATTTATTTACTTACTTATTTTATTTTTTGACAGGCAGAGTGGACAGTGAGAGAGAGAGACAGAGAGAAAGGTCTTCCTTTGCTGTTGGTTCACCCTCCAATAGCCGCCGCAGCTGGCGCGCTGCGGCCGGTGCACCGCGCTGAT